>NC_091473.1:136844639-137444639 GCF_036971445.1 Narcine bancroftii | reverse complement strand
TCAGGGAGTTCGCGATGTTCTCTTAATCCATTTCTGGATATTCGCGATGTTCTATTAATGCATTTCTGGAAGTTCGCGCAGATGTATTAATCAGATTCAGGGAGATTGCACTTTTGTATTAATGTGTTTCAAGGAGTTCACACTGTTGTATTTATCTATTTCAGGTAGTTCACGCTGTTGTATTAAACTTGTTCAGGGAGTTCACGTTGTTGTATTAATCTGTTTCAGGAAGTTCACGCTGCTGTATTAATGTGTTTCAGGGAGTTCACGCTGTGGTATTAATCTGTGTCAGGGAGTTCAAATTGTTACATTAATCTCTTTCAGGCAGTTCACATTGTATTATTATCTTTGTGGGAGTTCAGGCTGTTGTATTAACCTGTTTCAGGGAGCTGGCGCTGTTGTATTAATCTATTTCAAGGAGCTCGCGCGGTTGTATTAATCTATTTCAGGGAGTTTGCGCTGTCCTATTAATCTGTTTCATGGAGCTAACACTGTTATATTAATCAGTTTCAGGGTGTTCGTGCTGTTGTATAAATCTGTTTCAGCGAGCTCGCATTGTTGTATTAATTTGTTTCAGGGAGTTCAAACTGATGTATTAATCTGTTTCAGGGTGTTCACATTGTATTAATCTTTTTGTGGGAGTTCACGGTGTTGTATTAATTTGTTTCAGGGAGCTCACATTGTATTATTCTTTTTGTGGGAGTTCACGCTCTTGAATTAATTTGTTTCAAGGAGCTCGCGCTGTTGTATTAATCTGCTTCAGAGAGTTCATGATGATATATTAATCTGTTTCAGGGAGCTCGGTTTGTTGTATTAATTTGTTTCAGGGAACTTGCGCTGTTGTATTAATCTGTTTCAGGGAGTTCACGTTGTTCTATTAATCTGTTTCAGGGAGCTCGCGCTGTGGTATTAATCTGTTTCAGGGAGTTCACGCTGCTGTATTAATCTGTTTCATGGAGTTTGTGCTGTTGTATTATTCTATTTTAGGGAGTTAGTGTTGTTGTATTAATCTGTTTCAGGGAGCTCACGCTGTTGTATTAATCTGTTTCAGGGAGTTCGTGCTGTTGTGTTAATCTCTTTCATTGAGTTAACGCTGCTGTATTAATCTGTTTCAGGGAGCTCGCGCTGTAGTATTAATCTGTTTCAGGGAGTTTGTGCTGTTGTATTAAACTGTTTCAGGGAGCTCGTGCTGTTGTATTAATCTGTTTCAGGGAGTTCGCGATGTTCTATTAATCCATTTGTGGAAGTTCGCGCAGATGTATTAATCAGATTTAGGGAGCTCGCTCTGTTGTGATAATCTGTTTCAGGGAGATTGCACTTTTGTATTAATGTGTTTCAAGGAGTTCACACTGTTGTATTTATACATTTCAGGGAGTTCACGCTGTTGTATTAATCTGGTTCAGGGAGTTCACGCTGTTGTATTAATCTGTTTCAGGGAGTTCAAATTGTATTAATCTTTTTGTGGGAGTTCACGCTGTTGTATTAATTTGTTTCAGGGAGCTCACATTGTATTATTCTTTTTGTGGGAGTTCACGCTCTTGAATTAATTTGTTTCAGGGAGCTCGCGCTGTTTTATTAATCTGCTTCAGAGAGTTCATGATGATGTATTAATCTGTTTCAGGGAGCTCGGTTTGTTGTATTAATTTGTTTCAGGGAACTTGCGCTGTTGTATTAATCTGCTTCAGGGAGTTCACGTTGTTCTATTAATCTGTTTAGGGAGCTCGCGCTGTGGTATTAATCTGTTTCAGGGAGTTCACGCTGCTGTATTAATCTGTTTCATGGAGTTTGTGCTGTTGTATTATTCTATTTCAGGGAGTTAGTGTTGTTGTATTAATCTGTTTCAGGGAGCTCACGCTGTTGTATTAATCTGTTTCAGGGAGTTCGTGCTGTTGTGTTAATCTGTTTCTGAGAGCTCGCGCTGTTGTATTAATCTGTTTCAGGAAGTTCAAATTGTTCCATTAATCTATTTCAGGGAGTTCGCCATGTTATATTAATCTGTTTCAGGGAGTTCCTGCTGTTGTATTAATCAGTTTCAAGGAGTTCGCGCTGTTCTATTAATCTGTTTCAGGGAGATAACGCTGTTGTATTAATCAGTTTCAGGGAACCAACGCTGTTGTATTAATCAGTTTCAGGGAGTTCATGCTGTTGTATTAATGTGTTTCAGAGACCACATGGTGTTGTATTAATCTGTTTCAGGGATCTCGCATTGTTGTATTAATCTGTTTCAGGGAACTTGCGAAGTTGTATTAATCTGTTTCAGGGAACTTGCGATGTTGTATTAATCTGTTTTAGGGAGATCACATTGTTGTATTAATCTGTTTCAGGGAGTTCGCGCTGTTGTATTAATCTGTTTCAAGGAGTTAACGCTGCTGTATTAATCTTTTCAGGGAGTTCACATTGAATTAATTTGTTTATGGGAGTTCGCGCTGTTGTATTAATCTGTTTCAGGGAGGTCGCGCTGTGGTATTAATCTGTGTCAGGGAGTTCGAATTGTTGCATTAATCTGTTTCAGGCAGTTCACATTGTATTATTATCTTTGTGGGAGTTCAGGCTGTTTTATTAATCTGTTTCAGGGAGCTGGCGCTGTTGTATTAATCTATTTCAGGGAGCTCGCGCTGTTGAATTAATCAGTTTGAGGGCATTCGCGATGTTCTATTAATCTGTTTCAGGGAGTTCATGCTGTTGTATTAATCTGTTTCAGGGAGTTTGCGCTGTCCTATTAATCTGTTTCATGGAGCTAACACTGTTGTATTAATCAGTTTCACGGTGTTCGTGCTGTTGTATTAATCTGTTTCAGGGAGCTCGTGCTGTTGTATTAATCTCTTTCAGGGAGTTTGTGCTGTTGTATTAATCTGTTTCAGGGAGTTTGTGCTGTTGTATTAATCTGTTTCAGGGAGCTCGTGCTGTTGTATTAATCTGTTTCAGGGAGTTCGCGATGTTCTATTAATCCATTTGTGGAAGTTCGCGCAGATGTATTAATCAGATTCAGGGAGCTCGCTCTATTGTGATAATCTGTTTCAGGGAGATTGCACTTTTGTATTAATGTGTTTCAAGGAGTTCACACTGTTGTATTTATACATTTCTGGGAGTTCACGCTGTTGTATTAATCTGGTTCAGTGAGTTCACACTGTTGTATTAATCTGTTTCAGGGAGTTCAAATTGTATTAATCTTTTTGTGGGAGTTCACGCTGTTGTATTAATTTGTTTCAGGGAGCTCACATTGTATTATTCTTTTTGTGGGAGTTCACGCTCTTGAATTAATTTGTTTCAAGGAGCTCGCGCTGTTGTATTAATCTGCTTCAGAGAGTTCATGATGATGTATTAATCTGTTTCAGGGAGCTCGGTTTGTTGTATTAATTTGTTTCAGGGAACTTGCGCTGTTGTATTAATCTGTTTCAGGGAGTTCACGTTGTTCTATTAATCTGTTTCAGGGAGCTCGCGCTGTGGTATTAATCTGTTTCAGGGAGTTCACGCTGCTGTATTAATCTGTTTCATGGAGTTTGTGCTGTTGTATTATTCTATTTCAGGGAGTTAGTGTTGTTGTATTAATCTGTTTCAGGGAGCTCACGCTGTTGTATTAATCTGTTTCAGGGAGTTCGTGCTGTTGTATTAATCTGTTTCTGAGAGCTCGCGCTGTTGTATTAATCTGTTTCAGGAAGTTCAAATTGTTCCATTAATCTATTTCAGGGAGTTCGCCATGTTATATTAATCTGTTTCAGGGAGTTCCTGCTGTTGTATTAATCAGTTTCAAGGAGTTCGCGCTGTTCTATTAATCTGTTTCAGGGAGCTAACGCTGTTGTATTAATCTGTTTCAGGGAACCAAAGCTGTTGTATTAATCAGTTTCAGGGAGTTCATGCTGTTGTATTAATGTGTTTCAGAGAGCACATGGTGTTGTATTAATCTGTTTCAGGGAGCTCGCATTGTTCTATTAATCTGTTTCAGGGAACTTGCGATGTTGTATTAATCTGTTTCAGGGAACTTGCGATGTTGTATTAATCTGTTTTAGGGAGATCACATTGTTGTATTAATCTGTTTCAGGGAGTTCGCGCTGTTGTATTAATCTGTTTCAAGGAGTTAACGCTGCTGTATTAATCTTTTCAGGGAGTTCACATTGAATTAATTTGTTTGTGGGAGTTCGCGCTGTTGTATTAATCTGTTTCAGGGAGGTCGCGCTGTGGTATTAATCTGTGTCAGGGATGTTCGAATTGTTGCATTAATCTGTTTCAGGCAGTTCACATTGTATTATTATCTTTGTGTGAGTTCAGGCTGTTGTATTAATCTGTTTCAGTGAGCTGGCGCTGTTGTATTAATCTATTTCAGGGAGCTCGCGCTGTTGAATTAATCAGTTTCAGGGCATTCGCGATGTTCTATTAATCTGTTTCAGGGAGTTCATGCTGTTGTATTAATCTGTTTCAGGGAGTTTGCGCTGTCCTATTAATCTGTTTCATGGAGCTAACACTGTTGTATTAATCAGTTTCAGAGTGTTCTTGCTGTTGTATTAATCTGTTTCAGGGAGCTCGCATCGTTGTATTAATTTGTTTCAGGGAACTTGCGCTGTTGTATAAATCTGTTTTAGGGAGATCACGTTGTTGTATTAATCTGTTTCAGGGAGTTCGCGCTGTTGTATTAATCTGTTTCAGGGAGCTCGCGCTGTAGTATTAATCTGTTTCAGGGAGTTTGTGCTGTTGTATTAAACTGTTTCAGGGAGCTCGTGCTGTTGTATTAATCTGTTTCAGGGAGCTCGCATTGTATTAATCTGTTCCATGGAGATCATGTTGTTGTATTAATCTGTTTCAGGGAGTTCGCGCTGTTGTATTAATCTGTTTCAGGGAGTTTGTGCTGTTGTATTAAACTGTTTCAGGGAGCTCATGCTGTTGTATTAATCTGTTTCAGGGAGTTCGCGATGTTATATTAATCTGTTTCAGGGAGTTCCTGCTGTTGTATTAATCAGTTTCAGGGAGCCAACACTGTTGTATTAATCAGTTTCAGGGAGTTCATGCTGTTGTATTAATGAGTTTCAGAGAGCACATGGTGTTGTATTAATCTGTTTCAGGGAGCTCACATTGTTGTATTAATTTGTTTCAGGGAAGTTGCGATCTTGTATTAATCTGTTTTAGGGAGATCACATTGTTGTATTTATCTGTTTCAGGGAGTTCGCGCTGTTGTATTAACCTGTTTCAAGTAGTTAACGCTGCAGTATTAATCTTTTCAGGGAGCACATTGAATTAATGTGTTTGTGGGAGTTCGCGCTGCTGTATTAATCTGTTTCAGGGAGGTCACGCTGTTGTATTAATCTGTTTCAGGGAGTTCGCGATGTTCTATTAATCCATTTCTGGATATTCGCGATGTTCTATTAATGCATTTCCGGAAGTTCGCGCAGATGTATTAATCAGATTCAGGGAGATTGCACTTTTGTATTAATGTGTTTCAAGGAGTTCACACTGTTGTATTTATCTATTTCAGGTAGTTCACGCTGTTGTATTAAACTGGTTCAGGGAGTTCACGTTGTTGTATTAATCTGTTTCAGGAAGTTCACGCTGCTGTATTAATGTGTTTCAGGGAGTTCACGCTGTGGTATTAATCTGTGTCAGGGAGTTCAAATTGTTACATTAATCTCTTTCAGGCAGTTCACATTGTATTATTATCTTTGTGGGAGTTCAGACTGTTGTATTAACCTGTTTCAGGGAGCAGGCGCTGTTGTATTAATCTATTTCAAGGAGCTCGCGCTGTTGTATTAATCTATTTCTGGGAGTTTGCGCTGTCCTATTAATCTGTTTCATGGAGATAACACTGTTGTATTAATCAGTTTCAGGGTGTTCGTGCTGTTGTATTAATCTGTTTCAGGGACCTCGCATTGTTGTATTAATTTGTTTCAGGGAACTTGCGCTGTTGTATAAATCTGGTTTAGGGAGATCACGTTGTTGTATTCATCTGTTTCAGGGAGTTCGCGCTGTTGTATTAATCTGTTTCATTGAGTTCACTCTGCTGTATTAATCTGTTTCAGGGAGCTCGCGCTGTAGTATTAATCTGTTTCAGGGAGTTTGTGCTGTTGTATTAAACTGTTTCAGGGAGCTCGTGCTGTTGTATTAATCTGTTTCAGGGAGTTCGCGATGTTCTATTAATCCATTTGTGGAAGTTCGCGCAGATGTATTAATCAGATTTAGGGAGCTCGCTCTATTGTGATAATCTGTTTCAGGGAGATTGCACTTTTGTATTAATGTGTTTCAAGGAGTTCACACTGTTGTATTTATAAATTTCAGGGAGTTCACGCTGTTGTATTAATCTGGTTCAGGGAGTTCACGCTGTTGTATTAATCTGTTTCAGGGAGTTCAAATTGTATTAATCTTTTTGTGGGAGTTCACGCTGTTGTATTAATTTGTTTCAGGGAGCTCACATTGTATTATTCTTTTTGTGGGAGTTCACGCTCTTGAATTAATTTGTTTCAGGGAGCTCGCGCTGTTGTATTAATCTGCTTCAGAGAGTTCATGGTGATGTATTAATCTGTTTCAGGGAGCTCGGTTTGTTGTATTAATTTGTTTCAGTGAACTTGCGCTGTTGTATTAATCTGTTTCAGGGAGTTCACGTTGTTCTATTAATCTGTTTCAGGGAGCTCGCGCTGAGGTATTAATCTGTTTCAGGGAGTTCACGCTGCTGTATTAATCTGTTTCATGGAGTTTGTGCTGTTGTATTATTCTATTTCAGGGAGTTAGTGTTGTTGTATTAATCTGTTTCAGGGAGCTCACGCTGTTGTATTAATCTGTTTCAGGGAGTTCGTGCTGTTGTGTTAATCTGTTTCTGAGAGCTCGCGCTGTTGTATTAATCTGTTTCAGGAAGTTCAAATTGTTCCATTAATCTATTTCAGGGAGTTCGCCATGTTATATTAATCTGTTTCAGGGAGTTCCTGCTGTTGTATTAATCAGTTTCAAGGAGTTCGCGCTGTTCTATTAATCTGTTTCAGGGAGCTAACGCTGTTGCATTAATCAGTTTCAGGGAACCAACGCTGTTGTATTAATCAGTTTCAGGGAGTTCATGCTGTTGTATTAATGTGTTTCAGAGACCACATGGTGTTGTATTAATCTGTTTCAGGGAGCTCGCATTGGTGTATTAATCTGTTTCAGGGAACATGCGAAGTTGTATTAATCTGTTCCAGGGAACTTGCGATGTTGTATTAATCTGTTTTAGGGAGATCACATAGTTGTATTAATCTGTTTCAGGGAGTTCACGCTGTAGTATTAATCTGTTTCAAGGAGTTAACGCTGCTGTATTAATCTTTTCAGGGAGTTCACATTGAATTAATTTGTTTATGGGAGTTCGCGCTGTTGTATTAATCTGTTTCAGGGAGGTCGCGCTGTTGTATTAATCTGTGTCAGGGAGTTCGAATTGTTGCATTAATCTGTTTCAGGCAGTTCACATTGTATTATTATCTTTGTGGGAGTTCAGGCTGTTGTATTAATCTGTTTCAGGGAGCTGGCGCTGTTGTATTAATCTATTTCAGGGAGCTCTCGCTGTTGAATTAATCAGTTTCAGGGCATTCGCGATGTTCTATTAATCTGTTTCAGGGAGTTCATGCTGTTGTATTAATCTGTTTCAGGGAGTTTGCGCTGTCCTATTAATCTGTTTCATGGAGCTAACACTGTTGTATTAATCAGTTTCAGGGTGTTCGTGCTGTTGTATTAATCTGTTTCAGGGAGCTCGTGCTGTTGTATTAATCTGTTTCAGGGAGTTTGTGCTGTTGTATTAATCTGTTTCAGGGAGTTTGTGCTGTTGTATTAAACTGTTTCAGGGAGCTCGTGCTGTTGTATTAATCTGTTTCAGGGAGTTCGCGATGTTCTATTAATCCATTTGTGGAAGTTCGCGCAGATGTATTAATTAGATTCAGGGAGCTCGCTCTATTGTGATAATCTGTTTCAGGGAGATTGCACTTTTGTATTAATGTGTTTCAAGGAGTTCACACTGTTGTATTTATACATTTCTGGGAGTTCACGCTGTTGTATTAATCTGGTTCAGGGAGTTCACGCTGTTGTATTAATCTGTTTCAGGGAGTTCAAATTGTATTAATCTTTTTGTGGGAGTTCACGCTGTTGTATTAATTTGTTTCAGGGAGCTCACATTGTATTATTCTTTTTGTGGGAGTTCACGCTCTTGAATTAATTTGTTTCAAGGAGCTCGCGCTGTTGTATTAATCTGCTTCAGAGAGTTCATGGTGTTGTATTAATCTGTTTCAGGGAGCTCGGTTTGTTGTATTAATTTGTTTCAGGGAACTTGCGCTGTTGTATTAATCTGTTTCAGGGAGTTCACGTTGTTCTATTAATCTGTTTCAGGGAGCTCGCGCTGAGGTATTAATCTGTTTCAGGGAGTTCACGCTGCTGTATTAATCTGTTTCATGGAGTTTGTGCTGTTGTATTATTCTATTTCAGGGAGTTAGTGTTGTTGTATTAATCTGTTTCAGGGAGCTCACGCTGTTGTATTAATCTGTTTCAGGGAGTTCGTGCTGTTGTGTTAATCTGTTTCTGAGAGCTCGCGCTGTTGTATTAATCTGTTTCAGGAAGTTCAAATTGTTCCATTAATCTATTTCAGGGAGTTCGCCATGTTATATTAATCTGTTTCAGGGAGTTCCTGCTGTTGTATTAATCAGTTTCAAGGAGTTCGCGCTGTTCTATTAATCTGTTTCAGGGAGCTAACGCTGTTGTATTAATCAGTTTCAGGGAACCAACGCTGTTGTATTAATCAGTTTCAGGGAGTTCATGCTGTTGTATTAATGTGTTTCAGAGACCACATGGTGTTGTATTAATCTGTTTCAGGGAGCTCGCATTGGTGTATTAATCTGTTTCAGGGAACTTGCGAAGTTGTATTAATCTGTTCCAGGGAACTTGCGATGTTGTATTAATCTGTTTTAGGGAGATCACATAGTTGTATTAATCTGTTTCAGGGAGTTCACGCTGTAGTATTAATCTGTTTCAAGGAGTTAACGCTGCTGTATTAATCTTTTCAGGGAGTTCACATTGAATTAATTTGTTTATGGGAGTTCGCGCTGTTGTATTAATCTGTTTCAGGGAGGTCGCGCTGTTGTATTAATCTGTGTCAGGGAGTTCGAATTGTTGCATTAATCTGTTTCAGGCAGTTCACATTGTATTATTATCTTTGTGGGAGTTCAGGCTGTTGTATTAATCTGTTTCAGGGAGCTGGCGCTGTTGTATTAATCTATTTCAGGGAGCTCTCGCTGTTGAATTAATCAGTTTCAGGGCATTCGCGATGTTCTATTAATCTGTTTCAGGGAGTTCATGCTGTTGTATTAATCTGTTTCAGGGAGTTTGCGCTGTCCTATTAATCTGTTTCATGGAGCTAACACTGTTGTATTAATCAGTTTCAGGGTGTTCGTGCTGTTGTATTAATCTGTTTCAGGGAGCTCGTGCTGTTGTATTAATCTGTTTCAGGGAGTTTGTGCTGTTGTATTAATCTGTTTCAGGGAGTTTGTGCTGTTGTATTAAACTGTTTCAGGGAGCTCGTGCTGTTGTATTAATCTGTTTCAGGGAGTTCGCGATGTTCTATTAATCCATTTGTGGAAGTTCGCGCAGATGTATTAATTAGATTCAGGGAGCTCGCTCTATTGTGATAATCTGTTTCAGGGAGATTGCACTTTTGTATTAATGTGTTTCAAGGAGTTCACACTGTTGTATTTATACATTTCTGGGAGTTCACGCTGTTGTATTAATCTGGTTCAGGGAGTTCACGCTGTTGTATTAATCTGTTTCAGGGAGTTCAAATTGTATTAATCTTTTTGTGGGAGTTCACGCTGTTGTATTAATTTGTTTCAGGGAGCTCACATTGTATTATTCTTTTTGTGGGAGTTCACGCTCTTGAATTAATTTGTTTCAAGGAGCTCGCGCTGTTGTATTAATCTGCTTCAGAGAGTTCATGGTGTTGTATTAATCTGTTTCAGGGAGCTCGGTTTGTTGTGTTAATTTGTTTCAGGGAACTTGCGCTGTTGTATTAATCTGTTTCAGGGAGTTCACGTTGTTCTATTAATCTGTTTCAGGGAGCTCGCGCTGTGGTATTAATCTGTTTCAGGGAGTTCACGCTGCAGTATTAATCTGTTTCATGGAGTTTGTGCTGTTGTATTATTCTATTTCAGGGAGTTAGTGTTGTTGTATTAATCTGTTTCAGGGAGCTCACGCTGTTGTATTAATCTGTTTCAGGGAGTTTGTGCTGTTGTATTAATCTGTTTCTGAGAGCTCGCGCTGTTGTATTAATCTGTTTCAGGAAGTTCAAATTGTTCCATTAATCTATTTCAGGGAGTTCGCCATGTTATATTAATCTGTTTCAGGGAGTTCCTGCTGTTGTATTAATCAGTTTCAAGGAGTTCGCGCTGTTCTATTAATCTGTTTCAGGGAGCTAACGCTGTTGTATTAATCAGTTTCAGGGAACCAAACCTGTTGTATTAATCAGTTTCAGGGAGTTCATGCTGTTGTATTAATGTGTTTCAGAGAGCACATGGTGTTGTATTAATCTGTTTCAGGGAGCTCGCATTGTTGTATTAATCTGTTTCAGGGAACTTGTGATGTTGTATTAATCTGTTTCAGGGAACTTGCGATGTTGTATTAATCTGTTTTAGGGAGATCACATTGTTGTATTAATCTGTTTCAGGCAGTTCGCGCTGTTGTATTAATCTGTTTCAAGGAGTTAACGGTGCTGTATTAATCTTTTCAGGGAGTTCACATTGAATTAATTTGTTTGTGGGAGTTCGCGCTGTTGTATTAATCTGCTTCAGGGAGGTCGCGCTGTTCTATTAATCCATTTGTGGAAGTTCGCGCAGATGTATTAATTAGATTCAGGGAGCTCGCTCTATTGTGATAATCTGTTTCAGGGAGTTTGCGCTGTTGAATTAATCAGTTTCAGGGCATTCGCGATGTTCTATTAATCTGTTTCAGGGAGCTCATGCTGTTGTATTAATCAGTTTCAGAGTGTTCTTGCTGTTGTATTAATCTGTTTCAGGGAGCTCGCATTGTTGTATTAATTTGTTTCAGGGAACTTGCGCTGTTGTATAAATCTGTTTTAGGGAGATCACGTTGTTGTATTAATCTGTTTCAGGGAGTTCGCGCTGTTGTATTAATCTGTTTCAGTGAGTTCACGCTGCTGTATTAATCTGTTTCAGGGAGCTCGCGCTGTAGTATTAATCTGTTTCAGGGAGTTTGTGCTGTTATATTAAACTGTTTCAGGGAGCTCGTGCTGTTGTATTAATCTGTTTCAGGGAGCTCGCATTGTATTAATCTGTTCCAGGGAGATCATGTTGTTGTATTAATCTGTTTTAGGGAGTTCGCGCTGTTGTATTAATCTGTTTCAGGGAGTACACGCTTTTGTATTGATCTGTTTCAGGGTGTTGACATTGTATTAATTCCTTTTAGGGAGTTCACACTGTTATATTCGTTTTAGGGTGTTCAAGCTGTTGAATTAATCTGTTTCAGTGAGTTTGCGTTGTTGTATTAATCTGTTTCAGGGAATTTGCGCTGTTATATAATTCAGTTTCAGGGAGTTCAAGGTTATGTACTAATCTGTTTCAGGGAGTTCACATTGTATTAATATTTTTGTGGGTGTTCATGCTGTTGTATGAATTTCTTTCAGGGAGCTCGCGCACTTGTATTAATCTGTTTCACGGAGCTCGTACGGTTGTATTAATCCGTTTTGTGGAGCACGCCCTGTTGCTTTAATCCATTTCAGGGAGTTGGCGCTGTTCTATTAAACTGTTTCAGTGAGTTCACGCTGTTGTATGAATCTGTTTCAGAGAGCTCATGGTGTTGTATTAATCCGTTTCAGGGAGCTGGCGCTGTTGTATTAATCTATTTCAGGGAGCTCGCGCTGTTGTATTAATCCGTTTTAGGTAGATCACGTTGTTGTATTAATCTGTTTCAGGGAGTTCACGCTGTTGTATTAATCTGTTTCAGGGAGTTGACATTGTATTAATTTGTTTTAGGGAGTTGATGCTGTTGTATTAATCTGTTTCAGGGAGTTCAAGCTACTGTATTAATTTGTTTCAGGGAGTTCACGCTGTGGTATTAATCTGTTTCAGGGAGTTCGAATTGTTGTATTAACATGTTTCAGGCAGTTCACATTGTATTATTATCTTTGTGGTAGTTCAGGCTGTTGTATTAATCGGTTTCAGGGAGCTGGCGCTGTTGTATTAATCTGTTTCAGGGAGCTCGCATTGCATTAATCTGTTCCAGGGAGATCATGTTGTTGTATTCATCTGTTTCAGGGGGTTCGCGCTGTTGTATTAATCTGTTTCAGGGAGTACACGCTGTTGTATTGATCTGTTTCAGGGTTTTGACATTGTATTAATTCCTTTTAGGGAGTTTACGCTGTTATATTCGTTTTAGGGAGTTCAAGCTGTTGAATTAATCTGTTTCAGTGAGTTTGCTTTGTTGTATTAATCTGTTTCAGGGAATTTGCGCTGTTGTATTATTCAGTTTCAGGGAGTTCAAGGTTATGTATTAATCTGTTTCAGGGAGTTCACATTGTATTAATATTTTTGTGGGTGTTCATGCTGTTGTATGAATTTCTTTCAGGGAGCTCGCGCTCTTGTATTAATCTGTTTCACGGAGCTCGTACGGTTGTATTAATCTCTTTCGTGGAGCACGCCCTGTTGCTTTAATCCATTTCAGGGAGTTGGCGCTGTTCTATTAAACTGTTTCAGTGAGTTCACGCTGTTGTATGAATCTGTTTCAGAGAGCTCATGGTGTTGTATTAATCCGTTTCAGGGAGCTCGCGCTGTTGTATTAATCGGTTTTAGGTAGATCACGTTGTTGTATTAATCTGTTTCAGGGAGTTCACGCTGTTGTATTAATCTGTTTCAGGGAGTTGACATTGTATTAATTTGTTTTAGGGAGTTGGCGCTGTTGTATTAATCTGTTTCAGGGAGTTCAAGCTGCTGTATTAATGTGTTTCAGGGAGTTCACGCTGTGGTATTAATCTGTTTCAGGGTGTTCGAATTGTTGTATTAATCTGTTTCAGGCAGTTCACATTGTATTATTATCTTTGTGGTAGTTCAGGCTGTTGTATTAATCGGTTTCAGGGAGCTGGCGCTGTTGTATTAATCTATTTCAGGGAGCTCGCGCTGTTGTATTAATCCGTTTTAGGTAGATCACGTTGTTGTATTAATCTGTTTCAGGGAGTTCACGCTGTTGTATTAATCTGTTTCAGGGAGTTGACATTGTATTAATTTGTTTTAGGGAGTTGGTGCTGTTGTATTAATCTGTTTCAGGGAGTTCAAGCTGCTGTATTAATGTGTTTCAGGGAGTTCACGCTGTGGTATTAATCTGTTTCAGGGAGTTCGAATTGTTGTATTAATATGTTTCAGGCAGTTCACATTGTATTATTATCTTTGTGGTAGTTCAGGCTGTTGTATTAATCGGTTTCAGGGAGCTGGCGCTGTTGTATTAATCTGTTTCAGGGAGCTCGCATTGTATTAATCTGTTCCAGGGAGATCATGTTGTTGTATTCATCTGTTTCAGGGGGTTCGCGCTGTTGTATTAATCTGTTTCAGGGAGTACACGCTGTTGTATTGATCTGTTTCAGGGTGTTGACATTGTATTAATTCCTTTTAGGGAGTTTACGCTGTTATATTCGTTTTAGGGAGTTCAAGCTGTTGAATTAATCTGTTTCAGTGAGTTTGCTTTGTTGTATTAATCTGTTTCAGGGAATTTGCGCTGTTGTATTATTCAGTTTCAGGGAGTTCAAGGTTATGTATTAATCTGTTTCAGGGAGTTCACATTGTATTAATATTTTTGTGGGTGTTCATGCTGTTGTATGAATTTCTTTCAGGGAGCTCGCGCTCTTGTATTAATCTGTTTCACGGAGCTCGTACGGTTGTATTAATCTGTTTCGTGGAGCACGCCCTGTTGCTTTAATCCATTTCAGGGAGTTGGCGCTGTTCTATTAAACTGTGTCAGTGAGTTCACGCTGTTGTATGAATCTGTTTCAGAGAGCTCATGGTGTTGTATTAATCCGTTTCAGGGAGCTCGCGCTGTTGTATTAATCTGTTTCAGGGAGTTGACATTGTATTAATTTGTTTTAGGGAGTTGGCGCTGTTGTATTAATCTGTTTCAGGGAGTTCAAGCTGCTGTATTAATGTGTTTCAGGGAGTTCACGCTGTGGTATTAATCTGTTTCAGGGAGTTCGAATTGTTGTATTAATCTGTTTCAGGCAGTTCAGATTGTATTATTATCTTTGTGGTAGTTCAGGCT
The DNA here is from genome assembly GCF_036971445.1 of Narcine bancroftii. Classification (NCBI taxonomy): domain Eukaryota; kingdom Metazoa; phylum Chordata; class Chondrichthyes; order Torpediniformes; family Narcinidae; genus Narcine; species Narcine bancroftii. The sequence continues at coordinate 137,430,401 of NC_091473.1, read as the reverse complement.
GTTGTATTAATCGGTTTCAGGGAGCTGGCGCTGTTGTATTAATCAATTTCAGGGAGCTCGCGCTGTTGTATTAATCCGTTTTAGGTAGATCACGTTGTTGTATTAATCTGTTTCAGGGAGTTCACGCTGTTGTATTAATCTGTTTCAGGGAGTTCGCGATATTATATTAATCTGTTTCAGGGAGTTCCTGCTGTTGTATTAATCAGTTTCAGGGAGCCAACGCTGTTGTATTAATCAGTTTCAGGGAATTCATGCTGTTGTATTAATGTGTTTCAGAGAGCACATGGTGTTGTATTAATCTGTTTCAGGGAGCTCACATTGTTGTATTAATTTGTTTCAGGGAAGTTGCGATCTTGTATAAATCTGTTTTAGGGAGATCACATTGTTGTATTTATCTGTTTCAGGGAGTTCGCGCTGTTGTATTAATCTGTTTCAAGAAGTTAACGCTGCTGTATTAATCTTTTCAGGGAGCACATTGAATTAATGTGTTTGTGGGAGTTCGCGCTGTTGTATTAATCTGTTTCAGGGAGGTCACGCTGTTGTATTAATCTGTTTCAGGGAGTTCGTGATGTTCTATTAATCCATTTCTGGATATTCGCAATGTTCTATTAATGCATTTCTGGAAGTTCGCGCAGATGTATTAATCAGATTCAGGGAGATTGCACTTTTGTATTAATGTGTTTCAAGGAGTTCACACTGTTGTATTTATCTATTTCAGGTAGTTCACGCTGTTGTATTAAACTGGTTCAGGGAGTTCACGTTGTTGTATTAATCTGTTTCAGGAAGTTCACGCTGCTGTATTAATGTGTTTCAGGGAGTTCACGCTGTGGTATTAATCTGTGTCAGGGAGTTCAAATTGTTACATTAATCTCTTTCAGGCAGTTCACATTGTATTATTATCTTTGTGGGAGTTCAGGCTGTTGTATTAACCTGTTTCAGGGAGCTGGCGCTGTTGTATTAATCTATTTCAAGTAGCTCGCGCTGTTGTATGAATCTATTTCAGGGAGTTTGCGCTGTCCTATTAATCTGTTTCATGGAGCTAACACTGTTGTATTAATCAGTTTCAGGGTGTTCGTGCTGTTGTATTAATCTGTTTCAGGGAGTTCACGTTGTTCTATTAATCTGTTTCAGGGAGCTCGCGCTGTGGTATTAATCTGTTTCAGGGAGTTCACGCTGCAGTATTAATCTGTTTCATGGAGTTTGTGCTGTTGTATTATTCTATTTCAGGGAGTTAGTGTTGTTGTATTAATCTGTTTCAGGGAGCTCACGCTGTTGTATTAATCTGTTTCAGGGAGTTTGTGATGTTGTATTAATCTGTTTCTGAGAGCTCGCGCTGTTGTATTAATCTGTTTCATGAAGTTCAAATTGTTCCATTAATCTATTTCAGGGAGTTCGCCATGTTATATTAATCTGTTTCAGGGAGTTCCTGCTGTTGTATTAATCAGTTTCAAGGAGTTCGCGCTGTTCTATTAATCTGTTTCAGGGAGCTATCGCTGTTGTATTAATCAGTTTCAGGGAACCAAAGCTGTTGTATTAATCAGTTTCAGGGAGTTCATGCTGTTGTATTAATGTGTTTCAGAGAGCACATGGTGTTGTATTAATCTGTTTCAGGGAGCTCGCATTGTTGTATTAATCTGTTTCAGGGAACTTGCGATGTTGTATTAATCTGTTTCAGGGAAGTTGCGATGTTGTATTAATCTGTTTTAGGGAGATCACATTGTTGTATTAATCTGTTTCAGGCAGTTCGCGCTGTTGTATTAATCTGTTTCAAGGAGTTAACGCTGCTGTATTAATCTTTTCAGGGAGTTCACATTGAATTAATTTGTTTGTGGGAGTTCGCGCTGTTGTATTAATCTGTTTCAGGGAGGTCGCGCTGTGGTATCAATCTGTGTCAGGGAGTTCGAATTGTTGCATTAATCTGTTTCAGGCAGTTCACATTGTATTATTATCTTTGTGGGAGTTCAGGCTGTTGTATTAATCTGTTTCAGGGAGCTTGCGCTGTTGTATTAATCTATTTCAGGGAGCTTGCGCTGTTGAATTAATCAGTTTCAGGGCATTCGCGATGTTCTATTAATCTGTTTCAGGGAGTTCATGCTGTTGTATTAATCTGTTTCAGGGAGTTTGCGCTGTCCTATTAATCTGTTTCATGGAGCTAACACTGTTGTATTAATCAGTTTCAGAGTGTTCTTGCTGTTGTATTAATTTGTTTCAGGGAACTTGCGCTGTTGTATAAATCTGTTTTAGGGAGATCACGTTGTTGTATTAATCTGTTTCAGGGAGTTCGCGCTGTTGTATTAATCTGTTTCAGTGAGTTCACGCTGCTGTATTAATCTGTTTCAGGGTGCTCGCGCTGTAGTATTAATCTGTTTCAGGGAGTTTGTGCTGTTGTATTAAACTGTTTCAGGGAGCTCGTGCTGTTGTATTAATCTGTTTCAGGGAGCTCGCATTGTATTAATCTGTTCCAGGGAGATCATGTTGTTGTATTAATCTGTTTCAGGGAGTTCGTGCTGTTGTATTAATCTGTTTCAGGGAGTACACGCTGTTGTATTGATCTGTTTCAGGGTGTTGACATTGTATTAATTCCTTTTAGGGAGTTCACACTGCTATATTCGTTTTAGGGAGTTCAAGCTGTTGAATTAATCTGTTTCAGTGAGTTTGCGTTGTATTAATCTGTTTCAGGGAATTTGCGCTATTATATTATTCAGTTTCAGGGAGTTCAAGGTTATGTACTAATCTGTTTCAGGGAGTTCACATTGTATTAATATTTTTGTGGGTGTTCATGCTGTTGTATGAATTTCTTTCAGGGAGCTCGCGCTCTTGTATTAATCTGTTTCACGGAGCTCGTACGGTTGTATTAATCCATTTTGTGGAGCACGCCCTGTTGCTTTAATCCATTTCAGGGAGTTGGCGCTGTTCTATTAAACTCTTTCAGTGAGTTCACGCTGTTGTATGAATCTGTTTCAGGGAGTTCGCGATGTTCTATTAATCCATTTGTGGAAGTTCGCGCAGATGTATTAATCAGATTTAGGGAGCTCGCTCTATTGTGATAATCTGTTTCAGGGAGATTGCACTTTTGTATTAATGTGTTTCAAGGAGTTCACACTGTTGTATTTATACATTTCAGGGAGTTCACGCTGTTGTATTAATCTGGTTCAGGGAGTTCACGCTGTTGTATTAATCTGTTTCAGGGAGTTCAAATTGTATTAATCTTTTTGTGGGAGTTCACGCTGTTGTATTAATTTGTTTCAGGGAGCTCACATTGTATTATTCTTTTTGTGGGAGTTCACGCTCTTGAATTAATTTGTTTCAGGGAGCTCGCGCTGTTGTATTAAGCTGCTTCAGAGAGTTCATGATGATGTATTAATCTGTTTCAGGGAGCTCGGTTTGTTGTATTAATTTGTTTCAGGGAACTTGCGCTGTTGTATTAATCTGCTTCAGGGAGTTCACGTTGTTCTATTAATCTGTTTAGGGAGCTCGCGCTGTGGTATTAATCTGTTTCAGGGAGTTCACGCTGCTGTATTAATCTGTTTCATGGAGTTTGTGCTGTTGTATTATTCTATTTCAGGGAGTTAGTGTTGTTGTATTAATCTGTTTCAGGGAGCTCACGCTGTTGTATTAATCTGTTTCAGGGAGTTCGTGCTGTTGTGTTAATCTGTTTCTGAGAGCTCGCGCTGTTGTATTAATCTGTTTCAGGAAGTTCAAATTGTTCCATTAATCTATTTCAGGGAGTTCGCCATGTTATATTAATCTGGTTCAGGGAGTTCCTGCTGTTGTATTAATCAGTTTCAGGGAACCAACGCTGTTGTATTAATCAGTTTCAGGGAGTTCATGCTGTTGTATTAATGTGTTTCAGAGACCACATGGTGTTGTATTAATCTGTTTCAGGGAGCTCGCATTGGTGTATTAATCTGTTTCAGGGAACTTGCGAAGTTGTATTAATCTGTTTCAGGGAACTTGCGATGTTGTATTAATCTGTTTTAGGGAGATCACATAGTTGTATTAATCTGTTTCAGGGAGTTCACGCTGTAGTATTAATCTGTTTCAAGGAGTTAACGCTGCTGTATTAATCTTTTCAGGGAGTTCACATTGAATTAATTTGTTTATGGGAGTTCGCGCTGTTGTATTAATCTGTTTCAGGGAGGTCGCGCTGTTGTATTAATCTGTGTCAGGGAGTTCGAATTGTTCCATTAATCTGTTTCAGGCAGTTCACATTGTATTATTATCTTTGTGGGAGTTCAGGCTGTTGTATTAATCTGTTTCAGGGAGCTGGCGCTGTTGTATTAATCTATTTCAGGGAGCTCGCGCTGTTGAATTAATCAGTTTCAGGGCATTCGCGATGTTCTATTAATCTGTTTCAGGGAGTTCATGCTGTTGTATTAATCTGTTTCAGGGAGTTTGCGCTGTCCTATTAATCTGTTTCATGGAGCTAACACTGTTGTATTAATCAGTTTCAGGGTGTTCGTGCTGTTGTATTAATCTGTTTCAGGGAGCTCGTGCTGTTGTATTAATCCATTTTGTGGAGCACGCCCTGTTGCTTTAATCCATTTCAGGGAGTTGGCGCTGTTCTATTAAACTCTTTCAGTGAGTTCACGCTGTTGTATGAATCTGTTTCAGGGAGTTCGCGATGTTCTATTAATCCATTTGTGGAAGTTCGCGCAGATGTATTAATCAGATTTAGGGAGCTCGCTCTATTGTGATAATCTGTTTCAGGGAGATTGCACTTTTGTATTAATGTGTTTCAAGGAGTTCACACTGTTGTATTTATACATTTCAGGGAGTTCACGCTGTTGTATTAATCTGGTTCAGGGAGTTCACGCTGTTGTATTAATCTGTTTCAGGGAGTTCAAATTGTATTAATCTTTTTGTGGGAGTTCACGCTGTTGTATTAATTTGTTTCAGGGAGCTCACATTGTATTATTCTTTTTGTGGGAGTTCACGCTCTTGAATTAATTTGTTTCAGGGAGCTCGCGCTGTTGTATTAAGCTGCTTCAGAGAGTTCATGATGATGTATTAATCTGTTTCAGGGAGCTCGGTTTGTTGTATTAATTTGTTTCAGGGAACTTGCGCTGTTGTATTAATCTGCTTCAGGGAGTTCACGTTGTTCTATTAATCTGTTTAGGGAGCTCGCGCTGTGGTATTAATCTGTTTCAGGGAGTTCACGCTGCTGTATTAATCTGTTTCATGGAGTTTGTGCTGTTGTATTATTCTATTTCAGGGAGTTAGTGTTGTTGTATTAATCTGTTTCAGGGAGCTCACGCTGTTGTATTAATCTGTTTCAGGGAGTTCGTGCTGTTGTGTTAATCTGTTTCTGAGAGCTCGCGCTGTTGTATTAATCTGTTTCAGGAAGTTCAAATTGTTCCATTAATCTATTTCAGGGAGTTCGCCATGTTATATTAATCTGTTTCAGGGAGTTCCTGCTGTTGTATTAATCAGTTTCAGGGAACCAACGCTGTTGTATTAATCAGTTTCAGGGAGTTCATGCTGTTGTATTAATGTGTTTCAGAGACCACATGGTGTTGTATTAATCTGTTTCAGGGAGCTCGCATTGGTGTATTAATCTGTTTCAGGGAACTTGCGAAGTTGTATTAATCTGTTTCAGGGAACTTGCGATGTTGTATTAATCTGTTTTAGGGAGATCACATAGTTGTATTAATCTGTTTCAGGGAGTTCACGCTGTAGTATTAATCTGTTTCAAGGAGTTAACGCTGCTGTATTAATCTTTTCAGGGAGTTCACATTGAATTAATTTGTTTATGGGAGTTCGCGCTGTTGTATTAATCTGTTTCAGGGAGGTCGCGCTGTTGTATTAATCTGTGTCAGGGAGTTCGAATTGTTCCATTAATCTGTTTCAGGCAGTTCACATTGTATTATTATCTTTGTGGGAGTTCAGGCTGTTGTATTAATCTGTTTCAGGGAGCTGGCGCTGTTGTATTAATCTATTTCAGGGAGCTCGCGCTGTTGAATTAATCAGTTTCAGGGCATTCGCGATGTTCTATTAATCTGTTTCAGGGAGTTCATGCTGTTGTATTAATCTGTTTCAGGGAGTTTGCGCTGTCCTATTAATCTGTTTCATGGAGCTAACACTGTTGTATTAATCAGTTTCAGGGTGTTCGTGCTGTTGTATTAATCTGTTTCAGGGAGCTCGTGCTGTTGTATTAATCTGTTTCAGGGAGCTCGGTTTGTTGTATTAATTTGTTTCAGGGAACTTGCGCTGTTGTATTAATCTGTTTCAGGGAGTTCACGTTGTTCTATTAATCTGTTTCAGGGAGCTCGCGCTGTGGTATTAATCTGTTTCAGGGAGTTCACGCTGCAGTATTAATCTGTTTCATGGAGTTTGTGCTGTTGTATTATTCTATTTCAGGGAGTTAGTGTTGTTGTATTAATCTGTTTCAGGGAGCTCACGCTGTTGTATTAATCTGTTTCAGGGAGTTTGTGCTGTTGTATTAATCTGTTTCTGAGAGCTCGCGCTGTTGTATTAATCTGTTTCAGGAAGTTCAAATTGTTCCATTAATCTATTTCAGGGAGTTCGCCATGTTATATTAATCGGTTTCAGGGAGTTCCTGCTGTTGTATTAATCAGTTTCAAGGAGTTCGCGCTGTTCTATTAATCTGTTTCAGGGAGCTAACGCTGTTGTATTAATCAGTTTCAGGGAACCAAAGCTGTTGTATTAATCAGTTTCAGGGAGTTCATGCTGTTGTATTAATGTGTTTCAGAGAGCACATGGTGTTGTATTAATCTGTTTCAGGGAGCTCGCATTGTTGTATTAATCTGTTTCAGGGAACTTGTGATGTTGTATTAATCTGTTTCAGGGAACTTGCGATGTTGTATTAATCTGTTTTAGGGAGATCACATTGTTGTATTAATCTGTTTCAGGCAGTTCGCGCTGTTGTATTAATCTGTTTCAAGGAGTTAACGGTGCTGTATTAATCTTTTCAGGGAGTTCACATTGAATTAATTTGTTTGTGGGAGTTCGCGCTGTTGTATTAATCTGTTTCAGGGAGGTCGCGCTGTTGTATTAATCTGTGTCAGGGAGTTCGAATTGTTGCATTAATCTGTTTCAGGCAGTTCACATTGTATTATTATCTTTGTGGGAGTTCAGGCTGTTGTATTAATCTGTTTCAGGGAGCTGGCGCTGTTGTATTAATCTATTTCAGGGAGCTTGCGCTGTTGAATTAATCAGTTTCAGGGCATTCGCGATGTTCTATTAATCTGTTTCAGGGAGTTCATGCTGTTGTATTAATCTGTTTCAGGGAGTTTGCGCTGTCCTATTAATCTGTTTCATGGAGCTAACACTGTTGTATTAATCAGTTTCAGAGTGTTCTTGCTGTTGTATTAATCTGTTTCAGGGAGCTCGCATTGTTGTATTAATTTGTTTCAGGGAACTTGCGCTGTTGTATAAATCTGTTTTAGGGAGATCACGTTGTTGTATTAATCTGTTTCAGGGAGTTCGCGCTGTTGTATTAATCTGTTTCAGGGAGCTCGCGCTGTAGTATTAATCTGTTTCAGGGAGTTTGTGCTGTTGTATTAAACTGTTTCAGGGAGCTCGTGCTGTTGTATTAATCTGTTTCAGGGAGCTCGCATTGTATTAATCTGTTCCAGGGAGATCATGTTGTTGTATTAATCTGTTTTAGGGAGTTCGCGCTGTTGTATTAATCTGTTTCAGGGAGTACACGCTGTTGTATTGATCTGTTTCAGGGTGTTGACATTGTATTAATTCCTTTCAGGGAGTTCACACTGTTATATTCGTTTTAGGGAGTTCAAGCTGTTGAATTAATCTGTTTCAGTGAGTTTGCGTTGTTGTATTAATCTGTTTCAGGGAATTTGCGCTGTTATATTATTCAGTTTCAGGGAGTTCAAGGTTATGTACTAATCTGTTTCAGGGAGTTCACATTGTATTAAAATTTTTGTGGGTGTTCATGCTGTTGTATGAATTTCTTTCAGGGAGCTCGCGCACTTGTATTAATCTGTTTCACGGAGCTCGTACGGTTGTATTAATCCGTTTTGTGGAGCACGCCCTGTTGCTTTAATCCATTTCAGGGAGTTGGCGCTGTTCTATTAAACTGTTTCAGTGAGTTCACGCTGTTGTATGAATCTGTTTCAGAGAGCTCATGGTGTTGTATTAATCCGTTTCAGGGAGCTCGCGCTGTTGTATTAATCGGTTTTAGGTAGATCACGTTGTTGTATTAATCTGTTTCAGGGAGTTCACGCTGTTGTATTAATCTGTTTCAGGGAGTTGACATTGTATTAATTTGTTTTAGGGAGTTGGCGCTGTTGTATTAATCTGTTTCAGGGAGTTCAAGCTGCTGTATTAATGTGTTTCAGGGAGTTCACGCTGTGGTATTAATCTGTTTCAGGGTGTTCGAATTGTTGTATTAATCTGTTTCAGGCAGTTCACATTGTATTATTATCTTTGTGGTAGTTCAGGCTGTTGTATTAATCGGTTTCAGGGAGCTGGCGCTGTTGTATTAATCTATTTCAGGGAGCTCGCGCTGTTGTATTAATCCGTTTTAGGTAGATCACGTTGTTGTATTAATCTGTTTCAGGGAGTTCACGCTGTTGTATTAATCTGTTTCAGGGAGTTGACATTGTATTAATTTGTTTTAGGGAGTTGGTGCTGTTGTATCAATCTGTTTCAGGGAGTTCAAGCTGCTGTATTAATGTGTTTCAGGGAGTTCACGCTGTGGTATTAATCTGTTTCAGGGAGTTCGAATTGTTGTATTAATATGTTTCAGGCAGTTCACATTGTATTATTATCTTTGTGGTAGTTCAGGCTGTTGTATTAATCGGTTTCAGGGAGCTGGCGCTGTTGTATTAATCTGTTTCAGGGAGCTCGCATTGCATTAATCTGTTCCAGGGAGATCATGTTGTTGTATTCATCTGTTTCAGGGGGTTCGCGCTGTTGTATTAATCTGTTTCAGGGAGTACACGCTGTTGTATTGATCTGTTTCAGGGTGTTGACATTGTATTAATTCCTTTTAGGGAGTTTACGCTGTTATATTCGTTTTAGGGAGTTCAAGCTGTTGAATTAATCTGTTTCAGTGAGTTTGCTTTGTTGTATTAATCTGTTTCAGGGAATTTGCGCTGTTGTATTATTCAGTTTCAGGGAGTTCAAGGTTATGTATTAATCTGTTTCAGGGAGTTCACATTGTATTAATATTTTTGTGGGTGTTCATGCTGTTGTATGAATTTCTTTCAGGGAGCTCGCGCTCTTGTATTAATCTGTTTCACGGAGCTCGTACGGTTGTATTAATCTGTTTCGTGGAGCACGCCCTGTTGCTTTAATCCATTTCAGGGAGTTGGCGCTGTTCTATTAAACTGTTTCAGTGAGTTCACGCTGTTGTATGAATCTGTTTCAGAGAGCTCATGGTGTTGTATTAATCCGTTTCAGGGAGCTCGCGCTGTTGTATTAATCGGTTTTAGGTAGATCACGTTGTTGTATTAATCTGTTTCAGGGAGTTCACGCTGTTGTATTAATCTGTTTCAGGGAGTTGACATTGTATTAATTTGTTTTAGGGAGTTGGCGCTGTTGTATTAATCTGTTTCAGGGAGTTCAAGCTGCTGTATTAATGTGTTTCAGGGAGTTCACGCTGTGGTATTAATCTGTTTCAGGGTGTTCGAATTGTTGTATTAATCTGTTTCAGGCAGTTCACATTGTATTATTATCTTTGTGGTAGTTCAGGCTGTTGTATTAATCGGTTTCAGGGAGCTGGCGCTGTTGTATTAATCTATTTCAGGGAGCTCGCGCTGTTGTATTAATCCGTTTTAGGTAGATCACGTTGTTGTATTAATCTGTTTCAGGGAGTTCACGCTGTTGTATTAATCTGTTTCAGGGAGTTGACATTGTATTAATTTGTTTTAGGGAGTTGGTGCTGTTGTATTAATCTGTTTCAGGGAGTTCAAGCTGCTGTATTAATGTGTTTCAGGGAGTTCACGCTGTGGTATTAATCTGTTTCAGGGAGTTCGAATTGTTGTATTAATATGTTTCAGGCAGTTCACATTGTATTATTATCTTTGTGGTAGTTCAGGCTGTTGTATTAATCGGTTTCAGGGAGCTGGCGCTGTTGTATTAATCTGTTTCAGGGAGCTCGCATTGTATTAATCTGTTCCAGGGAGATCATGTTGTTGTATTAATCTGTTTTAGGGAGTTCGCGCTGTTGTATTAATCTGTTTTAGGTAGATCACGTTGTTGTATTAATCTGTTTCAGGGAGTTCACGCTGTTGTATTAAACTGTTTCAGGGAGCTCGTGCTGTTGTATTAATCTGTTTCAGGGAGCTCGCATTGTATTAATCTGTTCCAGGGAGATCATGTTGTTGTATTAATCTGTTTTAGGGAGTTCGCGCTGTTGTATTAATCTGTTTCAGGGAGTACACGCTGTTGTATTGATCTGTTTCAGGGTGTTGACATTGTATTAATTCCTTTTAGGGAGTTCACACTGTTATATTCGTTTTAGGGAGTTCAAGCTGTTGAATTAATCTGTTTCAGTGAGTTTGCTTTGTTGTATTAATCTGTTTCAGGGAATTTGCGCTGTTGTATTATTCAGTTTCAGGTTGTTCAAGGTTATGTATTAATCTGTTTCAGGGAGTTCACATTGTATTAATATTTTTGTGGGTGTTCATGCTGTTGTATGAATTTCTTTCAGGGAGCTCGCGCTCTTGTATTAATCTGTTTCACGGAGCTCGTACGGTTGTATTAATCTGTTTCGTGGAGCACGCCCTGTTGCTTTAATCCATTTCAGGGAGTTGGCGCTGTTCTATTAAACTGTTTCAGTGAGTTCACGCTGTTGTATGAATCTGTTTCAGAGAGCTCATGGTGTTGTATTAATCCGTTTCAGGGAGCTCGCGCTGTTGTATTAATCGGTTTTAGGTAGATCACGTTGTTGTATTAATCTGTTTCAGGGAGTTCACGCTGTTGTATTAATCTGTTTCAGGGAGTTGACATTGTATTAATTTGTTTTAGGGAGTTGGCGCTGTTGTATTAATCTGTTTCAGGGAGTTCAAGCTGCTGTATTAATGTGTTTCAGGGAGTTCACGCTGTGGTATTAATCTGTTTCAGGGTGTTCGAATTGTTGTATTAATCTGTTTCAGGCAGTTCACATTGTATTATTATCTTTGTGGTAGTTCAGGCTGTTGTATTAATCGGTTTCAGGGAGCTGGCGCTGTTGTATTAATCTATTTCAGGGAGCTCGCGCTGTTGTATTAATCCGTTTTAGGTAGATCACGTTGTTGTATTAATCTGTTTCAGGGAGTTCACGCTGTTGTATTAATCTGTTTCAGGGAGTTGACATTGTATTAATTTGTTTTAGGGAGTTGGTGCTGTTGTATTAATCTGTTTCAGGGAGTTCAAGCTGCTGTATTAATGTGTTTCAGGGAGTTCACGCTGTGGTATTAATCTGTTTCAGGGAGTTCGAATTGTTGTATTAATATGTTTCAGGCAGTTCACATTGTATTATTATCTTTGTGGTAGTACAGGCTGTTGTATTAATCGGTTTCAGGGAGCTGGCGCTGTTGTATTAATCTGTTTCAGGGAGCTCGCATTGCATTAATCTGTTCCAGGGAGATCATGTTGTTGTATTCATCTGTTTCAGGGGGTTCGCGCTGTTGTATTAATCTGTTTCAGGGAGTACACGCTGTTGTATTGATCTGTTTCAGGGTGTTGACATTGTATTAATTCCTTTTAGTGAGTTTACGCTGTTATATTCGTTTTAGGGAGTTCAAGCTGTTGAATTAATCTGTTTCAGTGAGTTTGCTTTGTTGTATTAATCTGTTTCAGGGAATTTGCGCTGTTGTATTATTCAGTTTCAGGGAGTTCAAGGTTATGTATTAATCTGTTTCAGGGAGTTCACATTGTATTAATATTTTTGTGGGTGTTCATGCTGTTGTATGAATTTCTTTCAGGGAGCTCGCGCTCTTGTATTAATCTGTTTCACGGAGCTCGTACGGTTGTATTAATCTGTTTCGTGGAGCACGCCCTGTTGCTTTAATCCATTTCAGGGAGTTGGCGCTGTTCTATTAAACTGTTTCAGTGAGTTCACGCTGTTGTATGAATCTGTTTCAGAGAGCTCATGGTGTTGTATTAATCCGTTTCAGGGAGCTCGCGCTGTTGTATTAATCGGTTTTAGGTAGATCACGTTGTTGTATTAATCTGTTTCAGGGAGTTCACGCTGTTGTATTAATCTGTTTCAGGGAGTTGACATTGTATTAATTTGTTTTAGGGAGTTGGCGCTGTTGTATTAATCTGTTTCAGGGAGTTCAAGCTGCTGTATTAATGTGTTTCAGGGAGTTCACGCTGTGGTATTAATCTGTTTCAGGGTGTTCGAATTGTTGTATTAATCTGTTTCAGGCAGTTCACATTGTATTATTATCTTTGTGGTAGTTCAGGCTGTTGTATTAATCGGTTTCAGGGAGCTGGCGCTGTTGTATTAATCTATTTCAGGGAGCTCGCGCTGTTGTATTAATCCGTTTTAGGTAGATCACGTTGTTGTATTAATCTGTTTCAGGGAGTTCACGCTGTTGTATTAATCTGTTTCAGGGAGTTGACATTGTATTAATTTGTTTTAGGGAGTTGGTGCTGTTGTATTAATCTGTTTCAGGGAGTTCAAGCTGCTGTATTAATGTGTTTCAGGGAGTTCACGCTGTGGTATTAATCTGTTTCAGGGAGTTCGAATTGTTGTATTAATATGTTTCAGGCAGTTCACATTGTATTATTATCTTTGTGGTAGTTCAGGCTGTTGTATTAATCGGTTTCAGGGAGCTGGCGCTGTTGTATTAATCTGTTTCAGGGAGCTCGCATTGTATTAATCTGTTCCAGGGAGATCATGTTGTTGTATTCATCTGTTTCAGGGGGTTCGCGCTGTTGTATTAATCTGTTTCAGGGAGTACACGCTGTTGTATTGATCTGTTTCAGGGTGTTGACATTGTATTAATTCCTTTTAGGGAGTTTACGCTGTTATATTCGTTTTAGGGAGTTCAAGCTGTTGAATTAATCTGTTTCAGTGAGTTTGCTTTGTTGTATTAATCTGTTTCAGGGAATTTGCGCTGTTGTATTATTCAGTTTCAGGGAGTTCAAGGTTATGTATTAATCTGTTTCAGGGAGTTCACATTGTATTAATATTTTTGTGGGTGTTCATGCTGTTGTATGAATTTCTTTCAGGGAGCTCGCGCTCTTGTATTAATCTGTTTCACGGAGCTCGTACGGTTGTATTAATCTGTTTCGTGGAGCACGCCCTGTTGCTTTAATCCATTTCAGGGAGTTGGCGCTGTTCTATTAAACTGTTTCAGTGAGTTCACGCTGTTGTATGAATCTGTTTCAGAGAGCTCATGGTGTTGTATTAATCCGTTTCAGGGAGCTCGCGCTGTTGTATTAATCGGTTTTAGGTAGATCACGTTGTTGTATTAATCTGTTTCAGGGAGTTCACGCTGTTGTATTAATCTGTTTCAGGGAGTTGACATTGTATTAATTTGTTTTAGGGAGTTGGCGCTGTTGTATTAATCTGTTTCAGGGAGTTCAAGCTGCTGTATTAATGTGTTTCAGGGAGTTCACGCTGTGGTATTAATCTGTTTCAGGGTGTTCGAATTGTTGTATTAATCTGTTTCAGGCAGTTCACATTGTATTATTATCTTTGTGGTAGTTCAGGCTGTTGTATTAATCGGTTTCAGGGAGCTGGCGCTGTTGTATTAATCTATTTCAGGGAGCTCGCGCTGTTGTATTAATCCGTTTTAGGTAGATCACGTTGTTGTATTAATCTGTTTCAGGGAGTTCACGCTGTTGTATTAATCTGTTTCAGGGAGTTGACATTGTATTAATTTGTTTTAGGGAGTTGGTGCTGTTGTATTAATCTGTTTCAGGGAGTTCAAGCTGCTGTATTAAAGTGTTTCAGGGAGTTCACGCTGTGGTATTAATCTGTTTCAGGGAGTTCGAATTGTTGTGTTAATATGTTTCAGGCAGTTCACATTGTATTATTATCTTTGTGGTAGTTCAGGCTGTTGTATTAATCGGTTTCAGGGAGCTGGCGCTGTTGTATTAATCTGTTTCAGGGAGCTCGCATTGTATTAATCTGTTCCAGGGAGATCATGTTGTTGTATTCATCTGTTTCAGGGGGTTCGCGCTGTTGTATTAATCTGTTTCAGGGAGTACACGCTGTTGTATTGATCTGTTTCAGGGTGTTGACATTGTATTAATTCCTTTTAGGGAGTTTACGCTGTTATATTCGTTTTAGGGAGTTCAAGCTGTTGAATTAATCTGTTTCAGTGAGTTTGCTTTGTTGTATTAATCTGTTTCAGGGAATTTGCGCTGTTGTATTATTCAGTTTCAGGGAGTTCAAGGTTATGTATTAATCTGTTTCAGGGAGTTCACATTGTATTAATATTTTTGTGGGTGTTCATGCTGTTGTATGAATTTCTTTCAGGGAGCTCGCGCTCTTGTATTAATCTGTTTCACGGAGCTCGTACGGTTGTATTAATCTGTTTCGTGGAGCACGCCCTGTTGCTTTAATCCATTTCAGGGAGTTGGCGCTGTTCTATTAAACTGTGTCAGTAAGTTAACGCTGTTGTATGAATCTGTTTCAGAGAGCTCATGGTGTTGTATTAATCCGTTTCAGGGAGCTCGCGCTGTTGTATTAATCGGTTTTAGGTAGATCACGTTGTTGTATTAATCTGTTTCAGGGAGTTCACGCTGTTGTATTAATCTGTTTCAGGGAGTTGACATTGTATTAATTTGTTTTAGGGAGTTGGCGCTGTTGTATTAATCTGTTTCAGGGAGCTCGCGCTGTTGTATTAATCTGTTTCAGGGAGTTCGAATTGTTGTATTAATCTGTTTCAGGCAGTTCACATTGTATTATTATCTTTGTGGTAGTTCAGGCTGTTGTATTAATCGGTTTCAGGGAGCTGGCGCTGTTGTATTAATCTATTTCAGGGAGCTCGCGCTGTTGTATTAATCTGTTTCAGGGAGTTTGTGCTGTTGTATTAAACTGTTTCAGGGAGTTCCTGCTGTTGTATTAATCTGTTTCAGGGAGTTCGCGATATTATATTAATCTGTTTCAGGGAGTTCCTGCTGTTGTATTAATCAGTTTCAGGGAGCCAACGCTGTTGTATTAATCAGTTTCAGGGAATTCATGCTGTTGTATTAATGTGTTTCAGAGAGCACATGGTGTTGTATTAATCTGTTTCAGGGAGCTCACATTGTTGTATTAATTTGTTTCAGGGAAGTTGCGATCTTGTATAAATCTGTTTTAGGGAGATCACATTGTTGTATTTATCTGTTTCAGGGAGTTCGCGCTGTTGTATTAATCTGTTTCAAGAAGTTAACGCTGCTGTATTAATCTTTTCAGGGAGCACATTGAATTAATGTGTTTGTGGGAGTTCGCGCTGTTGTATTAATCTGTTTCAGGGAGGTCACGCTGTTGTATTAATCTGTTTCAGGGAGTTCGTGATGTTCTATTAATCCATTTCTGGATATTCGCGATGTTCTATTAATGCATTTCTGGAAGTTCGCGCAGATGTATTAATCAGATTCAGGGAGATTGCACTTTTGTATTAATGTGTTTCAAGGAGTTCACACTGTTGTATTTATCTATTTCAGGTAGTTCACGCTGTTGTATTAAACTGGTTCAGGGAGTTCACGTTGTTGTATTAATCTGTTTCAGGAAGTTCACGCTGCTGTATTAATGTGTTTCAGGGAGTTCACGCTGTGGTATTAATCTGTGTCAGGGAGTTCAAATTGTTACATTAATTTCTTTCAGGCAGTTCACATTGTATTATTATCTTTGTGGGAGTTCAGGCTGTTGTATTAACCTGTTTCAGGGAGCTGGCGCTGTTGTATTAATCTATTTCAAGGAGCTCGCGCTGTTGTATTAATCTATTTCAGGGAGTTTGCGCTGTCCTATTAATCTGTTTCATGGAGCTAACACTGTTGTATTAATCAGTTTCAGGGTGTTCGTGCTGTTGTATTAATCTGTTTCAGGGAGTTCACGTTGTTCTATTAATCTGTTTCAGGGAGCTCGCGCTGTGGTATTTATCTGTTTCAGGGAGTTCACGCTGCAGTATTAATCTGTTTCATGGAGTTTGTACTGTTGTATTATTCTATTTCAGGGAGTTAGTGTTGTTGTATTAATCTGTTTCAGGGAGCTCACGCTGTTGTATTAATCTGTTTCAGGGAGTTTGTGATGTTGTATTAATCTGTTTCTGAGAGCTCGCGCTGTTGTATTAATCTGTTTCATGAAGTTCAAATTGTTCCATTAATCTATTTCAGGGAATTCGCCATGTTATATTAATCTGTTTCAGGGAGTTCCTGCTGTTGTATTAATCAGTTTCAAGGAGTTCGCGCTGTTCTATTAATCTGTTTCAGGGAGCTAACGCTGTTGTATTAATCAGTTTCAGGGAACCAAAGCTGTTGTATTAATCAGTTTCAGGGAGTTCATGCTGTTGTATTAATGTGTTTCAGAGAGCACATGGTGTTGTATTAATCTGTTTCAGGGAGCTCGCATTGTTGTATTAATCTGTTTCAGGGAACTTGCGATGTTGTATTAATCTGTTTCAGGGAAGTTGCGATGTTGTATTAATCTGTTTTAGGGAGATCACATTGTTGTATTAATCTGTTTCAGGCAGTTCGCGCTGTTGTATTAATCTGTTTCAAGGAGTTAACGCTGCTGTATTAATCTTTTCAGGGAGTTCACATTGAATTAATTTGTTTGTGGGAGTTCGCGCTGTTGTATTAATCTGTTTCAGGGAGGTCGCGCTGTGGTATCAATCTGTGTCAGGGAGTTCGAATTGTTGCATTAATCTGTTTCAGGCAGTTCACATTGTATTATTATCTTTGTGGGAGTTCAGGCTGTTGTATTAATCTGTTTCAGGGAGCTGGCGCTGTTGTATTAATCTATTTCAGGGAGCTTGCGCTGTTGAATTAATCAGTTTCAGGGCATTCGCGATGTTCTATTAATCTGTTTCAGGGAGTTCATGCTGTTGTATTAATCTGTTTCAGGGAGTTTGCGCTGTCCTATTAATCTGTTTCATGGAGCTAACACTGTTGTATTAATCAGTTTCAGAGTGTTCTTGCTGTTGTATTAATCTGTTTCAGGGAGCTCGCATTGTTGTATTAATTTGTTTCAGGGAACTTGCGCTGTTGTATAAATCTGTTTTAGGGAGATCACGTTGTTGTATTAATCTGTTTCAGGGAGTTCGCGCTGTTGTATTAATCTGTTTCAGTGAGTTCACGCTGCTGTATTAATCTGTTTCAGGGTGCTCGCGCTGTAGTATTAATCTGTTTCAGGGAGTTTGTGCTGTTGTATTAAACTGTTTCAGGGAGCTCGTGCTGTTGTATTTATCTGTTTCAGGGAGCTCGCATTGTATTAATCTGTTCCAGGGAGATCATGTTGTTGTATTAATCTGTTTCAGGGAGTTCGTGCTGTTGTATTAATCTGTTTCAGGGAGTACACGCTGTTGTATTGATCTGTTTCAGGGTGTTGACATTGTATTAATTCCTTTTAGGGAGTTCACACTGTTATATTCGTTTTAGGGAGTTCAAGCTGTTGAATTAATCTGTTTCAGTGAGTTTGCGTTGTATTAATCTGTTTCAGGGAATTTGCGCTATTATATTATTCAGTTTCAGGGATTTCAAGGTTATGTACTAATCTGTTTCAGGGAGTTCACATTGTATTAATATTTTTGTGGGTGTTCATGCTGTTGTATGAATTTCTTTCAGGGAGCTCGCGCTCTTGTTTTAATCTGTTTCACGGAGCTCCTACGGTTGTATTAATCCATTTTGTGGAGCACGCCCTGTTGCTTTAATCCATTTCAGGGAGTTGGCGCTGTTCTATTAAACTCTTTCAGTGAGTTCACGCTGTTGTATGAATCTGTTTCAGGGAGTTCGCGATGTTCTATTAATCCATTTGTGGAAGTTCGCGCAGATGTATTAATCAGATTTAGGGAGCTCGCTCTATTGTGATAATCTGTTTCAGGGAGATTGCACTTTTGTATTAATGTGTTTCAAGGAGTTCACACTGTTGTATTTATACATTTCAGGGAGTTCACGCTGTTGTATTAATCTGGTTCAGGGAGTTCACGCTGTTGTATTAATCTGTTTCAGGGAGTTCAAATTGTATTAATCTTTTTGTGGGAGTTCACGCTGTTGTATTAATTTGTTTCAGGGAGCTCACATTGTATTATTCTTTTTGTGGGAGTTCACGCTCTTGAATTAATTTGTTTCAGGGAGCTCGCGCTGTTGTATTAATCTGCTTCAGAGAGTTCATGATGATGTATTAATCTGTTTCAGGGAGCTCGGTTTGTTGTACTAATTTGTTTCAGGGAACTTGCGCTGTTGTATTAATCTGCTTCAGGGAGTTCACGTTGTTCTATTAATCTGTTTAGGGAGCTCGCGCTGTGGTATTAATCTGTTTCAGGGAGTTCACGCTGCTGTATTAATCTGTTTCATGGAGTTTGTGCTGTTGTATTATTCTATTTCAGGGAGTTAGTGTTGTTGTATTAATCTGTTTCAGGGAGCTCACGCTGTTGTATTAATCTGTTTCAGGGAGTTCGTGCTGTTCTGTTAATCTGTTTCTGAGAGCTCGCGCTGTTGTATTAATCTGTTTCAGGAAGTTCAAATTGTTCCATTAATCTATTTCAGGGAGTTCGCCATGTTATATTAATCTGTTTCAGGGAGTTCCTGCTGTTGTATTAATCAGTTTCAGGGAACCAACGCTGTTGTTTTAATCAGTTTCAGGGAGTTCATGCTGTTGTATTAATGTGTTTCAGAGACCACATGGTGTTGTATTAATCTGTTTCAGGGATCTCGCATTGTTGTATTAATCTGTTTCAGGGAACTTGCGAAGTTGTATTAATCTGTTTCAGGGAACTTGCGATGTTGTATTAATCTGTTTTAGGGAGATCACATTGTTGTATTAATCTGTTTCAGGGAGTTCGCGCTGTTGTATTAATCTGTTTCAAGGAGTTAACGCTGCTGTATTAATCTTTTCAGGGAGTTCACATTGAATTAATTTGTTTATGGGAGTTCGCGCTGTTGTATTAATCTGTTTCAGGGAGGTCGCGCTGTGGTATTAATCTGTGTCAGGGAGTTCGAATTGTTGCATTAATCTGTTTCAGGCAGTTCACATTGTATTATTATCTTTGTGGGAGTTCAGGCTGTTTTATTAATCTGTTTCAGGGAGCTGGCGCTGTTGTATTAATCTATTTCAGGGAGCTCGCGCTGTTGAATTAATCAGTTTGAGGGCATTCGCGATGTTCTATTAATCTGTTTCAGGGAGTTCATGCTGTTGTATTAATCTGTTTCAGGGAGTTTGCGCTGTCCTATTAATCTGTTTCATGGAGCTAACACTGTTGTATTAATCAGTTTCAGGGTGTTCGTGCTGTTGTATTAATCTGTTTCAGGGAGCTCGTGCTGTTGTATTAATCTGTTTCAGGGAGTTTGTGCTGTTGTATTAATCTGTTTCAGGGAGTTTGTGCTGTTGTATTAAACTGTTTCAGGGAGCTCGTGCTGTTGTATTAATCTGTTTCAGGGAGTTCGCGATGTTCTATTAATCCATTTGTGGAAGTTCGCGCAGATGTATTAATCAGATTCAGGGAGCTCGCTCTATTGTGATAATCTGTTTCAGGGAGATTGCACTTTTGTATTAATGTGTTTCAAGGAGTTCACACTGTTGTATTTATACATTTCTAGGAGTTCACGCTGTTGTATTAATCTGGTTCAGTGAGTTCACACTGTTGTATTAATCTGTTTCAGTGAGTTCAAATTGTATTAATCTTTTTGTGGGAGTTCACGCTGTTGTATTAATTTGTTTCAGGGAGCTCACATTGTATTATTCTTTTTGTGGGAGTTCACGCTCTTGAATTAATTTGTTTCAAGGAGCTCGCGCTGTTGTATTAATCTGCTTCAGAGAGTTCATGGTGTTGTATTAATCTGTTTCAGGGAGCTCGGTTTGTTGTATTAATTTGTTTCAGGGAACTTGCGCTGTTGTATTAATCTGTTTCAGGGAGTTCACGTTGTTCTATTAATCTGTTTCAGGGAGCTCGCGCTGTGGTATTAATCTGTTTCAGGGAGTTCACGCTGCTGTATTAATCTGTTTCATGGAGTTTGTGCTGTTGTATTATTCTATTTCAGGGAGTTAGTGTTGTTGTATTAATCTGTTTCAGGGAGCTCACGCTGTTGTATTAATCTGTTTCAGGGAGTTCGTGCTGTTGTATTAATCTGTTTCTGAGAGCTCGCGCTGTTGTATTAATCTGTTTCAGGAAGTTCAAATTGTTCCATTAATCTATTTCAGGGAGTTCGCCATGTTATATTAATCTGTTTCAGGGAGTTCCTGCTGTTGTATTAATCAGTTTCAAGGAGTTCGCGCTGTTCTATTAATCTGTTTCAGGGAGCTAACGCTGTTGTATTAATCTGTTTCAGGGAACCAAAGCTGTTGTATTAATCAGTTTCAGGGAGTTCATGCTGTTGTATTAATGTGTTTCAGAGAGCACATGGTGTTGTATTAATCTGTTTCAGGGAGCTCGCATTGTTCTATTAATCTGTTTCAGGGAACTTGCGATGTTGTATTAATCTGTTTCAGGGAACTTGCGATGTTGTATTAATCTGTTTTAGGGAGATCACATTGTTGTATTAATCTGTTTCAGGGAGTTCGCGCTGTTGTATTAATCTGTTTCAAGGAGTTAACGCTGCTGTATTAATCTTTTCAGGGAGTTCACATTGTATTAATTTGTTTGTGGGAGTTCGCGCTGTTGTATTAATCTGTTTCAGGGAGGTCGCGCTGTGGTATTAATCTGTGTCAGGGAGTTCGAATTGTTGCATTAATCTGTTTCAGGCAGTTCACATTGTATTATTATCTTTGTGTGAGTTCAGGCTGTTGTATTAATCTGTTTCAGGGAGCTGGCGCTGTTGTATTAATCTATTTCAGGGAGCTCGCGCTGTTGAATTAATCAGTTTCAGGGCATTCGCGATGTTCTATTAATCTGTTTCAGGGAGTTCATGCTGTTGTATTAATCTGTTTCAGGGAGTTTGCGCTGTCCTATTAATCTGTTTCATGGAGCTAACACTGTTGTATTAATCAGTTTCAGAGTGTTCTTGCTGTTGTATTAATCTGTTTCAGGGAGCTCGCATTGTTGTATTAATCTGTTTCAGGGAGCTCGCGCTGTAGTATTAATCTGTTTCAGGGAGCTCGCGCTGTAGTATTAATCTGTTTCAGGGAGTTTGTGCTGTTGTATTAAACTGTTTCAGGGAGCTCGTGCTGTTGTATTAATCTGTTTCAGGGAGCTCGCATTGTATTAATCTGTTCCATGGAGATCATGTTGTTGTATTAATCTGTTTCAGGGAGTTCGCGCTGTTGTATTAATCTGTTTCAGGGAGTTTGTGCTGTTGTATTAAACTGTTTCAGGGAGCTCATGCTGTTGTATTAATCTGTTTCAGGGAGTTCGCGATGTTATATTAATCTGTTTCAGGGAGTTCCTGCTGTTGTATTAATCAGTTTCAGGGAGCCAACGCTGTTGTATTAATCAGTTTCAGGGAGTTCATGCTGTTGTATTAATGAGTTTCAGAGAGCACATGGTGTTGTATTAATCTGTTTCAGGGAGCTCACATTGTTGTATTAATTTGTTTCAGGGAAGTTGCGATCTTGTATTAATCTGTTTTAGGGAGATCACATTGTTGTATTTATCTGTTTCAGGGAGTTCGCGCTGTTGTATTAATCTGTTTCAAGTAGTTAACGCTGCAGTATTAATCTTTTCAGGGAGCACATTGAATTAATGTGTTTGTGGGAGTTTGCGCTGCTGTATTAATCTGTTTCAGGGAGGTCACGCTGTTGTATTAATCTGTTTCAGGGAGTTCGCGATGTTCTATTAATCTATTTCTGGATATTCGCGATGTTCTATTAATGCATTTCTGGAAGTTCGCGCAGATGTATTAATCAGATTCAGGGAGATTGCACTTTTGTATTAATGTGTTTCAAGGAGTTCACACTGTTGTATTTATCTATTTCAGGTAGTTCACGCTGTTGTATTAAACTGGTTCAGGGAGTTCACGTTGTTGTATTAATCTGTTTCAGGAAGTTCACGCTGCTGTATTAATGTGTTTCAGGGAGTTCACGCTGTGGTATTAATCTGTGTCAGGGAGTTCAAATTGTTACATTAATCTCTTTCAGGCAGTTCACATTGTATTGTTATCTTTGTGGGAGTTCAGACTGTTGTATTAAGCTGTTTCAGGGAGCAGGCGCTGTTGTATTAATCTATTTCAAGGAGCTCGCGCTGTTGTATTAATCTATTTCTGGGAGTTTGCGCTGTCCTATTAATCTGTTTCATGGAGATAACACTGTTCTATTAATCAGTTTCAGGGTGTTCGTGCTGTTGTATTAATCTGTTTCAGGGACCTCGCATTGTTGTATTAATTTGTTTCAGGGAACTTGCGCTGTTGTATAAATCTGGTTTAGGGAGATCACGTTGTTGTATTAATCTGTTTCAGGGAGTTCGCGCTGTTGTATTAATCTGTTTCATTGAGTTCACTCTGCTGTATTAATCTGTTTCAGGGAGCTCGCGCTGTAGTATTAATCTGTTTCAGGGAGTTTGTGCTGTTGTATTAAACTGTTTCAGGGAGCTCGTGCTGTTGTATTAATCTGTTTCAGGGAGTTCGCGATGTTCTATTAATCCATTTGTGGAAGTTCGCGCAGATGTATTAATCAGATTTAGGGAGATTGCACTTTTGTATTAATGTGTTTCAAGGAGTTCACACTGTTGTATTAATCTGGTTCAGGGAGTTCACGCTGTTGTATTAATCTGGTTCAGGGAGTTCACGCTGTTGTATTAATTTGTTTCAGGGAGCTCACATTGTATTATTCTTTTTGTGGGAGTTCACGCTCTTGAATTAATTTGTTTCAGGGAGCTCGCGCTGTTGTATTAATCTGCTTCAGAGAGTTCATGGTGATGTATTAATCTGTTTCAGGGAGCTCGGTTTGTTGTATTAATTTGTTTCAGTGAACTTGCGCTGTTGTATTAATCTGTTTCAGGGAGTTCACGTTGTTCTATTAATCTGTTTCAGGCAGCTCGCGCTGTGGTATTAATCTGTTTCAGGGAGTTCACGCTGCTGTATTAATCTGTTTCATGGAGTTTGTGCTGTTGTATTATTCTATTTCAGGGAGTTAGTGTTGTTGTATTAATCTGTTTCAGGGAGTTCGTGCTGTTGTGTTAATCTGTTTCTGAGAGCTCGCGCTGTTGTATTAATCTGTTTCAGGAAGTTCAAATTGTTCCATTAATCTATTTCAGGGAGTTCGCCATGTTATATTAATCTGTTTCAGGGAGTTCCTGCTGTTGTATTAATCAGTTTCAAGGAGTTCGCGCTGTTCTATTAATCTGTTTCAGGGAGCTAACGCTGTTGTATTAATCAGTTTCAGGGAACCAACGCTGTTGTATTAATCAGTTTCAGGGAGTTCATGCTGTTGTATTAATGTGTTTCAGAGACCACATGGTGTTGTATTAATCTGTTTCAGGGAGCTCGCATTGGTGTATTAATCTGTTTCAGGGAACTTGCGAAGTTGTATTAATCTGTTTCAGGGAACTTGCGATGTTGTATTAATCTGTTTTAGGGAGATCACATAGTTGTATTAATCTGTTTCAGGGAGTTCACGCTGTAGTATTAATCTGTTTCAAGGAGTTAACGCTGCTGTATTAATCTTTTCAGGGAGTTCACATTGAATTAATTTGTTTATGGGAGTTCGCGCTGTTGTATTAATCTGTTTCAGGGAGGTCGCGCTGTGGTATTAATCTGTGTCAGGGAGTTCGAATTGTTGCATTAATCTGTTTCAGGCAGTTCACATTGTATTATTATCTTTGTGGGAGTTCAGGCTGTTGTATTAATCTGTTTCAGGGAGCTGGCGCTGTTGTATTAATCTATTTCAGGGAGCTCGCGCTGTTGAATTAATCAGTTTCAGGGCATTCGCGATGTTCTATTAATCTGTTTCAGGGAGTTCATGCTGTTGTATTAATCTGTTTCAGGGAGTTTGCGCTGTCCTATTAATCTGTTTCATGGAGCTAACACTGTTGTATTAATCAGTTTCAGGGTGTTCGTGCTGTTGTATTAATCTGTTTCAGGGAGCTCGTGCTGTTGTATTAATCTGTTTCAGGGAGTTTGTGCTGTTGTATTAATCTGTTTCTGGGAGTTTGTGCTGTTGTATTAAACTGTTTCAGGGAGCTCGTGCTGTTGTATTAATCTGTTTCAGGGAGTTCGCGATGTTCTATTAATCCATTTGTGGAAGTTCGCGCAGATGTATTAATTAGATTCAGGGAGCTCGCTCTATTGTGATAATCTGTTTCAGGGAGATTGCACTTTTGTATTAATGTGTTTCAAGGAGTTCACACTGTTGTATTTATACATTTCTGGGAGTTCACGCTGTTGTATTAATCTGGTTCAGGGAGTTCACGCTGTTGTATTAATCTGTTTCAGGGAGTTCAAATTGTATTAATCTTTTTGTGGGAGTTCACGCTGTTGTATTAATTTGTTTCAGGGAGCTCACATTGTATTATTCTTTTTGTGGGAGTTCACGCTCTTGAATTAATTTGTTTCAAGGAGCTCGCGCTGTTGTATTAATCTGCTTCAGAGAGTTCATGGTGTTGTATTAATCTGTTTCAGGGAGCTCGGTTTGTTGTATTAATTTGTTTCAGGGAACTTGCGCTGTTGTATTAATCTGTTTCAGGGAGTTCACGTTGTTCTATTAATCTGTTTCAGGGAGCTCGCGCTGTGGTATTAATCTGTTTCAGGGAGTTCACGCTGCAGTATTAATCTGTTTCATGGAGTTTGTGCTGTTGTATTATTCTATTTCAGGGAGTTAGTGTTGTTGTATTAATCTGTTTCAGGAAGCTCACGCTGTTGTATTAATCTGTTTCAGGGAGTTTGTGCTGTTGTATTAATCTGTTTCTGAGAGCTCGCGCTGTTGTATTAATCTGTTTCTTGAAGTTCAAATTGTTCCATTAATCTATTTCAGGGAGTTCGCCATGTTATATTAATCTGTTTCAGGGAGTTCCTGCTGTTGTATTAATCAGTTTCAAGGAGTTCGCGCTGTTCTATTAATCTGTTTCAGGGAGCTAACGCTGTTGTATTAATCAGTTTCAGGGAACCAAAGCTGTTGTATTAATCAGTTTCAGGGAGTTCATGCTGTTGTATTAATGTGTTTCAGAGAGCACATGGTGTTGTATTAATCTGTTTCAGGGAGCTCGCATTGTTGTATTAATCTGTTTCAGGCAGTTCGCGCTGTTGTATTAATCTGTTTCAAGGACTTAACGGTGCTGTATTAATCTTTTCAGTGAGTTCACATTGAATTAATTTGTTTGTGGGAGTTCGCGCTGTTGTATTAATCTGTTTCAGGGAGGTCGCGCTGTGGTATTAATCTGTGTCAGGGAGTTCGAATTGTTGCATTAATCTGTTTCAGGCAGTTCACATTGTATTATTATCTTTGTGGGAGTTCAGGCTGTTGTATTAATCTGTTTCAGGGAGCTGGCGCTGTTGAATTAATCAGTTTCAGGGCATTCGCGATGTTCTATTAATCTGTTTCAGGGAGTTCATGCTGTTGTATTAATCTGTTTCAGGGAGTTTGCGCTGTCCTATTAATCTGTTTCATGGAGCTAACACTGTTGTATTAATCAGTTTCAGAGTGTTCTTGCTGTTGTATTAATCTGTTTCAGGGAGCTCGCATTGTTGTATTAATTTGTTTCAGGGAACTTGCGCTGTTGTATAAATCTGTTTTAGGGAAATCACGTTGTTGTATTAATCTGTTTCAGGGAGTTCGCGCTGTTGTATTAATCTGTTTCAGTGAGTTCACGCTGCTGTATTAATCTGTTTCAGGGAGCTCGCGCTGTAGTATTAATCTGTTTCAGGGAGTTTGTGCTGTTGTATTAAACTGTTTCAGGGAGCTCGTGCTGTTGTATTAATCTGTTTCAGCGAGCTCGCATTGTATTAATCTGTTCCAGGGAGATCATCTTGTTGTATTAATCTGTTTTAGGGAGTTCGCGCTGTTGTATTAATCTGTTTCAGGGAGTACACGCTGTTGTATTGATCTGTTTCAGGGTGTTGACATTGTATTAATTCCTTTTAGGGAGTTCACACTGTTATATTCGTTTTAGGGAGTTCAAGCTGTTGAATTAATCTGTTTCAGTGAGTTTGCGTTGTTGTATTAATCTGTTTCAGGGAATTTGCGCTGTTATATTATTCAGTTTCAGGGAGTTCAAGGTTATGTACTAATCTGTTTCAGGGAGTTCACATTGTATTAATATTTTTGTGGGTGTTCATGCTGTTGTATGAATTTCTTTCAGGGAGCTCGTGCACTTGTATTAATCTGTTTCACGGAGCTCGTACGGTTGTATTAATCCGTTTTGTGGAGCACGCCCTGTTGCTTTAATCCATTTCAGGGAGTTGGCGCTGTTCTATTAAACTGTTTCAGTGAGTTCACGCTGTTGTATGAATCTGTTTCAGAGAGCTCATGGTGTTGTATTAATCCGTTTCAGGGAGCTCGCGCTGTTGTATTAATCGGTTTTAGGTAGATCACGTTGTTGTATTAATCTGTTTCAGGGAGTTCACGCTGTTGTATTAATCTGTTTCAGGGAGTTGACATTGTATTAATTTGTTTTAGGGAGTTGGCGCTGTTGTATTAATCTGTTTCAGGGAGTTCAAGCTGCTGTATTAATGTGTTTCAGGGAGTTCACGCTGTGGTATTAATCTGTTTCAGGGTGTTCGAATTGTTGTATTAATCTGTTTCAGGCAGTTCACATTGTATTATTATCTTTGTGGTAGTTCAGGCTGTTGTATTAATCGGTTTCAGGGAGCTGGCGCTGTTGTATTAATCTATTTCAGGGAGCTCGCGCTGTTGTATTAATCCGTTTTAGGTAGATCACGTTGTTGTATTAATCTGTTTCAGGGAGTTCACGCTGTTGTATTAATCTGTTTCAGGGAGTTGACATTGTATTAATTTGTTTTAGGGAGTTGGTGCTGTTGTATTAAACTGTTTCAGGGAGTTCAAGCTGCTGTATTAATGTGTTTCAGGGAGTTCACGCTGTGGTATTAATCTGTTTCAGGGAGTTCGAATTGTTGTATTAATATGTTTCAGGCAGTTCACATTGTATTATTATCTTTGTGGTAGTTCAGGCTGTTGTATTAATCGGTTTCAGGGAGCTGGCGCTGTTGAATTAATCTGTTTCAGGGAGCTCGCATTGTATTAATCTGTTCCAGGGAGATCATGTTGTTGTATTCATCTGTTTCAGGGGGTTCGCGCTGTTGTATTAATTTGTTTCAGGGAGTACACGCTGTTGTATTGATCTGTTTCAGGGTGTTGACATTGTATTAATTCCTTTTAGGGAGTTTACGCTGTTATATTCGTTTTAGGGAGTTCAAGCTGTTGAATTAATCTGTTTCAGTGAGTTTGCTTTGTTGTATTAATCTGTTTCAGGGAATTTGCGCTGTTGTATTATTCAGTTTCAGGGAGTTCAAGGTTATGTATTAATCTGTTTCAGGGAGTTCACATTATATTAATATTTTAGTGGGTGTTCATGCTGTTGTATGAATTTCTTTCAGGGAGCTCGCGCTCTTGTATTAATCTGTTTCACGGAGCTCGTACGGTTGTATTAATCTGTTTCGTGGAGCACGCCCTGTTGCTTTAATCCATTTCAGGGAGTTGGCGCTGTTCTATTAAACTGTTTCAGTGAGTTCACGCTGTTGTATGAATCTGTTTCAGAGAGCTCATGGTGTTGTATTAATCCGTTTCAGGGAGCTCGCGCTGTTGTATTAATCGGTTTTAGGTAGATCACGTTGTTGTATTAATCTGTTTCAGGGAGTTCACGCTGTTGTATTAATCTGTTTCAGGGTGTTGACATTGTATTAATTTGTTTTAGGGAGTTGGCGCTGTTGTATTAATCTGTTTCAGGGAGTTCAAGCTGCTGTATTAATGTGTTTCAGGGAGTTCACGCTGTGGTATTAATCTGTTTCAGGGAGTTCGAATTGTTGTATTAATCTGTTTCAGGCAGTTCACATTGTATTATTATCTTTGTGGTAGTTCAGGCTGTTGTATTAATCGGTTTCAGGGAGCTGGCGCTGTTGTATTAATCTATTTCAGGGAGCTCGCGCTGTTGTATTAATCTGTTTCAGGGAGTTTGTGCTGTTGTATTAAACTGTTTCAGGGAGTTCCTGCTGTTGTATTAATCTGTTTCAGGGAGTTCGCGATGTTATATTAATCTGTTTCAGGGAGTTCCTGCTGTTGTATTAATCAGTTTCAGGGAGCCAACGCTGTTGTATTAATCAGTTTCAGGGAATTCATGCTGTTGCATTAATGTGTTTCAGAGAGCACATGGTGTTGTATTAATCTGTTTCAGGGAGCTCACATTGTTGTATTAATTTGTTTCAGGGAAGTTGCGATCTTGTATAAATCTGTTTTAGGGAGATCACATTGTTGTATTTATCTGTTTCAGGGAGTTCGCGCTGTTGTATTAATCTGTTTCAAGTAGTTAACGCTGCTGTATTAATCTTTTCAGGGAGCACATTGAATTAATGTGTTTGTGGGAGTTCGCGCTGTTGTATTAATCTGTTTCAGGGAGGTCACGCTGTTGTATTAATCTGTTTCAGGGAGTTCGAATTGTTGTATTAATCTGTTTCAGGCAGTTCACATTGTATTATTATCTTTGTGGTAGTTCAGGCTGTTGTATTAATCGGTTTCAGGGAGCTGGCGCTGTTGTATCAATCTATTTCAGGGAGCTCGCGCTGTTGTATTAATCTGTTTCAGGGAGTTTGTGCTGTTGTATTAAACTGTTTCAGGGAGCTCATGCTGTTGTATTAATCTGTTTCAGGGAGTTCGCGATGTTATATTAATCTGTTTCAGGGAGTTCCTGCTGTTGTATTAATCAGTTTCAGGGAGCCAACGCTGTTGTATTAATCAGTTTCAGGGAGTTCATGCTGTTGTATTAATGTGTTTCAGAGAGCACATGGTGTTGTATTAATCTGTTTCAGGGAGCTCACATTGTTGTATTAATTTGTTTCAGGGAAGTTGCGATCTTGTATTAATCTGTTTTAGGGAGATCACATTGTTGTATTTATCTGTTTCAGGGAGTTCGTGCTGTTGTATTAATCTGTTTCAAGTAGTTAACGCTGCTGTATTAATCTTTTCAGGGAGCACATTGAATTAATGTGTTTGTGGGAGTTCGCGCTGTTGTATTAATCTGTTTCAGGGAGGTCACGCTGTTGTATTAATCTGTTTCAGGGAGTTCGTGATGTTCTATTAATCCATTTCTGGATATTCGCGATGTTCTATTAATGCATTTCTGGAAGTTCGCACAGATGTATTAATCAGATTCAGGGAGATTGCACTTTTGTATTAATGTGTTTCAAGGAGTTCACACTGTTGTATTTATCTATTTCAGGTAGTTCACGCTGTTGTATTAAACTGGTTCAGGGAGTTCACGTTGTTGTATTAATCTGTTTCAGGAAGTTCACGCTGCTGTATTAATGTGTTTCAGGGAGTTCACGCTGTGGTATTAATCTGTGTCAGGGAGTTCAAATTGTTACATTAATCTCTTTCAGGCAGTTCACATTGTATTATTATCTTTGTGGGAGTTCAGGCTGTTGTATTAACCTGTTTCAGGGAGCTGGCGCTGTTGTATTAATCTATTTCAAGGAGCTCGCGCTGTTGTATTAATCTATTTCAGGGAGTTTGCGCTGTCCTATTAATCTGTTTCATGGAGCTAACACTGTTGTATTAATCAGTTTCAGGGTGTTCGTGCTGTTGTATTAATCTGTTTCAGGGAGCTCGCATTGTTGTATTAATTTGTTTCAGGGAACTTGCGCTGTTGTATAAATCTGGTTTAGGGAGATCACGTTGTTGTATTAATCTGTTTCAGGGAGTTCGCGCTGTTGTATTAATCTGTTTCATTGAGTTCACTCTGCTGTATTAATCTGTTTCAGGGAGCTCGCGCTGTAGTATTAATCTGTTTCAGGGAGTATGTGCTGTTGTATTAAACTGTTTCAGGGAGCTCGTGCTGTTGTATTAATCTGTTTCAGGGAGTTCGCGATGTTCTATTCATCCATTTGTGGAAGTTCGCGCAGATGTATTAATCAGATTTAGGGAGCTCGCTCTATTGTGATAATCTGTTTCAGGGAGATTGCACTTTTGTATTAATGTGTTTCAAGGAGTTCACACTGTTGTATTTATACATTTCTGGGAGTTCACGCTGTTGTATTAATCTGGTTCAGGGAGTTCATGCTGTTGTATTAATCTGTTTCAGGGAGTTCAAATTGTATTAATCTTTTTGTGGGAGTTCACTCTGTTGTATTAATTTGTTTCAGGGAGCTCACATTGTATTATTCTTTTTGTGGGAGTTCACGCTCTTGAATTAATTTGTTTCAGGGAGCTCGCGCTGTTGTATTAATCTGCTTCAGAGAGTTCATGGTGATGTATTAATCTGTTTCAGGGAGCTCGGTTTGTTGTATTAATTTGTTTCAGGGAACTTGCGCTGTTGTATTAATCTGTTTCAGGGAGTTCACGTTGTTCTATTAATCTGTTTCAGGGAGCTCGCGCTGTGGTATTAATCTGTTTCAGGGAGTTCACGCTGCTGTATTAATCTGTTTCATGGAGTTTGTGCTGTTGTATTATTCTATTTCAGGGAGTTAGTGTTGTTGTATTAATCTGTTTCAGGGAGCTCACGCTGTTGTATTAATCTGTTTCAGGGAGTTCGTGCTGTTGTGTTAATGTGTTTCTGAGAGCTCGCGCTGTTGTATTAATCTGTTTCAGGAAGTTCAAATTTTTCCATTAATCTATTTCAGGGAGTTCGCCATGTTATATTAATCTGTTTCAGGGAGTTCCTGCTGTTGTATTAATCAGTTTCAAGGAGTTCGCGCTGTTCTATTAATCTGTTTCAGGGAGCTAACGCTGTTGTATTAATCAGTTTCAGGGAACCAACGCTGTTGTATTAATCAGTTTCAGGGAGTTCATGCTGTTGTATTAATGTGTTTCAGAGACCACATGGTGTTGTATTAATCTGTTTCAGGGAGCTCGCATTGGTGTATTAATCTGTTTCAGGGAACTTGCGAAGTTGTATTAATCTGTTTCAGGGAACTTGCGATGTTGTATTAATCTGTTTTAGGGAGATCACATTGTGGTATTAATCTGTTTCAGGGAGTTCACGCTTTAGTATTAATCTGTTTCAAGGAGTTAACGCTGCTGTATTAATCTTTTCAGGGAATTCACATTGAATTAATTTGTTTGTGGGAGTTCGCGCTGTTGTATTATTCTGTTTCAGGGAGGTCGCGCTGTGGTATTAATCTGTGTCAGGGAGTTCGAATTGTTGCATTAATCTGTTTCAGGCAGTTCACATTGTATTATTATCTTTGTGGGAGTTCAGGCTGTTGTATTAATCTGTTTCAGGGAGCTGGCGCTGTTGTATTAATCTATTTCAGGGAGCTTGCGCTGTTGAATTAATCAGTTTCAGGGCATTCGCGATGTTCTATTAATCTGTTTCAGGGAGTTCATGCTGTTGTATTAATCTGTTTCAGGGAGTTTGCGCTGTCCTATTAATCTGTTTCATGGAGCTAACACTGTTGTATTAATCAGTTTCAGAGTGTTCTTGCTGTTGTATAAATCTGTTTTAGGGAGATCACGTTGTTGTATTAATCTGTTTCAGGGAGTTCGCGCTGTTGTATTAATCTGTTTCAGTGAGTTCACGCTGCTGTATTAATCTGTTTCAGGGAGCTCGCGCTGTAGTATTAATCTGTTTCAGGGAGTTTGTGCTGTTGTATTAAACTGTTTCAGGGAGCTCGTGCTGTTGTATTAATCTGTTTCAGGGAGCTCGCATTGTATTAATCTGTTCCAGGGAGATCATGTTGTTGTATTAATCTGTTTCAGGGAGTTCGCGCTGTTGTATTAATCTGTTTCAGGGAGTACACGCTGTTGTATTGATCTGTTTCAGGGTGTTGACATTGTATTAATTTGTTTTAGGGAGTTCACACTGTTATATTCGTTTTAGGGAGTTCAAGCTGTTGAATTAATCTGTTTCAGTGAGTTTGCGTTGTTGTATTAATCTGTTTCAGGGAATTTGCGCTGTTATATTATTCAGTTTCAGGGAGTTCAAGGTTATGTACTAATCAGTTTCAGGCAGTTCACATTGTATTATTATCTTTGTGGTAGTTCAGGCTGTTGTATTAATCGGTTTCAGGGAGCTGGCGCTGTTGTATTAATCTATTTCAGGGAGCTCGCGCTGTTGTATTAATCTGGTTCAGGGTGTTCACGCTGTTGTATTAATCTGTTTCAGCGTGTTCACGCTGTTGTATTAATCTGTTTCAGGTAGTTGACATTGTATTAATTTGTTTTAGGGAGTTCATGCTATTATATTCGTTTCAGGGAGTTCAAGCTGTTGAATTAATCTGTTTCAGTGAGTTTGCGTTGTTGTATTAATCTGTTTCAGGGAATTTGTGCTGTTGTATTAATCTGTTTCAGGGATTTCAAGGTGATGTATTAATCTGTTTCAGGGAGTTCACATTGTATTAATATTATTGTGGGAGTTAACGCTGTTGTATTAATTTCTTTCAGGGATCTCGCACTTCTGTATTAATCTGTTTCATGGAGCTCGCCCTGTTGTATTAATCTATTTCAGTGAGTTGGCGCTGTTCTATTAAACTGTTTCAGTGAGTTCACGCTGTTGTATTAATCTGTTTCAGAGAGCTCATGTTGTTTTATTAATCTATTTCAGGGATTCGCGCTGTTCTATTAATCTGTTTCAGGAAGTTCACGCTGCTGTATTAATGTGTTTCAGGGAGTTCACGCTGTGGTATTAATCTGTGTCAGGGAGTTCAAATTGTTGTATTAATCTGTTTCAGGCAGTTCACATTGTATTATTATCTTTGTGGGAGTTCAGGCTGTTGTATTAACCTGTTTCAGGGAGATCGTGCTGTTGTATTAATATGTTGCAGGGAGTTTGCGCTGTCGTATTAATCTGTTTCATGGAGCTAACACTATTGTATTAATCAGTTTCAGGGTGTTTGTGCTGTTGTATTAATCTGTTTCCGAGAGCTCATGGTGTTGTATTAATCCGTTTCAGGGAGCTCGCGCGGTTGTATTAATCTGTTTTAGGTAGATCACGTTGTTGTTTTAATCTGTTTCATGGAGTTTTCACTGTTGTATTAATCTGTTTCAGGGAGTTGACATTGTATTAATTTGTTTTAGGGAGTTGGCGCTGTTGTATTAATCTGTTTCAGGGAGTTCACGCTGCTGTATTATTGTGTTTCAGGGAGTTCACGCTGTGGTATTAATCTGTTTCAGGGAGTTCAAATTGTTGTATTAATCTGTTTCAGTCAGTTCACATTGTATTATTATCTTTGTGGGAGTTCAGGCTGTTGTATTAATCTGTTTCAGGGAGCTAGCGCTGTTGTATTAATCTATTTCAGGGAGCTAGCGCTGTTGAATTAATCAGTTTCATTGCATTCGCGATGTTGTATTAATCTGTTTCAGGGAGTTCGCCCTGTTGTATTAATCTATTTCATGGAGTTGGCGCTGTTGTATTAATCTAATTAAGGGAGTTCACGCTGCTGTCTTAATGTGTTTCAGGGAGTTCACGCTGTGGTATTAATCTGTTTCAGTGAGTTCGAATTGTTGTATTAATCTGTTTCAGGCAGTTCACATTGTATTATTATCTTTGTGGGAGTTCAGGCTGTTGTATTAATCGGTTTCAGGGAGCTGGCGCTGTTGTATTAATCTATTTCAGGGAGCTCGCGTTGTTGAAATAATCAGTTTCAAGGCATTCGCGATGTATTAATCTGTTTCAGGGAGTTCGTGCTGTTGTATTAATCTGTTTCAGGGAGTTTGCGCTGTTCTATTAATCTGTTTCAGGGAGCTAACACTGTTGTATTAATCAGTTTCAGTGTGTTCGTGCTGTTGTATTAATCTGTTTCAGAGAGCTCATGGTGTTGTATTAATCTGTTTCAGGGAGCTCGCATTGTTGTATTAATCTGTTTCAGGGAGCTTGCATTGTTGTATTAATCTGTTTCAGGGAGATCATGTTGTTGTATTAATCTGTTTCACAGAGTTCACACTGTTGTATTAATTTGTTTCAGGGAGTTGACATTGTATTAATTTGTTTTAGGGAGTTCACGCTGTTATATTCGTTTCAGGGAGTTCACGCTGTTCTATTAAACTGTTTCTATTAATCCGTTTCAGGGAGATCGCGCTGTTGAATTAATCTGTTTTAGGGAGATCACGTTGTTGTATTAATCTGTTTCAGGGAGTTCAAGCTGTTGTATTAATCTGTTTCAGGGAGTTGAAGCTGTTGTATTAATCTGTTTCAGGGAGTTGACATTGTATTAATTTGTTTTAGGGTGTTGGCGCTGTTGTATTAATCTGTTTCAGGGAGTTCACGCTGCTGTATTAATGTGTTTCAGGGAGCTCACGCAGTTGTGTTAATCTGTTTGAGGGAGTTTGAATTGTTGTATTAATCTGTTTCCGGCAGTTCACATTGCATTATTATCTTTGTGGGAGTTCAGGCTGTTGTATTAATCTGTTTCAGGGAGTTTGCGCTGTCGTATTAATCTGTTTCATGGAGCTAACACTATTGTATTAATCAGTTTCAGGGTGTTCGTGCTGTTGTATTAATCTGTTTTCGAGAGCTCATGGTGTTGCATTAATCTCTTTCAGGGAGCTCGCATTGTTGTATTAATCTGTTCAAGGGAGATCATGTTGTTGTATTAATCTGTTTCAGGGAGTTCGCGCTGTTGTATTAATCTGTTTCAGGGAGTACACGCTGTTGTATGAATCTGTTTCAGGGAGTTGACATTGTATTAATTTGTTTTAGGGAGTTCACGCTGTTTTATTCGTTTCAGGGAGTTCAAGCTGTTGAATTAATCTGTTTCAGTGAGTTTGCGTTGTTGTATTAATCTGTTTCAGGGAATTTGCGCTGTTGTATTATTCTGTTTCAGGGAGTTCAAGGTGATGTACTAATCTGTTTCAGGTAGTTCACATTGCATTAATCATTTTGTGGGAGTTCACGCTGTTGTATGAATTTCTTTCAGGGAGCTCGCGCTCTTGTATTAATCTGTTTCAGGGAGCTTGTACGGTTGATTTAATCTGTTTCGTGGAGCACGCCCTGTTGCTTTAATCCATTTCAGGGAGTTGGCGCTGTTCTATTAAACTGTTTCAGTGAGTTCACGCTGTTGTATGAATCTGTTTCAGAGAGCTCATGGTTTTGTATTAATCCGTTTCAGGGAGCTCGCGCGGTTGTATTAATCTGTTTTAGGTAGATCACGTTGTTGTTTTAATCTGTTTCTGGCAGTTCACGCTGTTGCATTAATCTGTTTCAGGGAGTTGACATTGTATTAATTTGTTTTAGGGAGTTGGCGCTGTTGTATTAATCTGTTTCAGGGATTCACGCTGCTGTATTATTGTGTTTCAGGGAGTTCACGCTGTGGTATTAATCTGTTTCAGGGAGTTCAAATTGTTGTATTACTCTGTTTCAGTCAGTTCATATTGTATTATTATCTTTGTGGGAGTTCAGGCTGTTGTATTAATCTGATTCAGGGAGCTGGCGCTGTTGTATTAATCTATTTCAGGGAGCTCGCGCTGTTGAATTAATCAGTTTCAGGGCATTCGCGATGTTCTATTAATCTGTTTCAGGGAGTTCATGCTGTTGTATTAATCTGTTTCAGGGAGATTGCGCTGTCCTATTAATCTGTTTCATGGAGCTAACACTGTTGTATTAATCAGTTTCAGGGTGTTCGTGCTGTTGTATTAATCTGTTTCAGGGAGCTCGCATTGTTGTATTAATTTGTTTCAGGGAACTTGCGCTGTTGTATAAATCTGTTTTAGGGAGATCACGTTGTTGTATTAATCTGTTTCAGGGAGTTCGCGCTGTTGTATTAATCTGTTTCAGTGAGTTCACGCTGCTGTATTAATCTGTTTCAGGGAGCTCGCGCTGTAGTACTAATCTGTTTCAGGGAGTTTGTGCTGTTGTATTAAACTGTTTGAGGGAGCTCGTGCTGTTGTATTAATCTGTTTCAGGGAGCTCGCATTGTATTAATCTGTTGCAGGAAGATCATGTTGTTGTATTAATCTGTTTCAGGGAGTTCGCACTGTTGTATTAATCTGTTTCAGGGAGTACACGCTATTGTATTGATCTGTTTCAGGGAGTTGACATTGTATTAATTCCTTTTAGGGAGTTCATGCTGTTATATTCGTTTCAGGGAGTTCAAGCTGTTGAATTAATCTGTTTCAGTGAGTTTGCGTTGTTGTATTAATCTGTTTCAGGGAATTTGCGCTGTTGTATTATTCTGTTTCAGGGAGTTCAAGGTGATCTATTAATCTGTTTCTGGGAGTTCACATTGTATTAATCTTTTTGTGGGAGTTCATTCTGTTGAATTAATTTCTTTCAGGGAGCTCGCGCTCTTGTATTAATCTGTTTCAGAGAGCTCATGGTGTTGTATTAATCTGTTTCAGGGAGCTCGCTCTGTTGTATTAATCTATTTCAGAGAGTTGGCGCTGTTCTATTAAATTGTTTCAGTGAGTTCACGCTGTTGTATGAATCTGTTTCAGAG
This sequence comes from Narcine bancroftii, assembly GCF_036971445.1. Taxonomy (NCBI): domain Eukaryota; kingdom Metazoa; phylum Chordata; class Chondrichthyes; order Torpediniformes; family Narcinidae; genus Narcine; species Narcine bancroftii. Next base: position 137,393,870 of record NC_091473.1, on the reverse strand, counting down.
AGCTCATGGTGTTGTATTAATCTGTTTCAGGGAGCTCGCGCTGTTGTATTAATCTGTTTTAGGTAGATCACATTGTTGTATTAATCTGTTTCAGGGAGTTCACTCTGTTGTATTAATCTGTTTCAGGGAGTTGACATTGTATTAATTTGTTTTAGGGAGTTGGCGCTGTTGTATTAATCTGTTTCAGGGAGTTCAAGCTGCTGTATTAATGTGTTTCAGGGAGTTCACGCTGTGGTATTAATCTGTTTCAGGGAGTTTGAATTGTTGTATTAATCTGTTTCAGGCAGATCACATTGTATTATTATCTTTGTCGTAGTTCAGGCTGTTGTATTAATCGGTTTCAGGGAGCTGGCGCTGTTGTATTAATCTATTTCAGGGAGCTCGGGCTGTTGTATTAATCTTTTTCAGGGAGTTTGTGCTGTTGTATTAAACTGTTTCAGGGAGCTCATGCTGTTGTATTAATCTGTTTCAGGGAGTTCGCGATGTTCTATTAATCCATTTGTGGAAGTTCGCGCTGCTGTATTAATGAGATTCAGGGAGCTCGCTCTGTTGTGATAATCTGTTTCGTGGAGCATGCCCTGTTGCTTTAATCCATTTCAGGGAGTTGGCGCTGTTCTATTAAACTGTTTAAGTGAGTTCACGCTGTTGTATGAATCTGTTTCAGAGAGCTCATGGTGTTGTATAAATCCGTTTCAGGGAGATCGTGCAGTTGTATTCATCTGTTTTAGGTAGATCACGTTGTTGTTTTAATCTGTTTCAGGGAGTTCACGCTGCTGTATTATTTTGTTTCAGGGAGTTCACGCTGTGGTATTAATCTGTTTCAGGGAGTTCAAATTGTTGTATTAATCTGTTTCAGTCAGTTCACATTGTATTATTATCTTTGTGGGAGTTCAGGCTGTTGTATTAATCTGTTTCAGGGAGCTGGCGCTGTTGTATTAATCTATTTCAGGGAGCTCGCGCTGTTGAAATAATCAGTTTCATGGCATTCGCGATGTATTAATCAGTTTCAGGGAGGCCGTGCTGTTGTATTAATCTGTTTCAGGGAGTTTGCGCAGTTCTATTAATCTGTTTCAGGGAGCTAACACTGTTGTATTAATCAGTTTCAGTGTGTTCGTGCTGTTGTATTAATCTGTTTCAGAGAGCTCATGGTGTTGTATTAATCTGTTTCAGGGAGCTCGCATTGTTGTATTAATCTGTTTCAGGGAGCTCGCATTGTTGTATTAATCTGTTTCAGGGAGATCATGTTGTTGTATTAATCTGTTTCACAGAGTTCACACTGTTGTATTAATCTGTTTCAGTGAGTTGATATTGTATTAATTTGTTTTAGGGAGTTCACGCTGTTATATTCGTTTCAGGGAGTTCACGCTGTTCTTTTAAACTGTTTCAGTGAGTTCACGCTGTTGTATTAATCTTTTACAGAGAGCTCATGGTGTTGTATTAATCCGTTTCAGGGAGATCGCGCTGTTGAATTAATCTGTTTTAGGGAGATCACGTTGTTGTATTAATCTGTTTCAGGGAGTTCAAGCTGTTGTATTAATCTGTTTCAGGGAGTTGACATTGTATTAATTTGTTTTAGGGAGTTGGCGCTGTTGTATTAATCTGTTTCAGGGAGTTTGAATTGTTGTATTAATCTGTTTCCGGCAGTTCATATTGTATTATTATCTTTGTGGGAGTTCAGGCTGTTGTATTAATCTGTTTCAGGGAGCTGGCGCTGTGGTATTAATCTATTTCAGGGAGCTCGCGCTCTTGAATTAATCAGTTTCAGGGCATTCGCGATGTTGTATTAATCTGTTTCAGGGAGTTCGTGCTGTTGTATTAATCTGTTTCAGGGAGTTTGCGCTGTCCTATTAATCTGTTTCAGGGAGCTAACACTGTTGTATTAATCAGTTTCAGTGTGTTCGTGCTGTTGTATTAATCTGTTTCAGAGAGCTCATGGTGTTGTATTAATCTGTTTCAGGGAGCTCGCATTGTTGTATTAATCTGTTTCAGGGAGCTCGCATTGTTGTATTAATCTGTTTCAGGGAGATCATGTTGTTGTATTAATCTGTTTCACAGAGTTCACACTGTTGTATTAATCTGTTTCAGTGAGTTGATATTGTATTAATTTGTTTTAGGGAGTTCACGCTGTTATATTCGTTTCAGGGAGTTCACGCTGTTCTTTTAAACTGTTTCAGTGAGTTCACGCTGTTGTATTAATCTTTTACAGAGAGCTCATGGTGTTGTATTAATCCGTTTCAGGGAGATCGCGCTGTTGAATTAATCTGTTTTAGGGAGATCACGTTGTTGTATTAATCTGTTTCAGGGAGTTCAAGCTGTTGTATTAATCTGTTTCAGGGAGTTGACATTGTATTAATTTGTTTTAGGGAGTTGGCGCTGTTGTATTAATCTGTTTCAGGGAGTTTGAATTGTTGTATTAATCTGTTTCCGGCAGTTCATATTGTATTATTATCTTTGTGGGAGTTCAGGCTGTTGTATTAATCTGTTTCAGGGAGCTGGCGCTGTGGTATTAATCTATTTCAGGGAGCTCGCGCTCTTGAATTAATCAGTTTCAGGGCATTCGCGATGTTGTATTAATCTGTTTCAGGGAGTTCGTGCTGTTGTATTAATCTGTTTCAGTGAGTTTGCGTTGTTGTATTAATCTGTTTTAGGGAATTAGCGCTGTTGTATTAAATTGTTTCATGGAGTTCAAGGTGATGTATTAATCTGTTTCAGGGAGTTCACATTGTATTAATCTTTTTGTCGGAGTTCATGCTGTTGAGTTAATTTCTTTCAGGGAGCTCGCGCTCTTGTATTAATCTGTTTCAGAGAGCTCATGGTGTTGTATTAATCTGTTTCAGGGAGCTCGCCCTGTTGTATTAATCTATTTCAGGGAGTTGGCGCTGTTCTATTAAACTGTTTCAGTGAGTTCACGCTGTTGTATTAATCTGTTTCAGAGAGCTCATGGTGTTGTATTAATCTGTTTCTTGGAGCTCGCCCTGTTGTATTAATCTATTTCAGGGAGTTGGCGCTGTTGTATTAATCTGCTTCAGGGAGTTCACGCTGCTGTATTAATGTGTTTCAGGGTGTTCACGCTGTGGTATTAATCTGTTTCAGGGTGTTCGAATTGTTGTATTAATCTGTTTCAGGCAATTCACATTGTATTATTAACTTTGTGGGAGTTCAGGCTGTTGTATTAATCTGTTTCAGGTAGCTGGCGCTGTTGTATTAATCTATTTCAGGGAGCTCGCACTGTTGAATTAATCAGTTTCAGGGCATTCGCGATGTATTAATCTGTTTCAGGGAGTTCGTGCTGTTCTATTAATCTGTTTCAGGGAGCTAACACTGTTGTATTAATCAGTTTCAGGGTGTTCGTGCTGTTGTATTAATCTGTTTCAGGGAGCTCACATTGTTGTGTTAATCTGTTTCAGGGAACATGCGCTGTTGTATTAATCTGTTTTAGGGAGATCACGTTGTTGTATTAATCTGTTTCAGGGAGTTCGCGCTGTTGTATTAATCTGTTTCAAGGAGTTCAGGCTGCTGTATTAATCTTTTCAGGGAGTTCACGTTGAATTAATGTGTTTGTGGTATTCACGCTGCTGTATTAATCTTTTTCAGGGAGTTCACGCTGCTGTATTAATCTGATTCAGGGAGCTCGCGCTTTTGTATTAATCTGTTTCATTGAGTTCGTGCTGTTGTATTAATCTGCTTCAGGGAGCTCGTGCTGTTGTATTAATCTGTTTCAGGGAATTCGAATTGTTCTATTAATCAGTTTTAGGCAGTTCACATTGTATTATTCTCTTTGTGGGAGTTCAGGCTGTTGTATTAATTTGTTTAGGGAGCTCACGCTGTTGTATTAATCTCTTTCAGGGAGTTCGCGCTGTTGTATTAATCTGCTTTAGAGAGCTCATGGTGTTTCATTAATCTGTTTAACGCAGCTCGCATTGTTGTATTAATATGTTTCAGGGAGTTCATGCTGTTGTATTAATATGCTTCAGAGAATTCGCGCTGATGTATTAATCTGTTTCAGGGAGTTCACATTGTATTAATCTTTTTGTGGGAGTTCACGCTGTTGTATTAATCTGTTTCAGAGAGCTCATGGTGTTGTATTAATCTGTTTCTTGGAGCTCGCCCTGTTGTATTAATGTATTTCAGGGAGTTGGTGCTGTTGTATTAATCTGTTTCAGGGATTTCACGCTGCTGTATTAATGTGTTTCAGGGAGTTTGCCCTGTTGTATTAATCTATTTCAGGGAGTTGGCGCTGTTGTATTAATCTGCTTCAGGGAGTTCACGCTGCTGTATTAATGTGTTTCAGGGAGTTCACGCTGTGGTATTAATCTGTTTCAGGGAGTTCGAATTGTTGTATTAATCTGTTTCAGGCAGTTCACATAGTATTATTATCTTTGTGGGAGTTCAGGCTGTTGTATTAATCTGTGGCGCTGTTGTATTAATCTGTTTCAGGGAGTTTGCTCTGTTCTATTAATCTGTATCAGGGAGCTAACACTGTTGTATTATTCAGTTTCAGGGTGATCGTGCTGTTGTATTAATCTGTTTCAGAGAGCTCATGGTGTTGTATTAATCTGTTTCAGGGAGCTCACATTGTTGTGTTAATCCGTTTCAGGGAACTTGCGCTATTGTATTAATCTGTTTTAGGGAGATCACGTTGTTGTATTTATCTGTTTCAGGGAGTTCGCGCTGTTGTATTAATCAGTTTCAAGGAGTTCACGCTGCTGTATTAATCTGTTTCAGGGAGCTCGTGGTGTTGTATTAATCTGTTTCAGGGAGTTCGAATTGTTGTATTAATCTGTTTAAGGCAGTTCACATTGTATTATTCTCTTTGTGGGAGTTCAGGCTGTTGTATTAATTTGTTTCAGGGAGCTCACGCTGTTGTATTAATCTCTTTCAGGGAGTTCGCGCTGTTGTATTAATCTGCTTTAGAGAGCTCATGGTGTTTCATTAATCTGTTTAACGCAGCTCGCATTGTTGTATTAATATGTTTCAGGGAGTTTGGGCTCTTGTTTAATCTGTTTCAGCGAGCTCGCCCTGTTGTATTAATCTATTTCAGGGAGCTCGCGCTGTTGTATTAATCTCATTCACGGAGTTCACGCTGTTGTATTAATTTGTTTCAGGGAGCTCACATTGTATTAATCTTTTTGTGGGAGTTCACGCTCTTGAATTAATTTGTATCAGGGAACTTGCGCTGTTGTATTAATCTGTTTCAGGGAGTTCACGTTGTTCTATTAATCTGTTTCAGGGAGCTCGCGCTGTGGTATTAATCTGTTTCAGGGAGTTCACGCTGCTGTATTAATCTGTTTCAGGGAGTTTGTGCTGTTGTATTATTCTGTTTCAGGGAGTTAGTGTTGTATTAATCTGTTTCATGGAGCTCAAGATGTTGTATTAATCTGTTTCAGGGAGTTCGTGCTGTTGTATTAATCTGTTTCTGAGAGCTCACGCTGTTGTATTAATCTGTTTCAGGGAGTTCCTGCTGTTGTATTAATCAGTTTCAGGGAGTTCGCGCTGTTCTATTAATCTGTTTCAGGGAGCTAACGCTGTTGTATTAATCAGTTTCAGGGAGCCAACGCTGTTGTATTAATCAGTTTCAGGGAGTTCATGCTGTTGTATTAATGTGTTTCAGAGAGCACATGGTGTTGTATTAATCTGTTTCAGGGAGCTCACATTGTTGTATTAATCTGTTTTAGGGAGATCACATTGTTGTATTTATCTGTTTCAGGGAGTTCGCGCTGTTGTATTAATCTGTTTCAAGGAGTTAACGCTGCTGTATTATTCTTTTCAGGGAGTTCACATTGAATTAATGTGTTTGTGGGAGTTCGCGCTGTTGCATTAATCTGTTTCAGGGAGGTCGCGCTTTTGTTTTAATCTGTTTCAGGCAGTTCATATTGTATTATTATCTTTGTGGGAGTTCAGGCTGTTGTATTAATATGTTTCAGGGAGCTGGCGCTGTTGAATTAATCAATTTCTGGGCATTCGCGATGTTCTATTAATCTGTTTCAGGGAGTCCGTGCTGTTGTATTAATCTGTTTCAGGGAGTCTGCGCTGTCCTATTAATCTGTTTCATGGAGCTAACACTGTTGTATTAATCAGTTTCAGGGTGTTCGTGCTGTTGTATTAATATGTTTCAGGGAGCTCGCATTGTTGTATTAATTTGTTTCAGGGAACTTGCTCTGTTGTATAATTCTGTTTTAGGGAGATCACGTTGTTGTATTAATCTGTTTCAGGGAGTTTGCGCTGTTGTATTAATCTGTTTCAGTGAGTTCACGCTGCTGTATTAATCTGTTTCAGGGAGCTCGCGCTGTAGTATTAATCTGTTTCAGGGAGTTTGTGCTGTTGTATTAAACTGTTTCAGGGAGCTCGTGCTGTTGTTTTAATCTGTTTCAGGGAGTTCACGCTGCTGTATTATTTTGTTTCAGGGAGTTCACGCTGTGGTATTAATCTGTTTCAGGGAGTTCAAATTGTTGTATTAATCTGTTTCAGTCAGTTCACATTGTATTATTATCTTTGTGGGAGTTCAGGCTGTTGTATTAATCTGTTTCAGGGAGCTGGCGCTGTTGTATTAATCTATTTCAGGGAGCTCGCGCTGTTGAAATAATCAGTTTCATGGCATTCGCGATGTATTAATCAGTTTCAGGGAGGCCGTGCTGTTGTATTAATCTGTTTCAGGGAGTTTGCGCAGTTCTATTAATCTGTTTCAGGGAGCTAACACTGTTGTATTAATCAGTTTCAGTGTGTTCGTGCTGTTGTATTAATCTGTTTCAGAGAGCTCATGGTGTTGTATTAATCTGTTTCAGGGAGCTCGCATTGTTGTATTAATCTGTTTCAGGGAGCTCGCATTGTTGTATTAATCTGTTTCAGGGAGATCATGTTGTTGTATTAATCTGTTTCACAGAGTTCACACTGTTGTATTAATCTGTTTCAGTGAGTTGATATTGTATTAATTTGTTTTAGGGAGTTCACGCTGTTATATTCGTTTCAGGGAGTTCACGCTGTTCTATTAAACTGTTTCAGTGAGTTCACGCTGTTGTATTAATCTTTTACAGAGAGCTCATGGTGTTGTATTAATCCGTTTCAGGGAGATCGCGCTGTTGAATTAATCTGTTTTAGGGAGATCACGTTGTTGTATTAATCTGTTTCAGGGAGTTCAAGCTGTTGTATTAATCTGTTTCAGGGAGTTGACATTGTATTAATTTGTTTTAGGGAGTTGGCGCTGTTGTATTAATCTGTTTCAGGGAGTTTGAATTGTTGTATTAATCTGTTTCCGGCAGTTCATATTGTATTATTATCTTTGTGGGAGTTCAGGCTGTTGTATTAATCTGTTTCAGGGAGCTGGCGCTGTGGTATTAATCTATTTCAGGGAGCTCGCGCTCTTGAATTAATCAGTTTCAGGGCATTCGCGATGTTGTATTAATCTTTTTTAGGGAGTTCGTGCTGTTGTATTAATCTGTTTCAGGGAGTTTGCGCTGTCCTATTAATCTGTTTCAGGGAGCTAACACTGTTGTATTAATCAGTTTCAGTGTGTTCGTGCTGTTGTATTAATCTGTTTCAGAGAGCTCATGGTGTTGTATTAATCTGTTTCAGGGAGCTCGCATTGTTGTATTAATCTGTTTCAGGGAGCTCGCATTGTTGTATTAATCTGTTTCAGGGAGATCATGTTGTTGTATTAATCTGTTTCACAGAGTTCACACTGTTGTATTAATCTGTTTCAGTGAGTTGATATTGTATTAATTTGTTTTAGGGAGTTCACGCTGTTATATTCGTTTCAGGGAGTTCACGCTGTTCTTTTAAACTGTTTCAGTGAGTTCACGCTGTTGTATTAATCTTTTACAGAGAGCTCATGGTGTTGTATTAATCCGTTTCAGGGAGATCGCGCTGTTGAATTAATCTGTTTTAGGGAGATCACGTTGTTGTATTAATCTGTTTCAGGGAGTTCAAGCTGTTGTATTAATCTGTTTCAGGGAGTTGACATTGTATTAATTTGTTTTAGGGAGTTGGCGCTGTTGTATTAATCTGTTTCAGGGAGTTTGAATTGTTGTATTAATCTGTTTCCGGCAGTTCATATTGTATTATTATCTTTGTGGGAGTTCAGGCTGTTGTATTAATCTGTTTCAGGGAGCTGGCGCTGTGGTATTAATCTATTTCAGGGAGCTCGCGCTCTTGAATTAATCAGTTTCAGGGCATTCGCGATGTTGTATTAATCTGTTTCAGGGAGTTCGTGCTGTTGTATTAATCTGTTTCAGTGAGTTTGCGTTGTTGTATTAATCTGTTTTAGGGAATTAGCGCTGTTGTATTAAATTGTTTCATGGAGTTCAAGGTGATGTATTAATCTGTTTCAGGGAGTTCACATTGTATTAATCTTTTTGTCGGAGTTCATGCTGTTGAGTTAATTTCTTTCAGGGAGCTCGCGCTCTTGTATTAATCTGTTTCAGAGAGCTCATGGTGTTGTATTAATCTGTTTCAGGGAGCTCGCCCTGTTGTATTAATCTATTTCAGGGAGTTGGCGCTGTTCTATTAAACTGTTTCAGTGAGTTCACGCTGTTGTATTAATCTGTTTCAGAGAGCTCATGGTGTTGTATTAATCTGTTTCTTGGAGCTCGCCCTGTTGTATTAATCTATTTCAGGGAGTTGGCGCTGTTGTATTAATCTGCTTCAGGGAGTTCACGCTGCTGTATTAATGTGTTTCAGGGTGTTCACGCTGTGGTATTAATCTGTTTCAGGGTGTTCGAATTGTTGTATTAATCTGTTTCAGGCAATTCACATTGTATTATTAACTTTGTGGGAGTTCAGGCTGTTGTATTAATCTGTTTCAGGTAGCTGGCGCTGTTGTATTAATCTATTTCAGGGAGCTCGCACTGTTGAATTAATCAGTTTCAGGGCATTCGCGATGTATTAATCTGTTTCAGGGAGTTCGTGCTGTTCTATTAATCTGTTTCAGGGAGCTAACACTGTTGTATTAATCAGTTTCAGGGTGTTCGTGCTGTTGTATTAATCTGTTTCAGGGAGCTCACATTGTTGTGTTAATCTGTTTCAGGGAACATGCGCTGTTGTATTAATCTGTTTTAGGGAGATCACGTTGTTGTATTAATCTGTTTCAGGGAGTTCGCGCTGTTGTATTAATCTGTTTCAAGGAGTTCAGGCTGCTGTATTAATCTTTTCAGGGAGTTCACGTTGAATTAATGTGTTTGTGGTATTCACGCTGCTGTATTAATCTTTTTCAGGGAGTTCACGCTGCTGTATTAATCTGATTCAGGGAGCTCGCGCTTTTGTATTAATCTGTTTCATTGAGTTCGTGCTGTTGTATTAATCTGCTTCAGGGAGCTCGTGCTGTTGTATTAATCTGTTTCAGGGAATTCGAATTGTTCTATTAATCAGTTTTAGGCAGTTCACATTGTATTATTCTCTTTGTGGGAGTTCAGGCTGTTGTATTAATTTGTTTAGGGAGCTCACGCTGTTGTATTAATCTCTTTCAGGGAGTTCGCGCTGTTGTATTAATCTGCTTTAGAGAGCTCATGGTGTTTCATTAATCTGTTTAACGCAGCTCGCATTGTTGTATTAATATGTTTCAGGGAGTTCATGCTGTTGTATTAATATGCTTCAGAGAATTCGCGCTGATGTATTAATCTGTTTCAGGGAGTTCACATTGTATTAATCTTTTTGTGGGAGTTCACGCTGTTGTATTAATCTGTTTCAGAGAGCTCATGGTGTTGTATTAATCTGTTTCTTGGAGCTCGCCCTGTTGTATTAATGTATTTCAGGGAGTTGGTGCTGTTGTATTAATCTGTTTCAGGGATTTCACGCTGCTGTATTAATGTGTTTCAGGGAGTTTGCCCTGTTGTATTAATCTATTTTAGGGAGTTGGCGCTGTTGTATTAATCTGCTTCAGGGAGTTCACGCTGCTGTATTAATGTGTTTCAGGGAGTTCACGCTGTGGTATTAATCTGTTTCAGGGAGTTCGAATTGTTGTATTAATCTGTTTCAGGCAGTTCACATAGTATTATTATCTTTGTGGGAGTTCAGGCTGTTGTATTAATCTGTGGCGCTGTTGTATTAATCTGTTTCAGGGAGTTTGCTCTGTTCTATTAATCTGTATCAGGGAGCTAACACTGTTGTATTATTCAGTTTCAGGGTGATCGTGCTGTTGTATTAATCTGTTTCAGAGAGCTCATGGTGTTGTATTAATCTGTTTCAGGGAGCTCACATTGTTGTGTTAATCCGTTTCAGGGAACTTGCGCTATTGTATTAATCTGTTTTAGGGAGATCACGTTGTTGTATTTATCTGTTTCAGGGAGTTCGCGCTGTTGTATTAATCAGTTTCAAGGAGTTCACGCTGCTGTATTAATCTGTTTCAGGGAGCTCGTGGTGTTGTATTAATCTGTTTCAGGGAGTTCGAATTGTTGTATTAATCTGTTTAAGGCAGTTCACATTGTATTATTCTCTTTGTGGGAGTTCAGGCTGTTGTATTAATTTGTTTCAGGGAGCTCACGCTGTTGTATTAATCTCTTTCAGGGAGTTCGCGCTGTTGTATTAATCTGCTTTAGAGAGCTCATGGTGTTTCATTAATCTGTTTAACGCAGCTCGCATTGTTGTATTAATATGTTTCAGGGAGTTTGGGCTCTTGTTTAATCTGTTTCAGCGAGCTCGCCCTGTTGTATTAATCTATTTCAGGGAGCTCGCGCTGTTGTATTAATCTCATTCACGGAGTTCACGCTGTTGTATTAATTTGTTTCAGGGAGCTCACATTGTATTAATCTTTTTGTGGGAGTTCACGCTCTTGAATTAATTTGTATCAGGGAACTTGCGCTGTTGTATTAATCTGTTTCAGGGAGTTCACGTTGTTCTATTAATCTGTTTCAGGGAGCTCGCGCTGTGGTATTAATCTGTTTCAGGGAGTTCACGCTGCTGTATTAATCTGTTTCAGGGAGTTTGTGCTGTTGTATTATTCTGTTTCAGGGAGTTAGTGTTGTATTAATCTGTTTCATGGAGCTCAAGATGTTGTATTAATCTGTTTCAGGGAGTTCGTGCTGTTGTATTAATCTGTTTCTGAGAGCTCACGCTGTTGTATTAATCTGTTTCAGGGAGTTCCTGCTGTTGTATTAATCAGTTTCAGGGAGTTCGCGCTGTTCTATTAATCTGTTTCAGGGAGCTAACGCTGTTGTATTAATCAGTTTCAGGGAGCCAACGCTGTTGTATTAATCAGTTTCAGGGAGTTCATGCTGTTGTATTAATGTGTTTCAGAGAGCACATGGTGTTGTATTAATCTGTTTCAGGGAGCTCACATTGTTGTATTAATCTGTTTTAGGGAGATCACATTGTTGTATTTATCTGTTTCAGGGAGTTCGCGCTGTTGTATTAATCTGTTTCAAGGAGTTAACGCTGCTGTATTATTCTTTTCAGGGAGTTCACATTGAATTAATGTGTTTGTGGGAGTTCGCGCTGTTGCATTAATCTGTTTCAGGGAGGTCGCGCTTTTGTTTTAATCTGTTTCAGGCAGTTCATATTGTATTATTATCTTTGTGGGAGTTCAGGCTGTTGTATTAATATGTTTCAGGGAGCTGGCGCTGTTGAATTAATCAATTTCTGGGCATTCGCGATGTTCTATTAATCTGTTTCAGGGAGTCCGTGCTGTTGTATTAATCTGTTTCAGGGAGTCTGCGCTGTCCTATTAATCTGTTTCATGGAGCTAACACTGTTGTATTAATCAGTTTCAGGGTGTTCGTGCTGTTGTATTAATATGTTTCAGGGAGCTCGCATTGTTGTATTAATTTGTTTCAGGGAACTTGCTCTGTTGTATAATTCTGTTTTAGGGAGATCACGTTGTTGTATTAATCTGTTTCAGGGAGTTTGCGCTGTTGTATTAATCTGTTTCAGTGAGTTCACGCTGCTGTATTAATCTGTTTCAGGGAGCTCGCGCTGTAGTATTAATCTGTTTCAGGGAGTTTGTGCTGTTGTATTAAACTGTTTCAGGGAGCTCGTGCTGTTGTATTAATCTGTTTCAGGGAGTTCGCGATGTTCTATTAATCCATTTGTGGAAGTTCGCGCAGATGTATTAATCAGATTCAGGGAGCTCGCTCTGTTGTGATAATCTGTTTCAGGGAGATTGCACTTTTGTATTAATGTGTTTCAAGGAGTTCACACTGTTGTATTTATCTATTTCAGGGAGTTCATGCTGTTGTATTAATCTGGTTCAGGGAGTTCACGCTGCTGTATTAATCTGTTTCAGGGAGTTCACATTGTATTAATCTTTTTGTGGGAGTTCATGCTGTTGTATTAATTTGTTTCAGGGAGCTCACATTTTATTAATCTTTTTGTGGGAGTTCACGCTCTTGAATTAATTTGTTTCAGGGAGCTCGCGCTGTTGTATTAATCTGCTTCAGAGAGTTCATGGTGTTCTATTAATCTGTTTCAGGGAGCTCGCGCTGTGGTATTAATCTGTTTCAGGGAGTTCACGCTGCTGTATTAATCTGTTTCAGGGAGTTTGTGCTGTTGTATTATTCTGTTTCAGGGAGTTAGTGTTGTTGTATTAATCTGTTTCAGGGAGCTCATGCAGTTGTATAATCTGTTTCAGGGAGTTCACGCTGTTGTATTAATCTGTTTCAGGGAGTTGACATTGTATTAATTTGTTTTAGGGAGTTGGCGCTGTTGTATTAATCTGTTTCAGGGAGTTCAAGCTGCTGTATTAATGTGTTTCAGGGAGTTCACGCTGTGGTATTAATCTGTTTCAGGGAGTTCGAATTGTTGTATTAATCTGTTTCAGGCAGTTCACATTGTATTATTATCTTTGTGGTAGTTCAGGCTGTTCTATTAATCTGTTTCAGGGAGCTAACGCTGTTGAATTAATCAGTTTCAGGGAGCCAACGCTGTTGTATTAATCAGTTTCAGGGAGTTCATGCTGTTGTATTAATGTGTTTCAGAGAGCACATGGTGTTGTATTAATCTGTTTCAGGGAGCTCACATTGTTGTATTAATCTGTTTTAGGGAGATCACATTGTTGTATTTATCTGTTTCAGGGAGTTCGCGCTGTTGTATTAATCTGTTTCAAGAAGTTAACGCTGCTGTATTAATCTTTTCAGGGAGTTCACATTGAATTAATGTGTTTGTGGGAGTTCGCGCTGTTGCATTAATCTGTTTCAGGGAGGTCGCGCTTTTGTTTTAATCTGTTTCAGGCAATTCACATTGTATTATTATCTTTGTGGGAGTTCAAGCTGTTGTATTAATATGTTTCAGGGAGCTGGCGCTGTTGTATTAATCTATTTCAGGGAGCTCGCGCTGTTGAATTAATCAATTTCAGGGCATTCGCGATGTTCTATTAATCTGTTTCAGGGAGTTCGTGCTGTTGTATTAATCTGTTTCAGGGAGTCTGCGCTGTCCTATTAATCTGTTTCATGGAGCTAACACTGTTGTATTAATCAGTTTCAGGGTGTTCGTGCTGTTGTATTAATATGTTTCAGGGAGCTCGCATTGTTGTATTAATTTGTTTCAGGGAACTTGCGCTGTTGTATAAATCTGTTTTAGGGAGATCACGTTGTTGTATTAATCTGTTTCAGGGAGTTTGTGCTGTTGTATTAAACTTTTTCAGGGAGCTCATGCTGTTGTATTAATCTGTTTCACTGAGTTCGTGATGTTCTATTAATCCATTTGTGGAAGTTCGCGCAGATGTATTAATGAGATTCAGGGAGCTCGCTCTGTTGTGATAATCTGTTTCAGGGAGATTGCACTTTTGTATTAATGTGTTTCAAGGAGTTCACACTGTTGTATTTATCTATTTCAGGGACTTCACGCTATTGTATTTATCTGGTTCAGGATGTTCACGCTGCTGTATTAATCTGTTTCAGGGAGCTCGTGGTGTTGTATTAATCTGTTTCAGGGAGTTCGAATTGTTGTATTAATCTGTTTAAGGCAGTTCACATTGTATTATTCTCTTTGTGGGAGTTCAGGCTGTTGTATTAATTTGTTTCAGGGAGCTCACGCTGTTGTATTAATCTCTTTCAGGGAGTTCGCGCTGTTGTATTAATCTGCTTTAGAGAGCTCATGGTGTTTCATTAATCTGTTTAACGCAGCTCGCATTGTTGTATTAATATGTTTCAGGGAGTTTGGGCTCTTGTTTAATCTGTTTCAGCGAGCTCGCCCTGTTGTATTAATCTATTTCAGGGAGCTCGCGCTGTTGTATTAATCTCATTCACGGAGTTCACGCTGTTGTATTAATTTGTTTCAGGGAGCTCACATTGTATTAATCTTTTTGTGGGAGTTCACGCTCTTGAATTAATTTGTATCAGGGAACTTGCGCTGTTGTATTAATCTGTTTCAGGGAGTTCACGTTGTTCTATTAATCTGTTTCAGGGAGCTCGCGCTGTGGTATTAATCTGTTTCAGGGAGTTCACGCTGCTGTATTAATCTGTTTCAGGGAGTTTGTGCTGTTGTATTATTCTGTTTCAGGGAGTTAGTGTTGTATTAATCTGTTTCATGGAGCTCAAGATGTTGTATTAATCTGTTTCAGGGAGTTCGTGCTGTTGTATTAATCTGTTTCTGAGAGCTCACGCTGTTGTATTAATCTGTTTCAGGGAGTTCCTGCTGTTGTATTAATCAGTTTCAGGGAGTTCGCGCTGTTCTATTAATCTGTTTCAGGGAGCTAACGCTGTTGTATTAATCAGTTTCAGGGAGCCAACGCTGTTGTATTAATCAGTTTCAGGGAGTTCATGCTGTTGTATTAATGTGTTTCAGAGAGCACATGGTGTTGTATTAATCTGTTTCAGGGAGCTCACATTGTTGTATTAATCTGTTTTAGGGAGATCACATTGTTGTATTTATCTGTTTCAGGGAGTTCGCGCTGTTGTATTAATCTGTTTCAAGGAGTTAACGCTGCTGTATTATTCTTTTCAGGGAGTTCACATTGAATTAATGTGTTTGTGGGAGTTCGCGCTGTTGCATTAATCTGTTTCAGGGAGGTCGCGCTTTTGTTTTAATCTGTTTCAGGCAGTTCATATTGTATTATTATCTTTGTGGGAGTTCAGGCTGTTGTATTAATATGTTTCAGGGAGCTGGCGCTGTTGAATTAATCAATTTCTGGGCATTCGCGATGTTCTATTAATCTGTTTCAGGGAGTCCGTGCTGTTGTATTAATCTGTTTCAGGGAGTCTGCGCTGTCCTATTAATCTGTTTCATGGAGCTAACACTGTTGTATTAATCAGTTTCAGGGTGTTCGTGCTGTTGTATTAATATGTTTCAGGGAGCTCGCATTGTTGTATTAATTTGTTTCAGGGAACTTGCTCTGTTGTATAATTCTGTTTTAGGGAGATCACGTTGTTGTATTAATCTGTTTCAGGGAGTTTGCGCTGTTGTATTAATCTGTTTCAGTGAGTTCACGCTGCTGTATTAATCTGTTTCAGGGAGCTCGCGCTGTAGTATTAATCTGTTTCAGGGAGTTTGTGCTGTTGTATTAAACTGTTTCAGGGAGCTCGTGCTGTTGTATTAATCTGTTTCAGGGAGTTCGCGATGTTCTATTAATCCATTTGTGGAAGTTCGCGCAGATGTATTAATCAGATTCAGGGAGCTCGCTCTGTTGTGATAATCTGTTTCAGGGAGATTGCACTTTTGTATTAATGTGTTTCAAGGAGTTCACACTGTTGTATTTATCTATTTCAGGGAGTTCATGCTGTTGTATTAATCTGGTTCAGGGAGTTCACGCTGCTGTATTAATCTGTTTCAGGGAGTTCACATTGTATTAATCTTTTTGTGGGAGTTCATGCTGTTGTATTAATTTGTTTCAGGGAGCTCACATTTTATTAATCTTTTTGTGGGAGTTCACGCTCTTGAATTAATTTGTTTCAGGGAGCTCGCGCTGTTGTATTAATCTGCTTCAGAGAGTTCATGGTGTTCTATTAATCTGTTTCAGGGAGCTCGCGCTGTGGTATTAATCTGTTTCAGGGAGTTCACGCTGCTGTATTAATCTGTTTCAGGGAGTTTGTGCTGTTGTATTATTCTGTTTCAGGGAGTTAGTGTTGTTGTATTAATCTGTTTCAGGGAGCTCATGCAGTTGTATAATCTGTTTCAGGGAGTTCACGCTGTTGTATTAATCTGTTTCAGGGAGTTGACATTGTATTAATTTGTTTTAGGGAGTTGGCGCTGTTGTATTAATCTGTTTCAGGGAGTTCAAGCTGCTGTATTAATGTGTTTCAGGGAGTTCACGCTGTGGTATTAATCTGTTTCAGGGAGTTCGAATTGTTGTATTAATCTGTTTCAGGCAGTTCACATTGTATTATTATCTTTGTGGTAGTTCAGGCTGTTCTATTAATCTGTTTCAGGGAGCTAACGCTGTTGAATTAATCAGTTTCAGGGAGCCAACGCTGTTGTATTAATCAGTTTCAGGGAGTTCATGCTGTTGTATTAATGTGTTTCAGAGAGCACATGGTGTTGTATTAATCTGTTTCAGGGAGCTCACATTGTTGTATTAATCTGTTTTAGGGAGATCACATTGTTGTATTTATCTGTTTCAGGGAGTTCGCGCTGTTGTATTAATCTGTTTCAAGAAGTTAACGCTGCTGTATTAATCTTTTCAGGGAGTTCACATTGAATTAATGTGTTTGTGGGAGTTCGCGCTGTTGCATTAATCTGTTTCAGGGAGGTCGCGCTTTTGTTTTAATCTGTTTCAGGCAATTCACATTGTATTATTATCTTTGTGGGAGTTCAAGCTGTTGTATTAATATGTTTCAGGGAGCTGGCGCTGTTGTATTAATCTATTTCAGGGAGCTCGCGCTGTTGAATTAATCAATTTCAGGGCATTCGCGATGTTCTATTAATCTGTTTCAGGGAGTTCGTGCTGTTGTATTAATCTGTTTCAGGGAGTCTGCGCTGTCCTATTAATCTGTTTCATGGAGCTAACACTGTTGTATTAATCAGTTTCAGGGTGTTCGTGCTGTTGTATTAATATGTTTCAGGGAGCTCGCATTGTTGTATTAATTTGTTTCAGGGAACTTGCGCTGTTGTATAAATCTGTTTTAGGGAGATCACGTTGTTGTATTAATCTGTTTCAGGGAGTTTGTGCTGTTGTATTAAACTTTTTCAGGGAGCTCATGCTGTTGTATTAATCTGTTTCACTGAGTTCGTGATGTTCTATTAATCCATTTGTGGAAGTTCGCGCAGATGTATTAATGAGATTCAGGGAGCTCGCTCTGTTGTGATAATCTGTTTCAGGGAGATTGCACTTTTGTATTAATGTGTTTCAAGGAGTTCACACTGTTGTATTTATCTATTTCAGGGACTTCACGCTATTGTATTTATCTGGTTCAGGATGTTCACGCTGTTGTATTAATCTGTTTCAGGGTGTTCACGCTTTTGTATTAATCTGTTTCAGGTAGTTGACTTTGTATTAATTTGTTTTAGCGAGTTCACGCTGTTATATTCGTTTCAGGGAGTTCAAGCTGTTGAATTAATCTGTTTCAGTGAGTTTGCGTTGTTGTATTAATCTATTTCAGGGAGTTCGCGCTGTTCTATTAATCTGTTTCAGGAAGTTCACGCTGCTGTATTAATGTGTTTCAGGGAGTTTACGCTGTGGTATTATTCTGTGTCAGGGAGATGGAATTGTTGTATTAATCTCTTTCAGGCAGTTCACATTGTATTATTATCTTTGTGGGAGTTCAGGCTGTTGTATTATTCTGTTTCAGGGAGCTGGCGCTGTTGTATTAATCTATTTCAGTTCGCTCGCGCTGTTGAATTAATCAGTTTCAGGGCATTCGCGATGTTGTAGTAATCTGTTTAAGGGAGATCGTGCTGTTGTATTCATATGTTTCAGGGAGTTTGCGCTGTCGTATTAATCTGTTTCATGGAGCTAACACTATTGTATTAATCAGTTTCAGGGTGTTCGTGCTGTTGTATTAATCTGTTTCCGAGAGCTCATGGTGTTGCATTAATCTCTTTCAGGGAGCTCGCATTGTTGTATTAATCTGTTCCAGGGAGATCATGTTGTTGTATTAATCTGTTTCAGGGAGTTCGCGCTGTTGTATTAATCTGTTTCAGGGAGTACACGCTGTTGTATGAATCTGTTTCAGGGAGTTGACATTGTATTAATTTGTTTTAGGGAGTTCACGCTGTTATATTCGTTTCAGGGAGTTCAAGCTGTTGAATTAATCTGTTTCAGTGAGTTTGCGTTGTTGTATTAATCTGTTTCAGGGAATTTGCGCTGTTGTATTATTCTGTTTCAGGGAGTTCAAGGTGATGTACTAATCTGTTTCAGGGAGTTCACATTGCATTAATCTTTTTGTGGGAGTTCACACTGTTGTATGAATTTCTTTCAGGGAGCTCGCGCTCTTGTATTAATCTGTTTCAGGGAGCTCGTACGGTTGTATTAATCTGTTTCGTGGAGCACGCCCTGTTGCTTTAATCCATTTCAGGGAGTTGGCGCTGTTCTATTAAACTGTTTCAGTGAGTTCACGCTGTTGTATTAATCTATTTCATGGAGTTGGCGCTGTTGTATTAATGTGCTTCAGGGAGTTCACGCTGCTGTATTAATGTGTTTCAGGGAGTTCACGCTGTGGTATTAATCTGTGTCAGTGAGTTCGAATTGTTGTATTAATCTGTTTCAGGCAGTTCACATTGTATTATTATCTTTATGGGAGTTCAGGCTGTTGTATTAATCGGTTTCAGGGAGCTGGCGCTGTTGTATTAATCTATTACAGGGAGCTCGCGCTGTTGAATTAATCAGTTTCAGGGCATTCGCGATGTATTAATCTGTTTCAGGGTGTTCGTGCTGTTGTATTAATCTGTTTCAGGGAGTTTGTGCTGTTCTATTAATCTGTTTCAGGGAGCTAACACTGTTGTATTAATCAGTTTCAGTGTGTTCGTGCTGTTGTATTAATCTGTTTCAGAGAGCTCATGGTGTTGTATTAATCTGTTTCAGGGAGCTCGCATTGTTGTATTAATCTGTTTCAGGGAACTTACGCTGTTGTATTATTCTGTTTTAGGGAGATCACTTTGTTGTATTAATCTGTTTCAGGGAGTTCGTGCTGTTGTATTAATCTGTTTCAAGGAGTTCATGCTGATGTATTAATCTGTTTCAGGGAGTTGAAATTGAATTAATTTGTTTGTGGGAGTTCACGCTGTTGTATTAATCTGTTTCAGGGAGTTCATGCTGTTGTATTAATCTGTTTCAGGGAGTTCACGCTGCTGTATTAATCTTTTCAGGGAGTTCACATTGTATTATTCTCTTTGTGGGAGTTCAGGCTGTTGTATTAATTTGTTTCAGGGAGCTCACGCTGTTGTATTAATCTCTTTCAGGGAGTTTGCGCTGTTGTATTAATCTGCTTTAGAGAGCTACTGGTGTTTCATTAATCTGTTTCAGGGAGTTTGCGCTGTTGTATTAATCTGTTTCAGGGAGTACACGCTGTTGTATTGATCTGTTTCAGGGAATTTGCGCTGTTGTATTATTCTGTTTCAGGGAGTTCAAGGTTATGTACTAATCTGTTTCAGGGAGTTCACATTGTATTAATATTTTTGTGGGTGTTCACGCTGTTGTATGAATTTCTTTCAGGGAGCTCGCGCTCTTGTATTAATCTGTTTTAGGGAGCTCGTACGGTTGTATTAATCTGTTTCGTGGAGCACGCCCTGTTGCTTTAATCCATTTCAGGGTGTTGGCGCTGTTCTATTAAACTGTTTCAGTGAGTTCACGCTGTTGTATGAATCTGTTTCAGGGAGTTCACGCTGTTGTATTAATCTGTTTCAGGGAGCTCGCGAAGTGTCATTAGTCTGTTTCAGGGTGTTCACGCTTTTTTATTAATCTGTTTCAGGTAGTTGACATTGTATTAATTTGTTTTAGCGAGTTCACGCTGTTATATTCGTTTCAGGGAGTTCAAGCTGTTGAATTAATCTGTTTCAGTGAGTTTGCGTTGTTGTATTAATCTATTTCAGGGAGTTCGCGCTGTTCTATTAATCTGTTTCAGGAAGTTCACGCTGCTGTATTAATGTGTTTCAGGGAGTTCACGCTGTGGTATTAATCTGTGTCAGGGAGTTTGAATTGTTGTATTAATCTCTTTCAGGCAGTTCACATTGTATTATTATCTTTGTGGGAGTTCAGGCTGTTGTATTAATCTGTTTCAGGGAGCTGGCGCTGTTGTATTAATCTATTTCAGGGAGCTCGCGCTGTTGAATTAATCAGTTTCAGGGCATTCGCGATGTTGTAGTAATCTGTTTCAGGGAGATCGTGCTGTTGTATTAATATGTTTCAGGGAGTTTGCGCTGTCGTATTAATCTGTTTCATGGAGCTAACACTATTGTATTAATCAGTTTCAGGGTGTTCGTGCTGTTGTATTAATCTGTTTCCGAGAGCTCATGGTGTTGCGTTAATCTCTCTCAGGCAGCTCGCATTGTTGTATTCATCTGTTCCAGGGTGATCATGTTGTTGTATTAATCTGTTTCAGGGAGTTCGCGCTGTTGTATTAATCTGTTTCAGGGAGTACACGCTGTTGTATGAATCTCTTTCATGGAGTTGACATTGTATTAATTTGTTTTAGGGAGTTCACGCTATTATATACGTTTCAGGGAGTTCAAGCTGTTGAATTAATCTGTTTCAGTGATTTTGCGTTGTTGTATTAATCTGTTTCAGGGAATTTGCGCTGTTGTATTATTCTGTTTCACGGAGTTCAAGGTGATGTACTAATCTGTTTCAGGGAGTTCACATTGCATTAATCTTTTTGTGGGAGTTCACGCTGTTGTATGAATTTCTTTCAGGGAGCTCGCGCTCTTGTATTAATCTGCTTCAGGGAGCTCGTACGGTTGTATTAATCTGTCTCGAGGAGCACGCCCTGTTGCTTTAATCCATTTCAGGGAGTTGGCGCTGTTCTATTAAACTGTTTCAGTGAGTTCACGCTGTTGTATGAATCTGTTTCAGAGAGCTCATGGTGTTGCATTAATCCATTTCAGGGAGCTCGCGCGGTTGTGTTAATCTGTTTTAGGTAGATCACGTTGTTGTTTTAATCTGTTTCAGGGAGTTTTCGCTGTTGTATTAATCTGTTTCAGGGAGTTGACATTGTATTAATTTGTTTTAGGGAGTTGGCGCTGTTATATTAATCTGTTTCAGGGAGTTCACGCTGCTGTATTATTGTGTTTCAGGGAGTTCACGCTGTGGTATTAATCTGTTTCAGGGAGTTCAAATTGTTGTATTAATCTGTTTCAGTCAGTTCACATTGTATTATTATCTTTGTGGGAGTTCAGGCTGTTGTATTAATCTGTTTCAGGGAGCTGGCGCTCTTGTATTAATCTATTTCAGGGAGCTCGCGCTGTTGAATTAATCAGTTTTAGGGCATTCGCGATGTTGTATTATTCTGTTTCAGGGAGTTCGCCCTGTTGTATTAATCTATTTCATGGAGTTGGCGCTGTTGTATTAATCTGCTTCAGAGAGTTCACGCTGCTGTATTAATGTGTTTCAGGGAGTTCACGCTGTGGTATTAATCTGTGTCAGTGAGTTCGAATTGTTGAATTAATCTGTTTCAGGCAGTTCACATTGTATTATTATCTTTGTGGGAGTTCAGGCTGTTGTATTAATCGGTTTCAGGGAGCTGGCGCTGTTGTATTAATCTATTACAGGGAGCTCGCGCTGTTGAATTAATCAGTTTCAGGGCATTCGCGATGTATTAATCTGTTTCATGGTGTTCGTGCTGTTGTATTAATCTGTTTCAGGGAGTTTGCGCTGTTCTATTAATCTGTTTCAGGGAGCTAACACTGTTGTATTAATCAGTTTCAGTGTGTTCGTGCTGTTGTATTAATCTGTTTCAGAGAGCTCATGGTGTTGTATTAATCTGTTTCAGGGAGTTCACATTGTATTAATATTTTTGTGGGTGTTCACGCTATTGTATGAATTTCTTTCAGGGAGCTCGCGCTCTTGTATTAATCTGTTTCAGGGAGCTCGTACGGTTGTATTAATCTGTTTCGTGGAGCACGCCCTGTTGCTTTAATCCATTTCAGGGAGTTGGCGCTGTTCTATTAAACTGTTTCAGTGAGTTCACGCTGTTGTATGAATCTGTTTCAGAGAGCTCATGGTGTTGTTTAATCCGTTTCAGGGAGCTCGCGCTGTTGTATTAATCTGTTTTAGGTAGATCACGTTGTTGTATTAATCTGTTTCAGGGAGTTCACGCTGTTGTATTAATCTGTTTCAGGGAGTTGACATTGTATTAATTTGTTTTAGGGAGTTGGCGCTGTTGTATTAATCTGTTTCAGGGAGTTCAAGCTGCTGTATTAATGTGTTTCAGGGAGTTCACGCTGTGGTATTAATCTATTTCAGGGAGTTCGAATTGTTGTATTAATCTGTTTCAGGCAGTTCACATTGTATTATTATCTTTGTGGTAGTTCAGGCTGTTGTATTAATCGGTTTCAGGGAGCTGGCGCTGTTGTATTAATCTATTTCAGGGAGCTCGCGCTGTTGTATTAATCTGTTTCAGGGGGTTTGTGCTGTTGTATTAAACTGTTTCAGGGAGCTCATGCTGTTGTATTAATCTGTTTCAGGGAGTTTGCGATGTTCTATTAATCCATTTGTGGAAGTTCGCGCAGATGTATTGATGAGATTCAGGGAGCTCGCTCTGTTGTGATAATCTGTTTCAGGGAGATTGCACTTTTGTATTAATGTGTTTCAAGGAGTTCACACTGTTGTATTTATCTATTTCAGGGACTTCACGCTGTTGTATTTATCTGGTTCAGGATGTTCACTCTGTTGTATTTATCTGTTTCTGGGAGTTCACGCTGATCTATTAATCTGTTTCAGGGAGCTCACGATATTGTGTTAATCTGTTTCAGGGAGTTCATACCAATGTATTAATGTATTTCAGGGAGTTCACACTGTTGTATTAATTTTTTTTGAGGAGTTCACGTTGCTGTACTAATCTGTTTCAGGGAGCTCGCACTGTTGTATTAATCTTTTTTAGTAAGCTCGCACTGTAGTATTAAACTGTTTCAGGGCGTTCACGCATTTGTGTTAATCTTTTCAGGGAGATCACGCTGTTGTATTAATCTGTTTCAGGGACATCACGCATTTCTATTAATCTGTTTCAGTGAGCTCGCGATGTTGTATTAATCTGATTCTGGGAATTCACACTGATGTATTCATCTATTTCAGGGAGTTTGCGCAGTTTTATTAAACCATTTCAGGGTGTTCGCGCTGTTGTATTAATCTGCTTCAAGGAGTTCACACTGCAGTAATAATCTTTTACAGCGAGTTCACGCTGTTGGATTAAACTGTTTCAGGGAGTTCACGCTGTTGTATTAATCTGTTTCAGGGAGTTCACGCTGTTGTATTAATCTGTTTGAGGGAGTTCGCGCTGCTGTATTCATCTCTTTCAGGGAGTTCGCACTGTTGTTTTAATCTGTTTCGGGGAGCTCGCCCTTTTGTATTAATCTGTTTCATTGAATTTGCGCAGTTGATTTATCTGTTTCATGGAAATCACACTGTTGTGTTAATCTATTTCAGGGAGTTCACGCTGTTGTATTAATCTGTTTCAGGGAGTTCGTGCTGTTGTATTAATCTGTTTCAGGGAGCTCGCCCTGTTGTATTAATCTATTTCAGGGAGTTCGGGCTGTTGTATTAATCTTTTTCAGGGAGTTCACGCTGCTGTATTAATGTGTTTCAGGGAGTACACGCTGTTGTATTAAGCTGTTTCAGTGAGTTCACGCTGTTGTATTAATGTGTTTCAGGGAGTTCGCGCTGTTGTATTAAACCGTTCCAGTGAGTTCACACTATTGTATTAATCTGTTTGACGGAGTTCACGCTGTTATATTAATCTGTTTCAGGAAGCTCACGATGTTGTATTAATCTGATTCAGGGTGTTCACACTGATGTATTAATCTATTTCAGGGAGTTCACGCTGTTGCATTAATTTGTTTCAGGGAGTTCACAATGATGTTTTAATCTGTTTCAGGGAGTTCGCGCTGTTCAATTAATCTATTTCAGGGAGATCACGCTGTTGTATTAATCTGTTTCAGGGAGTTCGTGCTGTTGTATTAATCTGTTTCAGGGAGCTCGCGCTGTTGAATTAATCTGTTTCAGGGATTTCGCACTGTTGTATTAATCTGTTTCAGGGAGTTCAAATTGTTGTATTAATCTGTTTCATGGAGCTCAAGATGTTGTATTAATCTGATTCACGGAGTTCACTGATGTATTAATTGATTTCAGGGAGTTCACGCTATTGTATTAATCTGTTTCAGGGAGATTACGCTGTTTTATTAATCTGTTTCATGGAGTTCACTCTGTTTTATTAATCTGTTTCAGGGAGTTCACGCTGTTGTGTTAATCTGTTTGAGGGAGTTCGCGCTGCTGTATTGATCCGTTTCAGGGAGTTTGCGCTGTTATTTTAATCTGTTTCAGGGAGCTTGCCCTGTTGTATTAATCTGTTTCATAGAATTTGCGCAGTTGATTAATCTGTTTCAAGGAAATCACACTTTTGTGTTAATCTATTTCAGGGAATTCACGCTGTTGTTGATATCTGTTTTAGGGAGTTCACGCTGTTGTATTTATCTGTTTCTGGGAGTTCACACTGTTGTATTTATCTGTTTCAGGGAGCTCGCGATGTTGTGATAAATTGTTTCAGGGAGTTCAGACTGATGTATTAATGTATTTCAGGGAGTTCACACTGTTCTATTAATTTGTTTCGAAGAGTTCACGTTGCTGTACTAATCTGTTTCAGGGAGCTCGCGCTGTTGTATTAATCTCTTTCAGGATGATCACTCTGTTGTATTAATCTGTTTCAGGGAGCTCGCGATGTTGTATTAATCTGATTCAGGGAGTTCACACTGATGTATTAATCTAATTCAGGGAGTTCACACTGATGTATTTATTTGTTTCAGCG
Source organism: Narcine bancroftii (assembly GCF_036971445.1). Taxonomy (NCBI): domain Eukaryota; kingdom Metazoa; phylum Chordata; class Chondrichthyes; order Torpediniformes; family Narcinidae; genus Narcine; species Narcine bancroftii. The sequence continues at coordinate 137,369,064 of NC_091473.1, read as the reverse complement.
AGTTCGCGCAGTTGTATTAAACTATTTTTGGGTGTTCGTGCTGTTGTATTAATCTGTTTCAATGTGTTCATACTGTTGTAATAATCTTTTTATGGGAGTTCACACCATTGTATTAATCTATTTCATGGAGTTCACGCTGTTGCATTAATGTGTTAAAGGGAGCTGGCGCTTGTGTATTAAACTGTTTCAGGCAGCTCGTGCTGTTGTATTAATCTGTTACAGGGAGTTTGAACTGTTATATTAATCTGTTTCAGGAAGCTCAAGATGTTGTGTTAATCTGATTCAGGGAGTTCACACTGATGTATTATTCTATTTCAGGGAGTTCACGCTGTTGCATTAATTTGTTTCAGGGAGTTCACAATGATGTTTTAATCTGTTTCAGGGAGTTCGCGCCGTTGTATTATTCTATTTCAGGGAGATCACGCTGTTGTATTAATCTGTTTCAGGTAGCTTGCACTGTTGTATTTATCATTTTCAGGGATTTCACACTGTTCTATTAAACTTTTTCAGGGTGCTTGAGCTGTTGTATTAATCTGTTTCATTGAATTTGCGCAGTTGATTAATCTGTTTCAAGGAAATCACACTGTTGTATGAATCTATTTCTGCGAATTCACGCTGTATTTATATCTGTATTAGGGAGTTAACGCTGTTGTATTTATCTGTTTCTGGCAGTTCATGCTGTTGAATTAATCTGTTTCAGGGAGCTCGCGATGTGTTAATTTCTTTCAGGGAGTTCAGACAGATTCTATTAATGTATTTCAGGGAGTTCACACTGTTGTATTATATTGTTTCGAGGAGTTCACGTTGCTGTACTAATCTGTTTCAGGGAGCTCGCGATGTTGTATTAATCTTTATCAGTGAACTCGCACTGTTGTATTAAACTGTTTCAGGGCATTCACGCATTTGTATTAATCTGTTTCAGGGAGATTACGCTGTTGTATTAAACTATTTCAAGGTGTTTGCGCTGTTGTATTAATCTATTTCAGGGAGTTCGCCCTGTTGTATTAATCTGTTTCGATATGTTCACACAGTTGTAATAATCTTTTTGTGGGATTTCACACTGTAGTATTAATCTTTTTCATGGAGTTCACGCTGTTGCATTAATCTGTTTCAGGGAGTTTGAACTGTTATATTAATCTGTTTCAGGAAGCTCACAATGTTGTATTAATCTGATTCAGGGAGTTCACAATGATGTTTTAATCTGTTTCAGGGAGCTTGCGCTGTTGTATTAATCTGTTACATTGAATTTGCGCAGTTGATTAATCTGTTTCATGGAAATCACACTGTTGTATGAATCTATTTCAGCGAAATCACGCTGTTGTTTATGTCTGTTTTAGGGAGTTCAAGCTGTTGTATTTATCTGTTTCTGGGAGTTCACGATGTTGTATTAAACTCTTTCAGGGAGTTCACGTTGTTGAATTAATCTGTTTCAGGGAGTTCACACTGTTGTATTAATCTGTTTCATGGAGTTCACGCAGTTGCATTAATCTGTTAAACGGAGCTGGCGCTTGTAAATTAAACTGTTTCAGGGAGCTCGTGCTGTTGTATTAATCTGTTACAGGGAGTTTGAACTGTTATATTAATCTGTTTCAGGAAGCTCACGATGTTGTATTAATCTGATTCAGGGAGTTCACAATGATGTATTAATCTATTTCAGGGAGTTCACGCTGTTGCATTAATTTGTTTCAGGGAGTTCACAATGATGTTTTAATCTGTTTCAGGGAGTTCGCGCTGTTGAATTAATCTATTTCAGGGAGATCACGCTGTTGTATTATCTGTTTCAGGGAGTTCGTGCTGTTGTATTAATTTATTTCAGGGAGCTCGCGCTGTTGTATTAATCTGTTTCAGGGATTTCGTGCTGTTGTATTAATCTGTTTCAGGGAACTCGCGCTCTTGTATTAATCAGTTTCAGGGAGTTCAAATTGTTGGATTAATCTGTTTCAGGGAGCTCACGATGTTGTATTAATCTGATTCAGGGAGTTCACTCTGATGTATTAATCGATTTCAGGGAGATCACGCTATTGTATTAATCTGTTTCAGGGAGATCGTGAAGTGGTATTAGTCTGTTTCAGGGAGTTCACGCTGTTGTATTAATCTGTTTCAGGGAGATCGTGAAGTGGTATTAGTCTGTTTCAGGGAGTTCACGCTGTTGTATTAATCTGTTTCAGGGACCTCGCGCTGTTCTATTATTCTTATACAGGGAGTTCACGCTGTTGTATTAATCTGTTTCATGGATTTCACTCTGTTTTATTAATCTGTTTCAGGGAGTTCACGCTGTTGTGTTATTCTGTTTGAGGGAGTTCGCGCTGCTGTATTGATCTGTTTCAGGGAGTTTGCGCTGTTGTTTTAATCTGTTTCAGGGAGCTTGCCCTGTTGTATTAATCTGTTTCATACAATTTGCGCAGTTGATTAATCTGTTTCAAGGAAATCACACTTTTGTGTTAATCTATTTCAGGGAATTCACCCTGTTGTTGATATCTGTTTTAGGGAGTTCACGCTGTTGTATTTATCTGTTTCTGTGAGTTCACGCTGTTGTATTAATCTGTTTCAGGGAGCTCGCGATGTTGTGATAAATTTTTTCAGGGAGTTCAGACTGATGTAGTAATGTATTTCAGGGAGTTCACACTGTTGTATTAATTTGTTTCGAAGAGCTCACGTTGCTGTACTAATCTGTTTCAGGGAGCTCGCGCTGTTGCATTAATTCTTTCAGGATGATCACGCTGTTGTATTAATCTGTATCAGGGAGCTCGCGATGTTGTATTAATCTAATTCAGGGAGTTCACACTGATGTATTAATTTGTTTCAGCGAGTTCGCGCAGTTGTATTAAACTATTTTTGGGTGTTCGTGCTGATGTATTAATCTGTTTCAATGTGTTCATAATGTTGTAATAATCTTTTTATGGGAGTTCACACCATTGTATTAATCTATTTCATGGAGTTCACGCTGTTGCATTAATATGTTAAAGGGAGCTGGCGCTTGTGTTTTAAACTGTTTCAGTGAGCTCGTGCTGTTGTATTAATCTGTTACTGGGAGTTTGAGCTGTTATATTAATCTGTTTCAGTGAGCTCACGATGTTGTATTAATCTGATTCAGGGAGTTCACACTGATGTATGAATCTATTTCAGGGAGTTCACGCTGTTGCATTAATTTGTTTCAGGGAGTTCACAATGATGTTTTAATCTGTTTCAGGGAGTTCGCGCCGTTGTATTATTCTATCTCAGGGAGATCACGCTGTTGTATTAATCTTTTTCAATGTGTTCAAACTGTTGTAATAATCTTTTTCTGCGAGTTCACACTGTTGTATTAATCTGTTTCATGGAGTTCACGCAGTTGCATTAATCTGTTAAAGGGAGCTGGCACTTGTGTATTAAACTGTTTCAGGGAGGTCGCGATGTTGTATTAATCTGACTGAGGGAGTTCACACTGATGAATTAATCTATTTCAGGGAGTTCACGCTGTTGCATTAATCTGTTTCAGGGAGTTTGAACTGTTATATTAATCTGTTTCAGGAAGCTCACAATGTTGTATTAATCTGATTCAGGGAGTTCACAATGATGTTTTAATCTGTTTCAGGGAGCTTGCGCTGTTGTATTAATCTGTTACATTGAATTTGCGCAGTTGATTAATCTGTTTCATGGAAATCACACTGTTGTATGAATCTATTTCAGCGAAATCACGCTGTTGTTTATGTCTGTTTTAGGGAGTTCAAGCTGTTGTATTTATCTGTTTCTGGGAGTTCACGATGTTGTATTAAACTCTTTCAGGGAGTTCACGTTGTTGAATTAATCTGTTTCAGGGAGTTCACACTGTTGTATTAATCTGTTTCATGGAGTTCACGCAGTTGCATTAATCTGTTAAACGGAGCTGGCGCTTGTAAATTAAACTGTTTCAGGGAGCTCGTGCTGTTGTATTAATCTGTTACAGGGAGTTTGAACTGTTATATTAATCTGTTTCAGGAAGCTCACGATGTTGTATTAATCTGATTCAGGGAGTTCACAATGATGTATTAATCTATTTCAGGGAGTTCACGCTGTTGCATTAATTTGTTTCAGGGAGTTCACAATGATGTTTTAATCTGTTTCAGGGAGTTCGCGCTGTTGAATTAATCTATTTCAGGGAGATCACGCTGTTGTATTATCTGTTTCAGGGAGTTCGTGCTGTTGTATTAATTTATTTCAGGGAGCTCGCGCTGTTGTATTAATCTGTTTCAGGGATTTCGTGCTGTTGTATTAATCTGTTTCAGGGAACTCGCGCTCTTGTATTAATCAGTTTCAGGGAGTTCAAATTGTTGGATTAATCTGTTTCAGGGAGCTCACGATGTTGTATTAATCTGATTCAGGGAGTTCACTCTGATGTATTAATCGATTTCAGGGAGATCACGCTATTGTATTAATCTGTTTCAGGGAGATCGTGAAGTGGTATTAGTCTGTTTCAGGGAGTTCACGCTGTTGTATTAATCTGTTTCAGGGAGATCGTGAAGTGGTATTAGTCTGTTTCAGGGAGTTCACGCTGTTGTATTAATCTGTTTCAGGGACCTCGCGCTGTTCTATTATTCTTATACAGGGAGTTCACGCTGTTGTATTAATCTGTTTCATGGATTTCACTCTGTTTTATTAATCTGTTTCAGGGAGTTCACGCTGTTGTGTTATTCTGTTTGAGGGAGTTCGCGCTGCTGTATTGATCCGTTTCAGGGAGTTTGCGCTGTTGTATTAATTTGTTTCGAAGAGCTCACGTTGCTGTACTAATCTGTTTCAGGGAGCTCGCGCTGTTGTATTAATTCTTTCAGGATGATCACGCTGTTGTATTAATCTGTATCAGGGAGCTCGCGATGTTGTATTAATCTAATTCAGGGAGTTCACACTGATGTATTAATTTGTTTCAGCGAGTTCGCGCAGTTGTATTAAACTATTTTTGGGTGTTCGTGCTGATGTATTAATCTGTTTCAATGTGTTCATAATGTTGTAATAATCTTTTTATGGGAGTTCACACCATTGTATTAATCTATTTCATGGAGTTCACGCTGTTGCATTAATATGTTAAAGGGAGCTGGCGCTTGTGTTTTAAACTGTTTCAGTGAGCTCGTGCTGTTGTATTAATCTGTTACTGGGAGTTTGAGCTGTTATATTAATCTGTTTCAGTGAGCTCACGATGTTGTATTAATCTGATTCAGGGAGTTCACACTGATGTATGAATCTATTTCAGGGAGTTCACGCTGTTGCATTAATTTGTTTCAGGGAGTTCACAATGATGTTTTAATCTGTTTCAGGGAGTTCGCGCCGTTGTATTATTCTATCTCAGGGAGATCACGCTGTTGTATTAATCTTTTTCAATGTGTTCAAACTGTTGTAATAATCTTTTTCTGCGAGTTCACACTGTTGTATTAATCTGTTTCATGGAGTTCACGCAGTTGCATTAATCTGTTAAAGGGAGCTGGCACTTGTGTATTAAACTGTTTCAGGGAGGTCGCGATGTTGTATTAATCTGACTGAGGGAGTTCACACTGATGAATTAATCTATTTCAGGGAGTTCACGCTGTTGCATTAATTTGTTTCAGGGAGTTCACGCTGTTGCATTAATCTGTTACAGGGAGTTCGAGCTGCTATATTAATCTGTTTCAGGGAGCTCGCGATGTTGTATTAATCACATTGAGGGAGTTCACACTGATGAATTAATCTGTTTCAGGGAGATCATGCTGTTGTATCAATCTGTTTCAGGGAGTTCACGCTGTTGTATTAATGTGTTTCAGGGAGCTCGCGAAGTGTCATTAGTCTGTTTCACGGAGTTCACGCTGTTCTATTATACTTTTTCAGTGAGCTCGCGATGTTGCATTTATCTGATTCAGCGAGTTCACACTGATGTATTAATCTATTTCAAGGAGTTCACGCTATTGTATTAATTTGCTTCAGGGAGTTCACAATGATGTTTTAATCTGTTTCAGGGAGTTTGCGCTGTTGTATTAGTCTATTTCAGGTATATCACGCAGTTGTATTAAACTATTTCAGGGTGTTCGTGCTGTTGTATTCACCTGCTTCAAGGAGTTTACACTGTTGTAATAATCTTTTACAGGCAGTTCCCGGTGTTGTATTAATCTGTTTCAGGGAGTTCACGCTGCTTTCTTGATCTGTTTCAGGGAGTTCACGCTGTTGTATTTATCTGTTTCTGGGAGTTCACACTGTTTTTTTAATCTGTTTCAGGGAGCTCACGCTGTTCTATTAATCTGTTTAACGTAGTTCACACTGTTGTATTGATCCCTTTTATGGAGTTCACGCTGTTGTATTAATCTGTTTCAGGGAGCTCGCGATGTTGTGATAAATTGTTTCAGGGAGTTCAGACTGAAGTATTAATGTATTTCAGAGAGTTCACACTGTTGTATTAATTTGTTTCGAAGAGCTCACGTTGCTGTACTAATCTGTTTCAGGGAGCTCGCGCTGTTGTATTAATCTCTTTCATGATGAACACACTGTGGTATTAATCTGTTTCAGGGAGCTCGCGATGTTGTATTAATCTGATTCAGGGAGTTCACACTGATGTATTAATCTGATTCAGGGAGTTCACACTGATGTATGAATCTATTTCAGGGAGTTCACGCTGTTGCATTAATTTGTTTCAGGGAGTTCACAATGATGTTTTAATCTGTTTCAGGGAGTTCGCGCCGTTGTATTATTCTATTTCAGGGAGATCACGCTGTTGTATTAATCTGTTTCAGGGAGTTCACGCTGTTGTATTAATCTTTTTCAATGTGTTCAAACTGTTGTAATAATCTTTTTCTGCGAGTTCACACTGTTGTATTAATCTGTTTCATGGAGTTCACACAGTTGCATTAATCTGTTAAAGGGAGCTGGCACTTGTGTATTAAACTGTTTCAGGGAGGTCGCCATGTTGTATTAATCTGACTGAGGGAGTTCACACTGATGAATTAATCTATTTCAGGGAGTTCACGCAGTTGCATTAATTTGTTTCAGGAAGTTCACGCTGTTGCATTAATCTGTTACAGGGAGTTCGAGCTGTTAAATTAATCTGTTTCAGGGAGCTCGCGATGCTGTATTAATCTCATTGAGGGAGTTCACACTGATGAATTAATCTGTTTCAGGGAGATCACGCTGTTGCATCAATCTGTTTCAGGGAGTTCACGCTGTTGTATTAATCTGTTTCAGGGAGCTCGCAAAGTGTCATTAGTCTGTTTCAGGGAGTTCACGCTGTTCTATTATACTGTTTCAGTGAGCTCGCGATGTTGCATTTATCTGATTCAGCGAGTTCACACTGATGTATTAATCTATTTCAAGGAGTTCACGCTATTGTATTAATTTGCTTCAGGGAGTTCACAATGATGTTTTAATCTGTTTCAGGGAGTTTGCGCTGTTGTATTAGTCTATTTCAGGTAGATCACGCAGTTGTATTAAACTATTTCAGGGTGTTCGTGCTGTTGTATTCACCTGCTTCAAGGAGTTTACACTGTTGTAATAAACTTTTACAGGCAGTTCCCGGTGTTGTATTAATCTGTTTCAGGGCGTTCACGCTGCTTTCTTGATCTGTTTCAGGGAGTTCACGCTGTTGTATTTATCTGTTTCTGGGAGTTCACGCTGTTTTTTAAATCTGTTTCAGGGAGCTCACGCTGTTCTATTAATCTGTTTAACGTAGTTCACACTGTTGTATTGATCCCTTTTATGGAGTTCACGCTGTTGTATTATTCTCTTTCTAGGAGTTCACACTGTTGGATTAATCTGTTTCAGGGAATTTGCGCTGTTGTAATAATCTGTTTCAAGTAGTTTACGCTGTTGTATTAAACTAATTTAGGGAGTTTGCGATTTAGGATTAATCTGTATCAGGTTGTTCGCGCTGTTGAAATAATCTGTTTCAGGGAGTCACGCTGTTGTATTAATGTCTTTAAGGGAGTTCACGCATTTCTATTAATCTGTTTCAGTGAGCTCGCGATGTTGTATTAATCTGATTCTGGGAATTTACACTGACGTATTCATCTATTTCAGGCAGTTCGCGCAGTTTTATTAAACTATTTCAGGGAGTTCACGCAGTTGCATTAATTTGTTTCAGGGAGTTCACGCTGTTGCATTAATCTGTTACAGGGAGTTCGAGCTGTTATATTAATCTGTTTCAGGGAGCTCGCGATGTTGTATTAATCTCATTGAGGGAGTTCACACTGATGAATTAATCTGTTTCAGGGAGATCACGCTGTTGTATCAATCTGTTTCAGGGAGTTCACGCTGTTGTATTAATCTGTTTCAGGGAGCTCGCGAAGTGTCATTAGTCTGTTTCAGGGAGTTCACGCTGTTCTATTATACTGTTTCAGTGAGCTCGCGATGTTGCATTTATCTGATTCAGCGAGTTCACACTGATGTATTAATCTATTTCAAGGAGTTCACGCTATTGTATTAATTTGCTTCAGGGAGTTCACAATGATGTTTTAATCTGTTTCAGGGAGTTTGCGCTGTTGTATTAGTCTATTTCAGGTAGATCACGCAGTTGTATTAAACTATTTCAGGTTGTTCCTGCTGTTGTATTCACCTGCTTCAAGGAGTTTACACTGTTGTAATAATCTTTTACAGGCAGTTCCCGGTGTTGTATTAATCTGTTTCAGGGAGTTCACGTTGCTTTCTTGATCTGTTTCAGGGAGTTCACGCTGTTGTATTTATCTGTTTCTGAGAGTTCACGCTGTTTTTTTAATCTGTTTCAGGGAGCTCACGCTGTTCTATTAATCTGTTTAACGTAGTTGACACTGTTGTATTGATCCCTTTTATGGAGTTCACGCTGTTGTATTAATCTGTTTCAGGGAGCTCGCGATGTTGTGATAAATTGTTTCAGGGAGTTCAGACTGATGTATTAATGTATTTCAGAGAGTTCACACTGTTGTATTAATTTGTTTCGAAGAGCTCACGTTGCTGTACTAATCTGTTTCAGGGAGCTCGCGCTGTTGTATTAATCTCTTTCAGGATGATCACGCTGTTGTATTAATCTGTTTCAGTGAGCTCGCGATGTATTAATCTGATTCAGGGAGTTCACACTGATGTATTAATCTAATTGAGGGAGTTCACACTGATGTATTAATTTGTTTCAGCGAGTTCGCACAGTTGTATTAAACTATTTTTGGGTGTTCGTGCTGTTGTATCAATCTGTTTCAATGTGTTCATACTGTTGTAATAATCTTTTTGTGGGAGTTCACACCGTTGTATTAATCTATTTCATGGAGTTCACGCTGTTGCACTAATATGTTAAAGGGAGCTGGCGCTTGTGTATTAAACTGTTTCAGTGAGCTCGTGCTGTTGTATTAATCTGCTACAGGGAGTTTGAGCTGTTATATTAATCTGTTTCAGTGACCTCACGATGTTGTATTAATCTGATTCAGGGAGTTCACACTGATGTATGAATCTATTTCAGGGAGATCACGCTGTTGTATTAATCTATTTCAGGGAGCTCGCGCTGTTGTATTAATCTGTTTCAGGTATTTCGTGCTGTTGTATTAATCTGTTTCAGGGAACTCGCGCTGTTGTATTAATCTGTTTCAGGGAGTTCAAATTGTTGTATTAATCTGTTTCAGGGAGCTCACGATGTTGTATTAATCTGATTCAGGGAGTTCACTCTGATGTATTAATCGATTTCAGGGAGATCACGCTGTTGCATTAATCTTTTACAGGGAGCTCACGAAGTGGTATTAGGCTGTTTCAGGGCGTTCACGCTCATGTATTAATCTGTGACATTGAATTTGCGCAGTTGATTAATCTGTTTCAAAGAAATCACACTGTTGTATGAATCTATTTCAGCGAATTCACGCTGTTTATGTCTGTTTTAGGGAGTTCACGCTGTTGTATTTTTCTGTTTCTGGGAGTTCACGATGTTGTATTAAACTCTTTCAGGGAGTTCACGTTGTTGAATTAATCAGTTTCAGGGAGTTCACACTGTTGTATTAATCTGTTTCATGGAGTCCACGCAGTTGCATTAATCTGTTAAAGGGAGCTGGGGCTTGTGCATTAAACTGTTTCAGTGAGCTCGTGCCGTTGTATTAATCTGTTACAGGGAGTTTGAACTGTTATATTAATCTGTTTCAGGAAGCTCACGATGTTGTATTAATCTGATTCAGGGAGTTCACACTGATGTATTAATCTATTTCAGGGAGTTCACGCTGTTGCATTCATTTGTTTCAGGGAGTTCACAATGATGATTTAATCTGTTTCAGGGAGTTCGCGCTGTTGAATTAATCTATTTCAGGGAGATCACGCTGTTGTATTAATCTGTTTCAGGGAGTTCGTGCTGTTGTATTAATCTATTTCAGGGAGCTCGCGCTGTTGTATTAATCTGTTTCAGGGATTTCGTGCTGTTGTATTAATCTGTTTCAGGGAACTCGCGCTGTTGTATTAATCTGTTTCAGGGAGTTCAAATTGTTGTATTAATCTGTTTCAGGGAGCTCACGATGTTGTACTAATCTGATTCAGGGAGTTCACTCTGATGTATTAATCGATTTCAGGGAGATCACGCTATTGTATTAATCTGTTTCAGGGAGATCGTGAAGTGGTATTAGTCTGTTTCAGGGAGTTCACGCTGATGTATTAATCTGTTTCAGGGACCTCGCGCTGTTCTATTATTCTTTTACAGGGAGTTCACGCTGTTGTATTAATCTGTTTCATGGAGTTCACTCTGTTTTATGAATCTGTTTCAGGGACTTCACGCTGTTTTGTTAATCTGTTTGAGGGAGTTCGCGCTGCTGTATTGATCATTTTCAGGGAGTTTGCGCTGTTGTTTTAATCTGTTTCAGGGAGCTTGCCCTGTTGTATTAATCTGTTTCATAGAATTTGCGCAGTTGATTAATCTGTTTCAAGGAAATCACACTTTTGTGTTAATCTATTTCAGGAAATTCACGCTGTTGTTGATATCTGTTTTAGGGAGTTCACGCTGTTGTATTTATCTGTTTCTGGGAGTTCACGCTGTTGTATTAATCTGTTTCAGGGAGCTCGCGATGTTGTGATAAATTGTTTCAGGGAGTTCAGACTGATGTATTAATGTATTTCAGAGAGTTCACACTGTTGTATTAATTTGTTTCGAAGAGCTCACGTTGCTGTACTAATCTGTTTCAGGGAGCTCGCGCTGTTGTATTAATCTCTTTCAGGATGATTACGCTGTTGTATTAATCTGTTTCAGTGAGCTCGCGATGTATTAATCTGATTCAGGGAGTTCACACTGATGTATTAATCTAATTGAGGGAGTTCACACTGATGTATTAATTTGTTTCAGCGAGTTCGCACAGTTGTATTAAACTATTTTTGGGTGTTCGTGCTGTTGTATCAATCTGTTTCAATGTGTTCATACTGTTGTAATAATCTTTTTGTGGGAGTTCACACCGTTGTATTAATCTATTTCATGGAGTTCACGCTGTTGCACTAATATGTTAAAGGGAGCTGGCGCTTGTGTATTAAACTGTTTCAGTGAGCTCGTGCTGTTGTATTAATCTGCTACAGGGAGTTTGAGCTGTTATATTAATCTGTTTCAGTGACCTCACGATGTTGTATTAATCTGATTCAGGGAGTTCACACTGATGTATGAATCTATTTCAGGGAGTTCACGCTGTTGCATTAATTTGTTTCAGGGAGTTCACAATGATGTTTTAATCTGTTTCAGGGAGTTTGCGCTGTTGTATTAGTCTATTTCAGGTAGATCACGCAGTTGTATTAAACTATTTCTGGTTGTTCCTGCTGTTGTATTCACCGGCTTCAAGGAGTTTACACTGTTGTAATAATCTTTTACAGGCAGTTCCCGGTGTTGTATTAATCTGTTTCAGGGAGTTCACGCTGCTTTCTTGATCTGTTTCAGGGAGTTCACGCTGTTGTATTTATCTGTTTCTGGGAGTTCACGCTGTTTTTTTAATCTGTTTCAGGGAGCTCACGCTGTTCTATTAATCTGTTTAACGTAGTTGACACTGTTGTATTGATCCCTTTTATGGAGTTCACGCTGTTGTATTAATCTGTTTCAGGGAGCTCGCGATGTTGTGATAAATTGTTTCAGGGAGTTCAGACTGATGTATTAATGTATTTCAGAGAGTTCACACTGTTGTATTAATTTGTTTTGAAGAGCTCACGTTGCTGTACTAATCTGTTTCAGGGAGCTCGCGCTGTTGTAATAATCTCTTTCAGGATGATCACGCTGTTGTATTAATCTGTTTCAGGGAGCACGCGATGTTGTATTAATCTGATTCAGGGAGTTCACACTGATGTATTAATCTAATTGAGGGAGTTCACACTGATGTATTAATTTGTTTCAGCGAGTTCGCGCAGTTGTATTAAACTATTTTTGTGTGTTCGTGCTATTGTATTAATCAGTTTCAATGTGTTCATACTGTTGTAATAATCTTTTTGTGGGAGTTCACACCGTTGTATTAATCTATTTCATGGAGTTCACGCTGTTGCATTAATATGTTAAAGGAAGCTGGCGCTTGTGTATTAAACTGTTTCAGTGAGCTCGTGCTGTTGTATTAATCTGTTACAGGGAGTTTGAGCTGTTATATTAATCTGTTTCAGTGAGCTCACGATGTTGTATTAATCTGATTCAGGGAGTTCACACTGATGTATGAATCTATTTCAGGGAGTTCACGCTGTTGCATTAATTTGTTTCAGGGAGTTCACAATGATGTTTTAATCTGTTTCAGGGAGCTTGCGCTTTTGTATTAATCTGTTTCATTGAATTTGCGCAGTTGATTAATCTGTTTCAAGGAAATCACACTGTTGTATGAATCTATTTCAGCGAATTCACGCTGTTTTTATATCTGTATTAGGGAGTTAACGCTGTTGTATTTATCTGTTTCTGGGAGTTCACGCTGTTGAATTAATCTGTTTCAGGGAGCTCGCGATGTGTTAATTTCTTTCAGGGAGTTCAGACAGATTCTATTAATGTATTTCAGGGAGTTCACACTGTTGTATTAATTTGTTTCGAGGAGTTCACGTTGCTGTACTAATCTGTTTCAGGGAGCTCGCGATGTTGTATTAATCTTTTTCAGTGAACTCGCACTGTTGTATTAAACTGTTTCTGGGCATTCACGCATTTATATTAAATTATTTCAAGGTGTTTGCGCTGTTGTATTAATCTATTTCAGGGAGTTCGCCCTGTTGTATTAATCTGTTTCGATATGTTCACACAGTTGTAATAATCTTTTTGTGGGATTTCACACTGTAGTATTAATCTGTTTCATGGAGTTCACGCTGTTGCATTAAATGTTAAAGGGAGATGGCATTTGTGTATTAAACTGTTTCAGGGAGTTCGTGCTGTTGTATTAATCTGTTACAGGGAGTTTGAACTGTTATATTAATCTGTTTCAGGAAGCTCACGATGTTGTATTAATCTGATTCGGGGAGTTCACACTGATGTATTAATCTATTTCAGGGAGTTCACGCTGTTGCATTATTTTGTTTCAGGGAGTTCACAATGATGTTTTAATCTGTTTCAGGGAGTTCGCGCTGTTGAATTAATCTATTTCAGGGAGATCACGCTGTTGTATTAATCTGTTTCAAGGCGTTCACGCTATTGTATTAATTTGCTTCAGGGAGTTCACAATGATGTTTTAATCTGTTTCAGGGAGTTTGCGCTGTTGTATTAGTCTATTTCAGGTAGATCACGCAGTTGTATTAAACTATTTCAGGTTGTTCCTGCTGTTGTATTCACCTGCTTCAAGGATTTTACACTGTTGTAATAATCTTTTACAGGCAGTTCCCGGTGTTGTATTAATCTGTTTCAGGGAGTTCACGCTGCTTTCTTGATCTGTTTCAGGGAGTTCACGCTGTTGTATTTATCTGTTTCTGGGAGTTCACGCTGTTTTTTTAATCTGTTTCAGGGAGCTCACGCTGTTCTATTAATCTTTTTAACGTAGTTCACACTGTTGTATTGATCCATTTTATGGAGTTCACGCTGTTGTATTATTCTCTTTCTAGGTGTTCACACTGTTGGATTAATCTGTTTCAGGGAATTTGCGCTGTTGTAATAATATGTTTCAAGTAGTTTACGCTGTTGTATTAAACTATTTTAGGGAGTTTGCGATTTAGGATTAATCTGTATCAGGTTGTTCGCGCTGTTGAAGTAATCTGTTTCAGGGAGTCACGCTGTTGAATTAATCTCTTTAAGGGAGTTCACGCATTTCTATTAATCTGTTTCAGTGAGCTCGCGATGTTGTATTAATCTGATTCTGGGAATTCACACTGATGTATTCATCTATTTCAGGCAGTTCGCGCAGTTTTATTAAACTATTTCAGGGTGTTCGCGCTGTTGTATTAAACAATTCAGAGTGTTCGCGCTGTTGTATTAAACTATTTCAGGGTGTTTGCGCTGTTGTATGGATATGTTTCAATGTGTTCACATTGTTGTAATAATCTTTTTGTGGGATTTCACACTGTAGTATTAATCTGTTTCATAGAGTTCACGCTGTTGCATTAATCTGTTAAAGGGAGCTGGCGTTTGTGTATAAAACTGTTTCAGGGAGCTCGTGCTATTGTATTAATCTGTTTCAGGGAGTTTGTGCTGTTGTATTAAACTGTTTCAGGGAGCTCATGCTGTTGTATTAATCTGTTTCAGGGAGTTCGCGATGTTATATTAATCTGTTTCAGGGAGTTCCTGCTGTTGTATTAATCAGTTTCAGGGAGCCAACGCTGTTGTATAAATCAGTTTCAGGGAGTTCATGCTGTTGTATTAATGTGTTTCAGAGAACACATGGTGTTGTATTAATCTGTTTCAGGGATTTCACACTGTTCTATTAAACTGTTTCAGGGAGCTCGCGATGTTGTATTATTCTGTTTGAGGGAGTTTGCTCTGCTGTATTGATCTGTTTCAGGGAGTTCGCGCTGTTGTTTTAATCTGTTTCAGGGAGCTTGCGCTGTTGTATTAATCTGTTTCATTGAATTTGCGCAGTTGATTAATCTGTTTCAAGGAAATCACACTGTTGTATGAATCTATTTCAGCGAATTCACACTGTTTTTATATCTGTATTAGGGAGTTAACGCTGTTGTATTTATCTGTTTCTGGGAGTTCATGCTGTTGAATTGATCTGTTTCAGGGAGCTCGCGATGTGTTAATTTCTTTCAGGGAGTTCAGACAGATTCTATTAATGTATTTCAGGGAGTTCACACTGTTGTATTAATTTGTTTCGAGGAGTTCACGTTGCTGTACTAATCTGTTTCAGGGAGCTCGCGATGTTGTATTAATCTTTTTCAGTGAACTCGCACTGTTGTATTAAACTGTTTCTGGGCATTCACGCATTTATATTAAATTATTTCAAGGTGTTTGCGCTGTTGTATTAATCTATTTCAGGGAGTTCGCCCTGTTGTATTAATCTGTTTCGATATGTTCACACAGTTGTAATAATCTTTTTGTGGGATTTCACACTGTAGTATTAATCTGTTTCATGGAGTTCACGCTGTTGCATTAAATGTTAAAGGGAGATGGCATTTGTGTATTAAACTGTTTCAGGGAGTTCGTGCTGTTGTATTAATCTGTTACAGGGAGTTTGAACTGTTATATTAATCTGTTTCAGGAAGCTCACGATGTTGTATTAATCTGATTCGGGGAGTTCACACTGATGTATTAATCTATTTCAGGGAGTTCACGCTGTTGCATTATTTTGTTTCAGGGAGTTCACAATGATGTTTTAATCTGTTTCAGGGAGTTCGCGCTGTTGAATTAATCTATTTCAGGGAGATCACGCTGTTGTATTAATCTGTTTCAAGGCGTTCACGCTGTTGCATTAATCTTTTACAGGGAGCTCGCGATGTGGTATTAGGCTGTTTCAGGGCGTTCACGCTCATGTATTAATCTGTGACATTGAATTTGCGCAGTTGATTAATCTGTTTCAAAGAAATCACACTGTTGTATGAATCTATTTCAGCGAATTCACGCTGTTTATGTCTGTTTTAGGGAGTTCACGCTGTTGTATTTTTCTGTTCTGGGAGTTCACGATGTTGTATTAAACTCGTTCAGGGAGTTCACGTTGTTGAATTAATCTGTTTCAGGGAGTTCACACTGTTGTATTAATCTAATTGAGGGAGTTCACACTGATGTATTAATTTGTTTCAGCGAGTTCGCACAGTTGTATTAAACTATTTTTGGGTGTTCGTGCTGTTGTATCAATCTGTTTCAATGTGTTCATACTGTTGTAATAATCTTTTTGTGGGAGTTCACACCGTTGTATTAATCTATTTCATGGAGTTCACGCTGTTGCACTAATATGTTAAAGGGAGCTGGCGCTTGTGTATTAAACTGTTTCAGTGAGCTCGTGCTGTTGTATTAATCTGCTACAGGGAGTTTGAGCTGTTATATTAATCTGTTTCAGTGACCTCACGATGTTGTATTAATCTGATTCAGGGAGTTCACACTGATGTATGAATCTATTTCAGGGAGTTAACGCTGTTGCATTAATTTGTTTCAGGGAGTTCACAATGATGTTTTAATCTGTTTCAGGGAGTTCGTGCCGTTGTATTATTCTATTTCAGGGAGATCACGCTGTTGTATTAATCTGTTTCAGGGAGCTCGCGATGTTGTATTAATCTCATTGAGGGAGTTCACACTGATGAATTAATCTGTTTCAGGGAGTTCACGCTGTTGTATTAATCTGTTTCAGGGAGCTCGCAAAGTGTCATTAGTCTGTTTCAGGGAGTTCACGCTGTTCTATTATACTGTTTCAGTGAGCTCGCGATGTTGCATTTATCTGATTCAGCGAGTTCACACTGATGTATTAATCTATTTCAAGGAGTTCACGCTATTGTATTAATTTGCTTCAGGGAGTTCACAATGATGTTTTAATCTGTTTCAGGGAGTTTGCGCTGTTGTATTAGTCTATTTCAGGTAGATCACGCAGTTGTATTAAACTATTTCAGGTTGTTCCTGCTGTTGTATTCACCTGCTTCAAGGATTTTACACTGTTGTAATAATCTTTTACAGGCAGTTCCCGGTGTTGTATTCATCTGTTTCAGGGAGTTCACGCTGCTTTCTTGATCTGTTTCAGGGAGTTCACGCTGTTGTATTTATCTGTTTCTGGGAGTTCACGCTGTTTTTTTAATCTGTTTCAGGGAGCTCACGCTGTTCTATTAATCTTTTTAACGTAGTTCACACTGTTGTATTGATCCATTTTATGGAGTTCACGCTGTTGTATTATTCTCTTTCTAGGTGTTCACACTGTTGGATTAATCTGTTTCAGGGAATTTGCGCTGTTGTAATAATATGTTTCAAGTAGTTTACGCTGTTGTATTAAACTATTTTAGGGAGTTTGCGATTTAGGATTAATCTGTATCAGGTTGTTCGCGCTGTTGAAATAATCTGTTTCAGGGAGTCACGCTGTTGAATTAATCTCTTTAAGGGAGTTCACGCATTTCTATTAATCTGTTTCAGTGAGCTCGCGATGTTGTATTAATCTGATTCTGGGAATTCACACTGATGTATTCATCTATTTCAGGCAGTTCGCGCAGTTTTATTAAACTATTTCAGGGTGTTCGCGCTGTTGTATTAAACAATTCAGAGTGTTCGCGCTGTTGTATTAAACTATTTCAGGGTGTTTGTGCTGTTGTATGGATATGTTTCAATGTGTTCACATTGTTGTAATAATCTTTTTGTGGGATTTCACACTGTAGTATTAATCTGTTTCATAGAGTTCACGCTGTTGCATTAATCTGTTAAAGGGAGCTGGCGTTTGTGTATAAAACTGTTTCAGGGAGCTCGTGCTATTGTATTAATCTGTTTCAGGGAGTTTGTGCTGTTGTATTAAACTGTTTCAGGGAGCTCATGCTGTTGTATTAATCTGTTTCAGGGAGTTCGCGATGTTATATTAATCTGTTTCAGGGAGTTCCTGCTGTTGTATTAATCAGTTTCAGGGAGCCAACGCTGTTGTATAAATCAGTTTCAGGGAGTTCATGCTGTTGTATTAATGTGTTTCAGAGAACACATGGTGTTGTATTAATCTGTTTCAGGGATTTCACACTGTTCTATTAAACTGTTTCAGGGAGCTCGCGATGTTGTATTATTCTGTTTGAGGGAGTTTGCTCTGCTGTATTGATCTGTTTCAGGGAGTTCGCGCTGTTGTTTTAATCTGTTTCAGGGAGCTTGCGCTGTTGTATTAATCTGTTTCATTGAATTTGCGCAGTTGATTAATCTGTTTCAAGGAAATCACACTGTTGTATGAATCTATTTCAGCGAATTCACGCTGTTTTTATATCTGTATTAGGGAGTTAACGCTGTTGTATTTATCTGTTTCTGGGAGTTCACGCTGTTGAATTGATCTGTTTCAGGGAGCTCGCGATGTGTTAATTTCTTTCAGGGAGTTCAGACAGATTCTATTAATGTATTTCAGGGAGTTCACACTGTTGTATTAATTTGTTTCGAGGAGTTCACGTTGCTGTACTAATCTGTTTCAGGGAGCTCGCGATGTTGTATTAATCTTTTTCAGTGAACTCGCACTGTTGTATTAAACTGTTTCTGGGCATTCACGCATTTATATTAAATTATTTCAAGGTGTTTGCGCTGTTGTATTAATCTATTTCAGGGAGTTCGCCCTGTTGTATTAATCTGTTTCGATATGTTCACACAGTTGTAATAATCTTTTTGTGGGATTTCACACTGTAGTATTAATCTGTTTCATGGAGTTCACGCTGTTGCATTAAATGTTAAAGGGAGATGGCATTTGTGTATTAAACTGTTTCAGGGAGTTCGTGCTGTTGTATTAATCTGTTACAGGGAGTTTGAACTGTTATATTAATCTGTTTCAGGAAGCTCACGATGTTGTATTAATCTGATTCGGGGAGTTCACACTGATGTATTAATCTATTTCAGGGAGTTCACGCTGTTGCATTATTTTGTTTCAGGGAGTTCACAATGATGTTTTAATCTGTTTCAGGGAGTTCGCGCTGTTGAATTAATCTATTTCAGGGAGATCACGCTGTTGTATTAATCTGTTTCAAGGCGTTCACGCTGTTGCATTAATCTTTTACAGGGAGCTCGCGATGTGGTATTAGGCTGTTTCAGGGCGTTCACGCTCATGTATTAATCTGTGACATTGAATTTGCGCAGTTGATTAATCTGTTTCAAAGAAATCACACTGTTGTATGAATCTATTTCAGCGAATTCACGCTGTTTATGTCTGTTTTAGGGAGTTCACGCTGTTGTATTTTTCTGTTCTGGGAGTTCACGATGTTGTATTAAACTCGTTCAGGGAGTTCACGTTGTTGAATTAATCTGTTTCAGGGAGTTCACACTGTTGTATTAATCTGTTTGATGGAGTTCACGCAGTTGCATTAATCTGTTAAAGGGAGCTGGCGCTTGTGTATTAAACTGTTTCACTGAGCTCGTGCTGTTGTATTAATCTGTTACAGGGAGTTTGAACTGTTATATTAATCTGTTTCAGGAAGCTCACGATGTTGCATTTATCTGATTCAGCGAGTTCACACTGATGTATTAATCTATTTCAAGGAGTTCACGCTATTGTATTAATTTGCTTCAGGGAGTTCACAATGATGTTTTAATCTGTTTCAGGGAGTTTGCGCTGTTGAATTAATCTATTTCAGGGAGATCACGCTGTTGTATTAATCTATTTCAGGGAGCTCGCGCTGTTGTATTAATCTGTTTCAGGGATTTCGTGCTGTTGTATTAATCTGTTTCAGGTATTTCGTGCTGTTGTATTAATCTGTTTCAGGGAACTCGCGCTGTTGTATTAATCTGTTTCAGGGAGTTCAAATTGTTGTATTAATCTGTTTCAGGGAGCTCACGATGTTGTATTAATCTGATTCAGGGAGTTCACTCTGATGTATTAATCGATTTCAGGGAGATCACGCTGTTGCATTAATCTTTTACAGGGAGCTCACGAAGTGGTATTAGGCTGTTTCAGGGCGTTCACGCTCATGTATTAATCTGTGACATTGAATTTGCGCAGTTGATTAATCTGTTTCAAAGAAATCACACTGTTGTATGAATCTATTTCAGCGAATTCACGCTGTTTATGTCTGTTTTAGGGAGTTCACGCTGTTGTATTTTTCTGTTTCTGGGAGTTCACGATGTTGTATTAAACTCTTTCAGGGAGTTCACGTTGTTGAATTAATCAGTTTCAGGGAGTTCACACTGTTGTATTAATCTGTTTCATGGAGTCCACGCAGTTGCATTAATCTGTTAAAGGGAGCTGGGGCTTGTGCATTAAACTGTTTCAGTGAGCTCGTGCCGTTGTATTAATCTGTTACAGGGAGTTTGAACTGTTATATTAATCTGTTTCAGGAAGCTCACGATGTTGTATTAATCTGATTCAGGGAGTTCACACTGATGTATTAATCTATTTCAGGGAGTTCACGCTGTTGCATTCATTTGTTTCAGGGAGTTCACAATGATGATTTAATCTGTTTCAGGGAGTTCGCGCTGTTGAATTAATCTATTTCAGGGAGATCACGCTGTTGTATTAATCTGTTTCAGGGAGTTCGTGCTGTTGTATTAATCTATTTCAGGGAGCTCGCGCTGTTGTATTAATCTGTTTCAGGGATTTCGTGCTGTTGTATTAATCTCTTTCAGGGATTTCGTGCTGTTGTATTAATCTGTTTCAGGGAACTCGCGCTGTTGTATTAATCTGTTTCAGGGAGTTCAAATTGTTGTATTAATCTGTTTCAGGGAGCTCACGATGTTGTACTAATCTGATTCAGGGAGTTCACTCTGATGTATTAATCGATTTCAGGGAGATCACGCTATTGTATTAATCTGTTTCAGGGAGATCGTGAAGTGGTATTAGTCTGTTTCAGGGAGTTCACGCTGATGTATTAATCTGTTTCAGGGACCTCGCGCTGTTCTATTATTCTTTTACAGGGAGTTCACGCTGTTGTATTAATCTGTTTCATGGAGTTCACTCTGTTTTATGAATCTGTTTCAGGGACTTCACGCTGTTTTGTTAATCTGTTTGAGGGAGTTCGCGCTGCTGTATTGATCATTTTCAGGGAGTTTGCGCTGTTGTTTTAATCTGTTTCAGGGAGCTTGCCCTGTTGTATTAATCTGTTTCATAGAATTTGCGCAGTTGATTAATCTGTTTCAAGGAAATCACACTTTTGTGTTAATCTATTTCAGGAAATTCACGCTGTTGTTGATATCTGTTTTAGGGAGTTCACGCTGTTGTATTTATCTGTTTCTGGGAGTTCACGCTGTTGTATTAATCTGTTTCAGGGAGCTCGCGATGTTGTGATAAATTGTTTCAGGGAGTTCAGACTGATGTATTAATGTATTTCAGAGAGTTCACACTGTTGTATTAATTTGTTTTGAAGAGCTCACGTTGCTGTACTAATCTGTTTCAGGGAGCTCGCGCTGTTGTAATAATCTCTTTCAGGATGATCACGCTGTTGTATTAATCTGTTTCAGGGAGCACGCGATGTTGTATTAATCTGATTCAGGGAGTTCACACTGATGTATTAATCTAATTGAGGGAGTTCACACTGATGTATTAATTTGTTTCAGCGAGTTCGCGCAGTTGTATTAAACTATTTTTGTGTGTTCGTGCTATTGTATTAATCAGTTTCAATGTGTTCATACTGTTGTAATAATCTTTTTGTGGGAGTTCACACCGTTGTATTAATCTATTTCATGGAGTTCACGCTGTTGCATTAATATGTTAAAGGGAGCTGGCGCTTGTGTATTAAACTGTTTCAGTGAGCTCGTGCTGTTGTATTAATCTGTTACAGGGAGTTTGAGCTGTTATATTAATCTGTTTCAGTGAGCTCACGATGTTGTATTAATCTGATTCAGGGAGTTCACACTGATGTATGAATCTATTTCAGGGAGTTCACGCTGTTGCATTAATTTGTTTCAGGGAGTTCACAATGATGTTTTAATCTGTTTCAGGGAGCTTGCGCTTTTGTATTAATCTGTTTCATTGAATTTGCGCAGTTGATTAATCTGTTTCAAGGAAATCACACTGTTGTATGAATCTATTTCAGCGAATTCACGCTGTTTTTATATCTGTATTAGGGAGTTAACGCTGTTGTATTTATCTGTTTCTGGGAGTTCACGCTGTTGAATTAATCTGTTTCAGGGAGCTCGCGATGTGTTAATTTCTTTCAGGGAGTTCAGACAGATTCTATTAATGTATTTCAGGGAGTTCACACTGTTGTATTAATTTGTTTCGAGGAGTTCACGTTGCTGTACTAATCTGTTTCAGGGAGCTCGCGATGTTGTATTAATCTTTTTCAGTGAACTCGCACTGTTGTATTAAACTGTTTCTGGGCATTCACGCATTTATATTAAATTATTTCAAGGTGTTTGCGCTGTTGTATTAATCTATTTCAGGGAGTTCGCCCTGTTGTATTAATCTGTTTCGATATGTTCACACAGTTGTAATAATCTTTTTGTGGGATTTCACACTGTAGTATTAATCTGTTTCATGGAGTTCACGCTGTTGCATTAAATGTTAAAGGGAGATGGCATTTGTGTATTAAACTGTTTCAGGGAGTTCGTGCTGTTGTATTAATCTGTTACAGGGAGTTTGAACTGTTATATTAATCTGTTTCAGGAAGCTCACGATGTTGTATTAATCTGATTCGGGGAGTTCACACTGATGTATTAATCTATTTCAGGGAGTTCACGCTGTTGCATTATTTTGTTTCAGGGAGTTCACAATGATGTTTTAATCTGTTTCAGGGAGTTCGCGCTGTTGAATTAATCTATTTCAGGGAGATCACGCTGTTGTATTAATCTGTTTCAAGGCGTTCACGCTATTGTATTAATTTGCTTCAGGGAGTTCACAATGATGTTTTAATCTGTTTCAGGGAGTTTGCGCTGTTGTATTAGTCTATTTCAGGTAGATCACGCAGTTGTATTAAACTATTTCAGGTTGTTCCTGCTGTTGTATTCACCTGCTTCAAGGATTTTACACTGTTGTAATAATCTTTTACAGGCAGTTCCCGGTGTTGTATTAATCTGTTTCAGGGAGTTCACGCTGCTTTCTTGATCTGTTTCAGGGAGTTCACGCTGTTGTATTTATCTGTTTCTGGGAGTTCACGCTGTTTTTTTAATCTGTTTCAGGGAGCTCACGCTGTTCTATTAATCTTTTTAACGTAGTTCACACTGTTGTATTGATCCATTTTATGGAGTTCACGCTGTTGTATTATTCTCTTTCTAGGTGTTCACACTGTTGGATTAATCTGTTTCAGGGAATTTGCGCTGTTGTAATAATATGTTTCAAGTAGTTTACGCTGTTGTATTAAACTATTTTAGGGAGTTTGCGATTTAGGATTAATCTGTATCAGGTTGTTCGCGCTGTTGAAATAATCTGTTTCAGGGAGTCACGCTGTTGAATTAATCTCTTTAAGGGAGTTCAC
The DNA here is from genome assembly GCF_036971445.1 of Narcine bancroftii. Lineage (NCBI taxonomy): Eukaryota > Metazoa > Chordata > Chondrichthyes > Torpediniformes > Narcinidae > Narcine > Narcine bancroftii. Next base: position 137,345,760 of record NC_091473.1, on the reverse strand, counting down.
GCATTTCTATTAATCTGTTTCAGTGAGCTCGCGATGTTGTATTAATCTGATTCTGGGAATTCACACTGATGTATTCATCTATTTCAGGCAGTTCGCGCAGTTTTATTAAACTATTTCAGGGTGTTCGCGCTGTTGTATTAAACAATTCAGAGTGTTCGCGCTGTTGTATTAAACTATTTCAGGGTGTTTGCGCTGTTGTATGGATATGTTTCAATGTGTTCACATTGTTGTAATAATCTTTTTGTGGGATTTTACACTGTAGTATTAATCTGTTTCATAGAGTTCACGCTGTTGCATTAATCTGTTAAAGGGAGCTGGCGTTTGTGTATAAAACTGTTTCAGGGAGCTCGTGCTATTGTATTAATCTGTTTCAGGGAGTTTGTGCTGTTGTATTAAACTGTTTCAGGGAGCTCATGCTGTTGTATTAATCTGTTTCAGGGAGTTCGCGATGTTATATTAATCTGTTTCAGGGAGTTCCTGCTGTTGTATTAATCAGTTTCAGGGAGCCAACGCTGTTGTATAAATCAGTTTCAGGGAGTTCATGCTGTTGTATTAATGTGTTTCAGAGAACACATGGTGTTGTATTAATCTGTTTCAGGGATTTCACACTGTTCTATTAAACTGTTTCAGGGAGCTCGCGATGTTGTATTATTCTGTTTGAGGGAGTTTGCTCTGCTGTATTGATCTGTTTCAGGGAGTTCGCGCTGTTGTTTTAATCTGTTTCAGGGAGCTTGCGCTGTTGTATTAATCTGTTTCATTGAATTTGCGCAGTTGATTAATCTGTTTCAAGGAAATCACACTGTTGTATGAATCTATTTCAGCGAATTCACGCTGTTTTTATATCTGTATTAGGGAGTTAACGCTGTTGTATTTATCTGTTTCTGGGAGTTCACGCTGTTGAATTGATCTGTTTCAGGGAGCTCGCGATGTGTTAATTTCTTTCAGGGAGTTCAGACAGATTCTATTAATGTATTTCAGGGAGTTCACACTGTTGTATTAATTTGTTTCGAGGAGTTCACGTTGCTGTACTAATCTGTTTCAGGGAGCTCGCGATGTTGTATTAATCTTTTTCAGTGAACTCGCACTGTTGTATTAAACTGTTTCTGGGCATTCACGCATTTATATTAAATTATTTCAAGGTGTTTGCGCTGTTGTATTAATCTATTTCAGGGAGTTCGCCCTGTTGTATTAATCTGTTTCGATATGTTCACACAGTTGTAATAATCTTTTTGTGGGATTTCACACTGTAGTATTAATCTGTTTCATGGAGTTCACGCTGTTGCATTAAATGTTAAAGGGAGATGGCATTTGTGTATTAAACTGTTTCAGGGAGTTCGTGCTGTTGTATTAATCTGTTACAGGGAGTTTGAACTGTTATATTAATCTGTTTCAGGAAGCTCACGATGTTGTATTAATCTGATTCGGGGAGTTCACACTGATGTATTAATCTATTTCAGGGAGTTCACGCTGTTGCATTATTTTGTTTCAGGGAGTTCACAATGATGTTTTAATCTGTTTCAGGGAGTTCGCGCTGTTGAATTAATCTATTTCAGGGAGATCACGCTGTTGTATTAATCTGTTTCAAGGCGTTCACGCTGTTGCATTAATCTTTTACAGGGAGCTCGCGATGTGGTATTAGGCTGTTTCAGGGCGTTCACGCTCATGTATTAATCTGTGACATTGAATTTGCGCAGTTGATTAATCTGTTTCAAAGAAATCACACTGTTGTATGAATCTATTTCAGCGAATTCACGCTGTTTATGTCTGTTTTAGGGAGTTCACGCTGTTGTATTTTTCTGTTCTGGGAGTTCACGATGTTGTATTAAACTCGTTCAGGGAGTTCACGTTGTTGAATTAATCTGTTTCAGGGAGTTCACACTGTTGTATTAATCTGTTTGATGGAGTTCACGCAGTTGCATTAATCTGTTAAAGGGAGCTGGCGCTTGTGTATTAAACTGTTTCACTGAGCTCGTGCTGTTGTATTAATCTGTTACAGGGAGTTTGAACTGTTATATTAATCTGTTTCAGGAAGCTCACGATGTTGCATTTATCTGATTCAGCGAGTTCACACTGATGTATTAATCTATTTCAAGGAGTTCACGCTATTGTATTAATTTGCTTCAGGGAGTTCACAATGATGTTTTAATCTGTTTCAGGGAGTTTGCGCTGTTGAATTAATCTATTTCAGGGAGATCACGCTGTTGTATTAATCTATTTCAGGGAGCTCGCGCTGTTGTATTAATCTGTTTCAGGGATTTCGTGCTGTTGTATTAATCTGTTTCAGGTATTTCGTGCTGTTGTATTAATCTGTTTCAGGGAACTCGCGCTGTTGTATTAATCTGTTTCAGGGAGTTCAAATTGTTGTATTAATCTGTTTCAGGGAGCTCACGATGTTGTATTAATCTGATTCAGGGAGTTCACTCTGATGTATTAATCGATTTCAGGGAGATCACGCTGTTGCATTAATCTTTTACAGGGAGCTCACGAAGTGGTATTAGGCTGTTTCAGGGCGTTCACGCTCATGTATTAATCTGTGACATTGAATTTGCGCAGTTGATTAATCTGTTTCAAAGAAATCACACTGTTGTATGAATCTATTTCAGCGAATTCACGCTGTTTATGTCTGTTTTAGGGAGTTCACGCTGTTGTATTTTTCTGTTTCTGGGAGTTCACGATGTTGTATTAAACTCTTTCAGGGAGTTTACGTTGTTGAATTAATCAGTTTCAGGGAGTTCACACTGTTGTATTAATCTGTTTCATGGAGTCCACGCAGTTGCATTAATCTGTTAAAGGGAGCTGGGGCTTGTGCATTAAACTGTTTCAGTGAGCTCGTGCCGTTGTATTAATCTGTTACAGGGAGTTTGAACTGTTATATTAATCTGTTTCAGGAAGCTCACGATGTTGTATTAATCTGATTCAGGGAGTTCACACTGATGTATTAATCTATTTCAGGGAGTTCACGCTGTTGCATTCATTTGTTTCAGGGAGTTCACAATGATGATTTAATCTGTTTCAGGGAGTTCGCGCTGTTGAATTAATCTATTTCAGGGAGATCACGCTGTTGTATTAATCTGTTTCAGGGAGTTCGTGCTGTTGTATTAATCTATTTCAGGGAGCTCGCGCTGTTGTATTAATCTGTTTCAGGGATTTCGTGCTGTTGTATTAATCTCTTTCAGGGATTTCGTGCTGTTGTATTAATCTGTTTCAGGGAACTCGCGCTGTTGTATTAATCTGTTTCAGGGAGTTCAAATTGTTGTATTAATCTGTTTCAGGGAGCTCACGATGTTGTACTAATCTGATTCAGGGAGTTCACTCTGATGTATTAATCGATTTCAGGGAGATCACGCTATTGTATTAATCTGTTTCAGGGAGATCGTGAAGTGGTATTAGTCTGTTTCAGGGAGTTCACGCTGATGTATTAATCTGTTTCAGGGACCTCGCGCTGTTCTATTATTCTTTTACAGGGAGTTCACGCTGTTGTATTAATCTGTTTCATGGAGTTCACTCTGTTTTATGAATCTGTTTCAGGGACTTCACGCTGTTTTGTTAATCTGTTTGAGGGAGTTCGCGCTGCTGTATTGATCATTTTCAGGGAGTTTGCGCTGTTGTTTTAATCTGTTTCAGGGAGCTTGCCCTGTTGTATTAATCTGTTTCATAGAATTTGCGCAGTTGATTAATCTGTTTCAAGGAAATCACACTTTTGTGTTAATCTATTTCAGGAAATTCACGCTGTTGTTGATATCTGTTTTAGGGAGTTCACGCTGTTGTATTTATCTGTTTCTGGGAGTTCACGCTGTTGTATTAATCTGTTTCAGGGAGCTCGTGATGTTGTGATAAATTGTTTCAGGGAGTTCAGACTGATGTATTAATGTATTTCAGAGAGTTCACACTGTTGTATTAATTTGTTTCGAAGAGCTCACGTTGCTGTACTAATCTGTTTCAGGGAGCTCGCGCTGTTGTAATAATCTCTTTCAGGATGATCACGCTGTTGTATTAATCTGTTTCAGGGAGCACGCGATGTTGTATTAATCTGATTCAGGGAGTTCACACTGATGTATTAATCTAATTGAGGGAGTTCACACTGATGTATTAATTTGTTTCAGCGAGTTCGCGCAGTTGTATTAAACTATTTTTGTGTGTTCGTGCTATTGTATTAATCAGTTTCAATGTGTTCATACTGTTGTAATAATCTTTTTGTGGGAGTTCACACCGTTGTATTAATCTATTTCATGGAGTTCACGCTGTTGCATTAATATGTTAAAGGGAGCTGGCGCTTGTGTATTAAACTGTTTCAGTGAGCTCGTGCTGTTGTATTAATCTGTTACAGGGAGTTTGAGCTGTTATATTAATCTGTTTCAGTGAGCTCACGATGTTGTATTAATCTGATTCAGGGAGTTCACACTGATGTATGAATCTATTTCAGGGAGTTCACGCTGTTGCATTAATTTGTTTCAGAGAGTTCACAATGATGTTTTAATCTGTTTCAGGGAGCTTGCGCTTTTGTATTAATCTGTTTCATTGAATTTGCGCAGTTGATTAATCTGTTTCAAGGAAATCACACTGTTGTATGAATCTATTTCAGCGAATTCACGCTGTTTTTATATCTGTATTAGGGAGTTAACGCTGTTGTATTTATCTGTTTCTGGGAGTTCACGCTGTTGAATTAATCTGTTTCAGGGAGCTCGCGATGTGTTAATTTCTTTCAGGGAGTTCAGACAGATTCTATTAATGTATTTCAGGGAGTTCACACTGTTGTATTAATTTGTTTCGAGGAGTTCACGTTGCTGTACTAATCTGTTTCAGGGAGCTCGCGATGTTGTATTAATCTTTTTCAGTGAACTCGCACTGTTGTATTAAACTGTTTCTGGGCATTCACGCATTTATATTAAATTATTTCAAGGTGTTTGCGCTGTTGTATTAATCTATTTCAGGGAGTTCGCCCTGTTGTATTAATCTGTTTCGATATGTTCACACAGTTGTAATAATCTTTTTGTGGGATTTCACACTGTAGTATTAATCTGTTTCATGGAGTTCACGCTGTTGCATTAAATGTTAAAGGGAGATGGCATTTGTGTATTAAACTGTTTCAGGGAGTTCGTGCTGTTGTATTAATCTGTTACAGGGAGTTTGAACTGTTATATTAATCTGTTTCAGGAAGCTCACGATGTTGTATTAATCTGATTCGGGGAGTTCACACTGATGTATTAATCTATTTCAGGGAGTTCACGCTGTTGCATTATTTTGTTTCAGGGAGTTCACAATGATGTTTTAATCTGTTTCAGGGAGTTCGCGCTGTTGAATTAATCTATTTCAGGGAGATCACGCTGTTGTATTAATCTGTTTCAAGGCGTTCACGCTGTTGCATTAATCTTTTACAGGGAGCTCGCGATGTGGTATTAGGCTGTTTCAGGGCGTTCACGCTCATGTATTAATCTGTGACATTGAATTTGCGCAGTTGATTAATCTGTTTCAAAGAAATCACACTGTTGTATGAATCTATTTCAGCGAATTCACGCTGTTTATGTCTGTTTTAGGGAGTTCACGCTGTTGTATTTTTCTCTTTCTGGGAGTTCACGATGTTGTATTAAACTCGTTCAGGGAGTTCACGTTGTTGAATTAATCTGTTTCAGGGAGTTCACACTGATGTATTAATCTATTTCAGGGAGTTCACGCTGTTGCATTAATTTGTTTCAGGGAGTTCACAATGATGTTTTAATCTGTTTCAGGGAGTTCGCGCTGTTGAATTAATCTATTTCAGGGAGATCACGCTGTTGTATTAATCTATTTCAGGGAGCTCGCGCTGTTGTATTAATCTGTTTCAGGGATTTCGTGCTGTTGTATTAATCTGTTTCAGGTATTTCGTGCTGTTGTATTAATCTGTTTCAGGGAACTCGCGCTGTTGTATTAATCTGTTTCAGGGAGTTCAAATTGTTGTATTAATCTGTTTCAGGGAGCTCACGATGTTGTATTAATCTGATTCAGGGAGTTCACTCTGATGTATTAATCGATTTCAGGGAGATCACGCTGTTGCATTAATCTTTTACAGGGAGCTCGCGAAGTGGTATTAGGCTGTTTCAGGGCGTTCACGCTCATGTATTAATCTGTTTCAGGGACCTCGCGCTGTTCTATTATTCTTTTACAGGGAGTTCACGTTGTTGTATTAATCTGTTTCATGGAGTTCACTCTGTTTTATGAATCTGTTTCAGGGAGTTCACGCTGTTTTGTTAATCTGTTTGAGGGAGTTTGCGCTGCTGTATTGCTCATTTTCAGGGAGTTTGCACTGTTGTTTTAAACTGTTTCAGGGAGCTTGCCCTGTTGAATTAATCTGTTTCATAGAATTTGCGCAGTTGATTAATCTGTTTCAAGGAAATCACACATTTGTGTTAATCTATTTCAGGGAATTCACGCTGTTGTTGATATCTGTTTCTGGGAGTTCACGCTGTTGTATTAATCTGTTTCAGGGAGCTCGAGATGTTGTGATAAATTGTTTCAGGGAGTTCAGACTGATGTATTAATGTATTTCAGAGAGTTCACACTGTTGTATTAATTTGTTTCGAAGAGCTCACGTTGCTGTACTAATCTGTTTCAGGGAGCTCGCGCTGTTGTATTAATCTCTTTCAGGATGATCACGCTGTTGTATTAATCTGTTTCAGTGAGCTCGCGATGTATTAATCTGATTCAGGGAGTTCACACTGATGTATTAATCTAATTGAGGGAGTTCACACTGATGTATTAATTTGTTTCAGCGAGTTCGCACAGTTGTATTAAACTATTTTTGGGTGTTCGTGCTGTTGTATCAATCTGTTTCAATGTGTTCATACTGTTGTAATAATCTTTTTGTGGGAGTCACACCATTGTATTAATCTATTTCATGGAGTTCACGATGTTGCACTAATATGTTAAAGGGAGCTGGCGCTTGTGTATTAAACTGTTTCAGTGAGCTCGTGCTGTTGTATTAATCTGCTACAGGGAGTTTGAGCTGTTATATTTATCTGTTTCAGTGACCTCACGATGTTGTATTAATCTGATTCAGGGAGTTCACACTGATGTATGAATCTATTTCAGGGAGTTCACGCTGTTGCATTAATTTGTTTCAGGGAGTTCACAATGATGTTTTAATCTGTTTCAGGGAGTTCGTGCCATTGTATTATTCTATTTCAGGGAGATCACGCTGTTGTATTAATCTGTTTCAGTGAGCTCGCGATGTTGTATTAATCTCATTGAGGGAGTTCACACTGATGAATTAATCTGTTTCAGGGAGATCACGCTGTTGTATCAATCTGTTTCAGGGAGTTCACGCTGTTGTATTAATCTGTTTCAGGGAGCTCGCAAAGTGTCATTAGTCTGTTTCAGGGAGTTCACGCTGTTCTATTATACTGTTTCAGTGAGCTCGCGATGTTGCATTTATCTGATTCAGCGAGTTCACACTGATGTATTAATCTATTTCAAGGAGTTCACGCTATTGTATTAATTTGCTTCAGGGAGTTCACAATGATGTTTTAATCTGTTTCAGGGAGTTTGCGCTGTTGTATTAGTCTATTTCAGGTAGATCACGCAGTTGTATTAAACTATTTCAGGTTGTTCCTGCTGTTGTATTCACCTGCTTCAAGGAGTTTACACTGTTGTAATAATCTTTTACAGGCAGTTCCCGGTGTTGTATTAATCTGTTTCAGGGAGTTCACGCTGCTTTCTTGATCTGTTTCAGGGAGCTCACGCTGTTCTATTAATCTGTTTAACGTAGTTGACACTGTTGTATTGATCCCTTTTATGGAGTTCACGCTGTTGTATTAATCTGTTTCAGGGAGCTCGCGATGTTGTGATAAATTGTTTCAGGGAGTTCAGACTGATGTATTAATGTATTTCGGAGAGTTCACACTGTTGTATTAATTTGTTTCGAAGAGCTCACGTTGCTGTACTAATCTGTTTCAGGGAGCTCGCGCTGTTGTATTAATCTCTTTCAGGATGATCACGCTGTTGTATTAATCTGTTTCAGTGAGCTCGCGATGTTTTAATCTGATTCAGGGAGTTCACACTGATGTATTAATCTAATTGAGGGAGTTCACACTGATGTATTAATTTGTTTCAGCGAGTTCGCACAGTTGTATTAAACTATTTTTGGGTGTTCGTGCTGTTGTATCAATCTGTTTCAATGTGTTCATACTGTTGTAATAATCTTTTTGTGGGAGTTCACACCGTTGTATTAATCTATTTCATGGAGTTCACGCTGTTGCACTAATATGTTAAAGGGAGCTGGCGCTTGTGTATTAAACTGTTTCAGTGAGCTCGTGCTGTTGTATTAATCTGCTACAGGGAGTTTGAGCTGTTATATTAATCTGTTTCAGTGACCTCACGATGTTGTATTAATCTGATTCAGGGAGTTCACACTGATGTATGAATCTATTTCAGGGAGTTCACGCTGTTGCATTAATTTGTTTCAGGGAGTTCACAATGATGTTTTAATCTGTTTCAGGGAGTTCGTGCCGTTGTATTATTCTATTTCAGGGAGATCACGCTGTTGTATTAATCTGTTTCAGGGAGCTCGCGATGTTGTATTAATCTCATTGAGGGAGTTCACACTGATGAATTAATCTGTTTCAGGGAGATCACGCTGTTGTATCAATCTGTTTCAGGGAGTTCACGCTGTTGTATTAATCTGTTTCAGGGAGCTCGCAAAGTGTCATTAGTCTGTTTCAGGGAGTTCACGCTGTTCTATTATACTGTTTCAGTGAGCTCGCGATGTTGCATTTATCTGATTCAGCGAGTTCACACTGATGTATTAATCTATTTCAAGGAGTTCACGCTATTGTATTAATTTGCTTCAGGGAGTTCACAATGATGTTTTAATCTGTTTCAGGGAGTTTGCGCTGTTGTATTAGTCTATTTCAGGTAGATCACGCAGTTGTATTAAACTATTTCAGGTTGTTCCTGCTGTTGTATTCACCTGCTTCAAGGAGTTTACACTGTTGTAATAATCTTTTACAGGCAGTTCCCGGTGTTGTATTAATCTGTTTCAGGGAGTTCACGCTGCTTTCTTGATCTGTTTCAGGGAGTTCACGCTGTTGTATTTATCTGTTTCAGGGAGCTCACGCTGTTCTATTAATCTGTTTAACGTAGTTGACACTGTTGTATTGATCCCTTTTATGGAGTTCACGCTGTTGTATTAATCTGTTTCAGGGAGCTCGCGATGTTGTGATAAATTGTTTCAGGGAGTTCAGACTGATGTATTAATGTATTTCAGAGAGTTCACACTGTTGTATTAATTTGTTTCGAAGAGTTCACGTTGCTGTACTAATCTGTTTCAGGGAGTTCGCGCTGTTGTATTAATCTCTTTCAGGATGATCACGCTGTTGTATTAATCTGTTTCAGGGAGCACGCGATGTTGTATTAATCTGATTCAGGGAGTTCACACTGATGTATTAATCTAATTGAGGGAGTTCACACTGATGTATTAATTTGTTTCAGCGAGTTCGCGCAGTTGTATTAAACTATTTTTGGGTGTTCGTGCTATTGTATTAATCTGTTTCAATGTGTTCATACTGTTGTAATAATCTTTTTGTGGGAGTTCACACCGTTGTATTAATCTATTTCATGGAGTTCATGCTGTTGCATTAATATGTTAAAGGGAGCTGGCGCTTATGTATTAAAAGGTTTCAGTGAGCTCGTGCTGTTGTATTAATCTGTTACAGGGAGTTTGAGCTGTTATATTAATCTGTTTCAGTGAGCTCACGATGTTGTATTAATCTGATTCAGGGAGTTCACACTGATGTATGAATCTATTTCAGGGAGTTCACGCTCTTGCATTAATTTGTTTCAGGGAGTTCACAATGATGTTTTAATCTGTTTCAGGGAGTTCGCGCCGTTGTATTATTCTATTTCAGGGAGATCACGCTGTTGTATTAATCTGTTTCAGGGAGTTCACGCTGTTGTATTAATCTTTTTCAATGTGTTCAAACTGTTGTAATAATCTTTTTCTGCGAGTTCACACTGTTGTATTAATCTGTTTCATGGAGTTCACGCAGTTGCATTAATCTGTTAAAGGGAGCTGGCACTTGTGTATTAAACTGTTTCAGGGAGGTCGCCATGTTGTATTAATCTGACTGAGGGAGTTCACACTGATGAATTAATCTATTTCAGGGAGTTCACGCAGTTGCATTAATTTGTTTCAGGGAGTTCACGCTGTTGCATTAATCTGTTACAGGGAGTTCGAGCTGTTAAATTAATCTGTTTCAGGGAGCTCGCGATGTTGTATTAATCTCATTGAGGGAGTTCACACTGATGAATTAATCTGTTTCAGGGAGATCACGCTGTTGTATTAATCTCTTTCAGGACGATTACGCTGTTGTATTAATCTGTTTCAGTGAGCTCGCGATGTTGCATTTATCTGATTCAGCGAGTTCACACTGATGTATTAATCTACTTCAAGGAGTTCACGCTATTGTATTATTTTGCTTCAGGGAGTTCACAATGATGTTTTAATCTGTTTCAGGGAGTTTGCGCTGTTGTATTAGTCGATTTCAGGTAGATCACGCAGTTGTATTAAACTATTTCAGGGTGTTCGTGCTGTTGTATTCACCTACTTCAAGGAGTTTACGCTGTTGTAATAATCTTTTACAGGCAGTTCCCGGTGTTGTATTAATCTGTTTCAGGGAGTTCACGCTGTTGCATTAATATGTTAAAGGGAGCTGGCGCTTGTGTATTAAAAGGTTTCAGTGAGCTCGTGCTGTTGTATTAATCTGTTACAGGGAGTTTGAGCTGTTATATTAATCTGTTTCAGTGAGCTCACGATGTTGTATTAATCTGATTCAGGGAGTTCACACTGATGTATGAATCTATTTCAGGGAGTTCACGCTGTTGCATTAATTTGCTTCAGGGAGTTCACAATGATGTTTTAATCTGTTTCAGGGAGCTTGCGCTTTTGTATTAATCTGTTTCATTGAATTTGCGCAGTTGATTAATCTGTTTCAAGGAAATCACACTGTTGTATGAATCTATTTCAGCGAATTCACGCTGTTTTTATATCTGTATTAGGGAGTTAACGCTGTTGTATTTATCTGTTTCTGGGAGTTCACGCTGTTGAATTAATCTGTTTCAGGGAGCTCGCGATGTGTTAATTTCTTTCAGGGAGTTCAGACAGATTCTATTAATGTATTTCAGGGAGTTCACACTGTTGTATTAATTTGTTTCGAGGAGTTCACGTTGCTGTACTAATCTGTTTCAGGGAGCTCGCGATGTTGTATTAATCTTTTTCAGTGAACTCGCACTGTTGCATTAAACTGTTTCTGGGCATTCACGCATTTATATTAAATTATTTCAAGGTGTTTGCGCTGTTGTATTAATCTATTTCAGGGAGTTCGCCCTGTTGTATTAATCTGTTTCGATATGTTCACACAGTTGTAATAATCTTTTTGTGGGATTTCACACTGTAGTATTAATCTGTTTCATGGAGTTCACGCTGTTGGATTAATCTGTTTCAGGGAATTTGCGCTGTTGTAATAATCTGTTTCAAGTAGTTTACGCTGTTGTATTAAACTATTTTAGGGAGTTTGCGATTTAGGATTAATCTGTATCAGGTTGTTCATGCTGTTGAAATAATCTGTTTCAGGGAGTCACGCTGTTGTATTAATCTCTTTAAGGGAGTTCTCGCATTTCTATTAATCTGTTTCAGTGAGCTCGCGATGTTGTATTAATCTGATTCTGGGAATTCACACTGATGTATTCATCTATTTCAGGCAGTTCGCGCAGTTTTATTAAACTATTTCAGGGTGTTCGCGCTGTTGTATTAAACAATTCAGAGTGTTCGCGCTGTTGTATTAAACTATTTCAGGGTGTTTGTGCTGTTGTATGGATATGTTTCAATGTGTTCATATTGTTGTAATAAACTTTTTGTGGGATTTCACACTGTAGTATTAATCTGTTTCATAGAGTTCACGCTGTTGCTTTAATCTGTTAAAGGGTGCTGGCGTTTGTGTATAAAACTGTTTCGGGGAGCTCGTGCCATTGTATTAATCTGTTACAGGGAGTTCACACTGATGTATTAATCTATTTCAGGGAGTTCACGCTGTTGAATTAATTTGTTTCGGAGTTCACATGATGTTTTAATCTGTTTCATGGAGTTTGCACTGTTGCATAAAACTGTTTCAGTGAGCTCGCGAAGTGGTATTAGTCTGTTTCAGGGAGTTCACTCTGATGTATTAATCGAATTCAGGGAGATCGTGAAGTGGTATTAGTCTGTTTCAGGGAGTTCACGCTGTTGTATTAATCTGTTTCAGGGAGCTCGCGCTGTTCTATTATTCTTTTACAGGGAGTTCACGCTGTTGTATTAATCTGTTTCATGGAGTTCACTCTGTTTTATTAATCTGTTTCAGGGAGTTCACGCTGTTGTGTTAATCTGTTTGAGGGAGTTCGCGCTGCTGTATTGATCATTTTCAGGGAGTTTTCGCTGTTGTATTAATCTGTTTCATGGAGTTCACTCTGTTGTATTAATCTGTTTCATAGAATTTGCGCAGTTGATTAATCTGTTTCAAGGAAATCACGCTTTTGTGTTAATCTATTTCAGGGAATTCACGCTGTTGTTGATATCTGTTTTAGGGAGTTCACGCTGTTGTATTTATCTGTTTCTGGGAGTTCACGCTGTTGTATTAATCTGTTACAGGGAGTTTGAGCTGTTATATTAATCTGTTTCAGGGAGCTCACGATGTTGTATTAATCTTTTTGAGAGAGTTCGCTCTGCTGTATTGATCTGTTTCAGGGAGTTCGCGCTGTCGTATTAATCTGTTTCATTGAATTTGCGCAGTTGATTAATCTGTTTCAAGGAAATCACTGTTGTATGAGTCAATTTCAGCGAATTCACGCTGTTGTTTATGTCTGTTTTAGGGAGTTCACGTTGTTGTATTTATCTGTTTCTGGGAGTTCACGTTGTTGTATTAAACTCTTTCAGGGAGTTCACGCTGTTGAATTAATCTGTTACAGGGAGTTCACGCTGTTGTATTAATCTTTTTCAATGTGTTCAAACTGTTGTAATAATCTTTTTCTGCGAGTTCACACTGTTGTATTAATCTGTTTCATGGAGTTCACGCAGTTGCATTAATCTGTTAAAGGGAGCTGGCACTTGTGTATTAAACTGTTTCAGGGAGGTCGCCATGTTGTATTAATCTGACTGAGGGAGTTCACACTGATGAATTAATCTATTTCAGGGAGTTCAAGCAGTTGCATTAATTTGTTTCAGAGAGTTCACGCTGTTGCATTAATCTGTTACAGGAAGTTCGAGCTGTTATATTAATCTGTTTCAGAGAGCTCGCGATGTTGTATTAATCTGATTGAGGGAATTCACACTGATGAATTAATCTGTTTCAGGGAGATCACGCTGTTGTATCAATCTGTTTCAGGGAGTTCACGCTGTTGTATTAATCTGTTTCAGGGAGCTCGCGAAGTGTCATTAGTCTGTTTCAGTTAGTTCACGCTGTTGTATTAATCTGTTTCAGCGATTTCACGCTGTTCTATTAAACTACTTCAGGGTGTTCGTGCTGTTGTATTCACCTGCTTCAACGAGTTCACACTGTTGTAATAATCTTTTACAGGCAGTTCACGCCGTTGTATTAATCTGTTTCAGGGAGTTCACGCTGCTTTATTGATCTGTTTCAGGGAGTTCACGCTGCTTTATTGATCTGTTTCAGGGAGTTCACGCTGTTGTATTTATCTGTTTCTGGGAGTTCACGCTGTTCTATTAATCTGTTTCAGGGAGCTCACGATATTGTGTTAATCTGTTTCAGGGAGTTCATACCGATGTATTAATGTATTTCAGGAGTTCACACTGTTGTATTAATTTTTTTCGAGGAGTTCACGTTGCTGTACTAATCTGTTTCAGGGAGCTCGCACTGTTGTATTAATCTTTTTTAGTAAGCTCGCACTGTAGTATTAAACTGTTTCAGGGCGTTCACGCATTTGTATTAATCTGTTTCAGGGAGATCACGCTGTTGTATTAATCATTTTTAGTAAGCTCGCACTGTAGTATTAAACTGTTTCAGGGCGTTCACGCATTTGTATTAATCTGTTTCAGTGAGCTCGCGATGTATTAATCTGATTCAGGGAATTCACACTGATGTATTCATCTATTTCAGGGAGTTCGCGCAGTTTTATTAAACCATTTCAGCGAATTCGCGCAGTTGTATTAATCTGCTTCAAGGAGTTCACACTGCGGTAATAATCTTTTACAGCGAGTTCACGCTGTTGGATTAACCTGTTTCATGGAGTTCACGCTGTTGCATTAATCTGTTAAATGGAGCTGGCGTTTGTGTATTAAACTGTTTCAGGGAGCTCGTGCTGTTGTATTAATCTGTTACAGGGAGTTTGAACTGTTATATTAATCTCTTTCAGGAAGCTCATGATGTTGTATTAATCTGATTCAGGGAGTTCATACTGATGTATTAATCTATTTCAGGGAGTTCACGCTGTTGGATTAAACTGTTTCAGGGAGTTCACGCTGTTGTATTTATCTGTTTCTGGGTGTTCACGCTGTTCTATTAATCTGTTTCTGGGACTTTTCGCTGTTGTATTAATCTGTTTCAGGAAGTTCACGCCGTTGCATTAATCTGTTACACGGAGCTCGCGCTGTTGTATTAATCTTTTTCAAGGATTTCACGTTGTTCTATTAAACTGATTCAGGGAGCTCGCGATGTACTAATCTGATTCAGGGAGTTCACTGATGTATTAATCTATTTCAGGGAGTTCATGCTGTTGTGTTAATTTGTTTCAGGGAGTTCACAATGATGCATTAATCTGTTTCAGTGAGTTCACGCTGTTGCATTAATTTGTTTCAGGGAGTTCACAATGATGTTTTAATCTGTTTCAGGGAGTTCGCGCTGTTGAATTAATCTATTTCAGGGAGATCACGCTGTTGTATTAATCTGTTTCAGGGAGTTCACGCTGTTGCATTAATCTGTTTCAGGGAACTCGCGAAGTGATATTAGGCTGTTTCAGGGCGTTCACGCTGTTGTATTAATCTGTTTCAGGTAGCTCGCGCTGTTGTATTTATCATTTTAAGGGATTTCACACTGTTCTATTAAACTGTTTCAGTGAGCTCGCGATGTTGTATTAATCTGTTTGAGGGAGTTCGCTCTGCTGTATTGATCTGTTTCAGGGAGTTTGCGCTGTTGTTTTAATCTGTTTGAGGGAGCTTGCGCTGTTGTATTAATCTGTTTCATTGAATTTGCGCAGTTGATTCATCTGTTTCAAGGAAATCACACTGTTGTATGAATCTATTTCAGCGAATTCACGCTGTTTTTATATCTGTTTAAGGGAGTTCATGCTGTTGTATTTATCTGTTTCTGGCAGTTCACGCTGTTGAATTAATCTGTTTCAGGGAGCTCGCGATGTGTTAATTTCTTTCAGGGAGTTCAGACAGATTCTATTAATGTATTTCAGGGAGTTCACACTGTTGTATTAATTTGTTTCGAAGAGTTCACGTTGCTGTACTAATCTGTTTCAGGGAGCTCGCGCTGTTGTATTAATCTCTTTCAGGATGATCATGCTGTTGTATTAATCTGTTTCAGGGAGCTCGCGATGTTGTAATAATCTGATTCAGGGAGTTCACACTGATGTATTAATCTATTTCAGGGAGTTCACGCTGTTGGATTAAACTGTTTCAGGGAGTTCACGCTGTTGTATTTATCTGTTTCTGGGTGTTCACGCTGTTGAATTAATCTGTTTCAGGGAGCTCACGATGTGTTAATTTCTTTCAGGGAGTTCAGACAGATTCTATTAATGTATTTCAGGGAGTTCACACTGTTGTATTAATTTGTTTCGAGGAGTTCACGTTGCTGTACTAATCTGTTTCAGGGAGCTCGCGCTGTTGTATTAAACTGTTTCAGGGCATTCACGCATTTGTATTAATCTGTTTCAGGTAGATCACGTTGTTGTATTAATCTGTTTCAGGGAGATAACCCTGTTGTATTAAACTATTTCAGGGTGTTCGGGCTGTTGTATTAATCTATTTCAGGGAGTTCGCCCTGTTGTATTAATCTGTTTCGATATATTCACACAGTTGTAATAATCTTTTTGTGGGATTTCACACTGTAGTATTAATCTGTTTCATGGAGTTCACGCTGTTGCATTAATCTGTTAAAGGGAGCTGGCGTTTGTGTATTAAACAGTTTCAGGGAGCTCGTGCTGTTGTATTAATCTGTTACAGGGAGTTTGAACTGTTATATTAATCTGTTTCAGGAAGCTCATGATGTTGTATTAATCTGATTCAGGGAGTTCACACTGATGTATTAATCTATTTCAGGGAGTTCACGCTGTTGCATTAATTTGTTTCAGGGAGTTCACAATGATGTTTTAATCTGTTTCAGGGATTTCGCGCTGTTGAATTAATCTATTTCAGGGAGATCACGCTGTTGTATTAAACTGTTTCCGGGAGTTCACGCTGTTGTATTAATCTGTTTCAGGGAGATCACGGTGTTGTATTAATCTGTGTCAGGGAGATCACGCTGTTGTATTAAACTATTTCAGGGTGTTCGCGCTGTTGTATTAAACAATTTCAGGGTATTCGCGCTGTTGTATTAAACTATTTCAGGGTGTTTGAACTGTTGTATTAATCTGTTTCATTGTGTTCACACTGTTGTAATAATCTTTTTTGTGGGATTTCACGCTGTTGTATTAACCTGTTTCATGGAGTTCACGCTGTTGCATTAATCTTTCAAAGGGAGCTGGCGCTTGTGTATTAAACAAATTCACGGAGCTCGTGTTGTTGTATTAATCTGTTACAGGGAGTTTGAGCTGTTATATTAATCTGTTTCAGTGAGCTCACGATGTTGTATTAATCTGATTCAGGGAGTACACTGACGTATTAATCTATTTCAGGGAGTTCACGCTGTTGCATTAATTTGTTTCAGAGAGTTCACAATGATGTTTTAATCTGTTTCAGAGAGTTACCGCTGTTGAATTAATCTGTTTCAGGGAGTTCGCAAAGTGGTATTAGCCTGTTTCAGGGAGTTCACGCTGTTGTATTAATCTGTTTCAGGGAGTTTGCGCTGTTGAATTAATCTATTTCATGGAGTTCGCGCTCTTGTTTTAATCTGTTTCAGGGAGCTCGCGCTGTTGTATTACTCTGTTTCATTGAATTTGCGCAGTTGATTAATCTGTTTCAAGGAAATCACACTGTTGTATGAATCTATTTCAGCGAATTCACGCTGTTGTTTATATCTGTTTAAGGGAGTTCACGCTGTTATAATTATCTGTTTCTGGAAGATCACGCTGTTGAATTAATCTGTTTCAGGGAGCTCGCGATGTGTTAATCTCTTTCAGGGAGTTCAGACTGATTCTATTAATGTATTTCATGGAGCTCGTGCTGTTGTATTAATCATTTTTAGTGAACTCGCCCTGTTGAATTAAATTGTTTCAGGGAGTTCACGCATTTTTATTAATCTGTTTCATGGAGCTAACACTGTTATATTAATCAGTTTCAGGGTGTTCGTGCTGTTGTATTAATCTGTTTCAGGGAGCTCGCAATGTTGTATTAATCTGATTCAGGGAGTTCACACTGATGTATTAATCTCATAAAGATAAACGTATACAGAGCCGTTGTCATACCCACACTCCTGTTCGTCTCCGAATCATGGGTCCTCTACCGGCATCACCTACGGATATTAGCACGCTTCCACCAGCGTTGTCTCCGCTCCATCCTCAACATCCATAACGTCGAAGTACTCGAGATGGCAGAGTTCGACAGCATCGAGTCCACGCTGCTGAAGATCCAGCTGCTCTGGGTGGGTCGCATCTCCAGAATGGAGGACCATCGCCTTCCCAAGATCGCGTTATATGGCGAGCTCTCCACTGGCCACTGTGACTGAGGTGCACCAAAGGAAAGGTACAAGGACTGCCTAAAGAAATCTCTTGGTGTCTGCCACATTGTCCAGTGGCCTCGCCTCAAACCGTGCATCTTGGCCCCTCACAGTTCGGCGGGCAGCAACCTCCTTTGAAGAAGACCGCAGAGCCCAACTCACTGACAAAAGGCAAAGGAGGAAAAACCCAACACCCAACCCCAACCAACTAATTTTCCCCTGCAGCCGCTGCAACCGTGTCTGCCTGTCCCGCAACGGACTTGTCAGCCACAAACGAGCCTGCAGATGACGTGGACTTTTACCCCCTCCATAAATCTTCGTCCGCGAAGCCAAGCCAAAGAAGAAAGAAAAAAGAGAAGATTAATCTATTTCAGGGAGTTTGCGCTGTTGTATTAGTCTATATCAGGAAGATAATGCTGTTATATTAATCTGTTTTAGGGAGTTGACGTTATTGTATTAATTTGCTTCAGGGAGTTCACAATGAGGTTTTAATCTGTTTCAGGGAGTTTGCGCTGTTGTGTTAATCTGTTTGAGGGAGTTCGCGCTGCTGTATTGATCTCTTTCAGGGAGTTTGCGCTGTTGTTTTAATCTGTTTTAGGGAGCTCGCCCTGTTGTATTAATCTGTTTCATAGAATTTGCGCAGTTGATTAATCTGTTTCAAGGAAATCACACTTTTGTGTTAATCTATTTCAGGGAATTCACGCTGTTGTTTATATCTGTTTTAGGCAGTTCACGCTGTTGTATTTATCTGTTTCTGGGAGTTCATGCTGTTGTATTAATCTGTTTCAGGGAGCTCTCGATGTTGTGATAAATTGTTTCAGGGAGTTCAGACTGATGTATTAATGTATTTCAGGGAGTTCACACTGTTGCATTAATTGGTTTCGAAGAGTTCACGTTGCTGTACTAATCTGTTTCAGGGAGCTCGCGCTGTTGTATTAATCTCTTTCAGGATGATCATGCTGTTGTATTAATCTGTTTCAGGGAGCTCGCGATGTTGTATTAATCTGATTCAGGGAGTTCACACTGATGTATTAATCTAATTCAGGAAGTTCACACTGATGTATTAATTTGTTTCAGCGACTTCGCGCAGTTGTATTAAAGTATTTTTGGGTGGTCGTGCTGTTGTATTAATCTGTTTCAATGTGTTCATACTGTTGTAATAATGTTTTTGTCGGAGTTCACACCGTTGTATTAATCTATTTCATAAAGTTCACGCTGTTGCATTAATTTGTTAAAGGGAGCTGGCGCTTGTGTATTAAACTGTTTCAGGGAGCTCGTGCTGTTGTATTAATCTGTTACAGGGAGTTTGAGCTGTTATATTAATCTGTTTCAGGGAGCTCACGATGTTGTATTAATCTGATTCAGGGAGTTCGCACTGATGTATGAATCTATTTCAGGGAGTTCACGCTGTTGCATTAATTTGTTTCAGGGTGTTCACAATGATATTTTAATCTCTTTCAGGGAGTTCGCGCCATTGTATTAATCTATTTCAGGGAGATCACGCTGTTGTATTAATCTGTTTCAGGGAGTTCACGCTGTTGCAGTAATCTGTTTCAGGGAGCTCGCGAAGTGTTATTAGTCTGTTTCAGGGAGTTCACGCTGTTGTAATAATCTGTTTCAGGGAGCTTGCGATGTTCTATTAATCTGTTTCATTGAATTTTCGCAGATGATTAATCTTTTTCATGGAAATCACACTGTTGTATGAATCTATTTCAGCGAATTCACGCTGTTGTTTATATCTGTTTTAGGGAGTTCACGCTGTTGTATTTAACTGTTTCTGGGAGTTCACGCGGTTGTTTTAAACTGTTTCAGGGAGTTCACGCTGTTGAATTAATCTGTTTCAGGGAGCTCGCAATGTGTTAATCTGTTTCAGGGAGTTCACGCTGTTGTATTAATCTGTTTCAGGGTGCTCGCGATGTTGTATTAATCTGATTCAGGGAGTTCACACTGATGTATTAATCTAATTCAGGGAGTTCACACTGATGAATTCATTTGTTTCAGCGAGTTTGCGCAGTTGTATTAAACTATTTCAGGGTGTTCGCACTGTTGTATTAATCTTTTTCGATGTGTTCAAACTGTTGTAATAATCTTTTTCTGGGAGTTCACACTATTGTATTAATCTGTTTCATGGAGTTCACGCTGTTGCATTAATCTGTTTAAGCGAGCTGGCGTTTGTGTATTAAACTGTTTCAGGGAGCTCGCGCTGTTGTATTAATCTGTTACAGGGAGTTCGAGCTGTTATATTAATTTGTTTCAGGGAGCTCGCGAAGTTGTATTAATCTGATTTAGGGAGTTCACACTGATGTATAAATCTATTTCATGGAGTTCACGCAGTTGCATTAATTTGTTTCAGGGAGATAACGCTGTTGTATTAATCTGATTCAGGGAGTACACTGATGTATTAATCTATTTCAGGGAGATCACGCTGTTGCATTAATTTGTTTCAGGGAGTTCACAATGATGCTTTAATCTGTTTCAGAGAGTTCACGCTGTTGCATTAATCTGTTTCAGGGAGCTTGCGCTGTTGTATTAATCTGTTTCATTTAATTTGCGAGTTGATTAATCTGTTTCAATGAAATCACACTGTTTTATGTATCTATTTCAGCGAATTCACGCTGTTGTTTTCATCTGTTTAAGTGAGTTCACGCTGTTGTAATTATCTGTTTCTGGGTGTTCACGCTGTTGTATTAAACTGTTTCAGGGAGATCACGCTGTTGAATTGATCTGTTTCAGGGAGCTCGCGATGTGTTAATCTCTTTCAGGGATTTCAGACTGATTCTATTAATGAATTTCAGGGAGCTCGTGCTGTTGTATTAATCGTTTTTAGAGAACTCGCACTGTTGAATTAAATTGTTTCAGGGAGTTCACGCATTTGTATTAATCTGTTTCAGGGAGTTCACGCTATTGTTTTAATCTGTTAAAGGGAGTTCACGCTGTTGAATTCATCTGTTTCAGGGAGTTCACGCTGTTGAATTCATCTGTTAAAGGGAGCTAGCGCTTGTGTATTAATTGTTTCAGGGAACTTGCGGTGTTGTATTTATCTGTTTCTGGGAGTTCACGCTGTTGTATTAATCTGTTTCAGGGAGCTCGCGATATTGTGTTAATCTGTTTCAGGGAGTTCATACTGATGTATTAATGTATTTCATGGAGTTCACACTGTTGTATTAATTTGTTTCAAGGAATTCACGTTGCTGTACTATTCTGTTTCAGGGAGCTCGCGCTGTTGTATTAATCTATTTCAGGGAGCTCGCGCTGTTGAATTAATCAGTTTCAGGGCATTCGCGATGTTCTATTAATCTGTTTCAGGGAGTTCATGCTGTTGTATTAATCTGTTTCAGGGAGATCACGGTGTTGCATTAATCTGTGTCAGGGAGATCACGCTGCTGTATTAAAAGATTTCAGGGTGTTCGCTCTGTTGTATTAAACAATTTCAAGGTGTTTGCGCTGTTGTATTAAACTATTTCAGGGTGTTTGCACTGTTGTATTAATAATGTTTGATTGTGTTCACACTGTTGTAATAATCTTTTTTGTGGGATTTCACACTGTTGTATTAACCTGTTTCATGGAGTTCACGCTGTTGCATTAATCTGTTAAAGGGAGCTGGCTCTTGTGTATTAAACTGTTTCACGGAGCTCGTGTTGTTGTATTAATCTGTTACAGGGAGTTTGAGCTGTTATATTAATTTGTTTCAGGGAGCTCACGATGTTGTATTAATCTGATTCAGGGAGTACACTGACGTATTAATCTATTTCAGGGAGTTCACGCTGTTGCATTAATTTGTTTCAGGGAGTTCACAATGATGTTTTAATCTGTTTCAGAGAGTTCACACTGTTGAATTAATCTGTTTCAGGGAGCTCGCGAAGTGGTATTAGCCTGTTTCAGGGAGTTCACGCTGTTGTATTAATCTGTTTCAGGGAGTTTGCGCTGTTGAATTAATCTATTTCATGGAGTTCGCGCTGTTGTTTTAATCTGTTTCAGGGAGCTCGCGCTGTTGTATTAATCTGTTTCATTGAATTTGCGCAGTTGATTAATCTGTTTCAAGGAAATCACACTGTTGTATGAATCTATTTCAGCGAATTCACGCTGTTGTTTATATCTGTTTAAGGGAGTTCACGCTGTTATAATTATCTGTTTCTGGGAGTTCACGCTGTTTTATGAAACTGTTTCAGGGAGATCACAATGTTGAATTAATCTGTTTCAGGGAGCTCGCGATGTGTTAATTTCTTTCAGGGAGTTCAGACTGATTCTATTAATGTATTTCAGGGAGTTCACACTGTTGTATTAATTTGTTTCGAAGAGTTCACGTTGCTGTATTAATCTGTTTCAGGGAGCTCGCGCTGTTGTATTAATCTCTTTCAGAATGATCACGCAGTTGTTTATGTCTGTTTCAGGGAGTTCACACTGATGTATTAATCTAATTCAGGGAGTTCACACTGATGTATTAATTTGTTTCAGCGAGTTCGCGCAGTTGTATTAAACTATTTTTGGGTGTTCGTGCTGTTGTATTAAAGTGTTTCAATGTGTTCATACTGTTGTAATAATCTTTTTGTGGGAGTTCACACCGTTGTATTAATCTATTTCATGGAGTTCACGCTGTTGCATTAATGTGTTAAAGGGAGTTGGCGCTTGTGTATTAAACTGTTTCAGGGAGCTCGTGCTGTTGTATTAATCTGTTACAGGGAGTTTGAGCTGTTATATTAATCTGTTTCAGTGAGCTCATGATGTTGTATTAATCTGATTCAGGGAGTTCACACTGATGTATGAATCTATTTCAGGGAGTTCACGCTGTTGCATTAATTTGTTTCAGGGAGTTCACAATGATGTTTTAATCTGTTTCAGGGAGTTCGCGCCGTTGTATTATTCTATTTCAGGGAGATCACGCTGTTGTATTAATCTGTTTCAGGGAGTTCACGCTGTTATATTAATCTGTTTCAGGGAGTTCACGCTGTTGTATTAATCTGTTACAGGGAGTTTGAGCTGTTATATTAATCTGTTTCAAGGAGCTCACGATGTTGTATTAATCTTTTTGAGAGAGTTCGCTCTGCTGTATTGATCTGTTTCAGGGAGTTCGCGCTGTCGTATTAATCTGTTTCATTGAATTTGCGCAGTTGATTAATCTGTTTCAAGGAAATCACACTGTTGTATGAATCAATTTCAGCGAATTCATGCTGTTTATGTCTGTTTTAGGGAGTTCACGTTGTTGTATTTATCTGTTACTGGGAGTTCACGATGTTGTATTAAACTCTTTCAGGGAGTTCACGCTGTTGAATTAATCTGTTTCAGGGAGTTCACGCTGTTGTATTAATCTTTTTCAATGTGTTCAAACTGTTGTAATAATCTTTTTCTGCGAGTTCACACTGTTGTATTAATCTGTTTCATGGAGTTCACGTAGTTGCATTAATCTGTTAAAGGGAGCTGGAACTTGTGTATTAAACTGTTTCAGGGAGGTCACGATGTTGTATTAATCTGATTGAGGGAGTTCACACTGATGAATTAATCTATTTCAGGGAGTTGAAGCAGTTACATTAATTTGTTTCAGGGAGTTCACGCTGTTGCATTAATCTGTTACAGGGAGTTCGAGCTGTTATATTAATCTGTTTCAGTGAGCTCGCGATCTTGTATTAATCTGATTGAGGGAGTTCACACTGATGAATTAATCTGTTTCAGGGAGATCACGCTGTTGTATCAATCTGTTTCAGGGAGTTCACGATGTTGTATTAATCTGTTTCAGGGAGCTCGCGATGTGTCATTAATCTGTTTCAGGGAATTTACGCTGTTGTATTAATCTGTTTCAGGGAGCTCGCGCTGTTCTATTAATCTGTTTCAGTGATTTCACGCTGTTCTATTAAACTATTTCAGGGTGTTCGTGCTGTTGTATTCACCTGCTTCAACGAGTTCACACTGTTGTAATAATCTTTTACAGGCAGTTCACGCTGTTGTATTAATCTGTTTCAGGGAGTTCACGCTGCTTTATTGATCTGTTTCAGGGAGTTCACGCTGTTGTATTAATCTGTTTCAGGGAGTTCACGGTGTTGTATTAATCTGTTTGAGGGAGTTCGCGCTGCTGTATTGATCTCTTTCAGGGAGTTCGCGCTGTTGTTTTAATCTGTTTCGGGGAGCTCGCCCTGTTGTATTAATCTGTTTCATTAAATTTACGCAGTTGATTAATCTGTTTCAAGGAAATCACACTGTCGTGTTAATCTATTCCAGGGAGTTGACGCTGTTGTTTATATCTGTTTTAGGGAGTTCACGCTGTTGTATTTATCTGTTTCTGGGAGTTCACGCTGTCTATTAATCTGTTTCAGGGAGCTCGCGATATTGTGTTAATCTGTTTCAGGGAGTTCATACCGATGTATTAATGTATTTCAGGGAGTTCACACTGTTGTATTAATTTTTTTCGAGGAGTTCACGTTGCTGTACTAATCTGTCTCAGATAGTTCGCGCTGTTTTATTAATCTGTTTCAGGGAGCTCACATTGTAGTATTAAACTGTTTCAGGGAGTTCATGCATTTGTATTAATCTGTTTCAGGGAGATCACGCTGTTTTATTCATCTGTTTCAGGGAGATCACACTGTCGTATTAAACTATTTCAGGGTGTTCGCGCTGTTGTATTAAACTATTTCAGGGTGTTCGCGCTGTTGTATTAAACTGTTTCAGGGTGTTCGCACTGTTGTATTAATCTGTTTCGATGTGTTCACACTGTTGTAATAATCTTTTTGTGGGATTTAACACTGTAGTATTAATCTGTTTCATGGAGTTCACGATGTTGCATTAATCTGTTAAAGGGAGCTGGCGCTTCTGTGTTAATCTGTTTCAGGGAACTTGCATTGTTGCATTAATCTGTTAGAGGGAGTTTGAACTGTTATATTAATCTGTTTCAGGGAGCTCACGATGTTGTATTAATCTGATTCAGGGAGTTCACACTGATGTATTAATCTATTTCAGGGAGTTCACGCTGTTGGATTAAACTGTTTCAGGGAGTTCACTCTGTTGTATTTATCTGTTTCTGGGAGTTTTCGCTGTTGTATTAATCTGTTTCAGGAAGTTCACGATGTTGTATTAATCTGATTCAGGGAGTTCACACTGATGTATTAATCTATTTCAGGGAGTTCACGCTGTTGGATTAAACTGTTTCAGGGAGTTCACTCTGTTGTATTTATCTGTTTCTGGGAGTTTTCGCTGTTGTATTAATCTGTTTCAGGAAGTTCACGCTGTTGCATTAATCTGTTTCAGGTAGCTCGCGCTGTTGTATTTATCATTTTCAGGGATTTCACACTGTTCTATTAAACTGTTTCAGTGAGCTCGCGATGTTGTATTAATCTGTTTGAGGGAGTTCGCTCTGCTGTATTGATCTGTTTCAGGGAGTTCGCGCTGTTGTTTTAATCTGTTTCAGGGAGCTTGCGCTGTTGTATTAATCTGTTTCATTGAATTTGCGCAGTTGATTAATCTGTTTCGAGGAAATCACACTGTTGTATGAATCTATTTCAGCGAATTCACGCTGTTGTTTATATCTGTTTAAGGGAGTTCACGCTGTTGTATTTATCTGTTTCTGGCAGTTCACGCTGTTGAATTAATCTGTTTCAGGGAGCTCGCGATGTGTTAATTTCTTTCAGGGAGTTCAGACAGATTCTATTAATGTATTTCATGGAGTTCACACTGTTGTATTAATTTGTTTCGAGGAGTTCACGTTGCTGTACTAATCTGTTTCAGGTAGATCACGCTGTTGTATTAATCTGTTTCAGGGAGATCACCCTGTTGTATTAAACTATTTCAGAGTGTTCGCGCTGTTGTATTAATCTATTTCAGGGAGTTCGCCCTGTTGTATTAATCTGTTTCGATATATTCACACAGTTGTAATAAACTTTTTATGGGATTTCACACTGTAGTATTAATCTGTTTCATGGAGTTCACGCTGTTGCATTAATCTGGTAAAGGGAGCTGGCGTTTGTGTCTTAAACTGTTTCAGGGAGCTCGTGCTGTTGTATAAATCTGTTACAGGGAGTTTGAACTGTTATATTAATCTGTTTCAGGAAGCTCATGATGTTGTATTAATCTGATTCAGGGAGTTCACACTGATGTATTAATCTATTTCAGGGAGTTCACGCTGTTGCATTAATTTGTTTCAGGGAGTTCACAATGATGTTTTAATCTGTTTCAGGGAGTTCGCGCTGTTGAATTAATCTATTTCAGGGAGATCACGCTGTTGTATTAATCTGTTTCAATGAGTTCACGCTGTTGCATTAATCTTTTACAGGGAGCTCGCGAAGTGGTATTAGGCTGTTTCAGGGCGTTCACGCTGATGTATTAATCTGTTTCAGGTAGCTCGCACTGTTGTATTTATCATTTTCAGGGATTTCACACTGTTCTATTAAACTGATTCAGGGAGCTCGCGATGTTGTATTAATCTGTTTGAGAGAGTTCGCTCTGCTGTATTGATCTGTTTCATGGAGTTTGCGCTGTTGTATTAATCTGTTACATTGAATTTGAGCAGTTGCATTAATCTGTTAAAGGGAGCTTTCACTTGTGTATTAAACTGTTTCAGGGAGCTCGCGCTGTTGCATTAATCTGTTACTGGGAGTTCGAGCTGTTATATTAATCTGTTTCAGGGATACTCGCGATGTTGTATTAATCTGATTGAGGGAGTTCACACTGATGAATTAATCTCTTTCAGGGAGTTCACGCAGTTGCATTAATTTGTTTCAGGGAGTTCACGCTGTTGTATTAATCTGTTTCTGGGAGTTCATGCTGTTGTATTAATCTGTTTCAGGGAACTCGCGATATTGTGTTAATCTGTTTCAGGGAGTTCATACTGATGTTTTAATGTATTTCAGGGAGTTCACACAGTTCTATTAATTTGTTTCGAGGAGTTCACGTTGCTATACTAATCTGTTTCAGGGAGCTCGCGCTGTTGTATTAATCTTTTTTAGTGAACTCGCACTGTTGTATTAAACTGTTTCCGGGAGTTCACGCATTTGTATTAATCTGTTTCAGGAGATTACGGTGTTGTATTAATCTGTGTCAGGAGATCACGCTGTTGTATTAAACTATTTCAGGGTGTTCGCGCTGTTGTATTAAACAATTTCAGGGTATTTGCACTGTTGTATTAAACTATTTCAGGGTGTTTGAACTGTTGTATTAATCTGTTTCATTGTGTTCACACTGTTGTAATAATCTTTTTTGTGGGATTTCACACTGTTGTATTAACCTGTTTCATGGAGTTCACGCTGTTGCATTAATCTTTCAAAGGGAGCTGGCGCTTGTGTATTAAACTGTTTCACGGAGCTCGTGTTGTTGTATTAATCTGTTACAGGGAGTTTGAGCTGTTATATTAATCTGTTTCAGGGAGCTGACGATGTTGTATTAATCTGATTCAGGGAGTACACTGACGTATTAATCTATTTCAGGGAGTTCACGCTGTTGTATTAATCTGTTTCAGGGAGTTCACGCTGTTGTATTAATCTGTTTGAGGGAGTTCGCGCTGCTGTATTGATCTCTTTCAGGGAGTTCGCGCTGTTGTTTTAATCTGTTTCGGGGAGCTCGCCCTGTTGTATTAATCTGTTTCATTGAATTTACGCAGTTGATTAATCTGTTTCAAGGAAATCACACTGTAGTGTTAATCTATTTCAGGGAGTTGACGCTGTTGTTTATATCTGTTTTAGGGAGTTCACGCTGTTGTATTTATCTGTTTCTGGGAGTTCACGCTGTTTATTAATCTGTTTCAGGGAGCTCGCGATATTGTGTTAATCTGTTTCAGGGAGTTAATACCGATGTAGTAATGTATTTCAGGGAGTTCACACTGTTGTATTTTTTTTTTTCGAGGAGTTCACGTTGCTGTACTAATCTGTCTCAGATAGTTCGCGCTGTTGTATTAATCTGTTTCAGGGAGCTCTCATTGTAGTATTAAACTGTTTGAGGGAGTTCATGCATTTGTATTAATCTGTTTCAGGGAGATCACGCTGTTTTATTAATCTGTTTCAGGGAGATCACGCTGTTGTATTAAACTATTTCAGGGTGTTCGCGCTGTTGTATTAAACTATTTCAGGGTGTTCGCGCTGTTGTATTAAACTGTTTCAGGGTGTTCGCACTGTTGTATTAATCTGTTTCGATGTGTTCACACTGTTGTAATAATCTTTTTGTGGGATTTAACACTGTAGTATTAATCTGTTTCATGGAGTTCACGCTGTTGCATTAATCTTTCAAAGGGAGCTGGCGCTTGTGTATTAAACAGTTTCACGGAGCTCGTGTTGTTGTATTAATCTGTTACAGGGAGTTTGAGCTGTTATATTAATCTGTTTCAGGGAGCTCACGATGTTGTATTAATCTGATTCAGGGAGTACACTGACGTATTAATCTATTTCAGGGAGTTCACGCTGTTGTATTAATCTGTTTCAGGGAGTTCACGCTGTTGTATTAATCTGTTTGAGGGAGTTCGCGCTGCTGTATTGATCTCTTTCAGGGAGTTCGCGCTGTTATTTTAATCTGTTTCGGGGAGCTCGCCCTGTTGTATTCATCTGTTTCATTGAATTTACGCAGTTGATTAATCTGTTTCAAGGAAATCACACTGTAGTGTTAATCTATTTCAGGGAGTTGACGCTGTTGTTTATATCTGTTTTAGGGAGTTCACGCTGTTGTATTTATCTGTTTCTGGGAGTTCACGCTGTTTATTAATCTGTTTCAGGGAGCTCGCGATATTGTGTTAATCTGTTTCAGGGAGTTAATACCGATGAATTAATGTATTTCAGGGAGTTCACACTGTTGTATTAATTTTTTTCGAGGAGTTCACGTTGCTGTACTAATCTGTCTCAGATAGTTCGCGCTGTTGTATTAATCTGTTTCAGGGAGCTCTCATTGTAGTATTAAACTGTTTCAGGGAGTTCATGCATTTGTATTAATCTGTTTCAGGGAGATCACGCTGTTGTATTAAACTATTTCAGGGTGTTCACGCTGTTGTATTAAACTATTTCAGGGTGTTCGCGCTGTTGTATTAAACTGTTTCAGGGTGTTCGCACTGTTGTATTAATCTGTTTCGATGTGTTCACACTGTTGTAATAATCTTTTTGTGGGATTTAACACTGTAGTATTAATCTGTTTCATGGAGTTCACAATGTTGCATTAATCTGTTAAAGGGAGCTGGCGCTTCTGTGTTAATCTGTTTCAGGGAACTTGCGGTGTTGCATTAATCTGTTAGAGGGAGTTTGAACTGTTATATTAATCTGTTTCAGGGAGCTCACGATGTTGTATTAATCTGATTCAGGGAGTTCACACTGATGTATTAATCTATTTCAGGGAGTTCACGCTGTTGGATTAAACTGTTTCAGGGAGTTCACGCTGTTGTATTTATCTGTTTCTGGGTGTTCACGCTGTTGTATTAATCTGTTTCTGGGAGTTTTCGCTGTTGTATTAATCTGTTTCAGGAAGTTCACGCTGTTGCATTAATCAGTTTCACGGAGCTAGCGCTGTTGTATTAATCTTTTTCAGGGATTTCACGTTGTTCTATTAAACTGTTTCAGGGAGCTCGCGATGTATTAATCTGATTCAGGGAGTTCACTGATGTATTAATCTATTTCAGGGAGTTCATGCTGTTGTGTTAATTTGTTTCAGGGAGTTCACAATTATGCATTAATCTGTTTCAGTGAGTTCACGATGTTGCATTAATTTGTTTCAGGGAGTTCACAATGATGTTTTAATCTGTTTCAGGGAGTTCGCGCTGTTGAATTAATCTATTTCAGGGAGTTCACGATGTTGAATTAATCTGTTTCAGGTAGCTCGCGAAGTGGTATTAGCCTGTTTCAGGGAGTTCACGCTGTTGTATTAATCTGTTTCAGGGAGTTCGCGCTGTTGTATTAATCTGTTTCATTGAATTTGCGCAGTTGATTAATCTGTTTCAAGGAAATCACACTGTTGTATGAATCTATTTCAGCGAATTCACGCTGTTGTTTATATCTGTTTAAGGGAGTTCACGCTGTTGTAATTATCTGTTTCTGGAAGATCACGCTGTTGAATTAATCTGTTTCAGGGAGCTCGCGATGTGTTAATTTCTTTCAGGGAGGTCAGACAGATTCTATTAATGTATTTCATGGAGTTCACACTGTTGTATTAATTTGTTTCGAGGAGTTCACGTTGCTGTACTAATCTGTTTCAGGTAGATCACGCTGTTGTATTAATCTGTTTCAGGGAGATCACCCTGTTGTATTAAACTATTTCAGAGTGTTCGCGCTGTTGTATTAATCTATTTCAGGGAGTTCGCCCTGTTGTATTAATCTGTTTCGATATATTCACACAGTTGTAATAATCTTTTTATGGGATTTCACACTGTAGTATTAATCTGTTTCATGGAGTTCACGCTGTTGCATTAATCTGGTAAAGGGAGCTCGCATTGTATTAATCTGTTCCAGGGAGATCATGTTGTTGTATTAATCTGTTTCAGGGAGTTCGCGCTGTTGTTTTAATCTGTTTCAGGGAGCTTGCGCTGTTGTATTAATCTGTTTCATTGAATTTGCGCAGTTGATTAATCTGTTTCAAGGAAATCACACTGTTGTATGAATCTATTTCAGCGAATTCACGCTGTTTTATATCTGTATTAGGGAGTTAACGCTGTTGTATTTATCTGTTTCTGGCAGTTCACGCTGTTGAATTAATCTGTTTCGGCTCGCACTGCTGTATTAAACTGTTTCAGGGCATTCACGCATTTGTATTAATCTGTTTCAGGTAGATCACGCTGTTGTATTAATCTGTTTCAGGGAGATCACAATGATGCATTAATCTGTTTCAGTGAGTTCACGCTGTTTCATTAATTTGTTTCAGGGAGTTCACAATGATGTTTTAATCTGTTTCATGGAGTTCGCGCTGTTGAATTAATCTATTTCAGGGAGATCACGCTGTTGTATTAATCTGTTTCAGGGAGTTCACCCTGTTGCATTAATCTGTTTCAGGGAGCTCGCGAAGTGATATTAGGCTGTTTCAGGGCGTTCACGCTGTTGTATTAATCTGTTTCAGGTAGCTTGCGCTGTTGTATTTATCATTTTCAGGGATTTCACACTGTTCTATTAAACTGTTTCAGTGAGCTCGCGATGTTGTATTAATCTGTTTGAGGGAGTTCGCTCTGCTGTATTGATCTGTTTCAGGGAGTTCGCGCTGTCGTTTTAATCTGTTTCAGGGAGCTTGCGCTGTTGTATTAATCTGTTTCATTGAATTTGCGCAGTTGATTAATCTGTTTCAAGGAAATCACACTGTTGTATGAATCTATTTCAGCGAATTCACGCTGTTTTATATCTGTATTAGGGAGTTAACGCTGTTGTATTTATCTGTTTCTGGCAGTTCACGCTGTTGAATTAATCTGTTTCGGCTCGCACTGCTGTATTAAACTGTTTCAGGGCATTCACGCATTTGTATTAATCTGTTTAAGGTAGATCACGCTGTTGCATTAATCTGTTTCAGGGAGATCACCCTGTTGTATTAAACAATTTCAGGGTGTTCGCGCTGTTGTATTAATCTATTTCAGGGAGTTCGCCCTGTTGTATTGATCTGTTTCGATATATTCACACAGTTGTAATAATCTTTTTGTCGGATTTCACACTGTAGTATTAATCTTTTTCATGGAGTTCACGTTGTTGCATTAATTTGTTTCAGGGAGTTCACAATGATGTTTTAATCTGTTTCAGAGAGTTCACGCTGTTGAATTAATCTGTTTCAGGTAGCTCGCGAAGTGGTATTAGCCTGTTTCAGGGAATTCACGCTGTTGTATTAATCTGTTTCAGGGAGTTCAAGCTGTTGGATTAAACTGTTTCAGGGAGTTCACGCTGTTGTATTAATCTGTTTCAGGGAGTTCACGCTGTTGTATTAATCTGTTTGAGGGAGTTCGCGCTGCTGTATTGATCTCTTTCAGGGAGTTCGCGCTGTTGTTTTAATCTGTTTCGGGGAGCTCGCCCTGTTGTATTAATCTGTTTCATTAAATTTACGCAGTTGATTAATCTGTTTCAAGGAAATCACACTGTAGTGTTAATCTATTTCAGGGAGTTGACGCTGTTGTTTATATCTGTTTTAGGGAGTTCACGCTGTTGTATTTATCTGTTTCTGGGAATTCACGCTGTCTATTAATCTGTTTCAGGGAGCTCGCGATATTGTGTTAATCTGTTTCAGGGAGTTCATACCGATGTATTAATGTATTTCAGGGTGTTCACACTCTTGTATTAATTTTTTTCGAGGAGTTCACGTTGCTGTACTAATCTGTCTCAGATAGTTCGCGCTGTTTTATTAATCTGTTTCAGGGAGCTCACATTGTAGTATTAAACTGTTTCAGGGAGTTCATGCATTTGTATTAATCTGTTTCAGGGAGATCACGCTGTTTTATTCATCTGTTTCAGGGAGATCACACTGTTGTATTAAACTATTTCAGGGTGTTCGCGCTGTTGTATTAAACTATTTCAGGGTGTTCGCGCTGTTGTATTAAACTGTTTCAGGGTGTTCGCACTGTTGTATTAATCTGTTTCGATGTGTTCACACTGTTGTAATAATCTTTTTGTGGGATTTAACACTGTAGTATTAATCTGTTTCATGGAGTTCACGATGTTGCATTAATCTGTTAAAGGGAGCTGGCGCTTCTGTGTTAATCTGTTTCAGGGAACTTGCATTGTTGCATTAATCTGTTACAGGGAGTTTGAACTGTTGTATTTATCTGTTTCTGGGAGTTTTCGCTGTTGTATTAATCTGTTTCAGGAAGTTCACGATGTTGTATTAATCTGATTCAGGGAGTTCACACTGATGTATTAATCTATTTCAGGGAGTTCACGCTGTTGGATTAAACTGTTTCAGGGAGTTCACTCTGTTGTATTTATCTGTTTCTGGGAGTTTTCGCTGTTGTATTAATCTGTTTCAGGAAGTTCACGCTGTTGCATTAATCTGTTTCAGGTAGCTCGCGCTGTTGTATTTATCATTTTCAGGGATTTCACACTGTTCTATTAAACTGTTTCAGTGAGCTCGCGATGTTGTATTAATCTGTTTGAGGGAGTTCACTCTGCTGTATTGATCTGTTTCAGGGAGTTCGCGCTGTTGTTTTAATCTGTTTCAGGGAGCTTGCGCTGTTGTATTAATCTGTTTCATTGAATTTGCGCAGTTGATTAATCTGTTTCGAGGAAATCACACTGTTGTATGAATCTATTTCAGCGAATTCACGCTGTTGTTTATATCTGTTTAAGGGAGTTCACGCTGTTGTATTTATCTGTTTCTGGCAGTTCACGCTGTTGAATTAATCTGTTTCAGGGAGCTCGCGATGTGTTAATTTCTTTCAGGGAGGTCAGACAGATTCTATTAATGTATTTCATGGAGTTCACACTGTTGTATTAATTTGTTTCGAGGAGTTCACGTTGCTGTACTAATCTGTTTCAGGTAGATCACGCTGTTGTATTAATCTGTTTCAGGGAGATCACCCTGTTGTATTAAACTATTTCAGAGTGTTCGCGCTGTTGTATTAATCTATTTCAGGGAGTTCGCCCTGTTGTATTAATCTGTTTCGATATATTCACACAGTTGTAATAATCTTTTTATGGGATTTCACACTGTAGTATTAATCTGTTTCATGGAGTTCACGCTGTTGCATTAATCTGGTAAAGGGAGCTGGCGTTTGTGTCTTAAACTGTTTCAGGGAGCTCGTGCTGTTGTATAAATCTGTTACAGGGAGTTTGAACTGTTATATTAATCTGTTTCAGGAAGCTCATGATGTTGTATTAATCTGATTCAGGGAGTTCACACTGATGTATTAATCTATTTCAGGGAGTTCACGCTGTTGCATTAATTTGTTTCAGGGAGTTCACAATGATGTTTTAATCTGTTTCAGGGAGTTCGCGCTGTTGAATTAATCTATTTCAGGGAGATCACGCTGTTGTATTAATCTGTTTCAATGAGTTCACGCTGTTGCATTAATCTTTTACAGGGAGCTCGCGAAGTGGTATTAGGCTGTTTCAGGGCGTTCACGCTGATGTATTAATCTGTTTCAGGTAGCTCGCACTGTTGTATTTATCATTTTCAGGGATTTCACACTGTTCTATTAAACTGATTCAGGGAGCTCGCGATGTTGTATTAATCTGTTTGAGAGAGTTCGCTCTGCTGTATTG
The DNA here is from genome assembly GCF_036971445.1 of Narcine bancroftii. NCBI lineage: Eukaryota > Metazoa > Chordata > Chondrichthyes > Torpediniformes > Narcinidae > Narcine > Narcine bancroftii. The sequence continues at coordinate 137,311,814 of NC_091473.1, read as the reverse complement.
ATCTGTTTCATGGAGTTTGCGCTGTTGTATTAATCTGTTACATTGAATTTGAGCAGTTGCATTAATCTGTTAAAGGGAGCTTTCACTTGTGTATTAAACTGTTTCAGGGAGCTCGCGCTGTTGCATTAATCTGTTACTGGGAGTTCGAGCTGTTATATTAATCTGTTTCAGGGATACTCGCGATGTTGTATTAATCTGATTGAGGGAGTTCACACTGATGAATTAATCTCTTTCAGGGAGTTCACGCAGTTGCATTAATTTGTTTCAGGGAGTTCACGCTGTTGTATTAATCTGTTTCTGGGAGTTCATGCTGTTGTATTAATCTGTTTCAGGGAACTCGCGATATTGTGTTAATCTGTTTCAGGGAGTTCATACTGATGTTTTAATGTATTTCAGGGAGTTCACACAGTTCTATTAATTTGTTTCGAGGAGTTCACGTTGCTATACTAATCTGTTTCAGGGAGCTCGCGCTGTTGTATTAATCTTTTTTAGTGAACTCGCACTGTTGTATTAAACTGTTTCCGGGAGTTCACGCATTTGTATTAATCTGTTTCAGGAGATTACGGTGTTGTATTAATCTGTGTCAGGAGATCACGCTGTTGTATTAAACTATTTCAGGGTGTTCGCGCTGTTGTATTAAACAATTTCAGGGTATTCGCACTGTTGTATTAAACTATTTCAGGGTGTTTGAACTGTTGTATTAATCTGTTTCATTGTGTTCACACTGTTGTAATAATCTTTTTTGTGGGATTTCACACTGTTGTATTAACCTGTTTCATGGAGTTCACGCTGTTGCATTAATCTTTCAAAGGGAGCTGGCGCTTGTGTATTAAACTGTTTCACGGAGCTCGTGTTGTTGTATTAATCTGTTACAGGGAGTTTGAGCTGTTATATTAATCTGTTTCAGGGAGCTGACGATGTTGTATTAATCTGATTCAGGGAGTACACTGACGTATTAATCTGTTTCAGGGAGTTCACGCTGTTGTATTAATCTGTTTGAGGGAGTTCGCGCTGCTGTATTGATCTCTTTCAGGGAGTTCGCGCTGTTGTTTTAATCTGTTTCGGGGAGCTTGCCCTGTTGTATTAATCTGTTTCATTGAATTTACGCAGTTGATTAATCTGTTTCAAGGAAATCACACTGTAGTGTTAATCTATTTCAGGGAGTTGACGCTGTTGTTTATATCTGTTTTAGGGAGTTCACGCTGTTGTATTTATCTGTTTCTGGGAGTTCACGCTGTTTATTAATCTGTTTCAGGGAGCTCGCGATATTGTGTTAATCTGTTTCAGGGAGTTAATACCGATGTAGTAATGTATTTCAGGGAGTTCACACTGTTGTATTTTTTTTTTTCGAGGAGTTCACGTTGCTGTACTAATCTGTCTCAGATAGTTCGCGCTGTTGTATTAATCTGTTTCAGGGAGCTCTCATTGTAGTATTAAACTGTTTCAGGGAGTTCATGCATTTGTATTAATCTGTTTCAGGGAGATCACGCTGTTTTATTAATCTGTTTCAGGGAGATCACGCTGTTGTATTAAACTATTTCAGGGTGTTCGCGCTGTTGTATTAAACTATTTCAGGGTGTTCGCGCTGTTGTATTAAACTGTTTCAGGGTGTTCGCACTGTTGTATTAATCTGTTTCAGGGAGTTCACGCTGTTGTATTAATCTGTTTGAGGGATTTAACACTGTAGTATTAATCTGTTTCATGGAGTTCACGCTGTTGCATTAATCTTTCAAAGGGAGCTGGCGCTTGTGTATTAAACAGTTTCACGGAGCTCGTGTTGTTGTATTAATCTGTTACAGGGAGTTTGAGCTGTTATATTAATCTGTTTCAGGGAGCTCACGATGTTGTATTAATCTGATTCAGGGAGTACACTGACGTATTAATCTATTTCAGGGAGTTCACGCTGTTGTATTAATCTGTTTCAGGGAGTTCACGCTGTTGTATTAATCTGTTTGAGGGAGTTCGCGCTGCTGTATTGATCTCTTTCAGGGAGTTCGCGCTGTTATTTTAATCTGTTTCGGGGAGCTCGCCCTGTTGTATTCATCTGTTTCATTGAATTTACGCAGTTGATTAATCTGTTTCAAGGAAATCACACTGTAGTGTTAATCTATTTCAGGGAGTTGACGCTGTTGTTTATATCTGTTTTAGGGAGTTCACGCTGTTGTATTTATCTGTTTCTGGGAGTTCACGCTGTTTATTAATCTGTTTCAGGGAGCTCGCGATATTGTGTTAATCTGTTTCAGGGAGTTAATACCGATGAATTAATGTATTTCAGGGAGTTCACACTGTTGTATTAATTTTTTTCGAGGAGTTCACGTTGCTGTACTAATCTGTCTCAGATAGTTCGCGCTGTTGTATTAATCTGTTTCAGGGAGCTCTCATTGTAGTATTAAACTGTTTCAGGGAGTTCATGCATTTGTATTAATCTGTTTCAGGGAGATCACGCTGTTTTATTAATCTGTTTCAGGGAGATCACGCTGTTGTATTAAACTATTTCAGGGTGTTCACGCTGTTGTATTAAACTATTTCAGGGTGTTCGCGCTGTTGTATTAAACTGTTTCAGGGTGTTCGCACTGTTGTATTAATCTGTTTCGATGTGTTCACACTGTTGTAATAATCTTTTTGTGGGATTTAACACTGTAGTATTAATCTGTTTCATGGAGTTCACAATGTTGCATTAATCTGTTAAAGGGAGCTGGCGCTTCTGTGTTAATCTGTTTCAGGGAACTTGCGGTGTTGCATTAATCTGTTAGAGGGAGTTTGAACTGTTATATTAATCTGTTTCAGGGAGCTCACGATGTTGTATTAATCTGATTCAGGGAGTTCACACTGATGTATTAATCTATTTCAGGGAGTTCACGCTGTTGGATTAAACTGTTTCAGGGAGTTCACGCTGTTGTATTTATCTGTTTCTGGGTGTTCACGCTGTTGTATTAATCTGTTTCTGGGAGTTTTCGCTGTTGTATTAATCTGTTTCAGGAAGTTCACGCTGTTGCATTAATCAGTTTCACGGAGCTAGCGCTGTTGTATTAATCTTTTTCAGGGATTTCACGTTGTTCTATTAAACTGTTTCAGGGAGCTCGCGATGTATTAATCTGATTCAGGGAGTTCACTGATGTATTAATCTATTTCAGGGAGTTCATGCTGTTGTGTTAATTTGTTTCAGGGAGTTCACAATTATGCATTAATCTGTTTCAGTGAGTTCACGATGTTGCATTAATTTGTTTCAGGGAGTTCACAATGATGTTTTAATCTGTTTCAGGGAGTTCGCGCTGTTGAATTAATCTATTTCAGGGAGTTCACGATGTTGAATTAATCTGTTTCAGGTAGCTCGCGAAGTGGTATTAGCCTGTTTCAGGGAGTTCACGCTGTTGTATTAATCTTTTTCAGGGAGTTCGCGCTGTTGTATTAATCTGTTTCATTGAATTTGCGCAGTTGATTAATCTGTTTCAAGGAAATCACACTGTTGTATGAATCTATTTCAGCGAATTCACGCTGTTGTTTATATCTGTTTAAGGGAGTTCACGCTGTTGTAATTATCTGTTTCTGGAAGATCACGCTGTTGAATTAATCTGTTTCAGGGAGTTCACGCTGTTGCATTAATCTTTCAAAGGGAGCTGGCGCTTGTGTATTAAACTGTTTCACGGAGCTCGTGTTGTTGTATTAATCTGTTACAGGGAGTTTGAGCTGTTATATTAATCTGTTTCAGGGAGCTGACGATGTTGTATTAATCTGATTCAGGGAGTACACTGACGTATTAATCTATTTCAGGGAGTTCACGCTGTTGTATTAATCTGTTTCAGGGAGTTCACGCTGTTGTATTAATCTGTTTGAGGGAGTTCGCGCTGCTGTATTGATCTCTTTCAGGGAGTTCGCGCTGTTGTTTTAATCTGTTTCGGGGAGCTCGCCCTGTTGTATTAATCTGTTTCATTGAATTTACGCAGTTGATTAATCTGTTTCAAGGAAATCACACTGTAGTGTTAATCTATTTCAGGGAGTTGACGCTGTTGTTTATATCTGTTTTAGGGAGTTCACGCTGTTGTATTTATCTGTTTCTGGGAGTTCACGCTGTTTATTAATCTGTTTCAGGGAGCTCGCGATATTGTGTTAATCTGTTTCAGGGAGTTAATACCGATGTAGTAATGTATTTCAGGGAGTTCACACTGTTGTATTTTTTTTTTTCGAGGAGTTCACGTTGCTGTACTAATCTGTCTCAGATAGTTCGCGCTGTTGTATTAATCTGTTTCAGGGAGCTCTCATTGTAGTATTAAACTGTTTCAGGGAGTTCATGCATTTGTATTAATCTGTTTCAGGGAGATCACGCTGTTTTATTAATCTGTTTCAGGGAGATCACGCTGTTGTATTAAACTATTTCAGGGTGTTCGCGCTGTTGTATTAAACTATTTCAGGGTGTTCGCGCTGTTGTATTAAACTGTTTCAGGGTGTTCGCACTGTTGTATTAATCTGTTTCAGGGAGTTCACGCTGTTGTATTAATCTGTTTGAGGGATTTAACACTGTAGTATTAATCTGTTTCATGGAGTTCACGCTGTTGCATTAATCTTTCAAAGGGAGCTGGCGCTTGTGTATTAAACAGTTTCACGGAGCTCGTGTTGTTGTATTAATCTGTTACAGGGAGTTTGAGCTGTTATATTAATCTGTTTCAGGGAGCTCACGATGTTGTATTAATCTGATTCAGGGAGTACACTGACGTATTAATCTATTTCAGGGAGTTCACGCTGTTGTATTAATCTGTTTCAGGGAGTTCACGCTGTTGTATTAATCTGTTTGAGGGAGTTCGCGCTGCTGTATTGATCTCTTTCAGGGAGTTCGCGCTGTTATTTTAATCTGTTTCGGGGAGCTCGCCCTGTTGTATTCATCTGTTTCATTGAATTTACGCAGTTGATTAATCTGTTTCAAGGAAATCACACTGTAGTGTTAATCTATTTCAGGGAGTTGACGCTGTTGTTTATATCTGTTTTAGGGAGTTCACGCTGTTGTATTTATCTGTTTCTGGGAGTTCACGCTGTTTATTAATCTGTTTCAGGGAGCTCGCGATATTGTGTTAATCTGTTTCAGGGAGTTAATACCGATGAATTAATGTATTTCAGGGAGTTCACACTGTTGTATTAATTTTTTTCGAGGAGTTCACGTTGCTGTACTAATCTGTCTCAGATAGTTCGCGCTGTTGTATTAATCTGTTTCAGGGAGCTCTCATTGTAGTATTAAACTGTTTCAGGGAGTTCATGCATTTGTATTAATCTGTTTCAGGGAGATCACGCTGTTTTATTAATCTGTTTCAGGGAGATCACGCTGTTGTATTAAACTATTTCAGGGTGTTCACGCTGTTGTATTAAACTATTTCAGGGTGTTCGCGCTGTTGTATTAAACTGTTTCAGGGTGTTCGCACTGTTGTATTAATCTGTTTCGATGTGTTCACACTGTTGTAATAATCTTTTTGTGGGATTTAACACTGTAGTATTAATCTGTTTCATGGAGTTCACAATGTTGCATTAATCTGTTAAAGGGAGCTGGCGCTTCTGTGTTAATCTGTTTCAGGGAACTTGCGGTGTTGCATTAATCTGTTAGAGGGAGTTTGAACTGTTATATTAATCTGTTTCAGGGAGCTCACGATGTTGTATTAATCTGATTCAGGGAGTTCACACTGATGTATTAATCTATTTCAGGGAGTTCACGCTGTTGGATTAAACTGTTTCAGGGAGTTCACGCTGTTGTATTTATCTGTTTCTGGGTGTTCACGCTGTTGTATTAATCTGTTTCTGGGAGTTTTCGCTGTTGTATTAATCTGTTTCAGGAAGTTCACGCTGTTGCATTAATCAGTTTCACGGAGCTAGCGCTGTTGTATTAATCTTTTTCAGGGATTTCACGTTGTTCTATTAAACTGTTTCAGGGAGCTCGCGATGTATTAATCTGATTCAGGGAGTTCACTGATGTATTAATCTATTTCAGGGAGTTCATGCTGTTGTGTTAATTTGTTTCAGGGAGTTCACAATTATGCATTAATCTGTTTCAGTGAGTTCACGATGTTGCATTAATTTGTTTCAGGGAGTTCACAATGATGTTTTAATCTGTTTCAGGGAGTTCGCGCTGTTGAATTAATCTATTTCAGGGAGTTCACGATGTTGAATTAATCTGTTTCAGGTAGCTCGCGAAGTGGTATTAGCCTGTTTCAGGGAGTTCACGCTGTTGTATTAATCTTTTTCAGGGAGTTCGCGCTGTTGTATTAATCTGTTTCATTGAATTTGCGCAGTTGATTAATCTGTTTCAAGGAAATCACACTGTTGTATGAATCTATTTCAGCGAATTCACGCTGTTGTTTATATCTGTTTAAGGGAGTTCACGCTGTTGTAATTATCTGTTTCTGGAAGATCACGCTGTTGAATTAATCTGTTTCAGGGAGCTCGCGATGTGTTAATCACTTTCAGGGAGTTCAGACTGATTCTATTAATGTATGTCATGGAGCTCGTGCTGTTGTATTAATCATTTTTAGTGAACTCGCACTGTTGAATTAAATTGTTTCAGGGAGTTCACGCATTTTTATTAATCTGTTTCAGGGAGATCACGCTGTTTTATTAATCTGTTTCAGGGAGATCACGCTGTTGTATTAAACTATTTCAGGGTGTTCGCGCTGTTGTATTAAACTGTTTCAGGGTGTTCGCACTGTTGTATTAATCTGTTTCGATGTGTTCACACTGTTGTAATAATCTTTTTGTGGGATTTAACACTGTAGTATTAATCTGTTTCATGGAGTTCACGATGTTGCATTAATCTGTTAAAGGGAGCTGGCGCTTCTGTGTTAATCTGTATCAGGGAACTTGCGGTGTTGCATTAATCTGTTAGATGGAGTTTGAACTGTTATATTAATCTGTTTCAGGGAGCTCACGATGTTGTATTAATCTGATTCAGGGAGTTCACACTGATGTATTAATCTATTTCAGGGAGTTCACGCTGTTGGATTAAACTGTTTCAGGGAGTTCACGCTGTTGTATTTATCTGTTTCTGGGTGTTCACGCTGTTGTATTAATCTGTTTCTGGGAGTTTTCGCTGTTGTATTAATCTGTTTCAGGAAGTTCACGCTGTTGCATTAATCTGTTTCACGGAGCTCGCGCTGTTGTATTAATCTTTTTCAGGGATTTCACGTTGTTCTATTAAACTGTTTCAGGGAGCTCGCGATGTATTAAACTGATTCAGGGAGTTCACTGATGTATTAATTTATTTCAGGGAGTTCATGCTGTTGTGTTAATTTGTTTCAGGGAGTTCACAATGATGCATTAATCTGTTTCAGTGAGTTCACGCTGTTTCATTAATTTGTTTCAGGGAGTTCACAATGATGTTTTAATCTGTTTCATGGAGTTCGCGCTGTTGAATTAATCAATTTCAGGGAGATCACGCTGTTGTATTAATCTGTTTCAGGGAGTTCACCCTGTTGCATTAATCTGTTTCAGGGAGCTCGCGAAGTGATATTAGGCTGTTTCAGGGCGTTCACGCTGTTGTATTAATCTGTTTCAGGTAGCTTGCGCTGTTGTATTTATCATTTTCAGGGATTTCACACTGTTCTATTAAACTGTTTCAGTGAGCTCGCGATGTTGTATTAATCTGTTTCAGGGAGTTCACCCTGTTGCATTAATCTGTTTCAGGGAGCTCGCGAAGTGATATTAGGCTGTTTCAGGGCGTTCACGCTGTTGTATTAATCTGTTTCAGGTAGCTTGCGCTGTTGTATTTATCATTTTCAGGGATTTCACACTGTTCTATTAAACTGTTTCAGTGAGCTCGCGATGTTGTATTAATCTGTTTGAGGGAGTTCGCTCTGCTGTATTGATCTGTTTCAGGGAGTTCGCGCTGTTGTTTTAATCTGTTTCAGGGAGCTTGCGCTGTTGTATTAATCTGTTTCATTGAATTTGCGCAGTTGATTAATCTGTTTCAAGGAAATCACACTGTTGTATGAATCTATTTCAGCGAATTCACGCTGTTTTATATCTGTATTAGGGAGTTAACGCTGTTGTATTTATCTGTTTCTGGCAGTTCACGCTGTTGAATTAATCTGTTTCGGCTCGCACTGCTGTATTAAACTGTTTCAGGGCATTCACGCATTTGTATTAATCTGTTTCAGGTAGATCACGCTGTTGTATTAATCTGTTTCAGGGAGATCACAATGATGCATTAATCTGTTTCAGTGAGTTCACGCTGTTTCATTAATTTGTTTCAGGGAGTTCACAATGATGTTTTAATCTGTTTCATGGAGTTCGCGCTGTTGAATTAATCTATTTCAGGGAGATCACGCTGTTGTATTAATCTGTTTCAGGGAGTTCACCCTGTTGCATTAATCTGTTTCAGGGAGCTCGCGAAGTGATATTAGGCTGTTTCAGGGCGTTCACGCTGTTGTATTAATCTGTTTCAGGTAGCTTGCGCTGTTGTATTTATCATTTTCAGGGATTTCACACTGTTCTATTAAACTGTTTCAGTGAGCTCGCGATGTTGTATTAATCTGTTTGAGGGAGTTCGCTCTGCTGTATTGATCTGTTTCAGGGAGTTCGCGCTGTCGTTTTAATCTGTTTCAGGGAGCTTGCGCTGTTGTATTAATCTGTTTCATTGAATTTGCGCAGTTGATTAATCTGTTTCAAGGAAATCACACTGTTGTATGAATCTATTTCAGCGAATTCACGCTGTTTTATATCTGTATTAGGGAGTTAACGCTGTTGTATTTATCTGTTTCTGGCAGTTCACGCTGTTGAATTAATCTGTTTCGGCTCGCACTGCTGTATTAAACTGTTTCAGGGCATTCACGCATTTGTATTAATCTGTTTAAGGTAGATCACGCTGTTGCATTAATCTGTTTCAGGGAGATCACCCTGTTGTATTAAACTATTTCAGGGTGTTCGCGCTGTTGTATTAATCTATTTCAGGGAGTTCGCCCTGTTGTATTGATCTGTTTCGATATATTCACACAGTTGTAATAATCTTTTTGTCGGATTTCACACTGTAGTATTAATCTTTTTCATGGAGTTCACGTTGTTGCATTAATTTGTTTCAGGGAGTTCACAATGATGTTTTAATCTGTTTCAGAGAGTTCACGCTGTTGAATTAATCTGTTTCAGGTAGCTCGCGAAGTGGTATTAGCCTGTTTCAGGGAATTCACGCTGTTGTATTAATCTGTTTCAGGGAGTTCACGCTGTTGGATTAAACTGTTTCAGGGAGTTTACGCTGTTGTATTAATCTGTTTCAGGGAGTTCACGCTGTTGTATTAATCTGTTTGAGGGAGTTCGCGCTGCTGTATTGATCTCTTTCAGGGAGTTCGCGCTGTTGTTTTAATCTGTTTCGGGGAGCTCGCCCTGTTGTATTAATCTGTTTCATTAAATTTACGCAGTTGATTAATCTGTTTCAAGGAAATCACACTGTAGTGTTAATCTATTTCAGGGAGTTGACGCTGTTGTTTATATCTGTTTTAGGGAGTTCACGCTGTTGTATTTATCTGTTTCTGGGAATTCACGCTGTCTATTAATCTGTTTCAGGGAGCTCGCGATATTGTGTTAATCTGTTTCAGGGAGTTCATACCGATGTATTAATGTATTTCAGGGTGTTCACACTCTTGTATTAATTTTTTTCGAGGAGTTCACGTTGCTGTACTAATCTGTCTCAGATAGTTCGCGCTGTTTTATTAATCTGTTTCAGGGAGCTCACATTGTAGTATTAAACTGTTTCAGGGAGTTCATGCATTTGTATTAATCTGTTTCAGGGAGATCACGCTGTTTTATTCATCTGTTTCAGGGAGATCACACTGTTGTATTAAACTATTTCAGGGTGTTCGCGCTGTTGTATTAAACTATTTCAGGGTGTTCGCGCTGTTGTATTAAACTGTTTCAGGGTGTTCGCACTGTTGTATTAATCTGTTTCGATGTGTTCACACTGTTGTAATAATCTTTTTGTGGGATTTAACACTGTAGTATTAATCTGTTTCATGGAGTTCACGATGTTGCATTAATCTGTTAAAGGGAGCTGGCGCTTCTGTGTTAATCTGTTTCAGGGAACTTGCATTGTTGCATTAATCTGTTAGAGGGAGTTTGAACTGTTATATTAATCTGTTTCAGGGAGCTCACGATGTTGTATTAATCTGATTCAGGGAGTTCACACTGATGTATTAATCTATTTCAGGGAGTTCACGCTGTTGGATTAAACTGTTTCAGGGAGTTCACTCTGTTGTATTTATCTGTTTCTGGGAGTTTTCGCTGTTGTATTAATCTGTTTCAGGAAGTTCACGATGTTGTATTAATCTGATTCAGGGAGTTCACACTGATGTATTAATCTATTTCAGGGAGTTCACGCTGTTGGATTAAACTGTTTCAGGGAGTTCACTCTGTTGTATTTATCTGTTTCTGGGAGTTTTCGCTGTTGTATTAATCTGTTTCAGGAAGTTCACGCTGTTGCATTAATCTGTTTCAGGTAGCTCGCGCTGTTGTATTTATCATTTTCAGGGATTTCACACTGTTCTATTAAACTGTTTCAGTGAGCTCGCGATGTTGTATTAATCTGTTTGAGGGAGTTCGCTCTGCTGTATTGATCTGTTTCAGGGAGTTCGCGCTTTTGTTTTAATCTGTTTCAGGGAGCTTGCGCTGTTGTATTAATCTGTTTCATTGAATTTGCGCAGTTGATTAATCTGTTTCGAGGAAATCACACTGTTGTATGAATCTATTTCAGCGAATTCACGCTGTTGTTTATATCTGTTTAAGGGAGTTCACGCTGTTGTATTTATCTGTTTCTGGCAGTTCACGCTGTTGAATTAATCTGTTTCAGGGAGCTCGCGATGTGTTAATTTCTTTCAGGGAGGTCAGACAGATTCTATTAATGTATTTCATGGAGTTCACACTGTTGTATTAATTTGTTTCGAGGAGTTCACGTTGCTGTACTAATCTGTTTCAGGTAGATCACGCTGTTGTATTAATCTGTTTCAGGGAGATCACCCTGTTGTATTAAACTATTTCAGAGTGTTCGCGCTGTTGTATTAATCTATTTCAGGGAGTTCGCCCTGTTGTATTAATCTGTTTCGATATATTCACACAGTTGTAATAATCTTTTTATGGGATTTCACACTGTAGTATTAATCTGTTTCATGGAGTTCACGCTGTTGCATTAATCTGGTAAAGGGAGCTGGCGTTTGTGTCTTAAACTGTTTCAGGAAGCTCATGATGTTGTATTAATCTGATTCAGGGAGTTCACACTGATGTATTAATCTATTTCAGGGAGTTCACGCTGTTGCATTAATTTGTTTCAGGGAGTTCACAATGATGTTTTAATCTGTTTCAGGGAGTTCGCGCTGTTGAATTAATCTATTTCAGGGAGATCACGCTGTTGTATTAATCTGTTTCAATGAGTTCACGCTGTTGCATTAATCTTTTACAGGGAGCTCGCGAAGTGGTATTAGGCTGTTTCAGGGCGTTCACGCTGATGTATTAATCTGTTTCAGGTAGCTCGCACTGTTGTATTTATAATTTTCAGGGATTTCACACTGTTCTATTAAACTGATTCAGGGAGCTCGCGATGTTGTATTAATCTGTTTGAGAGAGTTCGCTCTGCTGTATTGATCTGTTTCATGGAGTTTGCGCTGTTGTATTAATCTGTTACATTGAATTTGAGCAGTTGCATTAATCTGTTAAAGGGAGCTTTCACTTGTGTATTAAACTGTTTCAGGGAGCTCGCGCTGTTGCATTAATCTGTTACTGGGAGTTCGAGCTGTTATATTAATCTGTTTCAGGGATACTCGCGATGTTGTATTAATCTGATTGAGGGAGTTCACACTGATGAATTAATCTCTTTCAGGGAGTTCACGCAGTTGCATTAATTTGTTTCAGGGAGTTCACGCTGTTGTATTAATCTGTTTCTGGGAGTTCATGCTGTTGTATTAATCTGTTTCAGGGAACTCGCGATATTGTGTTAATCTGTTTCAGGGAGTTCATACTGATGTTTTAATGTATTTCAGGGAGTTCACACAGTTCTATTAATTTGTTTCGAGGAGTTCACGTTGCTATACTAATCTGTTTCAGGGAGCTCGCGCTGTTGTATTAATCTTTTTTAGTGAACTCGCACTGTTGTATTAAACTGTTTCCGGGAGTTCACGCATTTGTATTAATCTGTTTCAGGAGATTACGGTGTTGTATTAATCTGTGTCAGGAGATCACGCTGTTGTATTAAACTATTTCAGGGTGTTCGCGCTGTTGTATTAAACAATTTCAGGGTATTCGCACTGTTGTATTAAACTATTTCAGGGTGTTTGAACTGTTGTATTAATCTGTTTCATTGTGTTCACACTGTTGTAATAATCTTTTTTGTGGGATTTCACACTGTTGTATTAACCTGTTTCATGGAGTTCACGCTGTTGCATTAATCTTTCAAAGGGAGCTGGCGCTTGTGTATTAAACTGTTTCACGGAGCTCGTGTTGTTGTATTAATCTGTTACAGGGAGTTTGAGCTGTTATATTAATCTGTTTCAGGGAGCTGACGATGTTGTATTAATCTGATTCAGGGAGTACACTGACGTATTAATCTATTTCAGGGAGTTCACGCTGTTGTATTAATCTGTTTCAGGGAGTTCACGCTGTTGTATTAATCTGTTTGAGGGAGTTCGCGCTGCTGTATTGATCTCTTTCAGGGAGTTCGCGCTGTTGTTTTAATCTGTTTCGGGGAGCTCGCCCTGTTGTATTAATCTGTTTCATTGAATTTACGCAGTTGATTAATCTGTTTCAAGGAAATCACACTGTAGTGTTAATCTATTTCAGGGAGTTGACGCTGTTGTTTATATCTGTTTTAGGGAGTTCACGCTGTTGTATTTATCTGTTTCTGGGAGTTCACGCTGTTTATTAATCTGTTTCAGGGAGCTCGCGATATTGTGTTAATCTGTTTCAGGGAGTTAATACCGATGTAGTAATGTATTTCAGGGAGTTCACACTGTTGTATTATTTTTTTTCGAGGAGTTCACGTTGCTGTACTAATCTGTCTCAGATAGTTCGCGCTGTTGTATTAATCTCTTTCAGGGAGCTCTCATTGTAGTATTAAACTGTTTCAGGGAGTTCATGCATTTGTATTAATCTGTTTCAGGGAGATCACGCTGTTTTATTAATCTGTTTCAGGGAGATCACGCTGTTGTATTAAACTATTTCAGGGTGTTCGCGCTGTTGTATTAAACTGTTTCAGGGTGTTCGCACTGTTGTATTAATCTGTTTCGATGTGTTCACACTGTTGTAATAATCTTTTTGTGGGATTTAACACTGTAGTATTAATCTGTTTCATGGAGTTCACGCTGTTGCATTAATCTTTCAAAGGGAGCTGGCGCTTGTGTATTAAACAGTTTCACGGAGCTCGTGTTGTTGTATTAATCTGTTACAGGGAGTTTGAGCTGTTATATTAATCTGTTTCAGGGAGCTCACGATGTTGTATTAATCTGATTCAGGGAGTACACTGACGTATTAATCTATTTCAGGGAGTTCACGCTGTTGTATTAATCTGTTTCAGGGAGTTCACGCTGTTGTATTAATCTGTTTGAGGGAGTTCGCGCTGCTGTATTGATCTCTTTCAGGGAGTTCGCGCTGTTATTTTAATCTGTTTCGGGGAGCTCGCCCTGTTGTATTCATCTGTTTCATTGAATTTACGCAGTTGATTAATCTGTTTCAAGGAAATCACACTGTAGTGTTAATCTATTTCAGGGAGTTGACGCTGTTGTTTATATCTGTTTTAGGGAGTTCACGCTGTTGTATTTATCTGTTTCTGGGAGTTCACGCTGTTTATTAATCTGTTTCAGGGAGCTCGCGATATTGTGTTAATCTGTTTCAGGGAGTTAATACCGATGAATTAATGTATTTCAGGGAGTTCACACTGTTGTATTAATTTTTTTCGAGGAGTTCACGTTGCTGTACTAATCTGTCTCAGATAGTTCGCGCTGTTGTATTAATCTGTTTCAGGGAGCTCTCATTGTAGTATTAAACTGTTTCAGGGAGTTCATGCATTTGTATTAATCTGTTTCAGGGAGATCACGCTGTTTTATTAATCTGTTTCAGGGAGATCACGCTGTTGTATTAAACTATTTCAGGGTGTTCACGCTGTTGTATTAAACTATTTCAGGGTGTTCGCGCTGTTGTATTAAACTGTTTCAGGGTGTTCGCACTGTTGTATTAATCTGTTTCGATGTGTTCACACTGTTGTAATAATCTTTTTGTGGGATTTAACACTGTAGTATTAATCTGTTTCATGGAGTTCACAATGTTGCATTAATCTGTTAAAGGGAGCTGGCGCTTCTGTGTTAATCTGTTTCAGGGAACTTGCGGTGTTGCATTAATCTGTTAGAGGGAGTTTGAACTGTTATATTAATCTGTTTCAGGGAGCTCACGATGTTGTATTAATCTGATTCAGGGAGTTCACACTGATGTATTAATCTATTTCAGGGAGTTCACGCTGTTGGATTAAACTGTTTCAGGGAGTTCACGCTGTTGTATTTATCTGTTTCTGGGTGTTCACGCTGTTGTATTAATCTGTTTCTGGGAGTTTTCGCTGTTGTATTAATCTGTTTCAGGAAGTTCACGCTGTTGCATTAATCAGTTTCACGGAGCTAGCGCTGTTGTATTAATCTTTTTCAGGGATTTCACGTTGTTCTATTAAACTGTTTCAGGGAGCTCGCGATGTATTAATCTGATTCAGGGAGTTCACTGATGTATTAATCTATTTCAGGGAGTTCATGCTGTTGTGTTAATTTGTTTCAGGGAGTTCACAATTATGCATTAATCTGTTTCAGTGAGTTCACGATGTTGCATTAATTTGTTTCAGGGAGTTCACAATGATGTTTTAATCTGTTTCAGGGAGTTCGCGCTGTTGAATTAATCTATTTCAGGGAGTTCACGATGTTGAATTAATCTGTTTCAGGTAGCTCGCGAAGTGGTATTAGCCTGTTTCAGGGAGTTCACGCTGTTGTATTAATCTGTTTCAGGGAGTTCGCGCTGTTGTATTAATCTGTTTCATTGAATTTGCGCAGTTGATTAATCTGTTTCAAGGAAATCACACTGTTGTATGAATCTATTTCAGCGAATTCACGCTGTTGTTTATATCTGTTTAAGGGAGTTCACGCTGTTGTAATTATCTGTTTCTGGAAGATCACGCTGTTGAATTAATCTGTTTCAGGGAGCTCGCGATGTGTTAATCACTTTCAGGGAGTTCAGACTGATTCTATTAATGTATGTCATGGAGCTCGTGCTGTTGTATTAATCATTTTTAGTGAACTCGCACTGTTGAATTAAATTGTTTCAGGGAGTTCACGCATTTTTATTAATCTGTTTCAGGGAGATCACGCTGTTTTATTAATCTGTTTCAGGGAGATCACGCTGTTGTATTAAACTATTTCAGGGTATTCGCGCTGTTGTATTAAACTGTTTCAGGGTGTTCGCACTGTTGTATTAATCTGTTTCGATGTGTTCACACTGTTGTAATAATCTTTTTGTGGGATTTAACACTGTAGTATTAATCTGTTTCATGGAGTTCACGATGTTGCATTAATCTGTTAAAGGGAGCTGGCGCTTCTGTGTTAATCTGTATCAGGGAACTTGCGGTGTTGCATTAATCTGTTAGATGGAGTTTGAACTGTTATATTAATCTGTTTCAGGGAGCTCACGATGTTGTATTAATCTGATTCAGGGAGTTCACACTGATGTATTAATCTATTTCAGGGAGTTCACGCTGTTGGATTAAACTGTTTCAGGGAGTTCACGCTGTTGTATTTATCTGTTTCTGGGTGTTCACGCTGTTGTATTAATCTGTTTCTGGGAGTTTTCGCTGTTGTATTAATCTGTTTCAGGAAGTTCACGCTGTTGCATTAATCTGTTTCACGGAGCTCGCGCTGTTGTATTAATCTTTTTCAGGGATTTCACGTTGTTCTATTAAACTGTTTCAGGGAGCTCGCGATGTATTAAACTGATTCAGGGAGTTCACTGATGTATTAATTTATTTCAGGGAGTTCATGCTGTTGTGTTAATTTGTTTCAGGGAGTTCACAATGATGCATTAATCTGTTTCAGTGAGTTCACGCTGTTTCATTAATTTGTTTCAGGGAGTTCACAATGATGTTTTAATCTGTTTCATGGAGTTCGCGCTGTTGAATTAATCTATTTCAGGGAGATCACGCTGTTGTATTAATCTGTTTCAGGGAGTTCACCCTGTTGCATTAATCTGTTTCAGGGAGCTCGCGAAGTGATATTAGGCTGTTTCAGGGCGTTCACGCTGTTGTATTAATCTGTTTCAGGTAGCTTGCGCTGTTGTATTTATCATTTTCAGGGATTTCACACTGTTCTATTAAACTGTTTCAGTGAGCTCGCGATGTTGTATTAATCTGTTTGAGGGAGTTCGCTCTGCTGTATTGATCTGTTTCAGGGAGTTCGCGCTGTTGTTTTAATCTGTTTCAGGGAGCTTGCGCTGTTGTATTAATCTGTTTCATTGAATTTGCGCAGTTGATTAATCTGTTTCAAGGAAATCACACTGTTGTATGAATCTATTTCAGCGAATTCACGCTGTTTTATATCTGTATTAGGGAGTTAACGCTGTTGTATTTATCTGTTTCTGGCAGTTCACGCTGTTGAATTAATCTGTTTCGGCTCGCACTGCTGTATTAAACTGTTTCAGGGCATTCACGCATTTGTATTAATCTGTTTCAGGTAGATCACGCTGTTGTATTAATCTGTTTCAGGGAGATCACAATGATGCATTAATCTGTTTCAGTGAGTTCACGCTGTTTCATTAATTTGTTTCAGGGAGTTCACAATGATGTTTTAATCTGTTTCATGGAGTTCGCGCTGTTGAATTAATCTATTTCAGGGAGATCACGCTGTTGTATTAATCTGTTTCAGGGAGTTCACCCTGTTGCATTAATCTGTTTCAGGGAGCTCGCGAAGTGATATTAGGCTGTTTCAGGGCGTTCACGCTGTTGTATTAATCTGTTTCAGGTAGCTTGCGCTGTTGTATTTATCATTTTCAGGGATTTCACACTGTTCTATTAAACTGTTTCAGTGAGCTCGCGATGTTGTATTAATCTGTTTGAGGGAGTTCGCTCTGCTGTATTGATCTGTTTCAGGGAGTTTGCGCTGTCGTTTTAATCTGTTTCAGGGAGCTTGCGCTGTTGTATTAATCTGTTTCATTGAATTTGCGCAGTTGATTAATCTGTTTCAAGGAAATCACACTGTTGTATGAATCTATTTCAGCGAATTCACGCTGTTTTATATCTGTATTAGGGAGTTAACGCTGTTGTATTTATCTGTTTCTGGCAGTTCACGCTGTTGAATTAATCTGTTTCGGCTCGCACTGCTGTATTAAACTGTTTCAGGGCATTCACGCATTTGTATTAATCTGTTTAAGGTAGATCACGCTGTTGCATTAATCTGTTTCAGGGAGATCACCCTGTTGTATTAAACTATTTCAGGGTGTTCGCGCTGTTGTATTAATCTATTTCAGGGAGTTCGCCCTGTTGTATTGATCTGTTTCGATATATTCACACAGTTGTAATAATCTTTTTGTCGGATTTCACACTGTAGTATTAATCTTTTTCATGGAGTTCACGTTGTTGCATTAATTTGTTTCAGGGAGTTCACAATGATGTTTTAATCTGTTTCAGAGAGTTCACGCTGTTGAATTAATCTGTTTCAGGTAGCTCGCGAAGTGGTATTAGCCTGTTTCAGGGAATTCACGCTGTTGTATTAATCTGTTTCAGGGAGTTCACGCTGTTGGATTAAACTGTTTCAGGGAGTTCACGCTGTTGTATTAATCTGTTTCAGGGAGTTCACGCTGTTGTATTAATCTGTTTGAGGGAGTTCGCGCTGCTGTATTGATCTCTTTCAGGGAGTTCGCGCTGTTGTTTTAATCTGTTTCGGGGAGCTCGCCCTGTTGTATTAATCTGTTTCATTAAATTTACGCAGTTGATTAATCTGTTTCAAGGAAATCACACTGTAGTGTTAATCTATTTCAGGGAGTTGACGCTGTTGTTTATATCTGTTTTAGGGAGTTCACGCTGTTGTATTTATCTGTTTCTGGGAATTCACGCTGTCTATTAATCTGTTTCAGGGAGCTCGCGATATTGTGTTAATCTGTTTCAGGGAGTTCATACCGATGTATTAATGTATTTCAGGGTGTTCACACTCTTGTATTAATTTTTTTCGAGGAGTTCACGTTGCTGTACTAATCTGTCTCAGATAGTTCGCGCTGTTTTATTAATCTGTTTCAGGGAGCTCACATTGTAGTATTAAACTGTTTCAGGGAGTTCATGCATTTGTATTAATCTGTTTCAGGGAGATCACGCTGTTTTATTCATCTGTTTCAGGGAGATCACACTGTTGTATTAAACTATTTCAGGGTGTTCGCGCTGTTGTATTAAACTATTTCAGGGTGTTCGCGCTGTTGTATTAAACTGTTTCAGGGTGTTCGCACTGTTGTATTAATCTGTTTCGATGTGTTCACACTGTTGTAATAATCTTTTTGTGGGATTTAACACTGTAGTATTAATCTGTTTCATGGAGTTCACGAAGTTGCATTAATCTGTTAAAGGGAGCTGGCGCTTCTGTGTTAATCTGTTTCAGGGAACTTGCATTGTTGCATTAATCTGTTAGAGGGAGTTTGAACTGTTATATTAATCTGTTTCAGGGAGCTCACGATGTTGTATTAATCTGATTCAGGGAGTTCACACTGATGTATTAATCTATTTCAGGGAGTTCACGCTGTTGGATTAAACTGTTTCAGGGAGTTCACTCTGTTGTATTTATCTGTTTCTGGGAGTTTTCGCTGTTGTATTAATCTGTTTCAGGAAGTTCACGATGTTGTATTAATCTGATTCAGGGAGTTCACACTGATGTATTAATCTATTTCAGGGAGTTCACGCTGTTGGATTAAACTGTTTCAGGGAGTTCACTCTGTTGTATTTATCTGTTTCTGGGAGTTTTCGCTGTTGTATTAATCTGTTTCAGGAAGTTCACGCTGTTGCATTAATCTGTTTCAGGTAGCTCGCGCTGTTGTATTTATCATTTTCAGGGATTTCACACTGTTCTATTAAACTGTTTCAGTGAGCTCGCGATGTTGTATTAATCTGTTTGAGGGAGTTCGCTCTGCTGTATTGATCTGTTTCAGGGAGTTCGCGCTGTTGTTTTAATCTGTTTCAGGGAGCTTGCGCTGTTGTATTAATCTGTTTCATTGAATTTGCGCAGTTGATTAATCTGTTTCGAGGAAATCACACTGTTGTATGAATCTATTTCAGCGAATTCACGCTGTTGTTTATATCTGTTTAAGGGAGTTCACGCTGTTGTATTTATCTGTTTCTGGCAGTTCACGCTGTTGAATTAATCTGTTTCAGGGAGCTCGCGATGTGTTAATTTCTTTCAGGGAGGTCAGACAGATTCTATTAATGTATTTCATGGAGTTCACACTGTTGTATTAATTTGTTTCGAGGAGTTCACGTTGCTGTACTAATCTGTTTCAGGTAGATCACGCTGTTGTATTAATCTGTTTCAGGGAGATCACCCTGTTGTATTAAACTATTTCAGAGTGTTCGCGCTGTTGTATTAATCTATTTCAGGGAGTTCGCCCTGTTGTATTAATCTGTTTCGATATATTCACACAGTTGTAATAATCTTTTTATGGGATTTCACACTGTAGTATTAATCTGTTTCATGGAGTTCACGCTGTTGCATTAATCTGGTAAAGGGAGCTGGCGTTTGTGTCTTAAACTGTTTCAGGAAGCTCATGATGTTGTATTAATCTGATTCAGGGAGTTCACACTGATGTATTAATCTATTTCAGGGAGTTCACGCTGTTGCATTAATTTGTTTCAGGGAGTTCACAATGATGTTTTAATCTGTTTCAGGGAGTTCGCGCTGTTGAATTAATCTATTTCAGGGAGATCACGCTGTTGTATTAATCTGTTTCAATGAGTTCACGCTGTTGCATTAATCTTTTACAGGGAGCTCGCGAAGTGGTATTAGGCTGTTTCAGGGCGTTCACGCTGATGTATTAATCTGTTTCAGGTAGCTCGCACTGTTGTATTTATAATTTTCAGGGATTTCACACTGTTCTATTAAACTGATTCAGGGAGCTCGCGATGTTGTATTAATCTGTTTGAGAGAGTTCGCTCTGCTGTATTGATCTGTTTCATGGAGTTTGCGCTGTTGTATTAATCTGTTACATTGAATTTGAGCAGTTGCATTAATCTGTTAAAGGGAGCTTTCACTTGTGTATTAAACTGTTTCAGGGAGCTCGCGCTGTTGCATTAATCTGTTACTGGGAGTTCGAGCTGTTATATTAATCTGTTTCAGGGATACTCGCGATGTTGTATTAATCTGATTGAGGGAGTTCACACTGATGAATTAATCTCTTTCAGGGAGTTCACGCAGTTGCATTAATTTGTTTCAGGGAGTTCACGCTGTTGTATTAATCTGTTTCTGGGAGTTCATGCTGTTGTATTAATCTGTTTCAGGGAACTCGCGATATTGTGTTAATCTGTTTCAGGGAGTTCATACTGATGTTTTAATGTATTTCAGGGAGTTCACACAGTTCTATTAATTTGTTTCGAGGAGTTCACGTTGCTATACTAATCTGTTTCAGGGAGCTCGCGCTGTTGTATTAATCTTTTTTAGTGAACTCGCACTGTTGTATTAAACTGTTTCCGGGAGTTCACGCATTTGTATTAATCTGTTTCAGGAGATTACGGTGTTGTATTAATCTGTGTCAGGAGATCACGCTGTTGTATTAAACTATTTCAGGGTGTTCGCGCTGTTGTATTAAACAATTTCAGGGTATTCGCACTGTTGTATTAAACTCTTCCCGGGAGTTCACTCATTTGTATTAATCTGTTTCAGGGAGATCACGGTGTTGCATTAATCTGTGTCAGGGAGATCACGCTGTTGTATTAAACTATTTCAGGGTGTTCGCTCTGTTGTATTAATCTGTTTCAGGGAGATCACGCTGTTGTATTAAACTGTTTCAGGGTGTTTGCACTGTTGTATTAATCTGTTTCATTGTGTTCACACTGTTGTAATAATCTTTTTTGTGGGATTTCACACTGTTGTATTAACCTGTTTCATGGAGTTCACGCTGTTGCATTAATCTTTCAAAGGGAGCTGGCGCTTGTGTATTAAACTGTTTCACGGAGCTCGTGTTGTTGTATTAATCTGTTACAGGGAGTTTGAGCTGTTATATTAATCTGTTTCAGGGAGCTGACGATGTTGTATTAATCTTATTCAGGGAGTACACTGACGTATTAATCTATTTCAGGGAGTTCACGCTGTTGTATTAATCTGTTTCAGGGAGTTCACGCTGTTGTATTAATCTGTTTGAGGGAGTTCGCGCTGCTGTATTGATCTCTTTCAGGGAGTTCGCGCTGTTGTTTTAATCTGTTTCGGGGAGCTCGCCCTGTTGTATTAATCTGTTTCATTGAATTTACGCAGTTGATTAATCTGTTTCAAGGAAATCACACTGTAGTGTTAATCTATTTCAGGGAGTTGACGCTGTTGTTTATATCTGTTTTAGGGAGTTCACGCTGTTGTATTTATCTGTTTCTGGGAGTTCACGCTGTTTATTAATCTGTTTAAGGGAGCTCGCGATATTGTGTTAATCTGTTTCAGGGAGTTAATACCGATGTAGTAATGTATTTCAGGGAGTTCACACTGTTGTATTAATTTTTTTCGAGGAGTTCACGTTGCTGTACTAATCTGTCTCAGATAGTTCGCGCTGTTGTATTAATCTGTTTCAGGGAGCTCTCATTGTAGTATTAAACTGTTTCAGGGAGTTCATGCATTTGTATTAATCTGTTTCAGGGAGATCACGCTGTTTTATTAATCTGTTTCAGGGAGATCACGCTGTTGTATTAAACTATTTCAGGGTGTTCGCGCTGTTGTATTAAACTATTTCAGGGTGTTCGCGCTGTTGTATTAAACTGTTTCAGGGTGTTCGCACTGTTGTATTAATCTGTTTCGATGTGTTCACACTGTTGTAATAATCTTTTTGTGGGATTTAACACTGTAGTATTAATCTGTTTCATGGAGTTCACGCTGTTGCATTAATCTTTCAAAGGGAGCTGGCGCTTGTGTATTAAACAGTTTCACGGAGCTCGTGTTGTTGTATTAATCTGTTACAGGGAGTTTGAGCTGTTATATTAATCTGTTTCAGGGAGCTCACGATGTTGTATTAATCTGATTCAGGGAGTACACTGACGTATTAATCTATTTCAGGGAGTTCACGCTGTTGTATTAATCTGTTTCAGGGAGTTCACGCTGTTGTATTAATCTGTTTGAGGGAGTTCGCGCTGCTGTATTGATCTCTTTCAGGGAGTTCGCGCTGTTATTTTAATCTGTTTCGGGGAGCTCGCCCTGTTGTATTAATCTGTTTCATTGAATTTACGCAGTTGATTAATCTGTTTCAAGGAAATCACACTGTAGTGTTAATCTATTTCAGGGAGTTGACGCTGTTGTTTATATCTGTTTTAGGGAGTTCACGCTGTTGTATTTATCTGTTTCTGGGAGTTCACGCTGTTTATTAATCTGTTTCAGGGAGCTCGCGATATTGTGTTAATCTGTTTCAGGGAGTTAATACCGATGAATTAATGTATTTCAGGGAGTTCACACTGTTGTATTAATTTTTTTCGAGGAGTTCACGTTGCTGTACTAATCTGTCTCAGATAGTTCGCGCTGTTGTATTAATCTGTTTCAGGGAGCTCTCATTGTAGTATTAAACTGTTTCAGGGAGTTCATGCATTTGTATTAATCTGTTTCAGGGAGATCACGCTGTTTTATTAATCTGTTTCAGGGAGATCACGCTGTTGTATTAAACTATTTCAGGGTGTTCACGCTGTTGTATTAAACTATTTCAGGGTGTTCGCGCTGTTGTATTAAACTGTTTCAGGGTGTTCGCACTGTTGTATTAATCTGTTTCGATGTGTTCACACTGTTGTAATAATCTTTTTGTGGGATTTAACACTGTAGTATTAATCTGTTTCATGGAGTTCACAATGTTGCATTAATCTGTTAAAGGGAGCTGGCGCTTCTGTGTTAATCTGTTTCAGGGAACTTGCGGTGTTGCATTAATCTGTTAGAGGGAGTTTGAACTGTTATATTAATCTGTTTCAGGGAGCTCACGATGTTGTATTAATCTGATTCAGGGAGTTCACACTGATGTATTAATCTATTTCAGGGAGTTCACGCTGTTGGATTAAACTGTTTCAGGGAGTTCACGCTGTTGTATTTATCTGTTTCTGGGTGTTCACGCTGTTGTATTAATCTGTTTCTGGGAGTTTTCGCTGTTGTATTAATCTGTTTCAGGAAGTTCACGCTGTTGCATTAATCAGTTTCACGGAGCTAGCGCTGTTGTATTAATCTTTTTCAGGGATTTCACGTTGTTCTATTAAACTGTTTCAGGGAGCTCGCGATGTATTAATCTGATTCAGGGAGTTCACTGATGTATTAATCTATTTCAGGGAGTTCATGCTGTTGTGTTAATTTGTTTCAGGGAGTTCACAATGATGCATTAATCTGTTTCAGTGAGTTCACGATGTTGCATTAATTTGTTTCAGGGAGTTCACAATGATGTTTTAATCTGTTTCAGGGAGTTCGCGCTGTTGAATTAATCTATTTCAGGGAGTACACGCTGTTGCATTAATTTGTTTCAGGGAGTTCACAATGATGCTTTAATCTGTTTCAGAGAGTTCACGCTGTTGCATTAATCTGTTTCAGGGAGCTCGCGAAGTGGTATTAGCCTGTTTCAGGGAGTTCACGCTGTTGTATTAATCTGTTTCAGGGAGTTCACGCTGTTGTATTAATCTGTTTCATGGAGTTCGCGCTGTTGAATTAATCTGTTTCAGGGAGCACGCGCTGTTGTATTAATCTGTTTCATTGAATTTGCGCAGTTGATTAATCTGTTTCAAGGAAATCACACTGTTGTATGAATCTATTTCAGCGAATTCATGCTGTTGTTTATATCTGTTTAAGGGAGTTCATGCTGTTGTAATTATCTGTTTCTGGGAGTTCACGCTGTTGTATTAAACTGTTTCAGGGAGATCACGCTGTTGAATTAATCTGTTTCTGGGAGCTCGCGATGTGTTAATCTCTTTCAGGGAGTTCAGACTGATTCTATTAATGTATTTCAGGGAGCTCGTGCTGTTGTTTAATCGTTTTTAGTGAACTCGCACCGTTGAATTAAATTGTATCAGGGAGTTCACGCATTTGTATTAATCTGTTTCAGGGAGCTCGCAATGTTGTATTAATCTGATTCAGGGAGTTCACACTGATTTATTAATCTATTTCAAGGAGTTCACGCTATTGTATTAATTTGCTTCAGGGATTTCACAATGATGTTTTAATCTGTTTCAAGGAGTTCACACTGTTGTAATAATCTTTTACAGTGAGGTCACGGTGTTGAATTAAACTGTTTCAGGGAGCTCACCCTGTTGTATTAATGTGTTTCATTGAATTTACGCAGTTGATTAATCTGTTTCAAGGAAATCACACTATTGTGTTCATCTATTTCAGGGAGTTCGCGCTGTTGTTTATATCTGTTTTAGGGAGTTCACACTGTTGTATTAATTTGTTTCGAGGAGTTCACGTTGCTGTGCTAATCTGTTTCAGGGAGCTCGCTCTGTTGTATTAATCTTTTTTATTGAACTCGCACTGTTGTATTAAACTGTTTCCGGGAGTTCACGCATTTGTATTAATCTGTTTCAGGGAGATCATGGTGTTGCATTAATCTGTTTCAGGGAGATCACGCTGTTGTATTAAACTATTTCAGGGTGTTCTCGCTGTTGTATTAAACAATTTCAGGGTATTCGCGCTGTTGTATTAAACTCTTTCAATATGTACACTGTTGTAATAATCTTTTTTGGGGTTTCACACTGTTGTATTAACCTGTTTCATGGAGTTCACGCTGTTGCATTAATCTGTTAAAGGGAGCTGGCGCTTGTGTATTAAACTGTTTCAGGGAGCTCGTGCTGTTGTATTAATCTGTTACAGGGAGTTTGTGCTGTTATATTAATTTGTTTCAGAGAGATCACGATGTTGTATTAATCTGATTCAGGGAGTTCGCGCTGTTGTATTAATCTGTTTCAGGGAGTTCACGCTGTTGCATTAATCTGTTTCAGGGAGCTCACAAAGTGGTATTCGTCTGTTTCAGGGCGTTCACGCTGTTGTATTAATCTGTTTCAGGTAGCTCGCGCTGTTGTATTTATCATTTTCAGGGATTTCACACTGTTCTATTAAATTGTTTCAGGGAGCTCGCGATGTTGTATTAATCTGTTTGAGGGAGTTCGCTCTGCTGTATTGATCTGTTTCAGGGAGTACGCGCTATTGTTTTAATCTGTTTCAGGGAGTTCGCGCCGTTGCATTAATCTGTTTCATTGAATTTGCGCAGTTGATTCATCTGCTTCAAGGAAATCACACTGTTGTATGAATCTATTTCAGCGAATTCACGCTGTTTTTATATCTGTATTGGTGAATTCACGCTGTTGTATTTATCTGTTTCAGGGATTTCACGCTGTTGAATTAATCTGTTTCAGGGAGCTCGCGATGTGTTAATCTCTTTCAGCGAGTTCAGACTGATTCTATTAATGTATTTCAGGGAGTTCACACTGTTGTATTAATTTGTTTCCGGGAGCTCGCGATGTATTAATCTGATTCAGGGAATTCATACTGATGTATTAATCTATTTCAGGGAGTTCACGCAGTTGTATTAAACTATTTCAAGGAGTTCGCGCTGTTGTATTAACCTGTTTGAAGGAGTTCACACTGTTGTATTGATCTGTTTCTGGGAGTTCATACTGTTGTATCAATCTGTTTCAGGGAGCTCGCGATATTGTGTTAATCTGTTTCAGGGAGTTCATACTGATGTATTAATTTATTTCAGGGAGTTCACACTGTTGTATTAATTTGTTTAGAGGAGTTCACATTGCTGTACCAATCTGTTTCTGGGAGCTCGCGCTGTTTTATTAATCTTTTTTAGTGAACTCGCACTGTTGTATTAAACTCTTGCCGGGAGTTCACTCATTTGTATTAATCTGTTTCAGGGAGATCACGGTGTTGCATTAATCTGTGTCAGGGAGATCACGCTGTTGTATTAAACTATTTCAGGGTGTTCGCTCTGTTGTATTAATCTGTTTCAGGGAGATCACGCTGTTGTATTAAACTGTTTCAGGGTGTTTGCACTGTTGTATTAATCTGTTTCATTGTGTTCACACAGTTGTAATAATCTTTTTTGTGGGATTTCACACTGTTGTATTAACCTGTTTCATGGAGTTCATGCTGTTGCATTAATCTGTTAAAGGGAGCTGGCGCTTGTGTATTAAACTGTTTCATGGAGCTCGTGTTGTTGTATTAATCTGTTACAGGGAGTTTGAGCTGTTATATTAATCTGTTTCAGGGAGCTCACGATGTTGTATTAATCTGATTCAGGGAGTACACTGACCTATTAATCTATTTCAGGAAGTTCACGCTGTTGCATAAATTTGTTTAAGGGAGTTCACAATGTTGTTTTAATCTGTTTCAGAGAATTCACGCTGTTGAATTAATCTGTTTCAGGGAGCTCGCGAAGTGGTATTAGACTGTATCAGGGAGTTCACGCTGTTGTATTAATCTGTTTCAGGGAGTTTGCGCTGTTGAATTAATCTATTTCATGGAGTTCGCGCTGTTGTATTAATCTGTTTCAGGGAGCTCGCGCTGTTGTTTTAATCTGTTTCATTGAATTTGCGCACTTGATTAATCTGTTTCAAGGAATTCACACTGTTGTATGAATCTATTTCAGCGAATTCACGCTGTTGTTTATATCTGTTTAAGGGAGTTCACGCTGTTGTAATTATCTGTTTCTGGGAGTTCACGCTGTTGTATTAAACTGTTTCAGGGAGATCACGCTGTTGAATTAATCTGTTTCAGGCAGCTCGCGAAGTGGTATTAGTATGTTTCAGGGAGTTCCCGCTGTTGTATTAATCTATTTCGGGGAGCTCGCGCTGTTCTATTAATCTTTTCCAGGGATTTCACGCTGTTCTATTAAACTGTTTCAGTGAGCTCGCTATTTTGTATTAATCTGTTTCAGGGAGTTCACACTGATGTATTAATCTATTTCAAGGAGTTCACGCTCTTGTATTAATTTGCTTCAGGGAGTTCACAATGATGTTTTAATCTGTTTCAAGGAGTTCACACTGTTGTAATAATCTTTTACAGTGAGGTCACGCTGTTGAATTAAACTGTTTCAGGGAGCTCGCCCTGTTGAATTAATGTGTTTCATTGAATTTACGCAGTTGATTAATCTGTTTCAAGGAAATCACACTGTTGTGTTCATCTATTTCAGGGAGTTCACGCTGTTGTTTATATCTGTTTTAGGGATTTCAAGCTGTTGTATTTATCTGTTTCTGGGAGTTCACGCTGTTGTATTAATCTGTTTCAGGGAGCTCGCGATATTGTGTTAATCTGTTTCAGGGAGTTCATACTGATCTATTAATGTATTTCAGGGAGTTCACACTGTTGTATTAATTTGTTTCGAGGAGTTCACGTTGCTGTACTAATCTGTTTCAGGGAGCTCGCCCTGTTGTATTAATCTTTTTTATTGAACTCGCACTGTTGTATTAAACTGTTTCCGGGAGTTCACGCATTTGTATTAATCTGTTTCAGGGAGATCACGGTGTTGTATTAATCTGTTTCAGGGAGATCACGCTGTTGTATTAAACTATTTCAGGGTGTTCGCTCTGTTGTATTAAACAATTTCAGGGTGTTCGCGCTGTTGTATTAAACTGTTTGAATGTGTTCACACTTTTGTAATAATCTTTTTTGGGGTTTCACACTGTTGTATTAACCTGTTTCATGGAGTTCACGCTGTTGCATTAATCTGTTAAAGGGAGCTGGCGCTTGTGTATTAAACTGTTTCAGGGAGCTCGTGCTGTTGTATTAATCTGTTACAGGGAGTTTGTGCTGTTATATTAATTTGTTTCAGGGAGATCACGATGTTGTATTAAACTGTTCAGGGAGTTTGCGCTGTTGTATTTATCATTTTCAGGGATTTCACACTGTTCTATTAAATTGTTTCAGGGAGCTCGCGATGTTGATTTAATCTGTTTGAGGGAGTTCGCTCTGCTGTATTGATCTGTTTCAGGGAGTACGCGCTGTTGTTTTAATCTGTTTCAGGGAGTTCGCGCTGTTGTATTAATCTGTTTCATTGAATTTGCGCAGTTGATTCATCTGTTTCAAGGAAATCACACTGTTGTATGAATCTATTTCAGCGAATTCACGCTGTTTTTATATCTGTATTGGTGAATTAACGCTGTTGTATTTATCTGTTTCTGGGAGTTCACGCTGTTGAATTAATCTGTTTCAGGGAGCTCGCGATGTGTTAATCTCTTTCAGGGAGTTCAGACTGATTCTATTAATGTATTTCAGGGAGTTCATACTGTTGTATTAATTTGTTTCCGGGAGCTCGCGATGTATTAATCTGATTCAGGGAATTCATACTGATGTATTAATCTATTTCAGGGTGTTCGCGCAGTTGTATTAAATTATTTCAAGGAGTTCGCGCTGTTGTATTAACCTGTTTCAAGGAGTTCACACTGTTGTATTGATCTGTTTCTGGGAGTTCACGCTATTGTATTAATCTGTTTCAGGGAGCTCGCGATATTGTGTTAATCTGTTTCAGGGAGTTCATACTGATGTATTAATGTATTTCAGGGTGTTCACACTGTTGTATTAATTTGTTTCGAGGTGTTCACGTTGCTGTACTAATCTCTTTCAGGGAGCTCGCGCTGTTATATTAATCTTTTTTAGTGAACTCACACTGTTGTATTAAACTGTTTCCGGGAGTTCACGCATTTGTATTAATCTGTTTCAGGGAGATCACGGTGTTGCATTAATCTGTGTCAGGGAGATCACGCTGTTGTATTAAACTATTTCAGGGTGTTCGCTCTGTTGTATTAAACAATTTCAGGGTGTTCGCGCTGTTGTATTAAACTATTTCAGGGTGTTTGCACTGTTAATCTGTTTCATTGTGCTCACACTGTTGTAACAATCTTTTTTGTGGGATTTCACACTGTTGTATTAACCTGTTTCATGGAGTTCACACTGTTGCATTAATCTGTTAAAGGGAGCTGGCGCTTGTGTATTAAACTGTTTCACGGAGCTCGTGTTGTTGTATTAATCTGTTACAGGGAGTTTGAGCTGTTATATTAATCTGTTTCAGGGAGCTGACGATGTTATATTAATCTGATTCAGGGAGTACACTGACGTATTAATCTATTTGAGGGAGTTCACGCTGTTGCATTAATTTGTTTCAGGGAGTTCACAATGATGTTTTAACTGTTTCAGAGAGTTCACGATGTTCAATTAATCTGTTTCATGGAGCTCGCGAAGTGGTATTAGCCTGTTTCAGAGAGTTCACTCTGTTGTATTAATCTGTTTCAGGGAGTTTGCGCTGTTGAATTAATCTATTTCATGGAGTTCGCGCTGTTGTATTAATCTGTTTCAGGGAGCTCGCACTGTTGTATTAATCTGTTTCATTGAATTTGCGCAGTTGATTAATCTGTTTCAAGGAAATCACACTGTTGTATGAATCTATTTCAGCGAATTCACTCTGTTGTTTATATCTGTTTAAGGGAGTTCACGCTGTTGTAATTATCTGTTTCTGGGAGTTCACGCTGTTGTATTAAACTGTTTCAGGGAGATCACGCTGTTGAATTAATCTGTTGCAGGGAGCTCGCGATGTGTTAATCTCTTTCAGGGAGTTCAGACTGATTCTATTAATGTATTTCAGGGAGCTCATGCTGTTGTATTAATCGTTTTTAGTGAACTCGCACTGTTGAATTAAATTGTTTCAGGGAGTTCCCACATTTGTATTAATCTGTTTCAGGGAGATCATGCTGTTGTATTAATCTGTTTCAGGGAGTTCACACTGTTGTATTAATCTGTTTCAGGGAGCTCGCGATATTGTATTAATCTGATTCAGGGAGTTCATGCTGTTGTATTAATCTCACAAAGATAAACATATACAGAGCCGTTGTCATACCCACACTCCTGTTCGGCTCCGAATCATGGGTCCTCTACCGGCATTACCTACGGCTCCTAGAACGCTTCCACCAGCGTTGTCTCTGCTCCATCCTCAACATCCATAACGTCGAAGTACTCGAGATGGCAGAGTTCGACAGCATCGAGTCCACGCTGCTTAAGATCCAGCTGCTCTGGGTGGGTCACATCTCCAGAATGGAGGACCATCGTCTTCCCAAGATCGTGTTATATGGCGAGTTCTCCACTGGCCACCGTGACTGAGGTGCACCAAAGAAAAGGTACAAGTACTGCCTAAAGAAATCTCTTGGTGCCTGCCACATTGACCAGTGGCCTCGCCTCAAACCGTGCATCTTGGCCCCTCACAGTTCGGCGGGCAGCAACCTCCTTTGAAGAAGACCGCAGAGCCCAACTCACTGACAAAAGGCAAAGGAGGAAAAACCCAACACCCAACCCCAACCAACTAATTTTCCCCTGCAGCCGCTTCAACTGTGTCTGCCTGTCCCGCAACGGACTTGTCAGCCACAAACGAGCGTGCAGATGACGTGGACTTTTACATCCTCCATAAATCTTCATCCGCGAAGCGAAGCCAAAGAAGAAAGAAAAAAGAGAAGATTAATCTATTTCAGGGAGTTCGCGCTGTTGTATTAGTCTATTTCAGGGAGCTCGCGAAGTGGTATTAGTCTGTTTCAGGGAGTTCGCGTTGTTGTATTCATCTGTTTCAGGGAGATCACGCATTTGTATTAATATGTTTCAGGGAGATCATGCTTCCGTATTAATCTGTTTCAGGGAGTTGACGCATTGTATTAATTTTTTTCCGGGAGCTCGCAATGTATTTATCTGATTCAGGGAATTCATACTGATGTATTAATCTATTTCATGGAGTTCGCGCAGTTGTATTAAATTATTTCAAGGAGTTCGCCCTGTTGTATTAACCTGTATCAAGGAGTTCACACAGTTGTAATAATCTTTTTCAGGGAGTTCAAGCTGTTGTATTAATCTGTTTCAGGGAGTTCACGCTATTGTATGAATGTGTTAAAGGGAGCTAGCGCTTGTGTATTAATCTGTTTCAGGGAACTTGCTGTGTTGTATTAATCTGTTTCAGGGAGATCACGCTGTTGTATTAAACTATTTCAGGGTGTTCACGCAGTTGTATTAATCTGTTTCAAGGTGTTCACACTGTTGTAATAATCTTTTTCAGGGAGTTCGCGCTGTTGTATTAATCTGTTTCAGGGAGATCATGCTGTTGTGTTAATCTGTTTCAGGGATTTCACGCTGTTGTATTAATCTGTTTCAGGGAGCTCGCGAAGTGGTATTAGTATGTTTCAGGGAGATCACGCTGTTGTATTAATCTATTTCGGGGAGCTCGCGCTGTTCTATTAATCTTTTTCAGGATTTCACGCTGTTCTATTAAACTGTTTCAGTGAGCTCGCGATTTTGTATTAATCTGATTCAGGGAGTTCACACTGATGTATTAATGTATTTCAAGGAGTTCACGCTATTGTATTAATTTGCTTCAGGGAGTTCACAATGATGTTTTAATCTGTTTCAAGGAGTTCACACTGTTGTAATAATCTTTTACAGGGAGGTCACGCTGTTGAATTAAACTGTTTCAGGGAGCTCGCCCTGTTGTATTAATGTGTCTCATTGAATTTACGCAGTTGATTAATCTGTTTCAAGGAAATCACACTGTTGTGTTCATCTATTTCACGGAGTTCATGCTGTTGTTTATATCTGTTTTAGGGAGTTCACGCTGTTGAATTTATCTGTTTCTGGGAGTTCACGCTGTTGTATTAATCTGTTCAGGGAGCTCGCGATATTGTGTTAATCTGTTTCAGGGAGTTCATACTGATCTATTAATGTATTTCAGGGAGTTCACACTGTTGTATTAATTTGTTTCGAGGAGTTCACGTTGCTGTACTAATCTGTTTCAGGGAGCTCGCGCTGTTGTATTAATCTTTTTTATTGAACTCGCACTGTTGTATTAAACTGTTTCCGGGAGTTCACGCATTTGTATTAATCTGTTTCAGGGAGATCACGGTGTTGTATTAATCTGTTTCAGGGAGATCACGCTGTTGTATTAATCTGTTTCAGGGAGATCACGCTGTTGTATTAAACTATTTCAGGGTGTTCGCGCTGTTGTATTAAACAAATTCAGGGTATTCGCGCTGTTGTATTAAACTGTTTCAAGGAGTTCGCGCTGTTGTATTAACCTGTTTTAAGGAGTTCACACTGTTGTAATAATCTTTTTCAGGGAGTTCACGCTGTTGTATTAATCTGTTTCAGGGAGTTCACGCTATTGTATGAATCTGTTAAAGGGTGCTCGCGCTTGTGTATTAATCTGTTTCAGGGAACTTGCGGTGTTGTATTAATTTGTTTTATGGAGATCACGCTGTTGTATTAAACTATTTCAGGGTGTTTGCGCTGTTGTATTAAACTATTTCATGGTGTTCGCGCAGTTGTATTAATCTGTTTCAAGGTGTTCACACTGTAGTAATAATCTTTTTCAGGGAGTTCGCGCTGTTGTATTAATCTGTTTCAGAGAGATCACGCTGTTGTATTAATCAGTTTCAGGGAGTTCGCACTGTTGAATTAATCTATTTCATAGAGTTCGCGCTGTTCTTTTAATCTGTTTCAGGGAGCTCGCGCTGTTGTATTAATCTGTTTCATTGAATTTGCGCAGTTGATTAATCTGTTTCAAGGAAATCACAATGTTGTATGAATCTATTTCAGCGAATTCACGCTGTTGTTTATATCTGTTTCAGGGAGCTCGCGCTGTTGTATTAATCTTTTTTATTGAACTCGCACTGTTGTATTAAACTGTTTCCGGGAGTTCACGCATTTGTATTAATCTGTTTCAGGGAGATCACTGTGTTGTATTAATCTGTTTCAGGTAGATCACGCTGTTGTATTAATCT
Source organism: Narcine bancroftii (assembly GCF_036971445.1). NCBI lineage: Eukaryota > Metazoa > Chordata > Chondrichthyes > Torpediniformes > Narcinidae > Narcine > Narcine bancroftii. The sequence continues at coordinate 137,278,861 of NC_091473.1, read as the reverse complement.
GTTTCAGGGAGATCACGCTGTTGTATTAAACTATTTCAGGGTGTTCGCGCTGTTGTATTAAACAAATTCAGGGTATTCGCGCTGTTGTATTAAACTGTTTCAAGGAGTTCGCGCTGTTGTATTAACCTGTTTTAAGGAGTTCACACTGTTGTAATAATCTTTTTCAGGGAGTTCACGCTGTTGTATTAATCTGTTTCAGGGAGTTCACGCTATTGTATGAATCTGTTAAAGGATGCTCGCGCTTGTGTATTAATCTGTTTCAGGGAACTTGCGCTGTTGTATTAATTTGTTTTAGGGAGATCACGCTGTTGTATTAAACTATTTCAGGGTGTTTGCGCTGTTGTATTAAACTATTTCATGGTGTTCGCGCAGTTGTATTAATCTGTTTCAAGGTGTTCACACTGTTGTAATAATCTTTTTCAGGGAGTTCGCGCTGTTGTATTAATCTGTTTCAGGGAGATCACGCTGTTGTATTAATCAGTTTCAGGGAGTTCGCACTGTTGAATTAATCTATTTCATGGAGTTCGCGCTGTTCTTTTAATCTGTTTCAGGGAGCTCGCGCTGTTGTATTATTCTGTTTCATTGAATTTGCGCAGTTGATTAATCTGTTTCAAGGAAATCACAATGTTGTATGAATCTATTTCAGCAAATTCACGCTGTTGTTTATATCTGTTTAAGGGAGTTCACGCTGTTGTAATTATCTGTTTCTGGGAGTTCACGCTGTTGTATTAAACTGTTTCAGGGAGATCACGCTTTTGAATTAATCTGTTTCAGGGAGCTCGCGATGTGTTAATCTCTTTCAGGGAGTTCAGACTGATTCTTTTAATGTATTTCAGGGAGCTCGTTCTGTTGTATTAATCGTTTTTAGTGAACTCGCACTGTTGAATTAAATTGTTGCAGGGAGTTCACGCATTTGTATTAATCTGTTTCAGGGAGATCACGCTGTTGTGTTAATCTGTTTCAGGGAGTTCACACTGATGTATTAATCTCACAAAGATAAACGTATACAGAGCCGTTGTCATACCCACACTCCTGTTCGGCTCCGAATCATGGGTCCTCTACCGGCATTACCTACGGCTCCTAGAACGCTTCCACCAGCGTTGTGTCCGCTCCATCCTCAACATCCATAACGTCGAAGTACTCGAGATGGCAGAGTTCGACAGCATCGAGTCCACGCTGCTGAAGATCCAGCTACTCTGGGTGGGTCACATCACCAGAATGGAGGACCATCGCCTTCCCAAGATCGCGTTATATGGCGAGCTCTCCACTGGCCACCGTGACTGAGGTGTACCAAAGAAAAGGTACAAGGACTGCCTAAAGAAATCTCTTGGTGCCTGCCACATTGACCAGTGGCCTCGCCTCAAACCGTGCATCTTGGCCCCTCACAGTTCGGCGGGCAGCAACCTCCTTTGAAGAAGACCGCAGAGCCCAACTCACTGACAAAAGGCAAAGGAGGAAAAACCCAACACCCAACCCCAACCAACTAATTTTCCCCTGCAGCCGCTGCAACTGTGTCTGCCTGTCCTGCAACGGACTTGTCAGCCACAAACGAGCCTGCAGATGACGTGGACTTTTACCCCCTCCATAAATCTTCGTCCGCGAAGCCAAGCCAAAGAAGAAAGAAAAAAGAGAAGATTAATCTATTTCAGGGAGTTCGCGCTGTTGTATGAGTCTATATCAGGAAGATCATGCTGTTATATTAATCTGTTTCAGGGAGTTCACGCTATTGTATTAATTTGCTTCAGGGAGTTCACAATGAGGTTTTAATCTGTTTCAGGGAGTTTGCGCTGTTGTATTAGTCTATTTCAGGGAGCTCACGAAGTAGTATTAGTCTGTTTCAGGGAGTTCGCATTGTTGTATTCATCTGTTTCAGGGAGATCACGCATTTGTATTAATATGTTTCAGGGAGATCACGCTTCCGTATTAATCTGTTTCAGGGAGTTGACGCTGTTGCATTAATTTGTTTCCGGGAGCTCGCAATGTATTAATCTGATTCAGGGAATTCATACTGATGTATTAATCTATTTCAGGGAGTTCGCGCAGTTGTATTAAACTATTTCAAGGAGTTCGCGCTGTTGTATTAACCTGTTTTAAGGAGTTCACACTGTTGTAATAATCTTTTTCAGGGAGTTCACGCTGTTGTATTAATCTGTTTCAGGGAGTTCACGCTATTGTATGAATCTGTTAAAGGATGCTCGCGCTTGTGTATTAATCTGTTTCAGGGAACTTGCGCTGTTGTATTAATTCGTTTTAGGGAGATCACGCTGTTGTATTAAACTATTTCAGGGTGTTTGCGCTGTTGTATTAAACTATTTCATGGTGTTCGCGCAGTTGTATTAATCTGTTTCAAGGTGTTCACACTGTTGTAATAATCTTTTTCAGGGAGTTCGCGCTGTTGTATTAATCTGTTTCAGGGATATCACGCTGTTGTATTAATCTGTTTCAGGGAGTTCGCACTGTTGAATTAATCTATTTCATGGAGTTCGCGCTGTTCTTTTAATCTGTTTCAGGGAGCTCGCGCTGTTGTATTAATCTGTTTCATTGAATTTGCGCAGTTGATTAATCTGTTTCAAGGAAATCACAATGTTGTATGAATCTATTTCAGCGAATTCACGCTGTTGTTTATATCTGTTTAAGGGAGTTCACGCTGTTGTAATTATCTGTTTCTGGGAGTTCACGCTGTTGTATTAAACTGTTTCAGGGAGATCACGCTTTTGAATTAATCTGTTTCAGGGAGCTCGCGATGTTTTAATCTCTTTCAGGGAGTTCAGACTGATTCTTTTAATGTATTTCAGGGAGCTCGTGCTGTTGTATTAATCGTTTTTAGTGAACTCGCACTGTTGAATTAAATTGTTTCAGGGAGTTCACGCATTTGTATTAATCTGTTTCAGGGAGATCACGCTGTTGTATTAATCTGTTTCAGGGAGTTCACACTGATGTATTAATCTCACAAAGATAAACGTATACAGAGCCGTTGTCATACCCACACTCCTGTTCGGCTCCGAATCATGGGTCCTCTACCGGCATTACCTACGGCTCCTAGAACGCTTCCACCAGCGTTGTGTCCGCTCCATCCTCAACATCCATAACGTCGAAGTACTCGAGATGGCAGAGTTCGACAGCATCGAGTCCACGCTGCTGAAGATCCAGCTACTCTGGGTGGGTCACATCACCAGAATGGAGGACCATCGCCTTCCCAAGATCGCGTTATATGGCGAGCTCTCCACTGGCCACCGTGACTGAGGTGTACCAAAGAAAAGGTACAAGGACTGCCTAAAGAAATCTCTTGGTGCCTGCCACATTGACCAGTGGCCTCACCTCAAACCGTGCATCTTGGCCCCTCACAGTTCGGCGGGCAGCAACCTCCTTTGAAGAAGACCGCAGAGCCCAACTCACTGACAAAAGGCAAAGGAGGAAAAACCCAACACCCAACCCCAACCAACTAATTTTCCCCTGCAGCCGCTGCACCTGTGTCTGCCTGTCCCGCAACGGACTTGTCAGCCACAAACGAGCCTGCAGATGACGTGGACTTTTACCCCCTCCATAAATCTTCGTCCGCGAAGCCAAGCCAAAGAAGAAAGAAAAAAGAGAAGATTAATCTATTTCAGGGAGTTCGCGCTGTTGTATTAGTCTATATCAGGAAGATCATGCTGTTATATTAATCTGTTTCAGGGAGTTCACGCTATTGTATTAATTTGCTTCAGGGAGTTCACAATGAGGTTTTAATCTGTTTCAGGGAGTTTGCGCTGTTGTATTAGTCTATTTCAGGGAGCTCACGAAGTAGTATTAGTCTGTTTCAGGGAGTTCGCATTGTTGTATTCATCTGTTTCAGGGAGATCACGCATTTGTATTAATATGTTTCAGGGAGATCACGCTTCCGTATTAATCTGTTTCAGGGAGTTGACGCTGTTGCATTAATTTGTTTCCGGGAGCTCGCAATGTATTAATCTGATTCAGGGAATTCATACTGATGTATTAATCTATTTCAGGGAGTTCGCGCAGTTGTATTAAACTATTTCAAGGAGTTCGCGCTGTTGTATTAACCTGTTTTAAGGAGTTCACACTGTTGTAATAATCTTTTTCAGGGAGTTCACGCTGTTGTATTAATCTGTTTCAGGGAGTTCACGCTATTGTATGAATCTGTTAAAGGATGCTCGCGCTTGTGTATTAATCTGTTTCAGGGAACTTGCGCTGTTGTATTAATTCGTTTTAGGGAGATCACGCTGTTGTATTAAACTATTTCAGGGTGTTTGCGCTGTTGTATTAAACTATTTCATGGTGTTCGCGCAGTTGTATTAATCTGTTTCAAGGTGTTCACACTGTTGTAATAATCTTTTTCAGGGAGTTCGCGCTGTTGTATTAATCTGTTTCAGGGATATCACGCTGTTGTATTAATCTGTTTCAGGGAGTTCGCACTGTTGAATTAATCTATTTCATGGAGTTCGCGCTGTTCTTTTAATCTGTTTCAGGGAGCTCGCGCTGTTGTATTAATCTGTTTCATTGAATTTGCGCAGTTGATTAATCTGTTTCAAGGAAATCACAATGTTGTATGAATCTATTTCAGCGAATTCACGCTGTTGTTTATATCTGTTTAAGGGAGTTCACGCTGTTGTATTAAACTGTTTCAGGGAGATCACGCTTTTGAATTAATCTGTTTCAGGGAGCTCGCGATGTGTTAATCTCTTTCAGGGAGTTCAGACTGATTCTTTTAATGTATTTCAGGGAGCTCGTGCTGTTGTATTAATCGTTTTTAGTGAACTCGCACTGTTGAATTAAATTGTTTCAGGGAGTTCACGCATTTGTATTAATCTGTTTCAGGGAGATCACGCTGTTGTATTAATCTGTTTCAGGGAGTTCACACTGATGTATTAATCTCACAAAGATAAACGTATACAGAGCCATTGTCATACCCACACTCCTGTTCGGCTCCGAATCATGGGTCCTCTACCGGCATTACCTACGGCTCCTAGAACGCTTCCACCAGCGTTGTGTCCGCTCCATCCTCAACATCCATAACGTCGAAGTACTCGAGATGGCAGAGTTCGACAGCATCGAGTCCACGCTGCTGAAGATCCAGCTACTCTGGGTGGGTCACATCGCCAGAATGGAGGACCATCGCCTTCCCAAGATCGCGTTATATGGCGAGCTCTCCACTGGCCACCGTGACTGAGGTGTACCAAAGAAAAGGTACAAGGACTGCCTAAAGATATCTCTTGGTGCCTGCCACATTGACCAGTGGCTTCGCCTCAAACCGTGCATCTTGGCCCCTCACAGTTCGGCGGGCAGCAACCTCCTTTGAAGAAGACCGCAGAGCCCAACTCACTGACAAAAGGCAAAGGAGGAAAAACCCAACACCCAACCCCAACCAACTAATTTTCCCCTGCAGCCGCTGCAACTGTGTCTGCCTGTCCTGCAACGGACTTGTCAGCCACAAACGAGCCTGCAGATGACGTGGACTTTTAACCCCTCCATAAATCTTCGTCCGCGAAGCCAAGCCAAAGAAGAAAGAAAAAAGAGAAGATTAATCTATTTCAGGGAGTTCGCGCTGTTGTATTAGTCTATATCAGGAAGATCATGCTGTTATATTAATCTGTTTCAGGGAGTTGACGCTATTGTATTAATTTGCTTCAGGGAGTTCACAATGAGGTTTTAATCTGTTTCAGGGAGTTTGCGCTGTTGTATTAGTCTATTTCAGGGAGCTCACGAAGTAGTATTAGTCTGTTTCAGGGAGTTCGCATTGTTGTATTCATCTGTTTCAGGGAGATCACGCATTTGTATTAATATGTTTCAGGGAGATCACGCTTCCGTATTAATCTGTTTCAGGGAGTTGACGCTGTTGTATTAATTTGTTTCCGGGAGCTCGCAATGTATTAATCTGATTCTAGAATTCATACTGATGTATTAATCTATTTCAGGGAGTTCGCGCAGTTGTATTAAACTATTTCAAGGAGTTCGCGCTGTTGTATTAACCTGTTTCAAGGAGTTCACACTGTTGTAATAATCTTTTTCAGGGAGTTCACGCTGTTGTATTAATCTGTTTCAGGGAGTTCTCGCTATTGTATGAATCTGTTAAAGGGAGCTAGCGCTTGTGTATTAATCTGTTTCAGGGAACTTGCGGTGTTGTATTAATCTGTTTCAGGGAGATCACGCTGTTGTATTAAACTATTTCAGTGTGTTTGCGCTGTTGTATTAAACTATTTCAGGGTGTTCGCGCAGTTGTATTAATCTGTTTCAAGGTGTTCACTCTGTTGTAATAATCTTTTTCAGGGAGTTCGCGCTGTTGTATTAATCTGTTTCAGGGAGATCACGCTGTTGTATTAATCTGTTTCAGGGATTTCACGCTGTTGTATTAATCTGTTTCAGGGAGCTCGCGAAGTGGTATTAGTATGTTTCAGGGAGTTCCCGCTGTTGTATTAATCTATTTCGGGGAGCTCGCGCTGTTCTATTAATCTTTTTCAGGGATTTCACGCTGTTCTATTAAACTGTTTCAGTGAGCTCGCTATTTTGTATTAATCTGTTTCAGGGAGTTCACACTGATGTATTAATCTATTTCAAGGAGTTCACGCTCTTGTATTAATTTGCTTCAGGGAGTTCACAATGATGTTTTAATCTGTTTCAAGGAGTTCACACTGTTGTAATAATCTTTTACAGTGAGGTCACGCTGTTGAATTAAACTGTTTCAGGGAGCTCGCCCTGTTGTATTAATGTGTTTCATTGAATTTACGCAGTTGATTAATCTGTTTCAAGGAAATCACACTGTTGTGTTCATCTATTTCAGGGAGTTCACGCTGTTGTTTATATCTGTTTTAGGCAGTTCAAGCTGTTGTATTTATATTTTTCTGGGAGTTCACGCTGTTGTATTAATCTGTTTCAGGGAGCTCGCGATATTGTGTTAATCTGTTTCAGGGAGTTCATACTGATCTATTAATGTATTTCAGGGAGTTCACACTGTTGTATTAATTTGTTTCGAGGAGTTCACGTTGCTGTACTAATCTGTTTCAGGGAGCTCGCGCTGTTGTATTAATCTTTTTTATTGAACTCGCACTGTTGTATTAAACTGTTTCCGGGAGTTCACGCATTTGTATTAATCTGTTTCAGAGAGATCACGGTGTTGTATTAATCTGTTTCAGGGAGATCACGCTTTTGAATTAATCTGTTTCAGGGAGCTCGCGATGTGTTAATCTCTTTCAGGGAGTTCAGACTGATTCTTTTAATGTATTTCAGGGAGCTCGTGCTGTTGTATTAATCGTTTTTAGTGAACTCGCACTGTTGAATTAAATTGTTTCAGGGAGTTCACGCATTTGTATTAATCTGTTTCAGGGAGATCACGCTGTTGTATTAATCTGTTTCAGGGAGTTCACACTGATGTATTAATCTCACAAAGATAAACGTATACAGAGCCGTTGTCATACCCACACTCCTGTTCGGCTCCGAATCATGGGTCCTCTACCGGCATTACCTACGGCTCCTAGAACGCTTCCACCAGCGTTGTGTCCGCTCCATCCTCAACATCCATAACGTCGAAGTACTCGAGATGGCAGAGTTCGACAGCATCGAGTCCACGCTGCTGAAGATCCAGCTACTCTGGGTGGGTCACATCACCAGAATGGAGGACCATCGCCTTCCCAAGATCGCGTTATATGGCGAGCTCTCCACTGGCCACCGTGACTGAGGTGTACCAAAGAAAAGGTACAAGGACTGCCTAAAGAAATCTCTTGGTGCCTGCCACATTGACCAGTGGCCTCGCCTCAAACCGTGCATCTTGGCCCCTCACAGTTCGGCGGGCAGCAACCTCCTTTGAAGAAGACCGCAGAGCCCAACTCACTGACAAAAGGCAAAGGAGGAAAAACCCAACACCCAACCCCAACCAACTAATTTTCCCCTGCAGCCGCTGCACCTGTGTCTGCCTGTCCCGCAACGGACTTGTCAGCCACAAACGAGCCTGCAGATGACGTGGACTTTTACCCCCTCCATAAATCTTCGTCCGCGAAGCCAAGCCAAAGAAGAAAGAAAAAAGAGAAGATTAATCTATTTCAGGGAGTTCGCGCTGTTGTATTAGTCTATATCAGGAAGATCATGCTGTTATATTAATCTGTTTCAGGGAGTTCACGCTATTGTATTAATTTGCTTCAGGGAGTTCACAATGAGGTTTTAATCTGTTTCAGGGAGTTTGCGCTGTTGTATTAGTCTATTTCAGGGAGCTCACGAAGTAGTATTAGTCTGTTTCAGGGAGTTCGCATTGTTGTATTCATCTGTTTCAGGGAGATCACGCATTTGTATTAATATGTTTCAGGGAGATCACGCTTCCGTATTAATCTGTTTCAGGGAGTTGACGCTGTTGCATTAATTTGTTTCCGGGAGCTCGCAATGTATTAATCTGATTCAGGGAATTCATACTGATGTATTAATCTATTTCAGGGAGTTCGCGCAGTTGTATTAAACTATTTCAAGGAGTTCGCGCTGTTGTATTAACCTGTTTTAAGGAGTTCACACTGTTGTAATAATCTTTTTCAGGGAGTTCACGCTGTTGTATTAATCTGTTTCAGGGAGTTCACGCTATTGTATGAATCTGTTAAAGGATGCTCGCGCTTGTGTATTAATCTGTTTCAGGGAACTTGCGCTGTTGTATTAATTCGTTTTAGGGAGATCACGCTGTTGTATTAAACTATTTCAGGGTGTTTGCGCTGTTGTATTAAACTATTTCATGGTGTTCGCGCAGTTGTATTAATCTGTTTCAAGGTGTTCACACTGTTGTAATAATCTTTTTCAGGGAGTTCGCGCTGTTGTATTAATCTGTTTCAGGGATATCACGCTGTTGTATTAATCTGTTTCAGGGAGTTCGCACTGTTGAATTAATCTATTTCATGGAGTTCGCGCTGTTCTTTTAATCTGTTTCAGGGAGCTCGCGCTGTTGTATTAATCTGTTTCATTGAATTTGCGCAGTTGATTAATCTGTTTCAAGGAAATCACAATGTTGTATGAATCTATTTCAGCGAATTCACGCTGTTGTTTATATCTGTTTAAGGGAGTTCACGCTGTTGTATTAAACTGTTTCAGGGAGATCACGCTTTTGAATTAATCTGTTTCAGGGAGCTCGCGATGTGTTAATCTCTTTCAGGGAGTTCAGACTGATTCTTTTAATGTATTTCAGGGAGCTCGTGCTGTTGTATTAATCGTTTTTAGTGAACTCGCACTGTTGAATTAAATTGTTTCAGGGAGTTCACGCATTTGTATTAATCTGTTTCAGGGAGATCACGCTGTTGTATTAATCTGTTTCAGGGAGTTCACACTGATGTATTAATCTCACAAAGATAAACGTATACAGAGCCATTGTCATACCCACACTCCTGTTCGGCTCCGAATCATGGGTCCTCTACCGGCATTACCTACGGCTCCTAGAACGCTTCCACCAGCGTTGTGTCCGCTCCATCCTCAACATCCATAACGTCGAAGTACTCGAGATGGCAGAGTTCGACAGCATCGAGTCCACGCTGCTGAAGATCCAGCTACTCTGGGTGGGTCACATCGCCAGAATGGAGGACCATCGCCTTCCCAAGATCGCGTTATATGGCGAGCTCTCCACTGGCCACCGTGACTGAGGTGTACCAAAGAAAAGGTACAAGGACTGCCTAAAGAAATCTCTTGGTGCCTGCCACATTGACCAGTGGCCTCGCCTCAAACCGTGCATCTTGGCCCCTCACAGTTCGGCGGGCAGCAACCTCCTTTGAAGAAGACCGCAGAGCCCAACTCACTGACAAAAGGCAAAGGAGGAAAAACCCAACACCCAACCCCAACCAACTAATTTTCCCCTGCAGCCGCTGCAACTGTGTCTGCCTGTCCTGCAACGGACTTGTCAGCCACAAACGAGCCTGCAGATGACGTGGACTTTTAACCCCTCCATAAATCTTCGTCCGCGAAGCCAAGCCAAAGAAGAAAGAAAAAAGAGAAGATTAATCTATTTCAGGGAGTTCGCGCTGTTGTATTAGTCTATATCAGGAAGATCATGCTGTTATATTAATCTGTTTCAGGGAGTTGACGCTATTGTATTAATTTGCTTCAGGGAGTTCACAATGAGGTTTTAATCTGTTTCAGGGAGTTTGCGCTGTTGTATTAGTCTATTTCAGGGAGCTCACGAAGTAGTATTAGTCTGTTTCAGGGAGTTCGCATTGTTGTATTCATCTGTTTCAGGGAGATCACGCATTTGTATTAATATGTTTCAGGGAGATCACGCTTCCGTATTAATCTGTTTCAGGGAGTTGACGCTGTTGTATTAATTTGTTTCCGGGAGCTCGCAATGTATTAATCTGATTCTAGAATTCATACTGATGTATTAATCTATTTCAGGGAGTTCGCGCAGTTGTATTAAACTATTTCAAGGAGTTCGCGCTGTTGTATTAACCTGTTTCAAGGAGTTCACACTGTTGTAATAATCTTTTTCAGGGAGTTCACGCTGTTGTATTAATCTGTTTCAGGGAGTTCTCGCTATTGTATGAATCTGTTAAAGGGAGCTAGCGCTTGTGTATTAATCTGTTTCAGGGAACTTGCGGTGTTGTATTAATCTGTTTCAGGGAGATCACGCTGTTGTATTAAACTATTTCAGTGTGTTTGCGCTGTTGTATTAAACTATTTCAGGGTGTTCGCGCAGTTGTATTAATCTGTTTCAAGGTGTTCACTCTGTTGTAATAATCTTTTTCAGGGAGTTCGCGCTGTTGTGTTAATCTGTTTCAGGGAGATCACGCTGTTGTATTAATCTGTTTCAGGGATTTCACGCTGTTGTATTAATCTGTTTCAGGGAGCTCGCGAAGTGGTATTAGTATGTTTCAGGGAGTTCCCGCTGTTGTATTAATCTATTTCGGGGAGCTCGCGCTGTTCTATTAATCTTTTTCAGGGATTTCACGCTGTTCTATTAAACTGTTTCAGTGAGCTCGCTATTTTGTATTAATCTGTTTCAGGGAGTTCACACTGATGTATTAATCTATTTCAAGGAGTTCACGCTCTTGTATTAATTTGCTTCAGGGAGTTCACAATGATGTTTTAATCTGTTTCAAGGAGTTCACACTGTTGTAATAATCTTTTACAGTGAGGTCACGCTGTTGAATTAAACTGTTTCAGGGAGCTCGCCCTGTTGTATTAATGTGTTTCATTGAATTTACGCAGTTGATTAATCTGTTTCAAGGAAATCACACTGTTGTGTTCATCTATTTCAGGGAGTTCACGCTGTTGTTTATATCTGTTTTAGGCAGTTCAAGCTGTTGTATTTATATTTTTCTGGGAGTTCACGCTGTTGTATTAATCTGTTTCAGGGAGCTCGCGATATTGTGTTAATCTGTTTCAGGGAGTTCATACTGATCTATTAATGTATTTCAGGGAGTTCACACTGTTGTATTAATTTGTTTCGAGGAGTTCACGTTGCTGTACTAATCTGTTTCAGGGAGCTCGCGCTGTTGTATTAATCTTTTTTATTGAACTCGCACTGTTGTATTAAACTGTTTCCGGGAGTTCACGCATTTGTATTAATCTGTTTCAGAGAGATCACGGTGTTGTATTTATCTGTTTCTGGGAGATCACGCTGTTGTATTAAACTATTTCAGGGTGTTCGCTCTGTTGTATTAAACAATTTCAGGGTGTTCGCGCTGTTGTATTAAACTGTTTGAATGTGTTCACACTTTTGTAATAATCTTTTTTGGGGTTTCACACTGTTGTATTAACCTGTTTCATGGAGTTCACGCTGTTGCATTAATCTGTTAAAGGGAGCTGGCGCTTGTGTATTAAACTGTTTCAGGGAGCTCGTGCTGTTGTATTAATCTGTTACAGGGAGTTTGTGCTGTTATATTAATTTGTTTCAGGGAGATCACGATGTTGTATTAATCTGTTCAGGGAGTTTGCGCTGTTGTATTTATCATTTTCAGGGATTTCACACTGTTCTATTAAATTGTTTCAGGGAGCTCGCGATGTTGATTTAATCTGTTTGAGGGAGTTTGCTCTGCTGTATTGATCTGTTTCAGGGAGTACGCGCTGTTGTTTTAATCTGTTTCAGGGAGTTCGCGCTGTTGTATTAATCCGTTTCATTGAATTTGCGCAGTTGATTCATCTGTTTCAAGGAAATCACACTGTTGTATGAATCTATTTCAGCGAATTCACGCTGTTTTTATATCTGTATTGGTGAATTCACGCTGTTGTATTTATCTGTTTCTGGGAGATCACGCTGTTGAATTAATCTGTTTCAGGGAGCTCGCGATGTGTTAATCTCTTTCAGGGAGTTCAGACTGATTCTATTAATGTATTTCAGGGAGTTCATACTGTTGTATTAATTTGTTTCCGGGAGCTCGCGATGTATTAATCTGATTCAGGGAATTCATACTGATGTATTAATCTATTTCAGGGTGTTCGCGCAGTTGTATTAAATTATTTCAAGGAGTTCGCGCTGTTGTATTAACCTGTTTCAAGGAGTTCACACTGTTGTATTGATCTGTTTCTGGGAGTTCACGCTGTTGTATTAATCTGTTTCAGGGAGCTCGCGATATTGTGTTAATCTGTTTCAGGGAGTTCATACTGATGTATTAATGTATTTCAGGGTGTTCACACTGTTGTATTAATTTGTTTCGAGGTGTTCACGTTGCTGTACTAATCTCTTTCAGGGAGCTCGCGCTGTTGTATTAATCTTTTTTAGTGAACTCACACTGTTGTATTAAACTGTTTCCAGGAGTTCACGCATTTGTATTAATCTGTTTCAGGGAGATCACGGTGTTGCATTAATCTGTGTCAGGGAGATCACGCTGTTGCATTAAACTATTTCAGGGTGTTCGCTCTGTTGTATTAAACAATTTCAGGGTGTTCGCGCTGTTGTATTAAACTATTTCAGGGTGTTTGCACTGTTAATCTGTTTCATTGTGCTCACACTGTTGTAACAATCTTTTTAGTGGGATTTCACACTGTTGTATTAACCTGTTTCATGGAGTTCACACTGTTGCATTAACCTGTTAAAGGGAGCTGGCGCTTGTGTATTAAACTGTTTCACGGAGCTCGTGTTGTTGTATTAATCTGTTACAGGGAGTTTGAGCTGTTATATTAATCTGTTTCAGGGAGCTGACGATGTTATATTAATCTGATTCAGGGAGTACACTGACGTATTAATCTATTTCAGGGAGTTAACGCTGTTGCATTAATCTGTTTCAGGGAGCTCGCGCTGTTCTATTAATCTGTTTCATTGAATTTGCGCAGTTGATTAATCTGTTTCAAGGAAATCACACTGTTGTATGAATCTATTTCAGCGAATTCACGCTGTTGTTTATATCTGTTTAAGGGAGTTCACGCTGTTGTAATTATCTGTTTCTGGAAGATCACGCTGTTGAATTAATCTGTTTCAGGGAGCTCGCGATGTGTTAATCTCTTTCAGGGAGTTCAGACTGATTCTATTAATGTATTTCAGGGAGCTCGTGCTATTGTATTAATCGTTTTTAGTGAACTCGCACTGTTGAATTAAATTGTTTCAGGGAGTTCCCACATTTGTATTAATCTGTTTCAGGGAGATCATGCCGTTGTATTAATCTGTTTCAGGGAGTTCACAGTGTCGTATTAATCTGTTTCAGGAAGCTCGCGATGTTGTATTAATCTGATTCAGGGAGTTCATGCTGTTGTATTAATCTCACAAAGATAAACGTATACAGAGCCGTTGTCATACCCACACTCCTGTTCGGCTCCGAATCATGGGTCCTCTACCGGCATTACCTTCGGCTCCTAGAACGCTTCCACCAGCGTTGTCTCTGCTCCATCCTCAACATCCATAACGTCGAAATACTCGAGATAGCAGAGTTCGACAGCATCGAGTCCACGCTGCTGAAGATCCAGCTGCTCTGGTTGGGTCACATCTCCAGAATGGAGGACCATCGCCTTCCCAAGATCGCGTTATATGGCGAGTTCTCCACTGGCCACCATGACTGAGGTGCACCAAAGAAAAGGTACAAGGACTGCCTAAAGAAATCTCTTGGTGCCTGCCACATTGACCAGTGGCCTCGCCTCAAACCGTGCATCTTGGCCCCCTCACAGTTCGGCGGGCTGCAACCTCCTTTGAAGAAGACCGCAGAGCCCAACTCACTGACAAAAGGCAAAGGAGGAAAAACCCAACACCCAACCCCAACCAACTAATTTTCCCCTGCAGCCGCTGCAACTGTGTCTGCCTGTCCCGCAACGGACTTATCAGCCACAAACGAGCCTGCAGATGACGTGGACTTTTACCCCCTCCATAAATCTTCGTCCGCGAAGCCAAGCCAAAGAAGAAAGAAAAAAGAGAAGATTAATCTATTTCAGGGAGTTCGCGCTGTTGTATTAGTCTATTTCAGGGAGCTCGCGAAGTGGTATTCGTCTGTTTCAGGGAGTTCGCGTTGTTGTATTCATCTGTTTCAGGGAGATCACGCATTTGTATTAATATGTTTCAGGGAGATCATGCTTCCGTATTAATCTGTTTCAGGGAGTTGACGCTGTTGTATTAATTTTTTTCCGGGAGCTCGCAATGTATTTATCTGATTCAGGGAATTCATACTGATGTATTAATCTATTTCATGGAGTTCGCGCAGTTGTATTAAATTATTTCAAGGAGTTTGCGCTGTTGTATTAACCTGTTTCAAGGAGTTCACACAGTTGTAATAATCTTTTTCAGGGAGTTCACGCTGTTGTATTAATCTGTTTCAGGGAGTTCACGCTATTGTATGAATCTGTTAAAGGGAGCTAGCGCTTGTGTATTAATCTGTTTCAGGGAACTTGCGGTGTTGTATTAATCTGTTTCAGGGAGATCACGCTGTTGTATTAAACTATTTCAGGGTGTTCGCGCAGTTGTACTAATCTGTTTCAGGGAGATCATGCTGTTGTATTAATCTGTTTCAGGGATTTCACGCTGTTGTATTAATCTGTTTCAGGGAGCTCGCGAAGTGGTATTAGTATGTTTCAGGGAGATCACGCTGTTGTATTAATCTATTTCGGGGAGCTCGCGCTGTTCTATTAATCTTTTTCAGGGATTTCACGCGGTTCTATTAAACTGTTTCAGTGAGCTCGCGATTTTGTATTAATCTGATTCAGGGAGTTCACAATGATGTATTAATCTATTTCAAGGAGTTCACGCTATTGTATTAATTTGGATCAGGGAGTTCACAATGATGTTTTAATCTGTTTCAAGGAGTTCACACTGTTGTAATAATCTTTTACAGGGAGGTCACGCTGTTGAATTAAACTGTTTCAGGGAGCTCGCCCTGTTGTATTAATGTGTTTCATTGAATTTACGCAGTTGATTAATCTGTTTCAAGGAAATCACACTGTTGTGTTCATCTATTTCAGGGAGTTCATGCTGTTGTTTATATCTGTTTTAGGGAGTTCACGCTGTTGAATTTATCTGTTTCTGGGAGTTCACGCTGTTGTATTAATCTGTTCAGGGAGCTCGCGATATTGTGTTAATCTGTTTCAGGGAGTTCATACTGATCTATTAATGTATTTCAAGGAGTTCACACTGTTGTATTAATTTGTTTCGAGGAGTTCACGTTGCTGTACCAATCTGTTTCAGGGAGCTCGCGCTGTTGTATTAATCTTTTTTATTGAACTCGCACTGTTGTATTAAACTGTTTCCGGGAGTTCACGCATTTGTATTAATCTGTTTCAGGGAGATCACGGTGTTGTATTAATCTGTTTCAGGGAGATCACGCTGTTGTATTAATCTGTTTCAGGGAGATCACGCTGTTGTATTAAACTATTTCAGGGTGTTCGCGCTGTTGTATTAAACAAATTCAGGGTATTCGCGCTGTTGTATTAAACTGTTTCAAGGAGTTCGCGCTGTTGTATTAACCTGTTTTAAGGAGTTCACACTGTTGTAATAATCTTTTTCAGGGAGTTCACGCTGTTGTATTAATCTGTTTCAGGGAGTTCACGCTATTGTATGAATCTGTTAAAGGGTGCTCGCGCTTGTGTATTAATCTGTTTCAGGGAACTTGCGGTGTTGTATTAATCTGTTTTAGGGAGATCACGCTGTTGTATTAAACTATTTCAGGGTGTTTGCGCTGTTGTATTAAACTATTTCATGGTGTTCGCGCTGTTGTATTAATCTGTTTCAAGGTGTTCACACTGTTGTAATAATCTTTTTCAGGGAGTTCGCGCTGTTGTATTAATCTGTTTCAGGGAGATCACGCTGTTGTATTAATCTGTTTCAGGGAGTTCGCACTGTTGAATTAATCTATTTCATGGAGTTCGCGCTGTTCTTTTAATCTGTTTCAGGGAGCTCGCGCAGTTGTATTAATCTGTTTCATTGAATTTGCGCAGTTGATTAATCTGTTTCAAGGAAATCACAATGTTGTATGAATCTATTTTAGCGAATTCACGCTGTTGTTTATATCTGTTTAATGGAGTTCACGCTGTTGTAATTATCTGTTTCTGGGAGTTCACGCTGTTGTATTAAACTGTTTCAGGGAGATCACGCTTTTGAATTAATCTGTTTCAGGGAGCTCGCGATGTGTTAATCTCTTTCAGGGAGTTCAGACTGATTCTTTTAATGTATTTCAGGGAGCTCGTGCTGTTGTATTAATCGTTTTTAGTGAACTCGCACTGTTGAATTAAATTGTTTCAGGGAGTTCACACTGTTGTATTAATCTGTTTCAGGGACCTCGCGATGTTGTATTAATCTGATTCAGGGAGTTCACGCTGATGTATTAATCTCACAAAGATAAACGTATACAGAGCCGTTGTCATACCCACACTCCTGTTCGGCACCGAATCATGGGTCCTCTACCGGCATTACCCACGAATCCTAGAACGCTTCCACCAGCGTTGTCTCCGCTCCATCCTCAACATCCATAACGTCGAAGTACTCGAGATAGCAGAGTTCGACAGCATCGAGTCCACGCTGCTAAAGATCCAGCTACTCTGGGTGGGTCACATCTCCAGAATGGAGGACCATCGCATTCCCAAGATCGCGTTATATGGCGAGCTCTCCACTGGCCACCGTGACTGAGGTGTACCAAAGAAAAGGTACAAGGACTGCCTAAAGAAATCTCTTGGTGCCTGCCACATTGACCAGTGGCCTCGCCTCAAACCGTGCATCTTGGCCCCTCACAGTTCGGCGGGCAGCAACCTCCTTTGAAGAAGACCGCAGAGCCCAACTCACTGACAAAAGGCAAAGGAGGAAAAACCCAACACCCAACCCCAACCAACTAATTTTCCCCTGCAGCCGCTGCAACTGTGTCTGCCTGTCCCGCAACGGACTTGTCAGCCATAAACGAGCCTGCAGATGACGTGGACTTTTACCCCTTCCATAAATCTTCGTCCGCGAAGCCAAGCCAAAGAAGAAAGAAAAAAGAGAAGATTAATCTATTTCAGGGAGTTCGCGCTGTTGTATTAGTCTATATCAGGAAGATCATGCTGTTATATTAATCTGTTTCAGGGAGTTCACGCTATTGTATTAATTTGCTTCAGGAAGTTCACAATGAGGTTTTAATCTGTTTCAGGGAGTGTGCGCTGTTGTCTTAGTCTATTTCAGGGAGATCACGCAGTTGTATTAAACTATTTCAGGGTGTTCGCGCTGTTGTGTTAATTTGCTTCAAGGAGTTCACACAGATGTAATAATCTTTTACAGGGATTTCACACTGTTGTATTAATCTGTTTAAGGGAGTTCACTCTGTTTTATTAATCTGTTTCAGGGAGTTCACGCTGTTGTATTGATCTCTTTCAGGGAGTTTGCGCTGTTGTTTTAATCTGTTTTAGGGAGCTCGCCCTGTTGTATTAATCTGTTTCATAGAATTTGCGCAGTTGATTAATCTGTTTCAAGGAAATCACACTTCTGTGTTAATCTATTTCAGGGAATTCACGCTGTTGTTTATATCTGTTTTAGGGAGTTCACGCTTTTGTATTTATCTGTTTCTGGGAGTTCACGCTGTTGTATTAATCTGTTTCAGGGAGCTCGCGATGTTGTGATAAATTGTTTCAGGCAGTTCAGACTGATGTATTAATGTATTTCAGTGAGTTCACACTGTTGTATTAATTTGTTTCGAAGAGTTCTCGTTGCTGTACTAATCTGTTTCAGGGAGCTCGCGCTGTTGTATTAATTTCTTTCAGGATGATCATGCTGTTGTATTAATCTGTTTCAGGGAGCTCGCGATGTTGTATTAATCTGATTCAGGGAGTTCACACTGATGTATTAATCTAATTCTGGAAGTTCACACTGATGTATTAATTTGTTTCATCGAGTTCGCGCAGTTGTATTCAACTATTTTTGGGTGTTCGTGCTGTTGTATTAATCTGTTTCAATGTGTTCATACTGTTGTAATAATCTTTTTGTCGGAGTTCACACCGTTGTATTAATCTATTTCATAGAGTTCACGCTGTTGCATTAATGTGTTAAAGGGAGCTGGCGCTTGTGTATTAAACTGTTTCAGGGAGCTCGTGCTGTTGTATTAATCTGTTACAGGGAGTTTGAGCTGTTATATTAATCTGTTTCAGGGAGCTCACGATGTTGTATTAATCTGATTCAGGGAGTTCACACTGATGTATGAATCTATTTCAGGGAGTTCACGCTGTTGCATTAATTTGTTTCTGGGAGTTCATATTGATGTTTTAATCTCTTTCAGGGAGTTCGTGCCGTTGTATTAATCTATTTCAGGGAGATCACGCTGTTGTATTTATCTGTTTCAGGGTGTTCTCGCTGTTGCATTAATCTGTTTCAGGGAGCTCGCGAAGTGTTATTAGTCTGTTTCAGGGAGTTCACGCTGTTGTAATAATCTGTTTCAGGGAGCTTGCGATGTTCTATTAATCTGTTTCATTGAATTTGCGCAGATGATTAATCTGTTTCAAGGAAATCACACTGTTGTATGAATCTATTTCAGCGAATTCACGCTGTTGTTTATATCTGTTTTAGGGAGTTCACGCTGTTGTATTTAACTGTTTCTGGGAGTTCACGCTGTTGTATTAAACTGTTTCAGGGAGTTCACGCTGTTGAATTAATCTGTTTCAGGGAACTCGCGATGTGTTAATCTCTTTCAGGGAGTTCAGACTGATTCTATTAATGTATTTCAGGGAGTTAACGCTGTTGTATTAATTTGTTTTGAGGAGTTCACATTGCTCTACTAATCTGTTTCAGTGAGCTCGCGCTGTTGTATTAATCTTTTTTAGTGAACTCGCACTGTTGTATTAAATTGTTTCAGGGAATTCACGCATTTGTATTAAACTGTTTCAGGGGGATCACGCTGTTGTATTAATCTGTTTCAGGGAGTTCACGCTGTTGTATTAATCTGTTTCAGGGTGCTCGCGATGTTGTATTAATCTGATTCAGGGAGTTCACACTGATGTATTAATCTAATCATTGTCGATCCTTGCATCTGATGAAATGGTGCAGCCGAGATAGGTAAACTGGTTGACCGTTTTGAGTTTTGTGTGCCCGATGGAGATGTGGGGGGGCTGGTAGTCATGGTGGGGAGCTGGCTGATGGAGGACCTCAGTTTTCTTCAGGCTGACTTCCAGGCCAAACATTTTGGCAGTTTCCGCAAAGCAGGACGTCAAGCGCTGAAGAGCTGGCTCTGAATGGGCAACTAAAGCGGCAATGAGATAGACAACAGACTCGCCAAGGCAAATAGCGCCTTTGGAAGACTACACAAAAGAGTCTGGAAAAACAACCAACTGAAAAACCTCACAAAGATAAGCGTATACAGAGCCGTTGTCATACCCACACTCCTGTTCGGCTCCGAATCATGGGTCCTCTACCGGCACCACCTACGGCTCCTAGAACGCTTCCACCAGCGTTGTCTCCGCTCCATCCTAAACATCCATTGGAGCGCTCACACCCCTAACGTCGAGGTACTCGAGATGGCAGAGGTCGACAGCATCGAGTCCACGCTGCTGAAGATCCAGCTGCGCTGGATGGGTCACGTCTCCAGAATGGAGGACCATCGCCTTCCCAAGATCGTATTATATGGCGAGCTCTCCACTGGCCACCGTGACAGAGGTGCACCAAAGAAAAGGTACAAGGACTGCCTAAAGAAATCTCTTGGTGCCTGCCACATTGACCACCGCCAGTGGGCTGATAACGCCTCAAACCGTGCATCTTGGCGCCTCACAGTTTGGCGGGCAGCAGCCTCCTTTGAAGAAGACCGCAGAGCCCACCTCACTGACAAAAGGCAAAGGAGGAAAAACCCAACACCCAACCCCAACCAACCAATTTTCCCTTGCAACCGCTGCAATCGTGTCTGCCTGTCCCGCATCGGACTGGTCAGCCACAAACGAGCCTGCAGCTGACGTGGACTTTTTACCCCCTCCATAAATCTTCGTCCGCGAAGCCAAGCCAAAGAAAAGAAGAAGAGAAAAATTAATCTAATTCAGGGAGTTCACACTGATGAATTAATTTGTTTCAGCGAGTTTGCGCAGTTGTATTAAACTATTTCAGGGTGTTCGCACTGTTGTAATAATCTTTTTCGATGTGTTCAAACTGTTGTAATAATCTTTTTCTGTGAGTTCACACTGTTGTATTAATCTGTTTCATGGAGTTCACGTTGTTGCATTAATCTGTTAAAGCGAGCTGGCGTTTGTGTATTAAACTGTTTCAGGGAGCTCGCGCTATTGTATTAATCTGTTACAGGGAGTTCGAGCTGTTATATTAATTTGTTTCAGGGAGCTCGCGACGTTGTATTAATCTGATTGAGGGAGTTCACACTGATGTATAAATCTATTTCATGGAGTTCACGCAGTTGCATTAATTTGTTTCAGGGAGATCACGCTGTTGTATTAATCTGATTCAGGGAATACACTGATGTATTAATCTATTTCAGGGAGTTCACGCTGTTGCATTAATCTGTTTCAGGGAGCTCGCGCTGTTGTATTAATCTGTTTCATTGAATTTGCGCAGTTGATTAATCTTTTTCAAGGAAATCACACTGTTTTATGTATCTATTTCAGCGAATTCACGCTGTTGTTTATATCTGTTTAAGGGAGTTCACGCTTTTGTAATTATCTGTTTCTGGGAGTTCACACTGTTGTATTAAACTGTTTCAGGGAGATCACGCTGTTGAATTAATCTGTTACAGGGAGCTCGCGATGTGTTAATCTCTTTCAGGGAGTTCAGACTGATTCTATTAATTTATTTCAGGGAGCTCGTGCTGTTGTATTAATCGTTTTTAGAGAACTCGCACTGTTGAATTAAATTGTTTCAGGGAGTTCCCACATTTGTATTAATCTGTTTCAGGGAGATCATGCTGTTGTATTAATCTGTTTCAGGGAGTTCACACTGTTGTATTAATCTGTTTCAGGGAGCTCGCGATGTTGTATTAATCTGATTCAGGGAGTTCATGCTGTTGCATTAATCTCACAAAGATAAACGTATACAGAGCCGTTGTCATTCCCACACTCCTGTTCGGCTCCGAATCATGGGTCCTCTACCGGCATTACCTACGGCTCCTAGAACGCTTCCACCAGCGTTGTCTCCGCTCCATCCTCAACATCCATAACGTCGAAGTACTCGAGATGGCAGAGTTCGACAGCATCGAGTCCACGCTGCTGAAGATCCAGCTGCTCTGGGTGGGTCACATCTCCAGAATGGAGGACCATCGTCTTCCCAAGATCGTGTTATATGGCGAGCTCTCCACTGGCCACCATGACTGAGGTGCACCAAAGAAAAGGTACAAGGACTGCCTAAAGAAATCTCTTGGTGCCTGCCACATTGACCAGCGGCCTACCTCAAACCGTGCATCTTGGCCCCTCACAGTTCGGCGGGCAGCAACCTCCTTTGAAGAAGACCGCAGAGCCCAACTCACTGACAAAAGGCAAAGGAGGAAAAACCCAACACCCAACCCCAACCAACTAATTTTCCCCTGCAGCCGCTGCAACTGTGTCTGCCTGTCCCGCAACGGACTTGTCAGCCACAAACGAGCCTGCAGATGACGTGGACTTTTACATCCTCCATAAATCTTCATCCGCGAAGCGAAGCCAAAGAAGAATGAAAAAAGAGAAGATTAATCTATTTCAGGGAGTTCGCGCTGTTGTATTAGTCTATTTCAGGGAGCCCGCGAAGTGGTATTAGTCTGTTTCAGGGAGTTCGCGTTGTTGTATTCATCTGTTTCAGGGAGATCACGCATTTGTATTAATATGTTTCAGGGAGATCATGCTTCCGTATTAATCTGATTCAGGGAGTTGACGCTGTTGTATTAATTTTTTTCCGGGAGCTCGCAATGTATTTATCTGATTCAGGGAATTCATACTGATGTATTAATCTATTTCATGGAGTTCGCGCAGTTGTATTAAATTATTTCAAGGAGTTCGCGCTGTTGTATTAACCTGTTTCAAGGAGTTCACACAGTTGTAATAATCTTTTTCAGGGAGTTCACGCTGTTGTATTAATGTGTTTCAGGGAGTTCACGCTATTGTATGAATCTGTTAAAGGGAGCTAGCGCTTGTGTATTAATCTGTTTCAGGGAACTTGCGGTGTTGTATTAATCTGTTTCAGGGAGATCACGCTGTTGTATTAAACTATTTCAGGGTGTTCGCGCAGTTGTATTAATCTGTTTCAAGGTGTTCACACTGTTGTAATAATCTTTTTCAGGGTGTTCGCGCAGTTGTATTAATCTGTTTCAATATGTTCACACTGTTGTAATAATCTTTTTCAGGGAGTTCGCGCTGTTGTATTAATCTGTTTCAGGGAGATCATGCTGTTGTATTAATCTGTTTCAGGGATTTCACGCTGTTGTATTAATCTGTTTCAGGGAGCTCGCGAAGTGGTATTAGTATGTTTCAGGGAGATCACGCTGTTGTATTAATCTATTTCGGGGAGCTCGCGCTGTTCTATTAATCTTTTTCAGGCATTTCACGCTGTTCTATTAAACTGTTTCAGTGAGCTCGCGATTTTGTATTAATCTGATTCAGGGAATTCATACTGATGTATTAATCTATTTCATGGAGTTCGCGCAGTTGTATTAAATTATTTCAAGGAGTTCGCGCTGTTGTATTAACCTGTTTCAAGGAGTTCACACAGTTGTAATAATCTTTTTCAGGGAGTTCACGCTGTTGTATTAATGTGTTTCAGGGAGTTCACGCTATTGTATGAATCTGTTAAAGGGAGCTAGCGCTTGTGTATTAATCTGTTTCAGGGAACTTGCGGTGTTGTATTAATCTGTTTCAGGGAGATCACGCTGTTGTATTAAACTATTTCAGGGTGTTCGCGCAGTTGTATTAATCTGTTTCAAGGTGTTCACACTGTTGTAATAATCTTTTTCAGGGTGTTCGCGCAGTTGTATTAATCTGTTTCAATATGTTCACACTGTTGTAATAATCTTTTTCAGGGAGTTCGCGCTGTTGTATTAATCTGTTTCAGGGAGATCATGCTGTTGTATTAATCTGTTTCAGGGATTTCACGCTGTTGTATTAATCTGTTTCAGGGAGCTCGCGAAGTGGTATTAGTATGTTTCAGGGAGATCACGCTGTTGTATTAATCTATTTCGGGGAGCTCGCGCTGTTCTATTAATCTTTTTCAGGCATTTCACGCTGTTCTATTAAACTGTTTCAGTGAGCTCGCGATTTTGTATTAATCTGATTCAGGGAGTTCACACTGATGTATTAATCTATTTCAAGGAGTTCACGCTATTGTATTAATTTGCTTCAGGGAGTTCACAATGATGTTTTAATCTGTTTCAAGGAGTTCACACTGTTGTAATAATCTTTTACAGGGAGGTCACGCTGTTGAATTAAACTGTTTCAGGGAGCTCGCCCTGTTGTATTAATGTGTTTCATTGAATTTACGCAGTTGATTAATCTGTTTCAAGGAAATCACACTGTTGTGTTCATCTATTTCAGGGAGTTCATGCTGTTGTTTACATCTGTTTTAGGGAGTTCACGCTGTTGAATTTATCTGTTTCTGGGAGTTCACGCTGTTGTATTAATCTGTTCAGGGAGCTCGCGATATTGTGTTAATCTGTTTCAGGGAGTTCATACTGATCTATTAATGTATTTCAGGGAGTTCACACTGTTGTATTAATTTTTTTCGAGGAGTTCACGTTGCTGTACTAATCTGTTTCAGGGAGCTCGCGCTGTTGTATTAATCTTTTTTATTGAACTCGCACTGTTGTATTAAACTGTTTCCGGGAGTTCACGCATTTGTATTAATCTGTTTCAGGGAGATCACGGTGTTGTATTAATCTGTTTCAGGGAGATCACGCTGTTGTATTAATCTGTTTCAGGGAGATCACGCTGTTGTATTAAACTATTTCAGGGTGTTCGCGCTGTTGTATTAAACAAATTCAAGATATTCGCGCTGTTGTATTAAACTGTTTCAAGGAGTTCGCGCTGTTGTATTAACCTGTTTTAAGGAGTTCACACCTGTTGTAATAATCTTTTTCAGGGAGTTCACGCTGTTGTATTAATCTGTTTCAGGGAGTTCACGCTATTGTATGAATCTGTTAAAGGGTGCTCGCGCTTGTGTATTAATCTGTTTCAGGGAGTTCACGCTGTTGTATTTAATCTGTTTCAGGGAGTTCGCACTGTTGAATTAATCTATTTCATGGAGTTCGCGCTGTTCTTTTAATCTGTTTCAGGGAGCTCGCGCTGTTGTATTAATCTGTTTCATTGAATTTGCGCAGTTGATTAATCTGTTTCAAGGAAATCACAATGTTGTATGAATCTATTTCAGCGAATTCACGCTGTTGTTTATATCTGTTTCAGGGAGCTCGCGCTGTTGTATTAATCTTTTTTATTGAACTCGCACTGTTGTATTAAACTGTCTCCGGGAGTTCACGCATTTGTATTAATCTGTTTCAGGGAGATCACGGTGTTGTATTAATCTGTTTCAGGGAGATAACGCTGTTGCATTAATCTGTTTCAAGGAGATCACGCTGTTGTATTAAACTATTTCAGGGTGTTCGCGCTGTTGTATTAAACTATTTCAGGGTATTCGCGCTGTTGTATTAAACTGTTTCAAGGAGTTCGCGCTGTTGTATTAACCTGTTTTAAGGAGTTCACACTGTTGTAATAATCTTTTTCAGGGAGTTCACGCTGTTGTATTAATCTGTTTCAGGGAGTTCACGCTATTGTATGAATCTGTTAAAGGGTGCTCGCGCTTGTGTATTAATCTGTTTCAGGGAACTTGCGGTGTTGTATTAATTTGTTTTAGGGAGATCACGCTGTTGTATTAAACTATTTCAGGGTGTTTGCGCTGTTGTATTAAACTATTTCATTGTGTTCGCGCAGTTGTATTAATCTGTTTCAAGGTGTTCACACTGTTGTAATAATCTTTTTCAGGGAGTTCGCGCTGTTGTATTAATCTGTTTCAGGGAGATCACGCTGTTGTATTAATCTGTTTCAGGGAGTTCGCACTGTTGAATTAATCTATTTCATGGAGTTCGCGCTGTTCTTTTAATCTGTTTCAGGGAGCTCGCGCTGTTGTATTAATCTGTTTCATTGAATTTGCGCAGTTGATTAATCTGTTTCAAGGAAATCACAATGTTGTATGAATCTATTTCAGCGAATTCACGCTGTTGTTTATATCTGTTTAAGGGAGTTCACGCTGTTGTAATTATCTGTTTCTGGGAGTTCACGCTGTTGTATTAAACTGTTTCAGGTGAGATCACGCTTTTGAATTAATCTGTTTCATGGAGCTCGCGATGTGTTAATCTCTTTCAGGGAGTTCAGACTGATTCTTTTAATGTATTTCAGGGAGCTCGTGCTGTTGTATTAATCGTTTTTAGTGAACTCGCACTGTTGAATTAAATTGTTTCAGGGAGTTCACGCATTTGTATTAATCTGTTTCATGGAGTTCACACTGTTGTATTAATCTGTTTCAGGGAGCTCGCGATGATGTATTAATCTGATTCAGGGAGTTCACGCTGATGTATTAATCTCACAAAGATAAACGTATACAGAGCCGTTGTCATACCCACACTCCTGTTCGGCACCGAATCATGGGTCCTCTACCGGCATTACCCACGAATCCTAGAACGCTTCCACCAGCGTTGTCTCCACTCCATCCTCAACATCCATAACGTCGAAGTACTCGAGATAGCAGAGTTCGACAGCATCGAGTCCACGCTGCTGAAGATCCAGCTACGATGGGTGGGTCACATCTCCAGAATGGAGGACCATCGCATTCCCAAGATCGCGTTATATGGCGAGCTCTCCACTGGCCACCGTGACTGAGGTGTACCAAAGAAAATGTACAAGGACTGCCTAAAGAAATCTCTTGGTGCCTGCCACATTGACCAGTGGCCTCGCCTCAAACCGTGCATCTTGGCCCCTCACAGTTCGGCGGGCAGCAACCTCCTTTGAAGAAGACCGCAGAGCCCAACTCACTGACAAAAGGCAAAGGAGGAAAAACCCAACCCCAACCAACTAATTTTCCCCTGCAGCCGCTGCAACTGTGTCTGCCTGTCCCGCAACGGACTTGTCAGCCACAAACGAGCCTGCAGATGACGTGGACTTTTACCCCTTCCATAAATCTTCATCCGCGAAGCCAAGCCAAAGAAGAAAGAAAAAAGAGAAGATTAATCTATTTCAGGGAGTTCGCGCTGTTGTATTAGTCTATATCAGGAAGATCATGCTGTTATATTAATCTGTTTCAGGGAGTTCACGCTATTGTATTAATTTGCTTCAGGAAGTTCACAATGAGGTTTTAATCTATTTCAGGGAGTTTGCGCTGTTGTCTTAGTCTATTTCAGGGAGATCACGCAGTTGTATTAAACTATTTCAGGTTGTTCGCGCTGTTGAGTTAATTTGCTTCAAGGAGTTCACACAGATGTAATAATGTTTTACAAGGTGTTCACACAGATGTAATAATCTTTTACAAGGATTTCACACTGTTGTATTAATCTGTTTAAGGGAGTTCACTCTGTTTTATTAATCTGTTTCAGGGAGTTCACGCTGTTGTATTGATCTCTTTCAGGGAGTTTGCGCTGTTGTTTTAATCTGTTTTAGGGAGCTCGCCCTGTTGTATTAATCTGTTTCATAGAATTTGCGCAGTTGATTAATCTGATTCAAGGAAATCACACTTTTGTGTTAATCTATTTCAGGGAATT
The DNA here is from genome assembly GCF_036971445.1 of Narcine bancroftii. Taxonomy (NCBI): domain Eukaryota; kingdom Metazoa; phylum Chordata; class Chondrichthyes; order Torpediniformes; family Narcinidae; genus Narcine; species Narcine bancroftii. Next base: position 137,251,850 of record NC_091473.1, on the reverse strand, counting down.
CACGCTGTTGTTTATATCTGTTTTAGGGAGTTCACGCTGTTGTATTTATCTGTTTCTGGGAGTTCACGCTGTTGTATTAATCTGTTTCAGGGAGCTCACGATGTTGTGATAAATTCTTTCAGGCAGTTCAGACTGATGTATTAATGTATTTCAGGGAGTTCACACTGTTGTATTAATTTGTTTCGAAGAGTTCACGTTGCTGTACTAATCTGTTTCAGGGAGCTCGCGCTGTTGTATTAATTTCTTTCAGGATGATCATGCTGTTGTATTAATCTGTTTCAGGGAGCTCGCGATGTTGTATTTATCTGTTTCAGGGAGTTCACGCTGTTGTATTGATCTCTTTCAGGGAGTTCAGACTGATTGTATTAATGTATTTCAGAGAGCTCGTGCTGTTGCATTAATCATTTTTAGTGAACTCGCACTGTTGAATTAAATTGTTTCAGGGAATTGACGCATTTGTATTAATCTGTTTCAGGAAGATCACGCTGTTGTATTAATCTGTTTCAGGGAGTTCACACTGTTGTATTAATCTGTTTCAGGGAGCTCGCGATGTTGTATTAATCTGATTCAGGGAGTTCACACTGATGTATTAATCTCACAAAGATAAACGTATACAGAGCCGTTGTCATACCCACACTCCTGTTCGGCTCCGAATCATGGGTCCTCTACCGGCATTACCTACGGCTCCTAGAACGCTTACACCAGCGTTGTCTCCGCTCCATCCTCAACATCCATAACGTCGAAGTACTCGAGATGGCAGAGTTCGACAGCATCGAGTCCACGCTGCTGAAGATCCAGCTGCTCTGGGTGGGTCACATCTCCAGAATGGAGGACCATCGCCTTCCCAAGATCGCGTTATATGGCGAGCTCTCCACTGGCCACCGTGACTGAGGTGCACCAAAGAAAAGGTACAAGGACTGCCTAAAGAAATCTCTTGGTGCCTGCCACATTGACCAGTGGCCTCGCCTCAAACCGTGCATCTTGGCCCCTCACAGTTCGGCGGGCAGCAACTTCCTTTGAAGAAGACCGTAGAGCCCAACTCACTGACAAAAGGCAAAGGAGGAAAAACCCAACACCCAACCCCAACCAACTAATTTTCCCCTGCAGCCGCTGCAACTGTGTCTGCCTGTCCCGCAACGGACTTGTCAGCCACAAACGAGCCTGCAGATGACGTGGACTTTTACCCCCTCCATAAATCTTCGTCCGCGAAGCCAAGCCAAAGAAGAAAGAAAAAAGAGAAGATTAATCTATTTCAGGGAGTTCGCGCTGTTGTATTAGTCTATATCAGGAAGATCATGCTGTTATATTAATCTGTTTCAGGGAGTTGACGCTATTGTATTAATTTGCTTCAGGGAGTTCACAATGAGGTTTTAATCTGTTTCAGGGAGTTTGCGCTGTTGTATTAGTCTATTTCAGGGAGCTCGCGAAGTGATATTAGTCTGTTTCAGGGAGTTCGCGTTGTTGTATTCATCTGTTTCGAGTATTTTTTTTAATTTTTTCGAGTATTTCCATAAATCTTCATCCGCGAAGCCAAGCCAAAGATTCATCTGTTTCAGGGAGATCACGCATTTGTATTAATATGTTTCAGGGAGATCACGCTTCCGTATTAATCTGTTTCAGGGAGGTGACGCTGTTGTATTAATTTGTTTCCAGGAGCTCGCAATGTATTAATCTGATTCAGGGAATTCATACTGATGTATTAATCTATTTCAGGGAGTTCGCACAGTTGTATTAAACTATTTCAAGGAGATTGCGCTGTTGTATTAACCTGTTTCAAGGAGTTCACACTGTTTTAATAATCTTTTTCAGGGAGTTCACGCTGTTGTATTAATCTGTTTCAGGGAGTTCACACTATTGTATGAATCTGTTAAAGGAAGCTAGCGCTTGTGTATTAATCTGTTTCAGGGAACTTGCGGTGTTGTATTAATCTGTTTCAGGGAGATCACACTGTTGTATTAAACTATTTCAGGGTGTTCGCGCAGTTGTATTAATCTGTTTCAAGGTGTTCACACTGTTGTAATAATCTTTTTCAGGGAGTTCGCGCTGTTGTATTAATCTGTTTCAGGGAGATCATGCTGTTGTATTAATCTGTTTCAGGGATTTCACGCTGTTGTATTAATCTGTTTCAGGGAGCTCGCGAAGTGGTATTAGTATGTTTCAGGGAGTTCACGCTATTGTATGAATCTGTTAAAGGGAGCTCGCGCTTGTGTATTAATCTGTTTCAGGGAACTTGCGGTGTTGTATTAATCTGTTTCAGGGAGATCACGCTGTTGTATTAAACTATTTCAGGGTGTTTGCGCTGTTGTATTAAACTATTTCAGGGTGTTCGCGTAGTTGTATTAATCTGTTTCAGGGAGATCACGCTGTTGTATTTATCTGTTTCAGGGATTTCACGCTGTTGTATTAATCTGTTTCAGGGAGCTCGCGATGTTGTATTAATCTGATTCAGGGAGTTCACACTGTTGAATTAATCTATTTCATGGAGTTCGCGCTGTTGTTTTAATCTGTTTCAGGGAGCTCGCGCTGTTGTATTAATCTGTTTCATTGAATTTGCGCAGTTGATTAATCTGTTTCAAGGAAATCACACTGTTGTATGAATCTATTTCAGCGAATTCACGCTGTTGTTTATAACTGTTTAAGGGAGTTCACGCTGTTGTAATTATCTGTTTCTGGGAGTTCATGAAGTTGTATTAAACTGTTTCAGGGAGATCACGCTGTTGAATTAATCTGTTTCAGGGAGCTCGCGATGTGTTAATCTCTTTCAGGGAGTTCAGACTGATTCTATTAATGTATTTCAGGGAGCTCGTGCTGTTGTATTAATCGTTTTTAGAGAACTCGCACTGTTGAATTAAATTGTTTCAGGGAGTTCACGCATTTGTATTAATCTGTTTCAGGGAGATCACGCTGTTGAATTAATCTATTTCATGGAGTTCGCGCTGTTGTTTTAATCTGTTTCAGGGCGCTCGCGCAGTTTTATTAATCTGTTTCATTGAATTTGCGCAGTTGATTAATCTGTTTCAAGGAAATCACACTGTTGCATGAATCTATTTCAGCGAATTCACGCTGTTGTTTATATCTGTTTAAAGGAGTTCACGCTGTTGTATTAAACTGTTTCAGGTAGATCACGCTGTTGAATTAATCTGTTTCAGGGAGCTCGCGATGTCTTAATCTCTTTCAGGGAGTTCAGACTGATTCAATTAATGTATTTCAGGGAGCTCGTGCTGTTGTATTAATCGTTTTTAATGATCTCGCACTATTGAATTAAATTGTTTCTGGGAGTTCACGCATTTGTATTAATCTCTTTCAGGTAGATCACGCTGTTGTATTAATGTTTTTCAGGGAGTTCACACTGTTGTATTAATCTGTTTCAGGGAGCTCGCGATGTTGTATTAATCTGATTCAGGGAGTTCACACTGATGTATTAATCTCACAAAGTTAAACGTATACAGAGCCGTTGTCATACCCACACTCCTGTTTGGCTCCGAATCATGGGTCCTCTACCGGCATTACCTACGGCTCCTAAAACGCTTCAACCAGCGTTGTCTCCGCTCCATCCTCAACATTCATAACGTCGAAGTACTCGAGATGGCAGAGTTCGACAGCATCGAGTCCATGCTGCTGAAGATCCAGCTGCTCTGGGTGGGTCACATCTCCAGAATGGAGGACCATCGCCTTCCCAAGATCGCGTTATATGGCGAGCTCTTCACTGGCCACCGTGACTGAGGTGCACCAAAGAAAAGGTACAAGGACTGCGTAAAGAAATCTCTTGGTGCCTGCCACATTGACCAGTGGCCTCGCCTCAAACCGTGCATCTTGGCCCCTCACAGTTCGGCGGGCAGCAACCTCCTTTGAAGAAGACCGCAGAGCCCAACTCACTGACAAAAGGCAAAGGAGGAAAAACCCAACACCCAACCTCAACCAACTAATTTTCCCCTGCAGCCGCTGCAACTGTGTCTGCCTGTCCCGCAACGGACTTGTCAGCCACAAACGAGCCTGCAGATGACGTGGACTTTTACCCCCTCCATAAATCTTCGTCCGCGAAGCCAAGCCAAAGAAGAATGAAAAAAGAGAAGATTAATCTATTTCAGGGAGTTCGCGCTGTTGTATCAGTCTATATCAGGAAGATCATGCTGTTATATTAACCTGTTTCAGGGAGTTCACGCTATTGTATTAATTTGCTTCAGGGAGTTCACAATGAGGTTTTAATCTGTTTCAGGGAGTTTGCGCTGTTGTATTAGTCTATTTCAGGGAGCTCGCGAAGTGGTATTAGTCTGTTTCAGGGAGTTCGCGTTGTTGTATTCATCTGTTTCAGGGAGATCACGCATTTGTATTAATCTGTTTCAGGGAGATCACGCTTCCGTATTAATCTGTTTCAGGGAGTTGACGCTGTTGTATTAATTTGTTTCCGGGAGCTCGCGATGTATTAATCTGATTAAGGGAATTCATACTGATGTATTAATCTATTTCAGGGAGTTCGCGCAGTTGTATTAAACTATTTCAAGGAGTTCGCGCTGTTGTATTAACCTGTTTCAAGGAGTTCACACTGTTGTAATAATCTGTTTCAGGGAGATCACGCTATTGTATGAATCTGTTAAAGGGAGCTAGCGCTTGTGTATTAATCTGTTTCAGGGAACTTGCGGTGTTGTATTAATCTGTTTCAGGGAATTCACGCTGTTGTGTCAAACTATTTCAGGGTGTTTGCGCTGTTGTATTAAACTATTTCAGGGTGTTCGCGCAGTAGCTAACACTACCTTGAATTTCAGGTACATTAAGACTTTAGAGCATTGACCCCGCAAGCAGGTTCTTGCCCAGAAATCAACATTCCATTTAACACGAAGCCAGGTAAAATGTTCCTTAACTAGTTTGATTGATGCTCTTCTACCAGGTAGAAAGATAGTGAAGAGAAAATTCTCCCACACAAATGGCCTAGGCCTTCTTGTGGAAAGCAAAATCACAGACCAACTTTTCACTGGATTCATCCAGGGTCACATCTTGAAGATGGAGACCAGAGTTGATCTGGTGACACCGGATAAGATCGGGATCAATGCACCGTGCATGAGCCATGGCAGTTAAATCAATGGCAGTAGATGTCTGTAATGTTGCACCTGGAGAGGACACCAGCCACAGCATTCACTTTTCCTCAGAGGTGCTGTATGTCCGATGAAAATTGTTGGATGAAGTCCAAGTGCCGAATCTCTATGGGCAAGTAGAGATGTGTGCTTGTTCTTGCAGTATGTGTAAGAGGCTGGTGGACTATATAAATGGTAAAAGGATGACCTTCCAATAAAACTTGAAATACTGGATTGGAGATTGTGCTTCATGAGGGAATTACAAAGAAACTTATTTCTAAATTGGATCTTCTACTTCAGGAGGAATCTCCAAAACAAGATTTGAATAAATCAGAAGATGGGAATTGGATTTGGGAACTGATATTGGTCCTTTTTGCTGGTCTGACATTTCTTGGGACAGAAAGATGGATATAATTAATGCTTTTTTATAGATTAGTTAATCATGAATTTATTTATCAATTATATTTAATGCCACATAAATTAATTTATTCCACATTTTTCAAATTTATTTTTCAGATGTGGCACAGATATTCGTACGTTTATACATTGTACCTGGTCATGTACCAAGGTAACATCAATTTGGAAAGATGTGGGCAAGTTTTTGGAACAACACCTCAGCTTATTCTTTTGGGAAATTTATATGATTTGGAACCCCAATTAAAGTTCTCAAAAAATCAATTTTTTTTTTAAGCTGCACTGGCGGAGGCCAGGAGATGTGTAGCAATTACATGGAAATCTGAATCTCATCTTAAAATTGATTGTTGGAACGAGATGAAAAATTGTATTCCCTTAGCAAAGGTGACTTATAATATAGAAATGGGAATGAATCATACTTAAAAATATGGAAACCATATTTAAATATTATGGGTTTGGATAGCTAATGTTTTCTCTTCTACACCCAACCTTTTCTTTAATCTTAATGGTGATCCTTATCGTGTTTGTTTAATTCTACTATTTTATTAATATCCTGTCTTTCTTTTTGGGAGGGTAGGGCATGGAGGGGGGTATTTATTATAGTCGATTTGCACATATAATCTATATTCTTTTTTCTTGTCTACGTTTTTTCTCTTCTCACTTTTATGTACAGTACAACCATTTATTTTTCATTCTATTTTAATAATTATAAGTATTAATTCAATTCAATTCTATTATTATATTTCACTGTATACAAAACTATAAATATATATTTTTTAAGCTGAAATGTTTCACTGCAAGATCGATAGCTGTGAGTCTTCGCACAAACATATTATAATTTGCCTGAGTCGGTGAGAGCTTGGCTGAAAAAAGACACCAGAGACTCCAAATGCTCTCAGCCTCATCGTTCTAACAGATCCCACAACACTAACAGATGCATCTGTGGTGAGAGAGCAAGGTATTGGGCTTCTGATGTACGAGGATAATGGAATTGTAAGAACAGTTTTCACATCATGGAAAGCAGACATAGCATTGTCTCCCAAAGTTAAGGCCATTTTTGGAAATGGACATCAGATCACTTTAGTAGTTCAGAAAGAGGTCATAGGGATACTGCGGCATTCACCAGGAAACAACAATAAAAATTCATCATGCCAAAAAGAAATCACAACTGACCAAACGTAACAGGTGTAGGAAATTCTCAAATTCCACTCACTTTCGATTCATCAGGAAAAATACCATGTTGCGTAACTCTATGTCCCAACAATAGAAGATCAGCAGGCCTCAAAACACTTGACTGGGATTGATCACGATGCCAAATTCCTCAAACCTCTGGAACCATGAGAAAAGGTGGCACTGGTGCTCCTCTTCATCCACACTTGCAACCAGAATCTCCTCGATGAAATCAACCACCAATAAAACCCAAGGCCAGTGAGTCCGTGGTCCATGAACTGCCGGAATGTCTGAACTGCATTCCATAGACCGAATGGTATTCTCAGAAACTCAAACATGCCGAAAGGCATCATCACAACAGTCTTCGTGACATCAGAAACCTCAAATGGAATCTAATAGTGAGCACGTACTCGATCTATTTTGGCAAATACATATTTGCCATTGAGGTTTGCTGAGATCTCTTGGTAATTGGGAATATGGTATCAGTCAGGCACGGTCGAATTGTTCAGGGCAGGATAATCACTGCAAAGTTGCCAATCCCCAGTTTTTATCCACAACCATATTTAATGGTGAATCCCAGCAGTTGTCAGATCTGTAAACTATGCCCATCTCTTGCAATTCCAAATGTACGATTTTAAGATAATCCGGTGGTACAACGAGCACCCGTCTCGTATACCCTGAGACTCTATATGGTAGCTTATTGCATGTCTGTATGGCGATACGATGGCGTCACTAGGCGAGGGAAACACTTGAGCAAGGCTTGCAAAGGGCAGAAGCCAGGTTGAAGGCTTGTCAGGTGGCAGATGATATTGGAGGGATATCAAATGCAGCTCACATGCATTCAAGAACTGCAGTCCACAAAACAGTGATTTTTTTAAAATACGTCAATGAAACATGAGAGAAAAAATCCATTCCCAAAATGGAATTTGCCACATTTACAACTAAAAACCACCAAAACAGTTTGTGAGACTGAAATGAAACACGAGTGACCTCTGGCCACGTTCTTGGACCACAAGGACAGGCCATTTGGCAAACAACGTCTGTGGTGACCAGGAAACTCATTTCAATTCATTCCATCTGTCAGCACATGGTCCATACACATCACCCGTTCCCTGCTTGTTCATGTGCCCAACCAAATGACTCTTAAATCGTGGTGATTGCATCTCCTTTCACCACTGTCCTGGCAGCTTGGTCCAGACCCCCACCGCATTGTGTAAAATCCTGCCTCACTTCTCGCCTTTCCCCCTCTCATGTTCAATCTAGGCATCGTAGTATTTTTACATTTCCCATGGGGGTCGGGGATGAAGAAATCTACCCTCTCTGGGACTACAATAATTTTATAAGTTTCAACCAGGTCATTTCTTAGCCGCCAATGCTCCAGAGAAAACTTTCCAAATTTGTCCAACCTCTCCTCAGAGCCAATGCTCCAACCTAAGCAACACCTTGACAAACTCCTTTAGTAATCCAGCAACCAGAATTGCATGAACACACCAAATGTGGTCAACCACATTTATATTTTAAGCCCTGCTCAACAAAGAATACTTTCTTGAACACCGTACACTTGTGTTGCCACTTTCAAGGAGCTAAGGCTTACACCGCAAGGTCCCTCTTTGTAACACTACAGCAAGTCCTCTCAAAGTGCAAGACACTTGTCCAGATTAAACTCCATCTGCCATTTCTCTGCCCACATTTGTAAGTTATCTGGTTTGCAAAGGAGAATACGAGGGGACGTGGGTGAATCAGCAGGAGACAGAATTAAACATGGGGGGGGTGGGGTGGGCAGGTTACCATTGAGTCAAAGGACTACACAAATGAAATAAGAGATGGTTCCTCTGGATTTGACCAAACCCGGACAGTGGAGGAGGCAGAAGATTAAGGTCAGTGTGGGAATGGAATGGAAATTAAAACAGCTTGTGACCATGAGCCAAGATGGCCATTGTGATCAAATGGTGCTCAGCCAATAAGTCATTTTCTCTGAATTGGATTTACTGCCATAGAGGAGGATACTTGAAGAGCACGGACATGGTCAGTGGAGATGAATGTGAAACTTTACCCTGCAAGAGAATGGTTGATTATGTCCCTGGATGGTGGTGACTGATGCAGGTTGCAGGAAAAAATGCCCAAGAATGGAGAGGAAGGCGTGGGGAGAGATGAGCAAACTAGAAAATCTGGATGAAAGCAGACCCTGTCAAAAACAGAAAGTGTGGAGGGGATGATGCAACTCCATCGTGTTGTAGTTGTCCGAAATGATCAAGTTAATGGCTACAACACATGCTGGGGATTGCAATTGGTAATGAGGAGTCTGTAACTTGTTGAAAGATCTGACTGCTAAATTCATCACCAATGAGTAGGAAAGCAGCTTCAGTCTAGTCTCCCTCTCAGAAAGATTTAGTTCATAAACAAAACAACCTTTCCACAGAGACAGGCGAAAAGGGCTCTTCATTTTGTCTTACATTCAACATACTTTGAAGCTCCCCACTGTAAATGACTCCAAATTCAATTCTGGTGGAAGAGTAGGAGCCAAGGCCTTGCCAAATCAGATGAGCCTTATTTTGGGTATCTATTTCGACTTTCACACCATTAAATGCAAGCCCCAGTTATTGATTCCCAAACATTTTCTATACTTACCCATATCCTGCAACAAATACAAATTATAATTTTGCAACCACCCCACCTGAAATTGAAACAAACAACAGCTCATTTTTCCATGTATAAATTACATATAAAATAATTTCCCCACATTTTAACTTCACTGTGGCCATTCATGGATAACTTCTGACATCAGGAAACTGCACCAGCCATTATTGACTCTTCTCCAATGTTACTGGCAGACATGAGATCATATTTAACACGCACAATATTTCTTTTCTCACTGACCAGAACTCTCAAGCACAGTGTAAAATGAGAAAATCTCAAGGCAACCACGAGATATGAACTCCCGTCCACAATGTTGCTGAGCACATTTGTTACAATATTGAAGTGTCTCAGTGATTACGACAGATATTCACAGTCAAGCAATAACAGAAATAACAGAATATTACAGCATATTAGAAGCCCTTTGGCCCATGATGTTGTGCCAACCAAGATATTTCTACCAAAAAAACCAATTCTCTTTCATCCAAGTATGCCCAAGAGTCTCTTAAATGCCCCTTACGTGATATCTGCTTGGATACTGACATTGGGCCTGTTCAAAGTAGGATATGGCTTCTACCAGCAGGAGTTTCTATTTGAGGAAAATACTGATAGATGGCTGACCATATACGTTTCCTAAAAATTAATACCCTCTCCCTCTCTACAACACATTCAGCCCCGTGGCATCTTCCTGCGTTGCATTACTGGGATCACCAAAGACCGGACCCATTTCCCATCTCTCCTTGCAATGCCAATATGGCAGCTGCCATTGAGAACTGACCAATCACATTTTAATTCCGCAGGCAAGATGAAAATCATCCTGACATCCTGCTTCAAAATAAGGCTAAACAAACCTTCCCCATTTTGTCACTTCATTTTTAATTCGATTCCCATCGCACATTAACAAAAAATGTCCCATCCATTTGCTCACCAAATGAAGAGCAAAATCATGATCCCTGATATTGAAAGCCCATAACCTTCAATGTTACACAGATAATCAAGAAAGTCTTCTGTCATAAAAGTGAAAGAAACCTTGATAATATTACCCCCTCACAAACGCTGAGATTGGGGCGGGCTGAGCCACCGCGAGCAAACAGTCTGAATCACCGCAAAACGCGGTCAGTCCAACAGGACACAGGCTCCCCTTCACTGCAAAGAAGGAGCCAGCTATGTGCGGGGTAAAGAGCCCTTCACTTCCGCCTTGCAATGACGTCACTTCTGGAAGTTGGGAGGATAAGTCACCAGAAGTGGGCAGGCCAGCGAGCACACACGGGGAATTGAAACGAATAAAGCCAGTCTTTGTTTGACACTCAGCTTGTGTGGACGTCTCTTTATTTGGTAGCGATGCCACTGCGGACGCTACAGTATGATGGATGAAATTCTTATTTGATGCGACCACACAGGTGTGCAAGTTACATCAACCTCAATAGAAAAAAAGACCAGAAATGCCAGAGGTAATAAATTCAAAAGGATTGGTGAAATCTTTACTATGTATTGTCAACACCAAAGTCCCTGTCGTTTTCAAGGCATTCTGACAAGTAACTTCGAAACATTACATTTTAAACACATGATATGTCAGAATAAGAATTGTTCAAGGGACACAAGTTTAAAAAATGACATCTAACTTTATTAAGAATGGAATACAACAACAGGAAAAACTGATTGAATCAGACAAATTCTATGAGCATTGTCGAGCAGAGAAAAATGGATTAGTTTTCCATCCCTTACTAAGCTACCCCATTACCACAGCAGGTACTCCCTGTCTTACGACCGTAATTGATACTGAAAGATCAGTTATATCTCAAAATGGGCGCAAGTTCGAATTTTGTCCGTGTGTGGAGCACTGAAGTTGTAGAGCAGATTTTTAAAATCAAATGTCGTATTTGACATAGCTTAACAGGGATACAGGGTACGTCAGAAACAAAATGTGCGTATTTACTTTGTTAGTCAGTGTCTCGAGGTCCATAGGCTGGATGGAACCGTCTTGATTCCTGTGCACATGCACAAATCTTCAGTTGGTGCTTGCACAGTGGGTTCGCTGATTGGAACCCGTCACACATGTGCCAACAGATGGACAGCGGGATGTTAACTAACAAAGTAAGTATGCACCTTTTAGCTGACGTGCCCTGTATCCCTGTTAGAATTTGTCAAAAACACTGTCAATTATGTATTTTTTCTTCAATATATTCATAAAAATTTGGTCGAATATGCTGATTCACGCAAGTCGCATAGGTCGCAAGTCGGGGAGTCCCTGTCATTGCTTTGGAGCAAAGGAAACTGTCGTACCAAACCAATCCAGTATATGTTATAGGCCTAGCGAAAAGGAAGAGAGAGTGTTTGCAAACTCAATCTATTGAATGAATCAATGGGAGAAAAAGAATGGGAAGCAATTCAAGGCAAAACTCTTCAGCAGAGAACAGGGTGGGAGGCCTGAGGCAGGGACTCTTACAGAATTGGCATACCAGACCAGGGTAAGACACAACAGACAGAATCAGAAGGAGTAAAAATAAGGCCTAGTGATTGGAGTTAATAATGAAAAGGACTGGAGAAACTCAGCAGAACCTTATTTCTAAATCGGATCTTCTACTTCAGGAGGAATCTCCAAACAAGATTTGAATAAATCAGAAGATGGGAATTGGATTTGGAAACTGATATTGGTCCTTTTTGCTGGTCTGACATTTCTTGGGACAGTAAGATGTATATAATTAAAGTTTTTTTTATAGATTAGTTAATTATGAATTTATTTATCAATTATATTTAATGCCACATAAATTAATTTATTCCACCTTTTTCAAATTTATTTTTCAGATGTGGCACAGAAATTCGTACGTTTATACATTGTACCTGGTCATGTACCAAGGTAACATCAATTTGGAAAGATGTGGGCAAGTTTTTGGAACAACACCTCAGCTTATTCTTTTGGGAAATATATATGATTCGGAACCCCAATTAAAGTTCTCAAAATATCAATTATTTTTTGAAAGTTGCACTGGCGGCGGCCAGGAGATGTATAGCAATTACATGGAAATCTGAATCTCATCTTAAAAATGATTGTTGGAACGAGAAGCAAAATTGTATTCCCTTAGCAAAGGTGACTTATAATATAGAAATGGGAATAACACATACTTAAAAATATGGAAACCATATTTAGAAAGTATGGGTTTGGATAGCTAATGTTTTCTCTTATACACCCCACATTTTCTTTAATCTTAATGCTTGATCCTTATCGTGTTGCTTTAATTCTACTATTTTATTAATATCCTGTCTTTCTTTTTGGGAGGGTAGGGCATGGAGGGGGGTATTTATTATAGTCGATTTGCACATATAATCTATATTCTTTTTTCTTGTCTACGTTTTTTCTCTTCTCACTTTTATGTACAGTACAACCTTTTATTTTTTATCTATTTTAATAATTATGTATTAATTAAATTCGATTCTATTATTATATTGCACTGTATACAAAACTATAAATATATATTTTTTAAGCTGAAATGTTTCACTGCAAGATCGATAGCTGAGAGTCTTCGCATAAACGTATTGTACTTTGCGTGAGCCGGTGAGAGCTTGGCTGAAAAAAAACAACAGAGAATCCAAATGCCCTCAGCCTCGTCATTCTAACACTGATCCCACAACACTAACAGATGCATCTGTGGTGAGAGAGCAAGGCATTGGGCTTTTGATGTACGAGGATAGTGGCATTGTAAGAACAGTTTTCACATCAGGGAAAGCAGACATAGCATTGTCTTCCAAAGTTAAGGACTTTTTTGGAAACAGACATCAGATCCCTGTAGTAGTTCAGTAAGAGGTCATAGGGATACTGTGGCATACACTAGGAAACAGCAATAAAAATTCATCATGCCGAAAAGAAATCACAACTGGCCAAACGTAACAGGTGTAGGAAATTCTCAAATTCCACTCACTTTCGATTCTTCAGGAAAAATACCACGTTGCATAACTCTATGTCCCAACAATAGAAGATCAGCAGGCCTCAAAACACTTGACTGGGATTGATCACGATGCCAAATTCCTCAAGCCTCTGGAACCATGAGAAAAGTTGGCACTTGTGCTCCTCTTCATCCACACTTGCAACCAGAATCTCCTCGATGAAATTAAACATCAATAAAAACGAAGGCCAGTGAGTCCGTCGTCCATGAACTGCTGGAATGTCTGAGCTGCATTCCATAGACCGAATGGTATTCTCAGAAACTCAAACATGCCGAAAGGCATCATCACAACAGTCTTCATGACATCAGAAACCTCAAATGGAATTTAATAGTAAGCACGTACTCGATCTATTTTGGCAAATACATATTTGCCGTTAAGGTTTGCTGAGAACCCTTGGTAATTGGGAATATGGTATCAGTCAGGCACGGTCGAATTGTTCAGGGCAAGATAATCACCGCAAAGTTGCCAATCCCCAGTTTTTATCCACAACCATATGCAATGGTGAATCCCAGCAGTTGTCAGATCTGTAAACTATGCCCATCTCTTGCAATTCCAAATGTACGATTTTAAGATAATCCGGTGGTACAACGAGCTCCCGTCTCGTATACCCTGAGACTCTATATGGTAGCTTATTGCATGTCTATATGGCGATACGATGGGGTCACGAGGGAAGGGAAACACTTGAGCAAGGCTTGCAAAGGGCAGAAGCCAGGTTGAAGGCTTGTCAGGTGGCAGATGATATTGGAGGGACAACAAATGCAGCTCACATGCATTCAAGAACTGCAGTCCACAAAACAGTGATTTTATAAAATACATGAATGAAACATGAGAGAAAAAATCCATTCCCAAAATGGAATTTGCCACATTTACAACTAAAAACCACCAAAACAGTTTGTGAGACTGAAATGAAACACGAGTGACCTCTGGCCACGTTCTCTGACCACAAGGACAGGCCATTTGGCAAACAATGTCTGTGGTGACCAGGAAGCTCATTTCAATTCATTCCATCTGTCACCACATGGTCCATACACATCACCCGCTCCCTGCATGTTCATGTGCCCAACCAAATGACTCTTAAATCGTGGTGATTGCATCTCCTTTCACCACAGTCCTGGCAGCTTGGTCCAGACCCCCACCGCATTGTGTAAAATCCTGCCTCACTTCTCTCCTTTCCCCCTCTCATGTTCAATCTATGCATCGTAGTATTTTTACATTTCCCACGGGGGGTCGGGGAAGAAAAAATCTACCCTCACTGGGACTACAATAATTTTATAAGTTTCAACCAGGTCATTTCTCAGCCGCCAATGCTCCAGAGAAAACTTTCCAAATTTGTCCAACCTCCCCTCAGAGCCAATGCTCCAACCCAAGCAACACCCTGACAAACTCCTTTAGTAATCCAGCAACCAGAATTGCATGAAACACTCCAAATTTGGTCTACCACATTTATACTTTAAGCCCTATTCAATAAAGAATACTTTCTTGAACATTATACACTTGTGTTGCCACTTTCAAGGAGCTAAAGGTTACACCCCAAGGTCCCTCTTTGCAACACTACAGCAAGTCCTCTCAAAGTGCAAGACACTTGTCCAGATTAAACTCCATCTGCCATTTCTCTGCCCACATTTTTTAGTTATCTGGTTTGCAATGGAGAATACGAGGGGACGTGGGTGAATCAGCAGGAGATAGAATGAAACATGGGCGGGGTGGGGTGGGCAGGTTACCATTGAGTCAAGGGACTACACAAATGAAATAAGAGATGGTTCCTCTGGATTTGACCTCACCCGGACAGTGGAGGAGGCAATGGAATGAAACTTAAAGCAGCTTGTGACCATGAGCCAAGATGGCCATTGTGATCAAATGGAGCTCAGCCAATAAGTCATTTTCTCTGAATTGGATTTACTGCCATAGAGGAGGATACTTGAAGAGCACGGACATGGTCAGTGCAGATGAAGGTGAAACTTTACCCTGCAAGAGAATGATTGTTTATGTCCCTGGATGGTGGTGACTGATGCAGGTTGCAGGAAAAAATGCCCAAGGATGGAGAGGAAGGCGTGGGGAGAGATGAGCGAACTAGAAAGTCTGGATGAAAACAGACCCTGACAAAAACAGAAAGTGGGGAGGGGATGATGCAACTCCATCGTGTTGTAGGTGGCCGAAATGTTCAAGTTACTGGCTACAACAAATGCTGGGGATTGCATGTTGTAATGAGGAGTCTGTAACTTGTTGAAAGATCTGACTGCTAATTTCATCACCAATGAGTAGGAAAGCAGCTTCAGTCTAGTCTCCCTCTCAGAAAGATTTAGTTCATAAACAAAACAACCTTTCCACAGGGACAGGCGCAAAAGGGCTCTTCCTTTTGTCTTACATTCAACCTACTTTGAAGTTCCCCACTGTAAATGACTCCAAATTCAATTCTGGTGGAAGAGTAGGAACCAAGGCCTTGCCAAATCAGATGAGCCTTATTCTGGGTATCTATTTCGACTTTCACACCATTAAATGCAAGCCCCAGTTATTGACTCCGAACCATTTTCTATACTTACCCATATCCTGCAACAAATACAAATTATAATTTTGCAACCACCCCACCTGAAATTGAAACAAACAACAGCTCATTTTTCCATGTATAAATTACATATAAAATAATTTCCCCACATTTTAACTTCACTGTGGCCATTCATGGATAACTTCTGACATCAGGAAACTGCACCAGCCATTATTGACTCTTCTCCAATGTTACTGGCAGACATGAGATCATATTTAACACGCACAATATTTCTTTTCTCACTGACCAGAACTATCAAGCACAGTGTAAAAATGAGAAAATCTCAAGTCAACCACGAGATACGAACTCCCGTCTGCAATGTTGCTGAGCACATTTGTTACAATATTGAAGTGTTTACGACAGATATTCACAGTCAAGAAATAACAGAATATTACAGCATATTAGAAGCCCTTTGGCCCATGATGCTGTGCCAACCAAGATATTTCTACCAAAAAAACCAATTCTCTTTCATACAAGTATGCCCAAGAGTCTCTTAAATGCGCCTTACGTGATATCTACTTGGATAATGACCTTGGCCTGTTCAAAGTAGGACATGGCTTCTACCAGCAGGAGTTTCTCTTTGAGGAAAATATTGACAGATGGCTGACCATATAACGTTTCCTAAAAATTAATACCCTCTCCCTCTCTACAACACATTCAGCCCCGTGGCATCTTCCTGCGTTGCATTACTGGGATCACCAAAGACCGGACCCATTTCCCATCTCTCCTTGCAATGCCAATATGGCAGCTGCCATTGAGAACTGACCAATCACATGTTAATTCCGCAGGCAAGATGAAAATCATCCTGACATCCTGCTTCAAAATAAGCTAAACAAACCTTCCCAATTTTGTCACTTCATTTTTAATTCGATTCCCATGGCACATTAACAAAAAATGTCCCATCCATTTGCTCACCAAATGAAGAGCAAAATCATGATCCCTGATATTGAAAGCCCATAACCTTCAATGTTACACAGATAATCAAGGAAGTCTTCTGTCATAAAAGTGAATGAAACCTTGAAAATATTACCCCCTCACAAACACTGAGATTGGGGCGGGCTGAGCCACCGCGAGCAAACAGTCTGAACCACCACAAAACGCGGTCAGTCCAACAGGACACAGGCTCCCCTTCACTGCAAAGAAGGAGCCAGCTATGTGCGGGGTAAAGAGCCCTTCACTTCCGCCTTGCAATGACGTCACTTCTGGAAGTTGGGAGGATAAGTCACCAGAAGTGGGCAGGCCAGCGAGCACACACGGGGAATTCAAACAAATAAAGCCAGTCTTTGTTTGACACTCAGCTTGTGTGGACGTCCCTTTATTTGGTAGCGATGCCGCTGCGGACGATACAGTATGATGGATGAAATTCTTACTTGATGCGACCACACAGGTGCGCAAGTTACATCAACCTCAATAGAAAAAAATGACCAGAAATGCCAGAGGTAATAAATTCAAAAGGATTGGTGAAATCTTTACTATGTATTGTCAACACCGAAGTCCCTGTCGTTTTCAAGGCATTCTGACAAGTAACTTAGAAACATTACATTTTAAACACATGATATGTCAGGATAAGATGAATTGTTCAAGGGACACAAGTTTAAAAAATGACATCTAACTTTATTAAGAATGGAATACAACAACAGGAAAAACTGATTGAATCAGACTAATTCTATGAGCATTGTCGAGCAGAGAAAAATGGATTAGTTTTCCATCCCTTACGAAGCTCCCCCATTACCATTGAAGGTACTACCTGTCTTACGACCGTAATTGATACTGAAAGATCAGTTATATCTCAAAATGGGCGCAAGTTCGAATTTTGTCCCTGTGTGTGGAGCACTGAAGTTTTAGAGCAGATTTTTAAAATCAAATGTTGTATTTGACATAGCTTAACAGGGATACAGGGCACGTCAGAAACAAAATGTGCGTATTTACTTTGTTAGTCAGTGTCTCGAGGTCAATAGGCTGGGTGCAGCTGTCTTGATTCCTGTGCACATGCACCAATCTTCTGTTGGTGCTTGCACACTGGGTTCGCTGATTGGAACCCGTCACACATGTGCCAACAGATGCAGAGCGGGATTTTAACTAACAATGTAAGTATGCACCTTTTAGCTGACGTGCCCTGTATCCCTGTTAGAGTTTGTCAAAAACACTGTCAATTTTGTATTTTTTCTTCAATATATTGATAAAAATTTGGTCGAATATGCAGATTCACGCAAGTCGCAAAGGGCGCAAGTCGGGGAGTCCCTGTCATTGCTTTGGAGCAAAGGAAACTGTGGTACCAAACCAATAGAGTAGATGTTATAGGCCTAGCAAAAAGGAAGAGAGAGTGACCACAATCTCAATCTATTGAATCAATCAGTGGGAGAAACGAATGGGAAGGATTTCAAGGCAAAACTCTTCATCAGAGAACAGGGTGGGAGGCCTGAGGCAGGGACTCTCACAGAATTGGCAAACCAGGCCAGGGTAAGACACAACAGACAGAGTCAGAAGGAGTAAAAATAAGGCCTAGTGATTGGAGTTAATAATGAAAAGGACTGAAGAAACCCAGCAGTTCCAACAGCACCCATAGTCGGCCAAGATATACGAGCAATGTTTTGGGCTAAGTTATGAACAATTGCTGGCAAGCACCGGAATTAAAAAGGTGGGGACAGGAGGGCAGGGGAAGGGGAGGGAGGGAAGCACAGCTGGACATGGATAATAGGGCAGGACTGGAAAACTGTGAATCGATGAGGGGACAGGTGGGGGTCTGTGAATGCAGAGCTGGATGAAAGAAGTCAAGAGGGATAGGGAAAGAGAGAGACACAGGGTGGGGACTGTTCGAAAGGAGACATGGGGTTAGACAAAGAGAAAGCAGCAGTGAGATGACAAAGGGAGGCAGAGATAAAAGGTCAAGTGGGTAAGTGTGTGAATAGGATGGTGTGGGTGGATAGAAGAACAAAGGCAACCTGTATGAGAATCTGACAAGTGGAGGTGAGAATGGGAGTAGAAAGAGAGAATAGGTCGAAAGTGAATCCCTGGGCCAAGGCAGTGTCCAACCATTTCACAACACTCACCAGGCTCGGACTGTTACCTGGCACAGATCAGGCTTCAACTTTATGAAAAGTCACTAGAAAATCTTTCATGTCCTCTTTGGGGTCTCCTCAAGAAGAACATTTGATGTATTATCACTGTTGCAACAAACAAAACATCACTGTCC
This sequence comes from Narcine bancroftii, assembly GCF_036971445.1. NCBI lineage: Eukaryota > Metazoa > Chordata > Chondrichthyes > Torpediniformes > Narcinidae > Narcine > Narcine bancroftii. The sequence continues at coordinate 137,232,886 of NC_091473.1, read as the reverse complement.
CCTCCGCCTTGTCTGGCCCCCCTCCCCCCCACCCCCTCTCTCTTGCCCAGCCCCCTTCCACTCATCGTCCCCCTAGTCCCCCTCCCCTCCCCCTACTCTTTGCACAGCTCCCCCTCCCTCCCTCCGTCTTTCACATCCACCCCGCCCTTCTCCCTGCCCTTTCCCGGCCCCTCATCCCCACCCCCAGCTCGTCCTCCCCTCCCCGTCCCTGCTCCTCCCCTTCTCCACCTCTCCTTCCCCTAACGCGCCCCCTCCCCTGGATCCTGCCCCTCCCCTTACCTTGAGCACTCCTACCCTTGAACCCCGCCCACCCGGCTCCCTGTAGACTCCCTCCCATTGAACGGCCATCCTCGCCACTCTCCTTCCCCGGCCCCTCCCCTCACCTTGCCTGTCCCCTCCTGTCCCTCTACCCGGCCCCTCCCACACCCCCTACCCGGTCCCTCCCCCTGCCCAGCCCCTCACCTTGCCCTGCCCCTCCCCCTCCCCGTACCCTCACGGCCTCCTGCTTCACCCTGACAGCTACACCAGGCGGCGCACCGACGACTCGGCCCCACCCCAAATCCCCGCCGGCCCGGCTGCTCGCAGATGGGACCCGGCTGCCTACGGCTCACCCGCTTTCCCTGAACCGCGCGGCTGAGGAAGGTGCCGGTTTCCGCCGCCAACTGCTTCCCGTTCAAGTCCATGGCAATGCGATGGACCTCGAGCAGACGCCGCCGCCGCCAACAATCCGCCTGCCCTCTCGGTCCCGCCCCCTCAAAGGAAGGGCCAATCATCACACGAATCCTCACATCAATCCAACCCTGCTTCAGCGACCAATCCAATCGCCGCCTCACTGAGTCAACACATTGGCTCGCGCCACTGAACCAACCAATCAGCAAGTGAGGGAACTCACAGGTTCACCCAATGAGAAGCTCCAGACAGAAAACAGAGGCTGGCGAAGGAGACTCTTCGGCCCTTCCACCTCAACTACCCCAACAACTCAATCCCATTCTGGTGAAACTCAGTTTCTCTTTATCTGAGCTCCAGGATTCCTCTGATATTAAGAAATACATTGAACTCCAACTGCAAGTGTGACTATTGATTCTCTCCCTTTGTTCCTTTTTATCACCACTTTCCATTTCATGTCCTCTACTTTTGTCCAAGTCTCTGCATCGAAGTTCCATGCATTTGTCCCCTCCACAAATGTGGACGGCAATAAACTCATCACAAGTCCATGGAACCCAATTTCAAACCTCCCGGATGGAGAATCCCAAGGATATTACATTTTCATTCAAGACATTCCTTAAAGTCGAAGCAGCCGAGAGGTGATTTGGAAATTGGGACACTTAGTTCCCGGCTCCTTTGCATTATCATCACTGGATCTGTGTTGGATTTGTCCTTTCTGGTTTCAAATTGATCAATAATATATGTTTTAAAACGACCAGAGGTTCATCCACATGACCACGAGGGGCCGAGAGCAACAAAGGGGACTGCCTCCTGCTCTCCGCCCGCCCAAATATCAATGTGATCTACCGGGATCGTTGTCAAAATCGTCGAGGACCCCTTCCACCCGGCCAACAACATCTCCAGTTGTTCCCCTCGGGAAAGAGATCCAAGAATATCAGAGCCGGTACAAACAGCCCCAGGAACAGGGCAGGGAGAATGTTAAACGATTGATGAATTGTTCAGACAAATACACCACGATTTTACTATTTATTCAACAACACTGAGTTATTCTTCTGGATGGACCTCACCTGCATCATTTGTCTGTCTGTGTGTCGATCTGGTTGTGTGTTTACATGGGCTTCCCCCAAGATCGCGGTTTCATCGGGTTGTACTTGTGAATCAAATGGTAATAAATTATCCCAACCCCAAGAATGCATGTTATTCACAAATTATTTACAAAGAGGAAGACCGTTCCAAGATTTTTCACCTCCTCGTGTTGCATCCATACATTCCCTTCACTGCACGTTGCTGCATACGGACTCTGTTTAGCTTCATTGCCACCACCTTATGGTTCCAATGTGATTTTCCTGCCTGAACCATGCAGATTTGGTCTGAGTGGATCATCTACCCTAAAGTAGACTTGACTCGATTGGTAAACGCCTTGGACAGGATTTTATACTTGGCTTTTAATTATGATATGGGTCTCCAACTCCAGATACCCTCCTTAAGACAAGGGTAATGATGTCCTTCCACATGGTCTGACATGCTGCCTGCTAGAAGCAAAGCATTGTAGAATTCCGGACCCACCCACTCCCAGATATGAACAACATAGCCAGTCTCCCCGAGCTGGGGGTGTCTGTACTGCTCCTCATCTCCTGCAATTGGGGCTTTCTTCTCCACCAGCCCCACAAGACAATCCAGACTCTTGGACAGAAGGCAGAGTTATGGAGAGATCACGGGTAGCTTGAGAAGGGTGGAGTCTATCCAGGAGCCCAATAACAGCAGGGAACCCAAGTGGAAGGGGGAGAAAGTGCATTCGATGGTGTGCCAGCAGGACGTTGCTGAGGGTGTGGATTCCCTCGGGCTCTGAGGAGAGAAGGTGCTGGTCGTTCCAATGGTTTAGGTGAGGCCAGGGCCCAAATGTGAAGGGGCGCAGGTCATCAAGGGCAGACCTAACAGTTGACTGGAAGTGTTGTGGGGATACTGAGGGCTGGTAGAGGAGCATAAGGATGAGGCAGTTGTGTTTTGAAAAGGGAGTGCTGAGGGAGAGGCCACATAGTTGGGACTTCGAAGCAATGCGCCTCTGATTGTCTGCAGGGATGGGTCCTGTCAATAAAACTGCAGACATTAAGCACACAACGTCTTTGTCCCATGATCATCAGGAAGGAGATATGGAGGAACAAAATCAGGACTGCCAGGCAGGGAAATAACTTCTTCCCACAGGCTATGAGATGGACAATGCAACGTGAGTTGGATGGGTCCGTAGAATGAAAAGGTGTCTTTACAAAAAATGAAACAATTTTATTAATTTAATGACAATGGTAGAGAATAAAAGAGACAAGATGTCTGCCAAGCAGCGAACTTTGAAGGCACTTCCTGAAATCACACGGATGGTTCTGGCCAGAATGAGGACGCCTTCATCTGGAAGGAAGTGAGGTGAAGCAGGGGTAATGGGGAAGGCAGTCAGGGAAAGGGCACAGGGAAGGGGAAGGTGGAGAAGAGGGCTTAGGGAGGGGGAGGAGTGCTTTTTGCGTGGTTGGGGAAGGGTTTGGGGATGGTGTTAGGGAGGGTAGTGAGAGGGGAGAGGAGGGGTTTGGGGAGGGGAGGGGAGGGGGAGGGGGAGGGGGGAGAGGGGAGTGGAGGGGGAGGGGGAGGGGGAGAAGGTGGGGGAGGGGCAGGGGAGGGGCGGGGGAGGGGCGGGGGAGGGGCGGGGGAGGGGCGGGGGAGGGGCGGGGGAGGGGCGGGGGAGGGGCGGGGGAGGGGCGGGGGAGGGGCGGGGGAGGGGCGGGCGAGCTGGGTCGGGGGAGCGGGGGGCGGGGGAGCGGGGGGCGGGGGGCGGGGGGCGGGGGGGCGGGGGGCGGGGGAGCGGGGGGCCGGGGGCCAGGGGGCGGGGGCGGGGGTGGGGGGCCGAGGGAGGGGCCGAGGGAGGGGCCGCGGGGAGGGGCCGCGGGGAGGGGCCGCGGGGAGGGGCCGCGGGGAGGGGCCGCGGGGGGGCCGCGGGTGGGGCCGCGGGTGGGGCCGCGGGTGGGGCCGCGGGGAGGGGCCGCGGGGAGGGGCCGCGGGGAGGGGCCGCGGGTGGGGCCGCGGGTGGGGCCGCGGGTGGGGCCGCGGGTGGGGCCGCGGGTGGGGCCGCGGGTGGGGCCGCGGGTGGGGCCGCGGGGAGGGGGCCGCGGGGAGGGGGCCGCGGGGAGGGGGCCGCGGGGAGGGGGCGCGGGGAGGGGGCGCGGGGAGGGGGCGCGGGGAGGGGGCGCGGGGAGGGGGCGCGGGGAGGGGGCGCGGGGAGGGGGCGCGGGGAGGGGGCGCGGGGAGGGGGCGCGGGGAGGGGGCGCGGGGAGGGGGCGCGGGGAGGGGGCGCGGGGAGGGGGCGCGGGGAGGGGGCGCGGGGAGGGGGCGCGGGGAGGGGGCGCGGGGAGGGGGCGCGGGGAGGGGGCGGCGGGGAGGGGCGGCGGGGAGGGGCGGCGGGGAGGGGCGGGGAGGGGCGGGGAGGGGCGGGGAGGGGCGGGGAGTGGCGGGGAGGGGCGGGGAGGGGCGGGGAGGGGCGGGGAGGGGCGGGGAGGGGCGGGGAGGGGCGGGGAGGGGCGGGGAGGGGCGGGGAGGGGCGGGGAGGGGAGTGGAGGGGAGTGGAGGGGAGGGGAGTAGAGGGGCTAGGGCAGGGGATAGGTTAAGTGGAAGGGGGAAAGGCAAGGGGAAGTGTAAGGGGAATGGGTGAAAATGGGGTGCTTGCTCGTGGAAGGGGAAGGAGGAGGGGTTCAGGCCATCATGGGATTGTCCATCCCTCTTCACTGCAAGGCCAGATGGTTGTAGACACCTGGCTCGTCTCCATAGTTTGCTCCTTCTCCTGGGAAGAGAAGCATGTGTTAATGACGAACTGTTTCCTGGACCTGACCACGTTGACTGAGGAGGATCCAAATCACTCCCCCCAATCCCACACTTCAGCCTTTCCATTTCCACTCCTTTTGATCAGGTGTGTGTGAGGAACCCACGATCTTGTCTCTTCTTCTCAGGCTCCCCATCATCCAAAACCTTGTTCACCACTTCATGGCAGCAAGGTGTTGGACAAATCACTGACTAGTTGAGCCCCTTCAGCTGTTCCATCCGAACCTACCCCAATACAATATAACCCTTCCTTCCCTCACATGAATTTATATTCACATACCTATCTTCGAGTCTTTTCAATATCCCTATTGTACCAGTTTTGACCATCACCACTTCAACGCATTCCAGGGACCCACTACACTGTTGAAAAAACATATCGCTCTCGTCTCCGCTAAACGTTTCTCCTCTCATCTTATTTAGGAGTCCTCTGCTATTCTTGCCCCAGAATAAATGTGCTGGTTGTCAACCCAATCTGTACCTCTCATCATCTCGTGGGCCTCTATTTCACTCACCTCTCATCCTTCTTTGGTGTCCAGAGAAAAGCCCTAACTCTGCAAACCTTGCCTCATCAGACCTTTTCCAATCCAGCCACCATCCTTGTAAATCTCCTCTGCACTCTCTCCAAAGCTTCCACGTCCATCCTGTCATGAGGCAACCAGGAATGCACGCAACAGCCCAGTGTGGTCTGACTCAAGATTTAGAGTTCTGCAACTTTACTTCTCCGTTCTTGAACTCAATTCCCCTGATTAATGAAGGCCAGCACTCAATACTCCTCCTTAACTAACCTATCAATTTGCGCAGCAACCTTGGGAGATCTATGGAGATGGACCTTAACATTTCTCTGATCTGCCACACTGTTAATAATGCTGCCATTAATCACGAACTCTGCCCTCAAGTACAACCTTCAAAAGTGCATCACTTCACATTTCTCCAGATTGATCACCATCTGCCAATTCTCTATGACAACGTTCTACATTGTCCACAACACCACTACCTTTGATTAATCCGCTGACGTACTCACCCTTCCACGCCCATCGACATTCATTAAAAAAACCACAAAGCAGGGGTCCCAGGACACTGGAGCATTGATCTCCAGGCATCATATGTTGCATATCATCATATAACCATTTACGGAGTGGAAACAGGCCATGTTCCATCTACTACTACTCTCTCCTTTCTGCAGGCAAATGAATTCTGAATCCAAACAACCAAGGCTCCATGGATCCCATGCCTCAGGACGTACTGAATAAGGCCACTGTGGTGACCTAGCCTAAAACCTCAAAAAAATCCACGTGTAGCACCCTTTTACCTTCCTCAATTTCCTTCATCACCTCCTTGGAAAACTCAATCATGAACATGGGGCGAGCCCTAGGACTGCGGTGTGGAGGCTTCCCTAAACAAGGAAGGCACTGTTCAATGGAGGAGTAACAAGCCTCCACTCATTCTCCAGCCCTGGCCCACACAAAGAAAGGAGTGGGGTTCCATTCACAGTCCAGTGACCCATCATCCATCTCAGCCATGTTAACGGCTCCACTCACCAGAAAGTCCCGGACCCTCCAAACTCTCCCGCTTTCCCTTTCCACTGCCCATCACACCCACCGTGCCCTCCTCCAGTCAGAGAGAAAGTTTGGCTGTCCTGACCATCTCCCGCTTGCTTCCACCGATCCCCTCATAACCCCCACTTCTCCACTACCAGCATCCACCAATCACCTGCCAATGCCCTCTCACCCGCCTCCTGTATCAATCAATCACCTGCCAGTCCCCATTCCCTGTATCCACAAATATCTAGACTGATATATCTAGGAACCAACTCGGGAGCAGGCCATTTTAGATTGGGTATTATGCAATGATAAGGGGATAATCAACACTCTTGTTGTGCGAAGCCCTTTGGGTAGGAGTGATCACAATATGATCGAATTCTCACTCGACATGGAGAGTGATGAAATTAAAACCGAGACTAAGGTCCTGAATTTAACTCAAGAGAATTATGATGGTATGAGACGGGAGTTGAGTAAGATTGATTTCGTGGTTTATAGGGGAGTTGACTGTGGATAGGCAGTGGACTGCATTCACAAATCTAATGGAGAAATTGCAAAAATCGTTTATACCGGTTTGGCATAAAAATAAACCAAAAATGTGACTCTATATAACCACTTACAACACAGAACAGGCCAGTTCAGCCCTACTAGTCCAGGCCTTAGCAAATCCCCACCCTCATAGTCCCACTGACCAGCACCCGGTCCATACCCCTTTAGTCCCCTCCTATTCATGTAACGATCCAGTCTTTCCTTAAACGTAACCAATGATCCCGCCTCAACCACGTCTGTCGGAAGCTCATTCCACATCCCCACCACCCTTTGCATAATGAAATTTCCCCACATGTTCTCCTTAAAATTTTCCCCTTCAATCTTCAACCATGCCCTCTCGTTTGAATCTCCCCCACTCTTAATTGAAAAAGCCTATCCACATTTACTCTGTCTGACCCTTTTAAAATCTTAAACACCTCTATGAAGTCGCCCCTCAATCTTCTACGCTCCAGAGACAAAAGCCCCAGTTTGCACAACCTTTCCCTGTAAATCAAACCTTGAAATCCTGTCAACATTCTCATGAACCTTCTCTGCACTCTCTCTATTTTGTTTATATCTTTCCTATAATTTGGTGACCAAAACTGTACACAGTACTCCAAATTTGGCCTCACCAATGCCTTGTACAATTTCATCATAACCTCCCTACTCTTGAATTCAATACTCCAATTTATGAAGGCCAACATTCCAAATGCCTTCTTCACCACACCATCTACCTGAGTATCAGCCTTTGAGGGTACTATTTACCATAACTCCTAAATCTCTTTGTTGCTCTGCACGCCTCAATTGTCGACCATTCAATGTATATGACCTATTTAAATTTGCCTTTCCAAAATGCAGCACCTCACATTTATCTGTATTAAATTCCATCAGCCATTTCTCAGCCCACACCTCCAGCCTTCCTAAATCACCTTTTAATCTACTGTAATCTACCTCACTGTCCACAACACCACCGACCGTTGTGTCATCCGCAAACTTGCTTATCCAATTCTCCATCCCTACATCCAGATCGTTTATATATATAACAAATAATAGTGGACCCAGGACCGAACCCTGAGGAACTCCACTAGTCACCGGCCTCAAATTGGACAAACAATTTTCTACCACGACTCTCTGACACCTCCCATCCAACCATTGCTGAATCCATTTCACTACAACCTTATTTATACCTAATGCCTCTACCATTTTTCCTAAACTCCTGTGGGAACTTTGTCAAAAGCTTTACTAAAGTCCAAATAGACAACATCCACAGCTTTCCCTTCATCAACCTTTTTTGTAACCCCCTCGAAGAACTCAAAATGTTTTGTCAAGCATGATCTACCCCTGACAAAACCATGCTGATTACTCCCTCGCAATCACTGAACCTCCAAATAATTGTAAATACCATCCCTCAGAACACTTTCCATCAACTTGCCCACCACAGACGTCAGACTCACAGGCCTAGAATTCCCAGGTTTACATTTAGACCCTTTCTTAAACAGCGGAACAACATGCGCCACCCTCCAATCCTTTGGCACCACCCCCGTGGCCAGTGACATCCTAAATATCTCTGTTAATGGCCCCACTAACCGTCCACTAGCCTCCCTGAGTGTCCTAGGGAATATTTTGTCCGGTCCAGGAGATTTATCCACCTTTATCTTTTTTAACACAGCCATCACTACCTCCTCGGTTATGCTTATATGCTTCATGTCCTCCCCACGATTCTTCTTTACTTCAACTGGTTCAACATTTTTTTCCTGAGCGAATACCGAGGCAAAGAAATCATTCAAAATTTCCCCCATTTCCTCTGACTTCTCACTCAGCCTACCCTCGCTATCTACAAGGGTACCAATTTTATCCCTCACTAATCTTTTACTTTTAATGTACTTATAGAAACCCTTTGAATTTATTTTTACTCTGTCAGCCAAAACCTCTTCATGCCTTTTTTTGGCCTTTCTAATTTCTTTCTTAAGATTCCTTCTACACTCCTTGTAGTCCTCCTTCAACTTCTCAGCTCCCTGCTCTTTATACCTTTTGTACACCTCCCTTTTTCTCCTAACCAAATTTCCAATATTCCTCGAAAACCAAGCCTGCCTATGACTTCCAGCCTTTCCTTTGATCCACACTGGGACATAACTACTCTGTACCCTCAAAATTTCTTATTTGTATATCCTCCATTTTTCATTTACATCCTTACCTGAAAATATCCTGTCCCGCTCAATACTCCCCAAATCCCTTCTTATTCCTTCGAAATTTGCTCTTTTCCAATCCAGAACCTCAACTGATCTATCACATCTAAAACGAATGTATCCAGGAATATTAAGATGCCAGTTGCAATATCGTGACCCCAAGTATCTGTCCATGCTCTCAGCTCATCTACCTTGTTCACTATGCTTCTTGCATTAAAATATATGCATCTCAGAGAATGACCCTCACATATATTCTCTTTTTTACCTTCTACCCTAATCTCCATCCTACCTTTCTTATCTTTTTTATTCCTAGCTAGGTGGCCATACTCCCTGGACAATGCTCTCACACTCTGTTCTTAACCCCCATGCCAAACTAATTTAAACCTTCCCCCACACCTCTAGCAAATCTGCTTGCCAGCACATTGGTCCCCCTCCAGTTCAAGTGGAGTCCGTCCCTCTTGTAACGGGTCCGACTTTCCCCAGAAGAGATCCCAATGATCCAGAAATCTTATCCCTTGCCCCCTGCACCATCTCATTAGCCACACATTCATCCTCCACATCCTCCTATTTCTACCCTCACTAGCTCGTGGCACGGGCAGCAATCCAGAGATTACTACCTTGGAGGTCCTGTGTTTTAACTTCCTACCTAATTCCACATAATCCTGGTTCAGGACCTCATCCCCACTTCTAACTAAGTCATTGGTCCCCACATGGACCACGACTTCTGGCTGTTCTCCTTCCCCTTGCAGAATGCTATGTACTCGATCAGAGATATCCCTGACCCTGGCACCAGGGAGGCAACATACCAACCTGGATGCCAGATCTCATCCCACAAACCTTCTATCTGTCCCTCTGACTAATGAATCCCCAACTACAAGAATCCTATCCTTATCCTTCTTTCCGATCTGAACCTCAGGGGCAGCCCCTGTGCCAGAGACCTGACCCCCACGAATCGTCCCTGATAGGCTGTTCAACCCAGCAGTATCCAAAGCCAAATACATGTTGCTGAGGGGCACTTCCACAGGGGTACTCTGCACCGGTGCTCTCCCTCCTTTCCTCACAGTCACCCAATTCCCTGACTCCTGCCTTCTCGGAGGGCCTGTCTCCCTGTAACTCCTCTCTATCACTGCCTCTGCTTCCCTTATGATCCTCAGTTCATCCATTTGCAGCTCAAGCTCCCCAACACGGTCACTCATTATATACAATTGGATGCACCTTTTGCAGATGTAGTCATCAGGAACAGCTGTGCAGTCTCTGATTTCCGACATCCCACAAATGGAGCACTTAACTACCCCAACTGACTCCATTTCCTCCTTTCTTACCTTAACACCCTTGACTAATAAGTTCCTTCTTAGCCCCTGCTCACCGAAGTCCATCGAGCCAAAGTCCCTATTCCTTCACTGGGCCACTCCTCGAGCCAAAGTCCCCACTCCTTCACTGGGCCACTCCTCGAGCCAAAGTCCCCACTCCTTCACTGGGCCACTCCTCGAGCCAAAGTCCCCACTCCTTCACTGGGCCACTCACTCACTTCGACGCTCCACGCTGGCAGCTCCCTCCTTTTCTACTCCTTTTATTAGCCCCTTACCAATTAACCCCAATTAACTCCCGGCTCATCCTCCTCCTCCTCTCACCTGACACCAGGCACTGACTCACTGTCTCCTCCGACCCCAAGTCTGACCTGACCGTGGATAACAAGGGAAATTGGAGACAGTATTAGGTTCAAAAAGAGAGCATATCCATTGGCCAAAAAAATTACCACAGCCAAACAGTGGGAGCAGTTCAAGATGCATCAAAGGAGGACAAAGGGATTAATCAAGAGAGCAAAAATAATTTATGAATGGAAGCTTGCGGCAAATATAAAAACCGACTGCAAAAGCTTTTATAAATATGTCAAGAGGAAAAGATTGGTGAAATCCAGAGTAGGTCCTTTGCAGTCGGAATCAGGGAATATCTAATGGGGAATAAGGAAATGGCAGACCAATTAAAATCTTACTTTAGTTCTGTTTTTACAAGAGAGGATACAAATGACCTCCCAAGGATGTTGGGAAACATAGAGACTAATGCAAGGGAGGAACTGAAAGAAATCAGTATCTCTAAGGACATGGTCTTGGAGAAATTGATGGGATTGAATGCAAATAAATCCCAAGGGCCCGATAATCTACATCCTAGGGTACTTAAGGAAGTGAACATTCAGATAGCAGATGCTTTAAGAATTATTTTCCAGAACTCAATAGACTCAGGATCAGTACCCATGGATTGGAGGGTAGCTAATGTTACCCAACTATTTAAAAATTGGAATAGAGAAAAAGCAGGGAATTACAGGGCTGTGAGCCTGACATCAGTAGTGGGCAAAATGATGGAATCCATTATTAAGGATGTAATAGCAGAGCATATGACTAGCAGAGAAGGGATCGGACGGAGTCAACATGGATTTACAAAAGGTAAATCGCGCTAAACAAATCTATTGGAAATCTTCGAGATTGTGACAGGTAAAATAAATGGGGGAGAGCCAGTGGATGTGGTCTACCTGGACTTCCAAAAGGCCTTCGATAAGGTCCCGCATAAACGACTGGCTTCCAAAATCAAGGCTCATGGAATTGGGGGCAAAGTATTGATGTGGTTGAGAACTGTCTGACAGGTAGAAGACAGAGAGTTGGGATAAATGGCTCGTTTTCTGAGTGGCAGGCGGTGACCACTGGGGTGCCACGGGGATCTGTACTGGGACCCCAGCTGTTCACAATTTACATTAATGATTCAGATAAGGGGATTGGATGTAATATCTCCAAATTTGCAGATAACACTAAGCTAGGAGGGGTTGTGTGCACGGAAGAGGGGGTCAGGAAGCTCCAGTGTGATTTGGATAAATTGAGGGACTGGGCAGATCCATGGCAAATGCACTACAATGTGGATAAATGTGAGGTGATCCACTTTGGTGATACAAACCGCAGGGCAGATTATTATTTGAATGGCAATAGATTAAGAGATGGGGAAGTGCAGAGAGACCTAGGGGTACTTGTACACCAGTCTCTGAAGGCGAGCATGCAAGTACAGCAGGCAGTTAAAAAGGCAAATGCTATGTTGGCCTTCATATAAAGAGTGTTTGAGTATAGGAACAAGGATACCTTACTGCAGCTGTACAGGGCCTTGGTGAGACCCCACCTGGAGTATTGTGTGCAGTTTTGGTCACCTTATCTAAGGAAGGAAGTTCTTGCAATGGAGGGAGTGCAGTGGCGATTCACCAGGCTGATACCTGGAATGGCAGGAATGACTTATGAGGAAAGATTGGACAAATTGGGATTGTACTCGCTGGAGTTTAGAAGATTGGGATGGGATCTCATAGAGACATATAAAATTCTGGCAGGACTGGACAGAATGGATGCAGATTTGATGTTTCCAAGGATGGGAAAATCCAGTACCCGGGGCCATGGTTTGAGGATAATAGGCAAACCATTTAGGACCGAGATGAGGACGAAATTCTTTACCCAGAGGGTGGTGAATCTGTGGAATTCATTGCCACCCAGGGCAGTAGAGGCAGGTTCATAAAATATATTTAAGAGGGAATTAGATCTATTTCTTCAGTATAAGTGTATTAAAGGTTACGAAGAGAAGGCGGGGATGGGGTACTGAACTTAAAGATCAGCCATGATTTTGTTGAATGGCGGAGCAGGCTTGAAGGGTCGAATGACCTACTCCTGCTCCGATGTTTCTATGTTTCTATCCTGACAGTTCCCTCCCCCTTCCACCTGTATTCACCAAGCACCTCGCTTTTCCTTTCCCACATATATCCACCAATCAGCTCTCTCACCCTCTCCCACCTTCTGCTGCAGGTCTCATCTGGACGGACAGGACGGGGTGAAGGGTAGGGTGAGGTTGGGTATGACACACCCCACCACTCCTGACTCAACATTGCTTACCTTGATCATCTTCACCAGCTGCTCCACCCCACTGTCCCTGGGGAAGATGAGCTGTCCCAATAACAGCTCAGCCAACACACAGCCAGCTGAATAGATATCTGCAAGAGAGGGAAGGCCTGGAGTCAATGTCACAGGGTACCGAGGGACGTGAGAGATGGTGGAGTTGAGTGTGTGTACTGTCCCATTGAACAACCCTGGGTCAGACACAGGGTGAAGCTCTGAGATGTGCTGAGCAACAAAGACTGTACCCCGCTTCCGCATGCTCTCTGTAACCTTCAATACCCTTATACTGAAGAAATAGATCTAATTCCCTCTTAAATATATTTAATGACACACTCTGAGGCACCTCACCCTCCCTCTCCCTAGTACTTCTTACCCTATATAACCATATAACAACTTACAACACAGAACAGGCCAGTTCGGCCCTACTAGTCCATGCCGTAGCAAATCCCCATGCTCCTAGTCCCACTGACCAGCACCCGGTCCATACCCCTCCAGTCCTCTCCTATCCATGTAATGATCCAGTCTTTCCTTAAACGTAACCAATGATCCCGCCTCAACCACGTCTATCGGAAGTTCATTCCACATCCCCACCACCCTCTGCGTAAAGAAATGTCCAGTCATGTTCCCCTTATAATTTTCCCCCTTCAATCTTAAACCGTCCTCGAGTTTGAATCTCCCCCTTTCTTAATTGAAAAAGCCGATCCTCATTTACTCTGTCTGTCCCTTTTAAAATTTTAAACACCTCTATGAAGTCGCCCCTCAATCTTCTACGCTCCAGAGACAAAAGCCCCAGTTTGCACAACCTTTCCCTGTAAATCAAACCTTGAAATCCTGTCAACATTCTCATGAACCTTCTCTGCACTCTCTCTATTTTGTTTATATCTTTCCTATAATTTGGTGATCAAAACTGTACACAGTACTCCAAATTTGGCCTCACCACTGCCTTGTACAATTTCATCATAACCTCCCTACTCTTGAATTCAATACTCCAATTTATGAAGGCCAACATTCCAAATCCCTTCTTCACCACACCATCTACCTGAGTATCAGCCTTGAGGGTACTATTTACCATAACTCCTAAATCCCATTGTTGCTCTGCACGCCTCAATTGTCGACCATTCAATGTATATGACCTATTGAAATTTGCCTTTCCAAACTGCAGCACCTCACATTTATCTGTATTAAATTCCATCAGCCATTTCTCAGCCCACACCTCCAGCCTTCCAAAATCACCTTTTAATCTACGGAAATCTACCTCACTGTCCACAACACCACCGACCTTTGTGTCATCCGCAAACTTGCTTATCCAATTCTCCACCCCTACATCCAGATCGTTTATATATATAACAAATAATAGTGGACCCAGGACAGAACCCTTAGGAACTCCACTAGTCACCGGCCTCCAATTGGACAAACAATTTTCTACCACGACTCTCTGACACCTCCCATCCAACCATTGCTGAATCCATTTCACTACCACCTTATTTATACTTTATGCCTCTACCTTTCTTCCTAACCTCCTGTGGGGAACTTTTTCAAAAGCTTTACTAAAGTCCAAATAGACAACATCCACAACTTTCCCTTCATCAAACTTTTCTGTAACCCCCTCGAAGAACTCAAAATGTTTTGTCAAGCATGATCTACCCCTGACAAAACCATGCTGATTACTCCCTATCAATCCCTGTACCTCCAAAAATTTGTAAATACCATCCCTCAGAACACTTTCCATCAACTTGCCCACAACAGACGTCAGACATACAGGCCTATAATTCCTAGGTTTGCATTTGGACCCTTTCTTAAACAAAGGAACAACATGCGCCACCCTCCAATCCTTTGGAAGCACCCCCGTGGCCAGTGACATCCTAAATATCTCTGTTAATGGCCCCACTAACCGTCCACTAGCCTCACTGAGTGTCCTAGGGAATATTTTTTCCGGTCCGGGAGATTTATCCGCCTTAATCTTTTTTAAAACAGCCATCACTACCTCCTCGGTTATCCTTATATGCTTCATGACGACCCAACTATTCTTCTTAACTTCAACTGGTTCAACATTTTTTTCCTGAGCGAATACCAAGGCAAAGAAATCATTCAAAATTTCCCCCATTTCCTCTGACTTCTCACTCAGCCTACCCTCGCTATCTACAAGGGGACCAATTTTATCCCTCACTAATCTTTTACTTTTAATGTACTTATAGAAACCCGTTGGATTTATTTTCACTCTGTCAGCCAAAACCTCTTCATGCCTTTTTTTGGCCTTTCTAATTTCTTTCTTAAGATTCCTTCTACACTCCTTGTAGTCCTCCTTCAACTTCTCAGCTCCCTGCTCTTTATACCTCTTGTACACCTCCCTTTTTTTCCTAACCAAATTTCCAATATTCCTCAAAAACAAAGCCTCCCTATGACTTCCAGCCTTTCCTTTGATCCACACTGGGACATAACTACTCTGTACCCTCAAAATTTCTTATTTGAATATCCTCCATTTTTCATTAACATCCTTATCTGAAAATATCCTGTCCCACTCAATACTCCCCAAATCCCTTCTTATTCCTTCGAAATTTGCTCTTTTCCAATCCAGAACCTCAACTGATCTATCACATCTAAAACAAATGTATCCAGGAATATTAAGGTGCCAGTTGTAATATCGTGACCCCAAGTATTTGTCCATGCTCTCAGCTCATCTACCTTGTTCACTATGCTTCTTGCATTAAAATATAGGCATCTCAGAGAATGACCCTCACATATATTCTCTTTTTTACCTTCTACCCTTATCTCCATCCTACCTTTCTTATCTTTTTTATTCCTATCTAGGAGGCCATACTCCCTGGACACTGCTCTCACACTCTGTTCCCCACCCCCCTGCCAAACTAGTTTAAACCTTCCCCCACAGCTCTAGCAAATCTGCTTGCCAGCACATTGGTCCCCCTGCAGTTCAAGTGCAGTCCGTCCCTATTGTACAGGTCCGACTTTCCCCAGAAGAGATCCTAATGATCCAGAAATCTTATCCCTTGCCCCCTGCACCATCTCATTAGCCACGCATTCATCCTCCACATCCTCCTATTTCTACCCTCACTAGCTCGTGGCACGGGCAGCAATCCAGACATTACGACCTTGGAGATCCTGTTTTTTAACTTCCAACCAAATTCTACATAATCCTGTTTCAGGACCACATCCCCACTTTTAACTAAGTCATAGGTCCCCACATGGACCACGACTTCTGGCTGTTCTCCTTCCCCTTGCAGAATTCTATGTACTCGATAAGAGATATCCCTGACCCTGGCACCAGGGAGGCAACATACCAACCTGGATCCCCGATCTCATCCCAAAAACCTTCTATCTGTCCCTCTGACTAATGAATCCCCAACTACAAGAATCCTATCCTTATCCTTCTTTCACTTCTGAATCTCAGGGGAAGCCCCTGTGTCAGACACCTGACCCCCACGACTTGTCCCTGATAAGCTGTTCCCCCCAGCAGTATCCAAAGCCAAATACATGTTGCTGAGCGGCAATTCCACAGGGGTACTCTGCACTGGCACTCTCCCTCCTTTCCTCACAGTCACCCAATTCCCTGACTCCTGCCTTCTAGGGGTGACTGTCTCCCTGAAACTCCTCTCTATCATGCCTCTGCTTCCCTTATGATCCTCAGTTCATCCATTTGCAGCTCAAGCTCCCCAACACGGTCACTCATTATATACAATTGGATGCACCTTTTGCACATGTAGTCGTCAGGAACAGCTGTGCAGTCTCTGATTTCCAACATCCCACAATTGGAGCACTTAACTACCCCAACTGACTCCATTTCCTCCTTTCTTACTATAATACCCTTGACTAATAAGTTCCTTCTTAGCCCCTGCTCACCGAAGTCCCTCGAGCCAAAGTCCCTACTCCTTCACTGGGCAACTCCTCGAGCCAAAGTCCCCACTCCTTCACTGGGCCACTCCTCGAGCCAAAGTCCCCACTCCTTCACTGGGCCACTCCTCGAGCCAAAGTCCCCACTCCTTCACTGGGCCACTCCTCGAGCAAAAGTCCCCACTCCTTCACTGGGCCGCTCTTCGAGCCAAAGTCCCCATTCCTTCACTGGGCCACTCCTCGAGCCAAAGTCCCCACTCCTTCACTGGGCCACTCCTCGAGCCAAAGTCCCCACTCCTTCACTGGGCCACTCCTCGAGCCAAAGTCCCCACTCCTTCACTGGGCCACTCCTCGAGCCAAAATCCACACTCCTTCACTGGGCCACTCCTCGAGCCAAAGTCCCCACTCCTTCACTGGGCCACTCACTCACTTCGACGCACCACGCTGGCCGCTCCCTCCTTTTCTACTCCTTTTATTAGCCCCTTACCAATTAACCCCAATTAACTCCAAGCTCCTCCTTCTCCTCTCACCCGACACCAGGCACTGACTCACTGTCTCCTCCAACCCCGAGTCGGACCTGCCTGAGCCCAAGTCCCGGTAAGTGCAGCTTTTATTTGACTCACCCTCTGATTCTGTCTCTTGGCTCCTCCTCCTCTCACCTGACACCAGACACTGACTCACTGTCTCCTCCGACCCCAAGTCTGACCTGACCGTGGATAAGAAGGGAAATTGGAGACAGTATTAGGTCCAAAGAGAGAGCATATCTATTGGCCAAAAAAATTACCTCAACCGAAGACTGGGATCAGTTCAAGATGCATCAAAGGAGGACAAAGGGATTAATCAAGAGAGCAAAAATAATTTATGAATGGAAGCTTGCGGAAAATATAAAAACCGACTGCAAAAGCTTTTATAAATATGTCAAGAGGAAAAGATTGGTGAAATCCAGAGTAGGTCCTTTGCAGTCGGAATCAGGGGAATATATAATTGGGAATAAGGAAATGGCAGACCAATTAAATTCTTAATTTAGTTCTGTTTTTACAAGAGACGATACAAATAACCTCCCAAGGATGTTGGGAAACATAGAGACTAATGCAAGGGAGGAACTGAAAGAAATCAGTATATCTAAGGACATGGTCTTGGGGAAATTGATGGGATTGAAGGCCCATAAATCCCAAGGGCCTGATAATCTACATCTTAGGGTACTTAAGGAAGTGGCCATTCAGATAGCAGATGCTTTAAGAATTATTTTCCAGAACTCGATAGACTCAGGATCAGTACCCATGAATTGGAGGGTAGCTAATGTTACCCCACTATTTAAAAATTGGGGTAGAGAAAAAGCGGGGAATTATATGCTGGTGAGCCTGACATCAGTAGTGGGCAAAATGATGGAATCCATTATTAAGGATGTAATAGTGGAGCATATGACTAGCAGAGAAGGGATCGGAGGGAGTCAACATGGATTTACAAAAGGTAAATCGTGCTTGACAAATCTATTGGAATTCTTTGAGATGGTGACAGGTAAAATAAATGGGTGAGAGCCAGGGGATGTGGTCTACCGGGACTTCCAAAATTCCTTCGATAAGGTCCCACATAAATGACTGGCTTCCAAAATCAAGGCTCATGCGATTGGGGGCAAAGTATTGATGTGGATTGAGAACTGTCTGGCTGGTAAAAGACAGAGAGTTGGAATAAATGGCTCATTTTCTGAGTGGCAGGCGGAGACCAGTGGGGTTCCACAGGGATCTGTACTGGGACCCCATCTGTTCACAATTTACATTAATGATCAGGATGAGGGGATTGGATGTAATATCTCCAAATTTGCAGATGACACTAAGCTAGGAGGGGTTGTGTGCACGGAAGAAGGGGTCAGGAAGCTCCAGTGTGATTTGGATAAATTGAGGGACTGGGCAGATCCATGGCAAATGCACTACAATGTGGATAAATGTGAGGTTATCCACTTTGGTAATACAAACCAGAGGGCAGATTACTATTTGAATGGCAATAGATTAAGAGATGGGGAAGTGCAGAGAGACCTAGGGGCACTTGTACACCAGTCTCTGAAGGCGAGCATGCAGGTAGTGCAGGCGGTTAAAAAGGCAAATGGTATTTTGTCCTTCATATAAAGAGTGTTTGAGTATAGGAACAAGGATACCTTACTTTAGCTGTACAGGGCCTTGGTGAGACCCCACCTGGAGTATTGTGTGCAGTTTTGGTCACCTTATCTAAGGAAGGAAGTTCTTGCAATGGAGGGAGTGCAGAGGCGATTCACCAGGCTGATACCTGGAATGGCAGGAATGACTTATGAGGAAAGATTGGGCAAATTGGGATTGTACTCGCTGGAGTTTAGAAGATTGAGAGGGGATCTCATAGAGACATATAAAATTCTGGCAGGACTGGACAGAATGGATGCAGATGGGATGTTCCCAAGGATGGGAAAATCCAGAACCCGGGGCCATGGTTTGAGGATAATTGGCAAACCATTTAGGAATTTCTTGACCCAGAGGGTGGTGAATCTGTGGAATTCATTGCCACAGAGGGCAGTGGAGGCAGGTTCATTAAATATATTTAAGAGGGAATTCGATCTATTTCTTAAGTATAAGGTTATTAAAAGTTACAGAGAGAAGGCGGGGACGTGGCACTGAATTTAAGATCAGCCATGATTTCGTTGAATGGCGGAGCAGGCTTGAAGGGGCGAATGACCTACTCCTGCTCCTATGTTTCTATGTTTCTATCCTGACAGTTCCCTCACCCTTCCACCTGTATTCACCAAGCACCTCGCATGTCACTTCCCACATATATCCACCAATCAGCTCTCTCACCCTCTCCCACCTTCTGCTGCGGGTCTCATCTGGACGGGCAGGTCTGGGTGTAGGGTAGGGTGAGGTTGGGTCTGACCCACCCCCACCACTCCTGACTCAACAT
The DNA here is from genome assembly GCF_036971445.1 of Narcine bancroftii. Classification (NCBI taxonomy): domain Eukaryota; kingdom Metazoa; phylum Chordata; class Chondrichthyes; order Torpediniformes; family Narcinidae; genus Narcine; species Narcine bancroftii. Next base: position 137,213,428 of record NC_091473.1, on the reverse strand, counting down.
TGCTTACCTTGGTCGTCTGCACCAGCTGCTCCACCCCACAGTCCCTGGGGAAGATGAGCTGACCCAATAACAGCTCAGCCAACACACAGCCAGCTGAATAGATATCTGCAAGAGAGGGAAGGCCTGGCGTTAATGTCACAGGGTGTCGAGGGACGTGAGAGACAGTGAAGTTGAGTGTGGGGTCTGTCCAATTGAACAACCCGGGGGAGGTGAGACACAGGGTGAAGCTCCCTCTGCACCGTCATATCACACACTCTGATGCACATCAACCTCCCTTGCCCTGGTACCTCTCCCTCCCTCTCCATAGTCCTTCATACCCTATATAACCATATAACCATATAACCCCTTACAGCACAGAACAGGCCAGTTCAGCACTACTAGTCCATGCCATAACAAATCCCCACCCTCCTAGTCCCACTGAGCAGCGCCAGGTGCTCCTACAGTCCTCTCCTCCTACATTCCTCTCCTATCCATGTAACTCTCTAGTCTTTCCTTAAATGTAACCAATGATCCCGCCTCGACCACGTCTGCCGGAAGCTCATTCCACATCCCCACCACCCTCTGCGTAAAGAAATTTCCCCCCATGTTCCCCTTATAATTTTCCCCCTTCAATCTTAAACCATGCCCTCTCGTTTGAATCTCCCCCACTCTTAATTGCAAAAGCCTATCCACGTTTACTGTCTGTCCCTTTTAAAATCTTAAACATCTCTATCAAGTCCCCTCTCAATCTTATACGCTCCAGAGAATAAAGCCCCAGTCTGCATAACCTTTCCCTATAACTCAGACCCTGAAATCCTGTCAACATTCTCGTGAACCTTCTCTGTACTCTCTCTATTTTGTTTATATCTTTCCTATAATTTTGTGACCAAAACTGTACACAGTACTCCAAATTTGGCCTCACCAATGCCTTGTACAATTTCATCACAACCTCCCTACTCTTGAATTCAATACTCCGATTTATGAAGGCCAACATTCCAAATGCCTTCGTCACCACACCATCTACCTGAGTATCAGCCCTGAGGGTACTATTTACCATAACTCCTAAATGCCTTTGTTGCTCTGCACATCTCAATAACCTACCCTTTAATGTATATGACCTATTTAGATTTGCTTCCACTCTCTGGCACCTCTATCTCTGGCACCTCTCTTTCTCCCCCTCTCTGGCACCTCTCCACTCTTTCTCTGGCATATCCCTCATCCCTCTCTATGTCACATCTCTCCCTCGGATAACTCTGCCTCAATCTATCTCTTCCCACCTTGGATGAAGCTTTCTCTATTTTACATGAGTACACTCAACACGCACCCCTCCCTCCCTATTTGGGACATCACCATCTCAGTCATCATGGGATACTCTCTCCATCTCAATCTCTATGCCCAACACCCCCCAACCCGTGACATCAACTTCTTCCCTACGGGATAACCCTCTCTCTCTGTGCTGGACAGTTCTGCCTTTTTGCCTCAAGTGACAGGGCTGCCTTCCTAAAGTCTGGTTTATTACTCACCGATATTCGAGATGTCGTCAGGAGCTCTAAAGATGAGCTCAAATCAATGTGGTGGAAAGCAGGGGGGGATCAACCGAAAATAGCACCTATGGCAGTGGTGGCCATCCTCTTGCAAGAGCAGGGCTTGATGGTGGCCATATTATCTATACAGATCGAGAGGAAATACTGAGCGTTTGTGTTCTTTGTACCTTTGATAGTGCCCCCACGCCCACCCATCCAGTGCCGGCCAAGTCATCCCACCCCCCCAACAACACAACGTTAAACTGTCGGGAATCCATGCCTGGGGGTCGATGAGGGATCAAACGTTCCATGAAGGGGTTGATGGTCTAAAGAATTTGGGGATGTCCTTGACACACACCAAGAGTCATAGCCTCCAGTCAGAGAGCCAGTCATCCACAACCACCCTCTGGTTTCTCCCACAAAGATAATGCAAAAACCAATTTACGCATCACCAGAAATACCAAGCAACTGAAACTTCCTCCCATGTGGGAACATCTTAAATGCTTTACTCAAGTCCATGTAGACAAGTCTTTTCTTCATCAATGTTCCTAGTATGTGCACAAAGCAGTGTTGGCTGGTCCTTATTTGTGCCTAACTGTCAAAATACTTCTATATCCAATCTCTTAGAGCACCTTCTAATGACTTGTTTACTCCTGATTTTAGGCTCACCGGCCTATCATTTCCTAGGTTATTTTTGGAGCCTCTTTTTAAACAACGGGACAAGATGAGCTCCCCTCCAATCCTCCGGCACCTCACCTGTGGCTAAGGATGTTATTATATCTATCTGCCAGGGCGTTTGCAATTTCTGCCCCAGCCTCCCTCAAATTCCAAGGCAACTGGGGATTTATCCCCCTTTATTCACTTTAAGACTACAAGCACTTCCTCCTCTTTATCTAGGTTCCCTGACCTCACTGCTTATATGCCTCGCTCCCCTAGACTCTGTGCCAGTTTCCTGAATAAAAAGAGATTTAAGAAAAATCTAGAAGATCTCCCCCATCTCTTGTAGCTTCATACATAAGTGATCACTCTGATCTACAAGAGGACCAATTTTGTCCCTCCAGATTTCCCTATTAATTTGGTCCTGCATTTTTTAATCCTCCTCTCAAGATCCTCATTTGCTCCTTGTTGCCTGTACCAGCTGTACACCACTCTCTTCTTTGGAAAATCAAGGTTCCCTCTGCGTCCTAATTTTGCCTTTAATCTTCACATGCAGACCTTGTGTTTCCACTTTGAAAGCCTCCCACTGACTGAACTCATTTGCCTGAGAACAACCTGTCCCAATCCATGCTTTCTAGACCCTTTCTCATTTCCTCAAACTTTCGCTTTCTCCAATTTAGAATCTCAACCCGAAGACCAGACCAATCCATCTCCATAATAAACTTGAAACAAATGGCCTGATCATCACTGGACCCAACATATTCCCCTCCATATATATATGTCCCGTCTTGTCTTGTTTGACAATAGGTGATCCAGTACTGCATTCTTTCTGGTTGGTACCTCTATATATCGATTGAAAAACTTTCCTGGACACATTTGACAGACTCCAAGCCATCAGTCCCAGTCAATATGTGGAAAGTTCAAATCTACTATTCCACCCTTATGTTTGGAGCATAGGAACATAGGAAGTAGGAACAGGAGTAGGCCAAAAATGGCCCATCGATCCTGCTCCACCATTCAATACGATCATGGCTGATCCAATTTATGACCCAACTCCACCTACCTGCCTTCTCCCCATATCCCCTAATTCCTCTATCATTTAAAAATTTATCTACCTGAATTTTAAATATCTTTAATGAGGCAGCCTCAACCACTTCCCTGGTTAGAGCATTCCAAACATGCACTGCACTCTGGGAAAAACTATTTTTCCTCATCTCTGTGCTAAATCTACTCCCCCGAATCTTGAGGCTGTGTTCTCTCATTTTAGTTTCCCCGGCCAGCTCAAAAAACCTTCCTACATCTATCCTATCCATACCCTTCATAATCCTAAATGTTTCTATAAGATCTCCTCTCATTCTTCTGAACTCGAGCGAAAACAATCCTCGACGATTTAATCTTTCCTGCAACTCTCTGCTATTTTCTCCAGATTTGCTCCTCTAATTCTCATTTACTGATGGGCAGTCTATAATACAAGCCCATGAGTGTGGTTATCCCTTTCCCATTTAACAATTCCACCCACAGAGCCTCAATAGACAAGCCCGAGGGTATGTCCTGTCTGAGCACTGCAATAATATTTCATCTGATGTAACGCCACTCCTCTCCCTTTCATTCCTCTCCCTCTATCACATCGGAAACCACTGAAACGTCGTGCTGCCAGTACTGGGCTTCCTCCCACCAAGCCTTACTAATGGCTACAGTTTCAAAATTCTATGTGCCAATCCATGCTCTAAACATCTGCCTTTCTGACAATACCCCTTTCAGTGAAACAGATACACCTGAGAACATTTCCACCAGATACAACCGTTTGATTTCTGAATTGACACAGTCTGGACATCATCTTTTCCCTCCTCCACTCACCTATCTGCTCTGTTTGTCTGGTTCCAATCTCCTTGCAAATCTAGATTAAACATCACCCATCCCCCACCCCACCAGAGGAACACTAGCAAATCTTCCTGCAAGAATAATCATCTCCCTTAACTTCAGATTAACCGTCCATCAGAACAGGTTCCAACTTCCCTGGAAGACCGCGTCAAATTTGAAACTGGGGTTAGTGGCACCATTAATAGCCCCGGGTGGGCTAACTAGGCTAGTCTGGTCACACTGTGTCTTGGTGCAGGATCGCTCGCCAAGAGGTGGCACGGTTAGTGTTGCGGTAAGTGCAATGGTGTTACAGAGCCAACGACCGGGGTATGAATCCAGCACTGTCTCCCTGGCTTTACGTTTCCATCAGCTGCATAGTTACTTCCCACCCTTCAAAAACACATCAGGGGGGTAGGTCAATTGGGTGTAATTTGGTCGCAGGGGTTTATTTGATGAAAGGACCTGTGTTCATGCTGCATGTCTAAATTTAAATTTCAGGCTGTCCCATTGCTGAAAAACTGTTCTTCCCCCTCACCTTGAATCTTTTGCCCTGCAAGACCTTCGTGATGGTTATTAGCTCTCCACCACCCACCAGCCAGGCCTCGTACACCACACCGAAAGACACACTGCCGATAATTTAAACATCTGCGTAGGGCACCTCCTTGATCCAGTGTGGCCACCACTCTTGTGGCCTTGTTGCTATCTCCTGTGGGGCAGTTGCAGTAGCATTTACACACCCAGAGAGCACAGAACTGGCCATTTGTCCAACATGGTGTCTATCCTTCCCTCGAACTTTCTTCCAAACATCACCTCAATGTCAGAATTCATCCTCTGGTGGTTCGTTCCAGACTCTATTTTTTTTTAAATTTTATTGAAGAATTTTACAAAACCAAAATATATATAATCTAAAACTAACCCATACTACCCCCCTCCTCCCCCGTCCCCCCTACACCCTCCCCCCTTCGGAGCTTTTTTAAAACACAGTGAGACAGATTATGACAGGTTGCTGGATGGTGTGCTATGTTTTTACACCTTTCATCAGAAATAAAACTTTTATTTAACATCTAAACACATACGTTCCAAATACACTGTTGGATAAGTCTCCAAAAATTGTGAAGGAAACCAAATTGGCAAAAAGAATAATTGAGTTGATGGGGGGGTTTAAATTTGGTTGAAATATGGCGACGGATGAATCCGACTGAGAAGGATTATTCTTTTATGTAGCTCGTCATGAGTCATTCTCAAGAATAGATTTTTTTGGGATTCAGCTCATTTGCAGGTTAGGATTGAACAAGCTGAGTACAAGAGTAGGATTTTATCAGTCCATTCATTGTTCTTAATTAAATGTAATGTTGCCGAGATGGCGGGAATTAACTATCGTTGGAGATTTAATGAGATGTTGCTACAAAGGCCTGAATTTATTTTGTATGTAAAAGATCAGATTAAGATTTTTCAGAAACAAACGCGGGATCAGTTCACAGTAAATTTACGTTATGGGGTTCTTTAAAAGGATTCTTACCGGGTCAAATTATTAGTTACACAGCAAAAGTGAAGAAGCAGCATAAAGCAGAACTTCAAGATTTAGAAAAAGAAATTGCAGTATTGGAGAAGATATTTCAGAAAGATGCAGCAAAAGAAAACAAGATACAGTTATCGACATCGAAGCTTCAATTATCATACACAGCAAACTATCATTATGAAGAACGACTTATCCTTTCCAAATGAATACATGATTGAATTTTGTTCTGCCATCTTTGTATACTCAGTTCAACATCATTTTTCCAAATGACAGCGAGACATTTTCGACCTACTGCCAACCGTGGACGTATAAATGCAATTTGAGGTTTCTCCAATCGTAAACCTGTCATTATCGTATTCATGTATCCCAATAAACATACCCATGGGTTGACATACAGATCTATTTTGAATAAACCTCACAAAAAGTTAATTATTTGTTCCCAAAAGAGCCTAACTTTTGTACATTCCCATACTGAATCTAAGGAAGTACCTGTCTTTTCACCAAACCGAAAACACCAATCTGACACACTAAATCCAACTATTTCCAATTTTTCAGGAGTTTTATATAACTGATGCAAAAAGTTATCATAAACCAAACTATATTGAACATTAATTAACTTCATAACACTATCAAGACACATATCAGACCACTCCTCCACAGATATAGGCATATAGAAGCATATATGTTTTAAATATATCCACATTGGTCATTTTTTCTTGTAGTAACATACATTTCTGAAACAAATCCCTTTTTGCCCTTATCAACAATAAATTTCTCAAATTTCAATTGACCAGGCAATACTTACTCTCATCAAAAACATTCTAACAAATAAATCTTGTACTTGATAATATGCATGTAAAGTGTTTGTGATACACCAAACTTCTCTCTAAGTAGAACCATCTCCCTGTGGGGGACAGGGTTCACAGCCATTCCTTTTGTCCACAACCCTCCTTCTCCAAGAGGGTCAGGTCACCCCTCATTCTCCAGCATGCTCCAAGGGAGATAGAACACTCTGAATTCCTCCCCAACTCCAAAAGCTCAGCAGGACTGAAACCTTCCACAACACAAACGAGACTTCGTCCCCCAAGACATCTCATGGAGTGGAAGGAGCCCCTTGCTTCATCGCTAAACGCTGTTGAGTCGCCACATCAGCAACGCTTTCCAGGACCTTGATCTGGGATTGTTGGTGGTGGGATGGGGCGGGTGGGGGAGGTGGGAAAAGATAGAACAGGTTCTATAATCCGGTGTTGTGGGGTGTGGATGGGCGATTCTGTCTCACAGTGGGAGAGATCGCATTCTGGGGTGAGGGGAGAGCTCTTTACCATTCCTGTTGGAAGGGCTACCTTCCCTCCCACTCCCGAAAACTGCTCTCCCAAGATACCTCACCCGCCCCCCACGCCAATTCCTCGATCCTTTTTTCATCTCTCACCCAATACCACACTCCCAGTTCCTCAGTGCCTTCCATCCCCTCCAACCCCAGCTCTCCAGCTCAACCCTACTTCTGATCCAATCTCCCTCCGCCTGTGGTGCACCCCCATATTTTCGTTCTGCCCTCCACATAACCTCCACTGCTACAGACCACATCCCTGCATCCCTGCCCAAGCCACTGATCTCTCGCACCTGCCTAAAAAGCGCCTTGCATTCAGGATGGAGAGAGGGTGTTAAATGTGGCCTCCATTCTCTCTGGCCACACCAGGTGATGTATGGTGCTGGAGGAGGCTCTGTCCCAGTAGTGGAGCCGGTGACAGGATCTTTATCTCACCCATGGGCCTTGGGCGCTTCCAAACACAATGCCGTTGCTCAGAAAGGGTCCCTGGGATGTTCCCTCATGCGGGCCTCATTGCCCTTCCAGGAGAGACATCCTACTTGTGCTGCTCTGCCCTGGTGCAGCTCAGCTATGGCAACACAGCAGCAGTTGCCCCACTCTGTGTCATCATCTCCCCATCTGTGTCACCTCCCCTCTTTGTGACACCACTAGTGTAATGGCCAGGGACATTCAGCTATTTCAATCCTCCTCAATTTTCCCAAGCGAGGGCTGTGGAGGGGGGTGGGGAGGGGGTAGTTCAACTTGTATAAATTACTTGAGTTGTTATCTCTTCTACCTCCTTGATATTTGATTCCATTTTGAGGACATTTTAGTTGACTATTTTATTGACATTGCCTGTAATCTCCCTTCATAAGTGACATGATTTTGTATTTATCCCAATTGATCTTATACCCAAAGATCTCCCCATTGTCCTCCAGAGTGGAGCGCAACTTGGGCAACGAGTGTGTCAGGTCTGTCAGATCTGTCAGAACATCTCAGCAAATAAATTGGATTGATGCTCTTCCTGCCCTGTTCTGAATATTTTAATGACTGAATCCTGGCAAATGGCCACGGCTGATGCCCCCATGGCTCACAAAAACTGCGCTGGAGATAGCGGGAAACCCTGCCTGCATGATCTTTTCAGAGGGAAGGCTCAAGTAATTTGTCCATTGGTCACAAATTTAGCAATGGGCGCACGGTGAAACGCCCTTATCCAATGTATAAAAGTTGGCCGCAGCCCCAATTTTCCCAGCACTTAAATAATTCTCCCACTCTAACTAGTGTGAGAAACACAGCTCACTGATTAAATAATTTTGAAGTCAATAGGTGAAGCGATATAACCTTTGTATTCAACGTTCTTCCAAGAGCGGGTCTCGTTCAGAAAGGCACACACACTGCTATTCAACAACCTTTTTTTCTACATTTCTTTCTGTTAATAACCACTCCTCCGTTAGTTTAATTGGTTAGTTCACTGAGTAATTGATAAGTTAGTTTAACATATCAAAAGATGTTCCTCTTCTTGTATTAAAGCCCGACCTAGTTTCCATCTCCTACTCCCCTTATTTCACTGCCCCCTACCTTTATTTATTCTCATCCTTATCTGGTATGATGCCCAGTTCTTTCGCAATGTTTTTGGTATCATTTTGGCTTTCTCTGCAATTTTTTGCAGGAAGTGACCTTCCTTAGTAATCTAGCAGACCGCCCCCCCACCCCCGCCCTCCCCTTAAGGTACGCATCGGCTTTCTCTGGGCAACCATATTAACTCTGCAGAAACAGGCCTTTGGCTACTTTCCACAATCCCGCCTCCTCCTTTTCTATTTATTCTACTGTTTCTTCATCACTGGAGATAGAACCATAAAATGCCTCCAATTTGGATAACATCATCCCACGAGTCTCTTCCATTTTCTAAAGATTTCACTCTCAAGTCAATACAGATTATCCCGTGTTGACCCATTTGTTTAATAATTGCAGTTTCCATAAGCCGCTGTGTAAGCCCGTGCACACAGGGCATATATAACACATTATCCCACACCAGTTAGTACTCCTACCACCACTATTAAGGAGGGCAGTATGGAGACGTTTACTCCCTCCCATTTTCCAAAGTACAACTCCAGCCACCCAGTTAGTGAGGTGTCCACTCCTGAATTTTCGGCCAACCCCTCAGCCAGGGACGAGAGGCCCTGCTACACTTTTGTAATAGTTCCATCTGGGCTGGATCGTGTGGGATAAAAGTACAGCAATTTCCACTTAGCATTACACAGTCTCCTCCTTTCTCTGCTCACACCAAATCTAGCGCTATTCTGTTTTCACAAGCCACGCGACTGGTGGCATCCAATTGATCAGTGATCCCCTTTACAGCATCCAGGATATAATTTATAAACCATTGTTGATTGTAGTAAATATAGTTTATCCAGTCCACGTTTTTTTATTAATAGTTTCCCACCAAAAGATAGTTAACTCAAACTCTGCTGCTATCTGACTGCGTGCGTTAATTTTAATAGGTACTCCCCTTGGCACCCCAATTGAATGAATATAAATTTGGTTACATAAAGACGTTCCCAGGAACTCCCTCTTACTTCTCTTTATCCCTATTACCTTCTCCCATTCAAATTTCAAGGTGAAGGGTATGGCCAATTGAATGATTGCACAGGTACCCTTCCAGTTGGGAGGAAGAATCAGTCTAAGGATCCTCCCTCTCCACAATCACCATAGATCCATTCAAGGTACATTCAAGGCTGAGTAGTGGCCTCCCCTCTCCTCTGTCACATCTCGTACCTTTATACATATTGTAGATTTCCTACATTCCTCGTGAACTGTCTTCCTTTTGTCTAGAAGTTCAGGCTGTGTGATTTCGTGACACATCCGAGAATGCCGCGGAATCCGGACATCCTTCTTCAGAGCAGGAGGGAAATCAGGGACAGAAATTTACAGGACTGGTTACCCCAGGCCATTTTATCCTGATACAAGGCCATCGTTCACCTCATTCCTTGTTTGTCTTTATCCCAACCCAGTGGAAATGGAATCACCTGTCCTATAAGTGCATGCATAGCAATTTCTCTTTTTTAAACCCTTCACTGTATATTTTACCTATTCTACCCAGACATTTGTAGCGCCATAACTTGTCTCAATCGTCTGTCTAAGGTCCTCTACCTCCACTATATTTACTACTTTCAGATCATTGGATGGAGTATAGGGTTTCTCGCTGGGCATTATTGTGAAGGTACGATCAGTTGGATGAGTCTTGGATCCTTCTACGATTATTCTAAATCAACACGCCAACGGGTCCTTTCCCCTGATGTTTATCCCCATTCCAAATTGATTTCTCATCTACCCCTTTCGAGTAGGTTTTTTCCATTCATTTCCTCAATCCCTGAGGTACGTTTAATGGTCATATAGATAGGATTAGACTCTTTGTTCCTGCAGTTAATGGCAAAGGTCCTCTCCAGATTGATATCCGACATTTTACTACCAGATCTTGTACTAGGCGTCCAGCACCGGGTCTGGGTGGTCCACCATGCATCACACCAATAGGGACAGTGTCTATTAAGACACATATGTTTCTCCTGAACACTATGTCATCTCTGACTCTCAACCCCACCACATTTTATTAAGCTACAAGCATGACATTGAATCACCTGCAGTTTAGAACTCTCGGGGATGGTCATGGAGAACTTTACTGGCCCTGAAGGCTTGAGGGAGGATTCTAATCCTCTCCCTATTGGGGTATGAATCTCATTGGACCCACCCTAGTACTTCTTACCCTATATAACCATATAACGACTTACAGCACAGAACAGGCCAGTTCGGCCCTACTAGTCCATGCCGTAGCAAATCCCCACCCTCCTAGGCCCACTGACCAGCACCCGGTCCATACGCCTCCAGTCCTCTCCTATCCATGTAATGATCCAGTCTTTCCTTAAACGTAACCAATGAACCCGCCTCAACCACGTCTGTTGGAAGCTCATTCCACATCCCCACCACCCTCTGCGTAAAGAAATTTCACCTCATGTTCCCCTTATAATTTTCCCCCTTCAATCTTAAACCATGTCCTCGAGTTTGAATCTCCTCCTTTCTTAATTGAAAAAGCCTATCCACATTTATTCTGTCTGTCCCTTTTAAAATCTTAAACACCTCTAACAAGTCCCCTCTCAATCTTCTACACTCCAGAGAAAAAAGCCCCATTCTGCACAACCTTTCCCTCTAATTCAAACATTGAAATCCTGTCAAATTTCTCGTGAACCTTCTCTGCACTCTCTCTATTTTGTTTATATATCTCCTATAATTTCGTGACCAAAACTGTACACAGTACTCCAAATTTGGCCTCACCAATGCCTTGTACAATTTCACCATAACCTCCCTACTCTTGAATTCAATACTCCAATTTATGAAGGCCAACATTCCAAATGCCTTCTTCACCACACCATCCACCTGAGTATCAGCCTTGAGGGTACTATTTACCATAACTCCTAAATCCCTTTGTTGCACTGCACGCCTAAATTTTCTACCATACAATGTATATGACCTATTTAAATTTGCCTTTCCAAAATGCAGCACCTCACATTTATCTGTATTAAATTCCATCAGCCATTTCTCAGCCCACACCTCCAGCCTTCCGAAATCACCTTTTAATCTACGGTAATCTACCTCACTGTCCACAACACCACCGACCTTTGTGTCATCCGCAAACTTGCTTATCCAATTCTCCACCCCTACATCCAGATCGTTAATATATATAACAAATAATAGTGGACCCAGGACCGAACCCTGAGGAACTCCACTAGTCACCGGCCTCCAATTGGACAAACAATTTTCTACCACGACTCTCTGACACCTCCCATCCAACCATTGCTGAATCCATTTCACCACCACATTATTTATACCTAATGCCTCTACCTTTCTTCCTAACCTCCTGTGGGGAACATTTTCAAAAGCTTTACTAAAGTCCAAATAGACAACATCCACAACTTTCCCTTCATCAAACTTTTCTGTAACCCCCTCGAAGAACTCAAAATGTTTTGTCAAGCATGATCTACCCCTGACAAAACCATGCTGATTTCTCCCTATCAATCACTGTACCTCCAAAAATATGTAAATACCATCCCTCAGAACACTTTCCATCAACGTGCCCACCACAGACGTCAGACTTACAGGCCTAAAATACCTAGGTTTGCATTTGGACCCATTCTTAAACAGAGGAACAACATGCGCCACCCTCCAATCGTTTCGCACCACCCTCGTGGCCAGTGACATCCTAAATATCTCTGTTAATGGCCCCACGAACCGTCCACAAGCCTCCGTGAGTGTCCTAGGGAATATTTTGTCCGGTCCAGGAGATTTATCCACCTTTATCTTTTTTAACACAGCCATCACTGCCTCCTCGGTTATTCTTATATGCTTCATGACCTCACCACGATTCTTCTTTACTTCAACTGGTTCAACATTTTTTTCCTTACTGAATAGCGAGGCAAAGAAATCATTCAAAATTTCCCCCATTTCCTCTGACTTCTCACTCAGCCTACCCTCGCTATCTACAAGGGGACCAATTTTATCCCTCACTAATCTTTTACTTTTAATGTACTTATAGAAACCCTTTGGATTTATTTTTACTCTGTCAGCCAAAGCCTCTTCATGCCTTTTTTTGGCCTTTCTAATTTCTTTCTTAAGATTCCTTCTACACTCCTTGTAGTCCTCCTTCAACTTCTCAGCTCCCTGCACTTTATACCTCTTGTACACCTCCCTTTTTCTCCTGACCAAATTTCCAATATTCCTCGAAAACCAAGCCTCCATATGACTTCCAGCCTTTTCTTTGATCCACACTGGGACATAACTACTCTGTACCCTCAAAATTTATTTTTTGAATATCCTCCATTTTTCATTAACACCCTTACCTGAAAATATCCTGTCCCACTCAATACTCCCCAAATCCCTTCTTATGCCTTCGAAATTTGCTCTTTTCCAATCCAGAACCTCAACTTTAGGCCTCTCCTTGCTCTTCCCTAAAATTACCCTAAAACTTACAGAATTATGATCACTAGACCCAATTGGATCTCCAACATTAATGTCCGCCTCCTGACCTAGCTCGTTCCCAAACAGGAGATCCAGTATTACACCATCCCAAGTCGATTTTTCTACTAACTGATTTAGAAAACAATCCTGAACACATATAACGAACTTCAGCCCATCCAGCCCTCTAACTGTATGGGTATCCCAATCAATGTGTGGGAAGTTAAAATCTCCCATGATCACTACCTTATGATTTTCACACATATACGTTATCTCCCGACAAATTTGTTCCTCTAATTTTCTTCGCCCATTTGGTGGTGTGTAATACACCCCTATTAGCACCCTCTTGCATCCTCCACCCCTCAATTCCACCCAAACAGCCTCACTGGTCGATCCCTCCATACCATCCTGCCACCTCACGGCAGTAATGTCCTCCTTAACAAGCAGAGCAACTCCTCCTCCTTTTTAACCCCCTGATCTATCACATCTAAAACAAAGGTATCCTGGAATATTAAGTGGCCAGTCCTGCCCCTCCTGCAGCCAGAACACACTAATTGCCACAATATCGTGGCCCCAAGTATACGTCCATGCTCTCAGCTCATCTACCTTGTTCACTATGCTTCTTGCATTAAAATATATGTATCTCAGAGAATGACCCTCACATATATTCTCTATTTTACATTCTACCCTTATCTCCATCCTACCTTTATTATCTTTTTTATTCCTATCTAGGTGGCCATACTCCCTGGACACTGCTCTCACACTCTGTTCCCCACCCCCATGCCAAACTAGTTTAAACCTTCCCCCACAGCTCAAGCAAAACTGTTTGCCAGCACATTGGTCCCCCTCCAGTTCAAGTGCAGTCCGTCCCTCTTGTACAGGTCCGACTTTCCCCAGAAGAGATCCCAATGACCCAGAAATCTTATCCCTTGCCCCCTGCACCATCTCATTAGCCACGCATTCATCCTCCACATCCTCCTATTTCTACCCTCACTAGCTCGTGGCACGGGCAGCAATCCAGAGATTACTACCTTGGAGGTCCTGTTTTTTAACTTCCTACCAAATTCTACATAATCCTGTTTCAGGACCTCATCCCCAATTCTAACTAAGTTATAGGTCTCCACATGGACCACGACTTCTAGCTGTTCTCCTTCGCCTTGCAGAATTCTATGTACTCGATCAGAGATATCCCTGACCCTGGCACCAGGGAGGCAACATACCAACCTGGATCCCCGATCTCATCCCACAAACCTTCTATCTGTCCCTCTGATTAAATGAATCCCCAACTACAAGAATCCTATCCTTATCCTTCTTTCCCTTCTAAACCTCAGGGGAAGCCACTGTGCCAGATACCTGACCCCCACGACTCGTCCCTGATAAGCTTTTCCCCCCAGCAGTATCCAAAGCCAAATACATGTTGCTGAGGGGCACTTCCACAGGGGTACTCTGCACTGGCACTCTCCCTCCTTTCCTCACAGTCACCCAATTCCCTAACTCCTGCCTTCTAGGGGTGACTGTCTCCCTGTAACTCCTCTCTATCACTGCCTCTGCTTCCCTTATGATCCTCAGTTCATCCATTTGCAGCTCAAGTTCCCCAACATGGTCACTCATTATATACAATTGGATGTACCTTTTGCAGATGTAGTCGTCAGGAACAGCTGTGCAGTCTCTGATTTCCAACATCCCACAATTGGAGCACTTAACTACCCCAACTGACTCCATTTCCTCCGTTCTTACTATAATACCCTTGACTAATAAGTTCCTTCTTAGCCCCTGCTCACTGAAGTCCCTCAAGCCAAAGTCCCCACTCCTTCACTGGGCTACTCCTCTAGCCAATGTCCCCACTCCTTCACTGGGCCACTCCTCGAGCCAAAGTCCCCAATCCTTCACTGGGCCACTCCTCGAGCCAAAGACCCCACTCCTTCACTGGGCCACTCCTCGAGCCAAAGTCCCCACTCCTTCACTGGGCCACTCCTCGAGCCAAAGTCCCCACTCCTTCACTGGTCCACTCACTCACTTCGACGGTCCACGCTGGCCGCTCCCTCTTTTTCTACTCCTTTTATTAGCCCCTTACCAATTAACCCCAATTTACTCCCATCTCCTCCTTCTCCTCCTCTCACCCGACACCAGGCACTGACTCACTGTCTCCTCCAACCCCGAGTTTGACCTGCCTGAGCCCAAGTCCCGGTAAGTACAGCTTTTATTTGACTTACTCTCTGATTCTGTCTCTTGGCTCCTCCTCCTCTCACCCGACACCAGGCACTGACTCACTGTCTCCTCCGACCCCAAGTCTGACCTGACCTTGGATAACAATGGAAATTAGAGACAGTATTAGGTCCAAAGAGAGAGCATGTCAATTGGCCAAAAAAATTACCACAACCGAAGACTGGAAGCAGTTCAAGATGCATCAAAGTAGGAGAAAGGGATTAATCAAGAGAGCAAAAATAAATTACGAAAGTAAGCTTGTGGCAAATATAAAAACCGACAGCAAAAGCTTTTATAAATATGTCAAGAGGAAAAGATTGGTGAAATCCAGAGTAGGTCCTTTAAAGTCGGAATCAGGGGAATATATAATGGGGAATAAGGAAATGGCAGACCAATTAAATTCTTACTTTATTTCTGTTTTTACAAGAGACGATACAAATAACCTCCCAAGGATGTTGGGAAACATAGAGACTAATGCAAGGGAGGAACTGAAAGAAATCAGTATCTCTAAGGACATGGTCTTGGGGAAATTGATGGGATTGAACGCAGATAAATCCCAAGGGCCTGATAATCTGCATCCAAGAGAACTTAAGGAAGTGGACATTCAGATAGCAGATGCTTTAAGAATTATTTTCCAGAACTCGATAGACTCAGGATCAGTACCCATGGATTGGAGGGTAGCTAATGTTACCCAACTATTTAAAAAGGGGGGTAGAGAAAAAGCAGGGAATTATAGGGTGGTGAGCCTGACATCAGTAGAGGGCAAAATGATGGAATCCTTTATTAAGGATGTAATAGGGGAGCATATGACTAGCAGAGAAGGGATCGGACGGAGTCAACATGGATTTACAAAAGGTAAATCGTGCTTGACAAATCTATTGGAAATCTTTCAGATGGTGACAGGTAAAATAAATGGGGGAGAGCCAGTGGATGTGGTGTACCTGGACTTCCAAAAGGCCTTCGATAAGGTCCCGCATAAACCACTGGCTTCTAAAATCAAGGCTCATGGGATTGGGGGCAAAGTATTGATGTGGATTGAGAACTGTCTGGCAGGTAGAAGACAGAGAGTTGGGATAAATGGCTCGTTTTCTGAGTGGCAGGCGGTGACCAGTGGGGTGCCACAGGGATCTGTACTGGGACCCCATCTGTTCACAGTTTACATTAATGATCTAGATGAGGGGATTGGATGTAATATCTCCAAATTTGCAGATGACACTAAGCTAGGAGGGGTTGTGTGCACGGAAGAGGGGGTCAGGAAGCTCCAGTGTGATTTGGATAAATTGAGGGACTGGGCAGATCCATGGAAAATGCGCTACAATGTGGATAAATGTGAGGTTATCCACTTTGGTAATACAAACCGGAGGGCAGATTACTATTTGAATGGCAATAGATTAAGAGATGGGGAAGTGCAGAGAGACCTAGGGGTACTTGTACACCAGTATCCGAATGCGAGCATGCAGGTAGAGCAGGTGGTTAAAAAGGCAAATGGTATTTTGTCCTCCATATCAAGAGGGTTTTAACATAGGAACAAGGATACCTTACTGTATCTGTACAGGGCCTTGGTGAGACCACACCTGGAGTATTGTGTGCAGTTTTGGTCACCTTATCCAAGGAAGGAAGTTCTTGCAATGGAGGGAGTGCAGAGGCGATTCACCAGGCTGATACCTGGAATGGCAGGAATGACTTATGAGGAAAGATTCTGCGAATTGGGATTGTACTTGCTGAAGTTTACAAGATTGAGAGGGGATCTCATAGAGACATATAAAATTCTGGCAGGACTGGACAGAATGGATGCTGATGGGATGTTTCCAAGGATGGGAAAATCCAGAACCCGTGGCCATGGTTTAAGGATAATACGCAAACCATTTAGGACCGAGATGAGGAGGAATTTCTTGACCCAGAGGGTGGTGAATCTGTGGAATTCATTGCCACAGAGGGCAGTGGAGGCAGGTTCATTAAATATATTTAAGAGGGAATTAGATCTATTTCTTCAGTATGTGTTTTAAAGGTTATGGAGAGAAGGCGGGGATGGGGTACTGAACTTTAAGATCAGCCATGATCTCGTTGAATGGTGGAGCAGGCTCGAAGGGTCGAATGACCTACTCCTGCTCCGATGTTTCTATGTTTCTATCCTAACATTTCCCTCCCCCTTCCACATGTATTCACCAAGCACTTCACTTGTCCCTTCCCACATATATCCACCAATCAGCTCTCTCACCCTCTCCCACCTTCTGCTGCGGGTCTCATCTGGACGGGCAGGTCTGGGCGTAGGGTAGGGTGAGGTTGGGTCTGACCCACCCCCACCACTCCTGACTCAACATTGCTTACCTTGATCATCTCCACCAGCTGCTCCACCCCACTGTCCCTGGGGAAGATGAGCTGTCCCAATAACAGCTCAGCCAACACACAGCCAGCTGAATAGATATCTGCAAGAGAGGGAAGGCCTGGCGTTAATGTCACAGGGTGTCGAGGGACGTGAGAGACAGTGAAGTTGAGTGTGGGGACTGTCCAATTGAATAACCCGGGGTCAGACACAGGGTGAATGAAGCTCCATCTGCACCGTCATATCACACACTCTGAGGCACCTCAACCTCCCTTGCCATTGTACCTCTCCCTCCCTCTCCGTAGTCCTTCTTACCCTATATAACCATATAACCATATAACCCCTTACAGCACAGAACAGGCCAGTTCAGCCCTACTAGTCCATGCCATGACAAATCCCCACCCTCCTAGTCCCACTGACCAGAGCCCGGTCCATACCCCTCCAGTCCTCTCCTATCCATGTAACTATCTAGTCTTTCCTTTATGTAACCAATGATCCCGCCTCGACCACGTCTATCGGAAGCTCATTCCACATCCCCACAACCCTCTGCGTAAAGAAATTTCCCCTCATGTTCCCCTTATAATTTTCCCCCTTCAATCGTAAACCATGCCCTCTCGTTTGAATCTCCCCCACTCTTAATTGAAAACGCCTATCCACGTTTACTCTGTCTGTCCCTTTTAAAATCTTTTTTTTTTTGAAATTTATTTATAGTATCTCCAAACATTCATTTCAAATTGACTTAGTATAATATTACATAATAGATACTAAATAATTTTCAAATTTTCACCCCTCCCCCCCCCCACCCTACCTCCCCTAACCTCTTAGGAAACCACCTTGTGGTGGTTAATTCCCAAAAACCCAAATGGGTGCGGTTTAACCACAAGTGGCCTATGACTCTCGGGGGCAGATGTACCACTCCCTCCCCCCCCACTAGGCAGACAAAATACACGTATAAACCGAAAAATCATCAATTCTTATATCCATAAAACCCCGGTCTATCAATTTAACCAATCTTATTCATAAACTCTTTTTTTTGAAAATCCAAACTTGATATTAAATTTTGCACCCTTTCCACCCTCCCAACACTAAGTTAAACATTGTTTACAATCAATAAAACCTTTTTTTTTAATTTTTTTTTCAAGTCTTCCTGAATTTCATCCACTGAATTAAAACACCTCTGAACATCCCAGTTCAACACCGAATCTTCCATTCATCTCAGTCTCAAGTTGAATTTGTAGCTTACTTTCAAAAAAAGTTTTTTCTAATCTTTTAAAATTTCCTTGAACATAATTCCTTCGGTCTTGATCTTCTAAAGCATCAATGTTATTCATAAGTTCTTTCTTCTATGTTTCCCAATTTAATATCAAATTTTCCACTTTGTCAATCTGCTCAATGTTAAGTTGAAATTATTGTTTATTTTCAAGAAAAACTTATTCAAAATTTTTAACTCTTCTTGGACATTGCTCCTTCGACTTTAATTTTATAAATCATCATTCTTGTTCATAGTTTCTTTCTACTGAGTTTCCAAATTTAATAAAGTTTCTGTTTTTTCCAATATTGTCAATATTAAACTGATCTTGTTGTTTAGTTTAAAAAAAAACCTTTTCAAAACTATTAAAATCTGTTTGCAATGTATGCATACACACAGATAATAAATTCACTCTTCCAATATTCCATCCAAAAAAAAAATCACTGATAAACCTTATTGCAGGTCAAGGAGTTCCATATATATGTTTATCTTCAGAAAATATTTCAAATATTTCAAATCAACATTCATCGCCATCTTTCAAAAAGGATTCCGAAATCAACTTTAATAAGTTCTGTTCTTGAGAAAGTTCCAGCACCAACTCCGGCTCTGTCTGGGGAAATAGGTCAAATTTCTTCCAAAGTCTCCCCCAATCTTAATTGAAATAGCCTATCCACGTTTACTCTGTCTGTCCCTTTTAAAAACTTAAACATCTCTATCAAGTCTCCTCTCAATCTTCTACACTCCAGAGAAAAAAGCCCCAGTCTGCATAACCCTTCCCTGTAACTCAAACCTTGAAATCCTGTCAACATTCTTGTGAACCTTCTCTGCACTCTCTCTATTTTCTTTATATCTTTCCTATAATTTAGTGACCAAAACTGTACACAGTACTCCAAATTTGGCCTCACCAATGCCTTGTACAATTTCATCATAACCTCTCTACTCTTGAATTCAATACTCCGATTTATGAAGGCCAACATTCCAAATGCCTTCGTCACCACACCATCTAACTGAGTATCAGCCATGAGGGTACTATTTACCATCACTCCTAAATGCCTTTGTTGCTCTGCACATCTCAATAGCCTCCCATTTAATGCATATGACCTATTTAGGTTTGCTTCCACTCTCTGGCACCTCTATCTCTGGCACCTCTCTCATCCTCCCGCTCTCTGACACCTCTCCCCTCTTTCTCTGGCATATCCCTCATCCCTCTCTATGTCACATCTCTCCCTCGGATAACTCTGCCTCAATCTATCTCTTCCCACCTTGGATGAAGCTTTCTCTATTTTACATGAGAACACTCAACACGCACCCCTCCCTCCCTATTTGGGACATCACCATCTCAGTCATCATGGGATACTCTCTCCATCTCAATCTCTATGCCCAACACCCCCCAACCCGTGACATCAACTTCTTCCCTACGGGATAACCCTCTGTCTCTGTGCTGGACAGTTCTGCCTTTTTGCCTCAAGTGACAGGGCTGCCTTCCTAAAGTCTGGTTTATTACTCACCTATATTTGAGATGTCGTCAGGAGCTCTAAAGATGAGCTCTGGTGCTCGATAATACTGGGGCCAATCAAATCTATGTGGTGGAAAGCAGGGGTGGATCAACCGAAAATAGCACCTATGGCAGTGGTGGCCATCCTCTTGCAAGAGCAGGGCTTGATGGTGGCCATATTTTCTGTAGAGAACGAGAGGAAAGACTGAGCGTTTGTGTTCTTTGTACCTTTGATAGTGCCCCCATCCCCACCCATCCAGTGCCGGCCAAGTCATCCCACCCCCCCAACAACACACCGGCAAACTGTCGGGATTCCATGCCTGGGGGTCGATGAGGGATCAAAAGTTCCATGAAGGGGTTGATGGTCTAAAAAATTTGGGGATGTCCTTGAGACACACCAAGAGTCATAGCCTCCAGTCAGAGAGCCAGTCATCCACAACCACCCTCTGGTTTCTCCCACAAAGCTAATGCTGAAACCAATCTACGCATCACCAGAAATACCAAGCAACTGAACCTTCCTCCCATGTGGGAACATCTTAAATGCTTTACTCAAGTCCATGTAGACAAGTCTTTTCTTCATCAATGTTCCTAGTATGTGCACAAAGCAGTGTTGGCTGGTCCTTATTTGTGCCTAACTGTCAAAATACTTCTATATCCAATCTCTTAGAGCACCTTCTAATGACTTGTTTACTCCTGATATTAGGCTCACCGGCCTTTCATTTCCTAGGTTATTTTTGGAGCCTCTTTTTAAACAACGGGACAAGATGAGCTCCCCTCCAATCCTCCGGCACCTCACCTGTGGCTCAGGATGTTATTATATATATCTGCCAGGGCGTTTGCAATTTCTGCCCCAGCCTCCCTCAAATTCCAAGGCAACTAGGGATTTATCCCCCTTTATTCACTTTAAGACTACAAGCACTTCCTCCTCTTTATCTAGGTTCCCTGACCTCACTGCTTATATGCCTCGCTCCCCTAGACTCTGTGCCAGTTTCCTGAATAAAAAGAGATTTAAGAAAAATCTAGAAGATCTCCCCCATCTCTTGTAGCTTCATACATAAGTGATCACACAGATATACAAGAGGACCAATTTTGTCCCTCCAGATTTCCCTATTAATTTGGTCCTGCATTTTTTAATCCTCCTCTCAAGATCCTCATTTGCTCCTTGTTGCCTGTACCAGCTGTACACCACTCTCTTCTTTGGAAAATCAAGGTTCCCTCTGCGTCCTAATTTTGCCTTTAATCTTCACATGCAGACCTTGTGTTTCCACTTTGAAAGCCTCCCACTGACTGAACTCATTTGCCTGAGAACAACCTGTCCCAATCCATGCTTTCTAGACCCTTTCTCATTTCCTCAAACTTTCCCTTTCTCCAATTTAGAATCGCAACCCGAAGACCAGACCAATCCTTCTCACTGGAACCAAAATATTCCCCTCCATATATATATGTCCCGTCTTGTCTTGTTTGACAATAGGTGGTCCAGTACTGCATTCTCTCTGGTTGGTACCTCTATATATCGATTGAAAAACTTTCCTGGACACATTTGACAGACTCCAAGCCATCAGTCCAGGTCAATATGTGGAAAGTTCAAATCTACTATTCCACCCTTATGTTTGGAGCATAGGAACATAGGAAGTAGGAACAGGAGTAGGCCAAAAATGGCCCATCGATCCTGCTCCACCATTCAATACGATCATGGCTGATCCAATTTATGACCCAACTCCACCTACCTGCCTTCTCCCCATATCCCCTAATTCCTCTATCATGTAAAAATTTATCTTGCTGAATTTTAAATATGTTTAATGAGGCAGCCTCAATCACTTCCCTGGTTAGAGCATTCCAAACATTCACTGCACTCTGGGAAAAACTATTTTTCCTCATCTCTGTGCTAAATCTACTCCCCCGAATCTTGAGGCTGTGTCCTCTCGTTTTAGTTTCCCCGGCCAGCTCAAAAAACCTTCCTACATCTATCCTATCCATACCATTCATAATCCTATATGTTTCTATAAGATCTCCTCTCATTCTTCTGAACTCGAGCGAAAACAATCCTCGACGATTTAATCTTTCCTGCAACTCTCTGCTATTTTCTCCAGATTTGCTCCTCTAATTCTCATTTACTGATGGGCAGTCTATAATACAAGCCCATGAGTGTGGTTATCCCTTTCCCGTTTAACAATTCCACCCACAGAGCCTCAATAGACAAGCCCGAGGGTCTGTCCTGTCTGAGCACTGCAATAATATTTCATCTGATGTAACGCCACTCCTCTCCCTTTCATTCCTCTCCCTCTATCACATCGGAAACCACTGAAACGTCGTGCTGCCAGTACTGGGCTTCCTCCCACCAAGCCTTACTAATGGCTACAGTTTCTAAATTCCATGTGCCAATCCATGCTCTAAACATCTGCCTTTCTGACAATACCCCTTTCAGTGAAATAGATACACCTGAGAACATTTCCACCAGATACAACCGTTTGATTTCTGAATTGACACAGTCTGGACATCATCTTTCCCTCCTCCACTCCCCTATCTGCTCTGTCAGTCTGGTTCCAATCTCCTTGCAAATCTAGATTAAACATCACCCATCCCCCACCCCACCAGAGGAACACTAGCAAATCTTCCTGCAAGAATAATCATCTCCCTTAACTTCAGATTAACCGTCCATCAGAACAGGTTCCAACCTCCCTGGAAGACCGCGTCAAATTTGAAACTGGGTTTTGTGGCACCATTAATAGCCCCGGGCGGGCTAACTAGGCCAGTCTGGTCACACTGTGTCTTGAGCAGGATTGCTCGCCAAGAGGTGGTACGGTTAGTGTTGCGGTAAGTGCAATGGTGTTACAGAGCCAGCGACCGGGGTATGAATTCAGCACTGTCTCCCTGGCTTTACGTGGGTTTCCATCAGCTGCATAGTTACCTCCCACCCTTCAAAAACACATTAGGGGTGTAGGTCAACTGGGTGTAATTTGGTTGCAGGGGTTTACTTGATGAAAGGACCTGTGTGCATGCTGCATCTCTAAATTTAAATTTCAGGCTGTCCCATTTCTGAAAAACTGTTCTTCCCCCTCACCTTGAATCTTTGGCCCTGCAAGAACTTCGTGATGGTTATCAGCTCTCCACCATCCACCAGCCAGGCCTGGTACACCACACCGAAAGACCCACTGCCGATAATTTAAACATCTGCGTAGGGCACCTCCTTGATCCAGTGTGGCCACTACTCTTGTGGCCTTATTGCTATCCCCTGTGGGGCAGTTGCAGTAGCATTTACACACCCAGAGAGCACAGAACTGGCCATTTGTCCAAGATGGTGTCTATCCATCCCTCGAACTTTCTTCCAAACATCACCTCAATGTCAGAATTGATCCTCTGGTGGTTCGTTCCTGACTCTATTTTTTTTAAAATTTTATTGAAGAATTTTACAAAACCAAAATATATATAATCTAAAACTAACCCCTACTACCCCCCTCCTCCCCCATCCCCCCTACACCCTCCACACTTCGGAGCTTTTTTAAAACACAGTAAGACCGATTATGACAGGTTGCCGGATGGTGTGCTATGTTTTTACACCTTTTATCAGAAATAAAACTTTTATTTAACATCTAAACACATACGTTCCAAATACACTGTTGGGTAAGTCTCCAAAAATTGTGAAGGAAACCAAATTGGCAAAAAGAATAATTGAGTTGATGGGGGGTTTAAATTTGGTTGAAATATGGCGACGGATGAATCCCACTGAGAAGGATTATTCTTTTTATGTAGCTCGTCATGAGTCATCCTCAAGAATAGATTTTTTTGGGAATCAGCTCATTTTCAGGGTAAGATTGAACAAGCTGAGTACAAGAGTAGGATTTTATCAGTCCATTCATTGTTCTTAATTAAATGTAATGTTGCCGAGATGGTGGGAATTAACTATGGTTGGAGATTTAATGAGATGTTGCTACAAAGGCCTGAATTTATTTTGTATGTAAAAGATCAGATTAAGATTTTTCAGAAACAAATGCGGGATCAGTTCACAGTAAATTTACGTTATGGGGTTCTTTAAAAGGATTCTTACCGGGTCAAATTATTAGTTACACAGCAAAAGTGAAGAAGCAGCATAAAGCAGAACTTCAAGATTTAGAAAAAGAAATTGCAGTATTGGAGAAGATATTTCAGAAAGATGCAGCAAAAGAAAACAAGATACAGTTATCGACATCGAAGCTTCAATTATCATACACAGCAAACTATCATTATGAAGAACGACTTATCCTTTCCAAATGAATACATGATTGAATTTTGTTCTGCCTTCTTTGTATACTCAGTTCAACATCATTTTTCCAAGTGAACGCGAGACATTTTCTAGCGACTGCCAACCGTGGACGTATAAATGCAATTTGAGGTTTCTCCAATCGTAAACCTGTCATTATCGTATTCATATATCGCAATAAACATACCCATGGGTCGACATATAGATCTATTTTGAATAAACCTCTCAAAAAGTTAATTTTTTGTTCCCAAAAGAGCCTAACTTTTGTACATTCCCATACTGAATCTAAGGAAGTACCTGTCTTTTCACCAAACCGAAAACACCAATCTGACAGACTAAATCCATCTATTTCCAATTTTTCAGGACTTTAATATAACTGATGCAAAACATTATCATAAACCAAACTATATTGAACATTTATTAACTTCATAAAACTATCAAGACACTTATCAGATCACTCCTCCACAGATATAGGCACATAGAAGCATATATGTTTTAAATATATCCACATTGGTCATTTTTTCTTGTAGTAACATACATTTCTGAAACAAATCCCTTTTTGCCCTTATCAACAATAAATTTCTCAAATTTCAATTGACCAGGCAATACTAACTCTCATCAAAAACATTCTAACAAATAAATCTTGTACTTGATAATATGCATGTAAAGTGTTTGTGATACACCAAACTTCTCTCTAAGTAGAACCATCTCCCTTGGGGGCACAGGGTTCACAGCCATTCCTTTTGTCCACAACCCTCCTTCTCCAAGAGGGTCAGGTCACCCCTCATTCTCCAGCATGCTCCAAGTGAGATAGAACACTCTGAATTCCTCCCCAACTCCAAAAGCTCAGCAGGACTGAGACCTTCCACAACACAAACGAGACTTCGTCCCTGAAGACATCTCATGGAGTGGAAGGAGCCCCTTGCTTCATTGCTAAACGCTGTTGAGTCGCCACACCAGCAACGCTTTCCAGGACCTTGATCTGGGATTGTTGGTAGTGGGAGGTGGGAAAAGATGGAACAGGTTCTATAATCCGGTGTTGTGGGGTGTGGAAGGGCGATTCTGTCTCACAGTGGGAGAGATCGCATTCTGGGGTGAGGGGAGAGCTCTTTACCATTCCTGTTGGAAGGGCTACTTTCCCTCCCACTCCCGAGAGGGTGTTAAATGTGGCCTCCATTCTCTCTGGCCACACCGGGTGAAAGATGGTGCTGGAGGAGGCTCTGTCCCAGTAGTGGAGCCGGTGACAGGATCTTTATCTCACCCATGGGCCCTGGGCGCTTCCAAACACAACGCCGTTGCTCAGAAAGGGTCCCTGGGATGTTCCCTCATGCGGGCCTCATTGCCCTTCCAGGAGAGACATCCTACTTGTGCAGCTCTGCCCTGGTGCAGGTCAGCGATGGCAACACAGCAGGAGTTGCCCCACTCTGTGACATCATCTCCCCATCTGCGTCACCTCCCCTCTTTGTGACACCACTAGTGTAATGATATCGCCCCAAACCGTGCATCTTGGCACCTCACAGTTCGGTGGGCAGCAACCTCCTTTGAAGAAGACCGCAGAGCCCACCTCACTGACAAAAGACAAAGGAGAAAAAACCCAACCCCAACCAACCAATTTTCCCCTGCAACCGCTGCAACCGTGTCTGCCTGTCCCGCATCGGACTTGTCAGCCACAAATGAGCCTGCAGCTGACGTGGGCATTACCCGTCCATAAATCTTCGTCTGCAAAGCCAAGCCAAAGAGAAGAGATGGAAAAATATTAAAATGGATTTGATTAAATGGAAGGATCTTCCATCAACATTAATGTGTTGAGTAAATTGTATTAAAATGAATACTTTTCTTCGTATTCTATTCTTATTTCAGTCAATTCCATGTTCACTTTCAAATGGTTTATTTTCAGGATTTGAATAAGGTGGTGAGGAAAGTTTTATGAAAGGGAAAATTAGCTCGAGTGGCCTGACAGAAATTGACCTGGAAATATGAACTAGGTAGACTCCAGTTGCCTCATTTTCAAAAGTATTATGAAGCTGCACAGTTGAAGTTTGTTCGTGGAATGATGGATATTAATCAGCCTCCTAGTCGGGCCAAGGTGGAGTTAGCCTGCATTTCTGAATTTGATGTACACCAGTTTATATACAAGTGGAATTTGAATTTATTGCAGGGATAAGATCTGCCAGTATTAAAGATATGGGTTAAAAGAAATGATGTTATAGGAAGAACGGGTAAATTATCAATTCAAACTCCGTTACATCAGCTTATTCCTTTTTCAATGTTTCATAGGTATTTAAAGATATTGTATTTTCAGGGCATAAAAGTGATTCAGGATTGTTTTGAAGAGGGACAGTTTCTTTCTATAAATCAACTGAGGGAGAAATTTGGGACACCAGTAAATCCTTTATTTGTGTATTACCAACTTAGAGGTTTGATAAGAGATCATTATGGAAAGCAGATGAGTTTACCTAAGTTAATGTAATTTGAATCTTTGATTTCCTTTATACCAAAGAGAGGTTTTATTTCAAATATGTATCAATTGATACAGGAAACTATGGAAAACCCGAATTTGGAGAAATCTAGAAATAAATGGGAAAGCGATTTAACTTCTGCTATACCTCAAGAGGATTGGGAGGTTATAAGTCATGAAGCGATAACTAAACTGACTAAGGTAAGATATGGTTTGGTTAATTATAATTTTTTTGCACCAGTTATACTGGACTCCTGAGAAATTGAAAAACTACGGATTTAGTCATTCAGATTGTTTAGAAGTGGGTCAAGTTCTGGAACTTTTTTGCATGCAGTTTGGTCTTGAGATAGAGTACAAGCATTTTGGGAAAAGTTAGGTTGGTTTTGGAGAAATTATTGAAAATTAAATTACCATTGGATCCAGAGATTTTCTGTTGGGTGATATGGTTTGTTTGACTGGCTTAGGGTTGGATAAGTTTCAAATAGCATTTGTACGTTTGCCGTTATCTGTGCCACAAAAATGTGTAGCAATTACTTGGAAAGCCAATGCAGAGATTAATATAGTGGGTTGGAAGAATGAATTAAGATCTTGTATTTATATGGAGAAAATAACAATTTACATCATAATTTCTCTATTTTTGTTAAAATGTGATCATTCTATTTCGAATATATTTCTGTGCAAGAAATCAGAAGGGTTTGGAAATATCTTAAAATAGTGTATAGGTTTTATGTTTTTTGGCTCACATTGAGGGGGCTGGCTGAACGGGGGGGAAGGGGGGTTTACGAGATGTACAAAAACCATTTTTCCTGTTGCTATTGATTTTATCTTGTTCTTAAAAGTTTTTTTTTAAAGATGAGCTGAGACCTCCACTCAATCACCATGTTTGGACAACTGTGGGCACAAAAGTGCAGAGATGCTTAGTTCACCGCCTGCCCATTTACCCACGAGGCATGAACATCATCGTGAGAAGCGTGTTAGGGTTACCATACTCATCGCATGCAAAGAGGGATCCAGTTTGCTCCTCCGTCTTTTTGTATGGGGGGGCAAGCGCACGTGCATCATGCGTGCGGCCAGGGCAACGCACAAACACATCCAAGAAGCTGCAACTTAACAAATAATTAGCCTGTACCTGTGGACATGGGCATGCAAGATGACAAAAACAAAAGGTCAGGGCTCTAACTCACCAGAACTTGTGGTCAACAACCACTTGGAGAACTACAGAGTGTCACCCTTTGGATTGTAGGAGGCCGTTGGGTCCATGCTGGGTGTAATATTGGGAATATGTGACCCATCAATGGCGCCGGCACACATTGGGAAGCACCTTTCTGCAAAGCCATCAATTGTATCCTGGAGGTGAGTTCCACTTGGCAGGGAGATTAAATGCTTACCGAGGACACACTTCCAGGATCCTGTCACCTGCCGTACCACCATGCACAAAGTGCTGACACCTATGCCGAAGATGGCACTGATGGATCAATACTCACAAGACGTTGCATACCACCTAAGAGCCACAGCCAGTCGAATTCCCTGCTCCAATAGATGCTGCGCATCTGGTCTATGTGGATGCAGATAAGGTTCGATGAGCTTCAGCATGTTGTTGGTGCCACGCGTCATACGGAAATGTCTCATCCACTCGTCATTGTCAAATTTGGTGAGAATGTTACTCCAGAATCCAGACCCCTGAGATCTGTGCAACCACCATTAAGACCGATTTGTTATCACGGCTAATTGACTGAAAAGCAGCATTCGCCTCCGTCTGCGGCACCTAAACTTTACAAGCCTTTCCACCTCGAACTACCGCACTCTGGCCTACAATCCTTGCAGGGAAAATCCACTAATCTCACTTATGCGCTGTTCAGACCACATGGATCTGAGAAGAACCTCAACGTATTTCATGGTCTCAATGAAGCACATCTCGTCCTGGACAATGACACAGGCTGCCAACATCCCTATAAGCATTTCTCTTCTCTCCACCATGATCCTCATCTTATGTTCCTTCCAGCTTCAGCCACGACGCACTGCAAATGATGTCAAGGCAGCGTGGGTGTGACTAGGTCACAGTCAACAGGAGCCAGCATTTGCTTGGACACAGATCTCCATTTGCCTGCATATTCAGGTGACAGAAAGGCATCTTCTCCGTGGCCACCTGAAAGTCCCAGCTGCACCCCCCCAGCCGTGTCTCCCAGCGCATTATATGCGTCCATGCACCTGAAAGATGCTATAGGAATTTTCTCCTGCCACCTGCTAGTCTCGTCCTCACACGTGAGCAGATAAGTAGATACCTGAGATTGAGGAAGTAGGCCTTCCAAGCCACAAGGTGCACGTGCTGGAATTGGGTATCCAAAACAGCAAAGTCCCCCAGCTCGAATTTCAGGTGCATGAAGACTTTAGAGCATTGATCCAGCAAGCAGGTTCTTGCACAGAAAACAACATTCCGTTTAACATGAAGCCAGGTAAAATGTTCCTTAACTAGTTTGATTGATGCTCTTCTACCAAGTAGAAAGATAGTGAAGAGATCATTCTCCCACACAAATGGCCGAGGCCTTGTTGTGGAAATCAAAATCACAGACCAACCTTTCACTGGATTCATCCAGGGTCACATCATGAAGATGGAGACCAGAGTTGATCTGGTGACACTGGATAAGATCGGAATCAATGCACCGTGCATGAGCCATGGCAGTAAAATCAATGGCAGTAAATGTATGTAATGTCGCACCTGGATAGGACACTAGCCACAGCATTCACTTCTCCTCAGAGGTGCTGTATGTCCGATGAAAATTGTAGGATGAAGTCCAAGTGACGAATCTCTCTGGGCAAGTAGAGATGTGTGCTTCTTCTTGCAGTATGTGTAAGAGGCTGGTGGTCTGTATAAATGGTAAAAGGATGACCTTCCAATAAAAACCTGAAATAATGGATTGGAGATTGCGCTTCGTGAGAGACTTACAAAGAAACTTATTTCTAAATTGGATCTTCTACTTCAGGAGGAATCTCCAAACCAGATTTGAATAAATCAGAAGATGGGAATTGGATTTGGGAACTGATATTGGTCCTTTTTGCTGGTCTGACATTTCTTGGGACAGTAAGATGTATATATGTATATATCATGGGTCCTCTACCGGCACCACCTACGGCTCCTAGAACGCTTCCACCAGCGTTGTCTCCGCTCCATCCTCAACATCCATTGGAGCGCTTACACCCCTAACGTCGAAGTACTCGAGATGGCAGAGGTCGACAGCATCGAGTCCACGCTGCTGAAGATCCAGCTGCGCTGGATGGGTCACGTCTCCAGAATGGAGGACCATCGCCTTCCCAAGATCGTGTTATATGGCGAGCTCTCCACTGGCCACCGTGACAGAGGTGCACCAAAGAAAAGGTACAAGGACTGCCTAAAGAAATCTCTTGGTGCCTGCCACATTGACCACCGCCAGTGGGCTGATTACGCCTCAAACCGTGCATCTTGGCGCCTCACAGTTTGGCGGGCAGCAACCTCCTTTGAAGAAGACCGCAGAGCCCACCTCACTGACAAAAGGCAAAGGAGGAAAAACCCAACACCCAACCCCAACCAACCAATTTTCCCTTGCAACCGCTGCAATCGTGTCTGCCTGTCCCGCATCGGACTTGTCAGCCACAAACGAGCCTGCAGCTGACGTGGACTTTTTACCCCCTCCATAAATCTTCGTCCGCGAAGCCAAGCCAAAGAAAGAAGATGTATATAATTAAAGTATTTTTTATAGATTAGTTAATTATGAATTTATTTATCAATTATATTTAATGCCACATAAATTAATTTATTCCACCTTTTTCAAATTTATTTTTCAGATGTGGCACAGAAATTCGTACGTTTATACATTGTACCTGGTCATGTACCAAGGTAACATCAATTTGGAAAGATGTGGGCAAGTTTTTGGAACAACACCTCAGCTTATTCTTTTGGGAAATGTATATGATTCGGAACCCCAATTCAAGTTCTCAAAAAATCAATTATTTTTTGAAAGTTGCACTGGCGGCGGTCAGGAGATGTATAGCAATTACATGGAAATCTGAATCTCGTCTTAAAATTGATTGTTGGAACGAGAAGCAAAATTGTATTCCCTTAGAAAAGGTGACTTATAATATAGAAGTGGGAATGAAACATAATTAAAGATATGGAAAACATATTTAGAAAGTATGGGTTTGGATAGCTAATGTTTTCTCTTCTACACCCCACCTTTTCTTTAATATTAATGGTTGATCCTTATCGTGTTGCTTTAATTCTACTATTTTATTAATATACTGTCTTTCTTTTTGGGAGGGTAGGGGATGGAGGGGGGTATTTATTATAGTCGATTTGCACATATAATCTATATTCATTTTTCTTGTCTACGTTTTTTCTCTTCTCACTTTTATGTACAGTACAACCTTTTATTTTTTATTCTATTTTAATAATTATAAGTATTAATTCAATTTGATTCTATTATTATATTGCACTGTATACAAAGCTATAAATATATATTTTTCAAAAACTGAAATGTTTCACTTCAAGATCGATAGCTAAGAGTCTTCGCACAAACATATTATAATTTGCCTGAGTCGGTGAGAGCTTGGCTGAAAAAAGACACCAGAGACTCCAAATGCTCTCAGCCTCATCGTTCTAACACTGATCCCACAACACTAACAGATGCATCTGTGGTGAGAGAGCAAGGTATTGGGCTTCTGATGTACGAGGATAATGGAATTGTAAGAACAGTTTTCACATCATGGAAAGCAGACATAGCATTGTCTCCCAAAGTTAAGGCCATTTTTGGAAATGGACATCAGATCACTTTAGTAGTTCAGAAAGAGGTCATAGGGATACTGCGGCATTCACCAGGAAACAACAATAAAAATTCTTCATGCCAAAAAGAAATCACAACTGACCAAACGTAACAGGTGTAGGAAATTCTCAAATTCCACTCACTTTCGATTCATCAGGAAAAATACCATGTTGCGTAACTCTATGTCCCAACAATAGAAGATCAGCAGGCCTCAAAACACTTGACTGGGATTGATCACGATGCCAAATTCCTCAAACCTCTGGAACCATGAGAAAAGGTGGCACTGGTGCTCCTCTTCATCCACACTTGCAACCAGAATCTCCTCGATGAAATCAACCACCAATAAAACCCAAGGCCAGTGAGTCCGTGGTCCATGAACTGCCGGAATGTCTGAACTGCATTCCATAGACCGAATGGTATTCTCAGAAACTCAAACATGCCGAAAGGCGTCATCACTACAGTCTTCGTGACATCAGAAACCTCAAATGGAATCTAATAGTGAGCACGTACTCGATCTATTGTGTCAAATACATATTTGCCATTGAGGTTTGCTGAGAAGTCTCGGTAATTGGGAATAGGGTATCAGTCAGGCACGGTCAAATTGTTCAGGGCAGGATAATCACTGCAAATTTGCCAATCCTCAGTGTTTAGCCAGAACCATATGCAATGGTGAAAGCCAGCAGTTGTCAGATCTGTAAACTATGCCCATCTCATGCAATTCCAAATGTACGATTTTAAGATAATCCGGTGGTACAACGAGCTCCCGTCTCGTATACCCTGGGACTCTATATGGTAGCTTATTGCATGTCTGTATGGCAATACGATGGCGTCACTAGGCGAGGGAAACACTTGAGCAAGGCTTGCAAAGGGCAGAAGCCAGGTTGAAGGCTTGTCAGGTGGCAGATGATATTGGAGGGACAACAAATGCAGCTCACATGCATTCAAAAACTGCAGTCCACAAAACAGTGATTTTTTAAAATACATCAATGAAACATGAGAGAAGAAATCCATTCCCAAAATGGAATTTGCCACATTTACAACTAAAAACCACCAAAACAGTTTGTGAGACTGAAATGAAACACGAGTGACCTCTGGCCACGTTCTCTGACCACAAGGACAGGCCATTTGGCAAACAATGTCTGTGGTGACCAGGAAGCTCATTTCAATTCATTCCATCTGTCAGCACATGGTCCACACACATCATCCGTTCCCTGCTTGTTCATGTGCCCAACCAAATGACTCTTAAATCGTGGTGATTGCATCTCCTTTCACCACTGTCCTGGCAGCTTGGTCCAGACCCCCACCGCATTGTGTAAAATCTTGCCTCACTTCTCTCCTTTCCCCCTCTCATGTTCAATCTAGGCATCGTCGTATTTTTACATTTCCCACGGGGGTGGGGGAAGAAGAAATCTACCCTCTCTGGGACTACAATAATTTTTTAAGTTTCAACCAGGTCATTTCTCAGCCGCCAATGCTCCAGAGAAAACTTTCCACATTTGTCCAACCTCTCCTCAGAGCCAATACTCCAACCCAAGCAACACCCTGACAAACTCCTTTAGTAACCCAGCAACCAGAATTGCATGAAATACTCAAAATGTGGTCTAACCACATTTATACTTTAAGCCCTGCTCAATAAAGAATACTTTCTTTAACACCATACACTTGTGTTGCCACTTTCAAGGAGCTAAGGCTTACACCGCAAGGTCCCTCTTTGCAACACTACAGCAAGTCCTCTCAAAGTGCAAGACACTTGTCCAGATTAAACTCCATCTGCCATTTCTCTGCCCACATTTTTTAGTTATCTGGTTTGCAATGGAGAATACGAGGGGATGTGGGTGAATCAGCAGGAGATAGAATGAAACATGGGGGGGTGGGGTGGGCAGGTTACCATTGAGTCATAGGACTACACAAATGAAATAAGAGATGGTTCCTCTGGATTTGACCTCACCCGGACAGTGGAGGAGGCAATGGAATGGAACTTAAAGCAGCTTGTGACCATGAGGCAAGAGGGCCATGGTGATCAAATGGTGCTCAGCCAATCTGTCATTAACTCTGAATTGGATTTACTGCCATAGAGGAGGATACTTGAAGAGCACGGACATGGTCAGTGGAGATGAATGTGAAACTTACCCTGCAAGATAATGGTTCTTTATGCCCCTGGATGGTGGTGACTGATGCATGTTGCAGGGAAAAAATGCCCAGGAATGGAGAGGAAGGTGTGAGGAGAGATGAGCAAACTAGAAAGTCTGGATGAAAGCAGACCCTGACAAAAACAGAAAGTAGGGAGGGGATGATGTAACTCCATCGTGTTGTGGTTGGCCAAAATGATCAAGTTAATGGCTACAACACATGCTATGGATTGCATGTGGTAATGAGGAGTCTGTAATTTGTTGAAAGATCTCACTGCTAAATTCATCACCAATGAGTAGGAAAGCAGCTTCAGTCTAGTCTCCCTCTCAGAAAGATTTAGTTCATAAACAAAACAACCTTTCAACAGGGACAGGGGAAAAAGGGCTCTTCATTTTGTCTTACATTCAACATACTTTGAAGTTCCCCACTGTAAATGACTCCAAATTCAATTCTGGTGGAAGAGTAGGAGCCAAGGCCTTGCCAAATCAGATGAGCCTTATTCTGGGTATCTACTTCGACTTTCACACCATTAAATGCAAGCCCCAGTTATTGATTCCCAACCATTTTCTATACTTACCCTTATCCTGCAACAAATACAAATTATAATTTTGCAACCACCCCACCTGAAATTGAAACAAACAACAGCTAATTTTTCCATGTATAAATTACATATAAAATAATTTCCCCACATTTTAA
Source organism: Narcine bancroftii (assembly GCF_036971445.1). Taxonomy (NCBI): domain Eukaryota; kingdom Metazoa; phylum Chordata; class Chondrichthyes; order Torpediniformes; family Narcinidae; genus Narcine; species Narcine bancroftii. Next base: position 137,178,995 of record NC_091473.1, on the reverse strand, counting down.
CTTCACTGTGGCCATTCATGGATAACTTCTGACATCAGGAAACTGCACCAGCCATTATTGACTCTTCTCCAATGTTACTGGCAGACATGAGATCATATTTAACACGCACAATATTTCTTTTCTCACTGACCAGAACTCTCAAGCACAGTGTAAAAATGAGAAAAGCTCAAGTCAACCACGAGATACGAACTCCCGTCCGCAATGTTGCTGAGCGCATTTGTTACAATATTGAAGTGTTTACGACAGATATTCACAGTCAAGCAATAACAGAAATAACAGAATATTACAGCATATTAGAAGCCCTTTGGCCCATGATGTTGTGCCAACCAAGATATTTCTACCAAAAAAACCAATTCTCTTTCATACAAGTATGCCCAAGAGTCTCTTAAATGCCCCTTATGTGATATCTGCTTGGATAATGACCTTGGGCCTGTTCAAAGTAGGACATGGCTTCTACCAGCAGGAGTTTCTATTTGAGGAAAATACTGATAGATGGCTGACCATATACGTTTCCTAAAAATTAATACCCTCTCCCTCTCTACAACACATTCAGCCCCGTGGCATCTTCCTGCGTTGCATTACTAGGATCACCAAAGACCGGACCCATTTCCCATGTCTCCTTGCAATGCCAATATGGCAGCTGCCATTGAGAACTGACCAATCACATTTTAATTCTGCAGGCAAGATGAAAATCATCCTGACATCCTGCTTCAAAATAAGGCTAAACAAACCTTCCCCATTTTGTAACTTCATTTTTAATTCGATTCCCATGGCACATTAACAAAAAATGTCCCATCCATTTGCTCACCAAATGAAGAGCAAAATCATGATGCCTGATATTGAAATCCCATAACCTTCTATGTTACACAGATAATCAAGGAAGTCTTCTGTCATAAAAGTGAATGAAACCTTGAAAATATTACCCCCTCACAAACACTGAGATTGGGGCGGGCTGAGCCACCGCGACCAAACAGTCTGAACCACCACAAAACGCGGTCAGTCCAACAGGACACAGGCTCCCCTTCACTGCAAAGAAGGAGCCAGCTATGTGCAGGGTAAAGAGCCCTTCACTTCCGCCTTGCAATGACGTCACTTCTGGAAGTTGGGAGGATAAGTCACCAGAAGTGGGCAGGCCAGCGAGCACACACGGGGAATTCAAACAAATAAAGCCAGTCTTTGTTTGACAGTCAGCTTGTGTGGACGTCTCTTTATTTGGGAGCGATGCCACTGCGGACGCTACAGTATGATGGATGAAATTCTTACTTGATGTGACCACACAGGTGCGCAAGTTACATCAATCTCAATAGAAAAAATGACCAGAAATCTTTACTATGTATTGTCAACACCGAAGTCCCTGTCGTTTTCAAGGCATTCTGACAAGTAACTTAGAAACATTACATTTTAAACACATGATATGTCAGGAGAAGAAGAATTGTTCAAGGAACACAAGTTTAAAAAATGACATCTAACTTTATTAAGAATGGAATACAACAACAGGAAAAACTGATTGAATCAGACTAATTCTATGAGCATTGTCGAGCAGAGAAAAATGGATTAGTTTTCCATCCCTTACGAAGCTCCCCCATTACCATTGAAGGTACTACCTGTCTTACGACCGTAATTAATGATGAAAGATCAGTTATATCTCAAAATGGGCGCAAGTTCGAATTTTGTCCCTGTGTGTGGAGCACTGAAGTTTTAGAGCAGATTTTTAAAATCAAATGTTGTATTTGACATAGCTTAACAGGGATACAGGGCACGTCAGAAACAAAATGTGCGTATTTACTTTGTTAGTCAGTGTCTCGAGGTCAATAGGCTGGGTGCAGCCGTCTTGATTCCTGTGCACATGCACCAATCTTCTGTTTGTGCTTGCACACTGGGTTCGCCGATTGGAACCCGTCACACATGTGCCAACAGATGGAGAGCGGGATTTTAACTAACAAAGTAAGTATCGCACCTTTTAGCTGACGTGCCCTGTATCCCTGTTAGAGTTTGTCAAAAACACTGTCAATTTTGTATTTTTTCTTCAATATATTGATAAAAATTTGGTCGAATATGCGGATTCACGCAAGTCGCATAGGGCGCAAGTCGGGGATTCCCTGTCATTGCTTTGGAGCAAAGGAAACTGTGGTACCAAACCAATAGAGTAGATGTTATAGGCCTAGCGAAAAGGAAGAGAGAGTGACTACAAACTCAATCTATTGAATGAATCAGTGGGAGAAAAGAATGGGAAGCAATTCAAGGCAAAACTCTTCATCAGAGAACAGGGTGGGAGGCCTGAGGCAGGGACTCTCACAGAATTGGCAAACCAGGCCAGGGTAAGACACAACAGACAGAGTCAGAAGGAGTAAAAATAAGGCCTAGTGATTGGAGTTAATAATGAAAAGGACTGGAGAAACCCAGCAGTTCCAACAGCACCCATAGTCGGCCAAGATATACGAGCAATGTTTTGGGCTAAGTTATGAACAATTGCTGGCAAGCACCGGAATTAAAAAGGTGGGGACAGGAGGGCAGGGGAAGGGGAGGGAGGGAAGCACAGCTGGACATGGATAATAGGGCAGGACTGAAAAGCTGTGAATCGATGAGGGGACAGGTGGGGGTCTGTGAATGCAGAGCTGGATGAAAGAAGTCAAGAGGGATAGGGAAAGAGAGAGACACAGGGTGGGGACTGTTCGAAAGGAGACATGGGGTTAGACAAAGAGAAAGCAGCAGTGAGATGACAAAGGGAGGCAGAGATAAAAGGTCAAGTGGGTAAGTGTGTGAAAAGGATGGTGTGGGTGGATAGAAGAACAAAGGCAACCTGTATGAGAATCTGACAAGTGGAGGTGAGAATGGGAGTAGAAAGAGAGAATAGGTCGAAAGTGAATCCCTGGCGGACTGTTACCTGGCACAGATCAGGCTTCCACTTTATGACAAGTCACTAGAAAATCTTTCATGTCCTCTTTGGGGTCTCCTCAAGAAGAACATTTGATGTATTATCACTGTTGCAACAAACAAAATATCACTGTCCCCTCCGCCTTGCCTGGCCCCCGTCCCCTCCCCTCCCCCACCCCCTCTCTCTTGCCAAGCCCCCTTCCACTCACCGTCCCCCTAGTCCCACTCCCCTCCCCCTACTCTTTGCACGGCTCCCCTCCCTCCCTCCATCTTTCACATCCCCCCCGGCCTTCTCCCTGCCCTTTCCCGGCCCCTCATCCCCTCCCCCAGCTCATCGTCCCCTCCCCGTCCCTTGCTCCTCCCCTTCCCCTCTTCTCCTTCCCCTAACGTGCCCCCACCCCTGGATCCTGCCTCTCCCCGTACCTTGAGCACTCCTACCCTTGAACCCCGCCCACCCGGCTCCCCGTAGACTCCCTCCCATTAACCGGCCATCCTCTCCACCCTCCCTCCCCGGCCCCTCCCCTCACCCTGCCCGTCCCCTCCCCTCCCTCTACCCGGCCCCTCCCACACCCCCTACCCGGCCCCTCCCACTCCCCTTTCCAGGTCCCTCCCCCTGCTCGGCCCCTCACCTTGCCCCGCCCCTCCCCATCCCCGTACCCTCATGACCAATCCAATCGCCGCCTCACTGAGTCAACCCATTGGCTCGCGCCACTGAACCAACCAATCAGCAAGTGAGGGAACTCACAGGTTCACCCAATGAGAAGCTCCAGTCAGAAAACAGAGGCTGGCGAAGGAGACCCTTCAGCCCTTCCACCTCAACTACCCCAACAACTCAATCCCATTCTGGTGAAACTCAGTTTCTCTTTATCTGAGCTCCAGGATTCCTCTGATATTAAGAAATACATTGAACTCCAACTGCAAGTGAGACTCTTGATTCTCTCACTTTGTTCCTTTTTATCACCACTTTCCATTTCATGTCCTCTATTTTTGTTCAAGTCTCTGCATCGAAGTTCCATGCATTTGTCCCCTCCACAAATGTGGACGGCAATAAACTCATCACAAGTCCATGGAACCCAATTTCAAACCTCCCGGATGGAGAATCCCAAGGATATTACATTTTCATTCAAGACATTCCTTAAAGTCGAAGCAGCCGAGAGGTGATTTGGAAATTGGGACACTTAGTTCCCGGTTCCTTTGCATTATCATCACTGGATCTGTGTTGGATTTGTCCTTTCTGGTTTCAAATTGATCAATAATATGTTTAAAAACGACCAGAGGTTCATCCACATGACCACGAGGGGCCGAGAGCATCAAAGGGGACTCCCTCCTGCTCTCCGCCCGCCCAAATATCAATGTGATCTACCGGGATCGTTGTCAAAATCGCCGAGGACCCCTTCCACCCGGCCAACAACATCTCCAGTTGTTCCCCTCGGGCAAGAGATCCAAGAATATCAGAGCCGGTACAAGCAGCCCCAGAAACAGGGCAGGGAGAATGTTAAACGATTGATGAATTGTTCAAATACACCACGATTTTACTATTTATTCAACAACACTGAGTTATTCTTCTGGATGGACCTCACCTGCATCATTTGTCTGTCTGTGTGTCGATCTGGTTGTGTTTTTACATGGGCTTCCCCCAAGATCGCGGTTTCATCGGGTTGTACTTGTGCAATCAAATGGTAATAAATTACCCCAGCCCCAAGAATGGATTTTATTCACAAATTATTTACAAAGAGGAAGACTGTTCCAAGATTTTTCACCTCCTCGTGTTGCATCCATACATTCCCTTCACTGCACGTTGCTGCAGAGGGACTCTGTTTAGCTTCATTGCCACAACCTTGTGGTTCCAATGTGATTTTCCTGCCTGAACCATGCAGATTTGGTCTGGGTGGATCATCTACCCTAAAGTAGACTTGACTCGATTGGTAAACGCCTTGGACAGGATTTTATACTTGGCTTTTAATTATGATATGGGTCTCCAACTCCAGATACCCTCCTTAAGACAAGGGTAATGATGTCCTTCCACATGGTCTGACATGCTGCCTGCCAGAAGCAAAGCATTGTAGAATTCCTGACCCACCCACTCCCAGATATGAACAACATAGCCAGTCTCCCCGAGCTGGGGGTGTCTGTACTGCTCCTCATCTCCTGCAATTGGGGCTTTCTTCTCCACCAGCCCCACAAGACAACCCAGACTCCTGGACAGAAGGCAGAGTTATGGAGAGATCACGGGTAGCTTGAGAAGGGTGGAGTCTATCCAGGAGCCCAATAACAGCAGGGAACCCAAGTGGAAGGGGGAGAAAGTGCATTCGATGGTGTGCCAGCAGGACGTTGCTGAGGGTGTGGATTCCCTCGGGCTCTGAGGAGAGAAGGTGCTGGTCGTTCCAATGGTTTAGGTGAGGCCAGGGCCCAAATGCGAAGGGGCGCAGGTCATCAAGGGCAGATCTAACAGTTGACTGGAAGTGTTGTGGGGATACTGAGGGCTGGTAGAGGAGCATAAGGAGGAGGCAGTTGTGTTTTGACAAGGGAGTGCTGAGGGAGAGGCCACATAGTTGGGACTTCGAAGCAATGCGCCTCTGATTGTCTGCAGGGATGGGACCTGTCAATAAAACTGCAGACATTAAGGACACAACGTCTTTGTCCCAGGATCATCAGGAAGGAGATATGGAGGAACAAAATCAGGACTGCCAGGCAGGGAAATAACTACTTCCCACAGGCTATGAGATGGAAAATGCAATGTGAGTTGGATGGGTCCGAAGAATGAAAAGGTGTCTTTACAAAAATGAAACCATTTTATTAATTTAATGACAATGGTAGAGAATAAAAGAGACAAGATGTCTGCCAAGCAGCAAACTTTGAAGGCACTTCCTGAAACGGAGACATTGAAATCACACGGATGGTTCTGGCCAGAATGAGGACGCCTTCTTCTGGAAGGAGGTGAGGTGAAGCAGGGGTAATGGGGAAGGCAGTCAGGGAATGGGCACAGGGAAGGGGAAGGTGGAGAAGAGGGCTTAGGGAGGGGGAGGAGTGCTTTTTGCGTGGTTGGGGAAGGGTTTGGGGATGGTGTTGGGGAGGGTAGTGAGAGGGGAGAGGAGGCGGTTGGGGAGGGGAGGGGAGGGGAGGGTATGGGGAGGGGGAAGGGGAGAGGGGAGGGGAGTGGAGGGGAGGGGGAGGAGGTGGGTGAGGGGGAGGGGATGGGGAGAGGGGAGTGGAAGGGGAGGGGGAGGGGGAGGGGGGAGGGGCGGGGGAGGGGCGGGGGCGGGGCGGGGGGGGGCGGGGGCGGGGCGGGGGCGGGGCGGGGCGGGGAGGGGCGGGGCGGGGCGGGGAGGGGAGGGGGCGCGGGGAGGGGCGGGGCGGGGAGGGGGCGCGGGGAGGGGGCGCGGGGAGGGGGCGCGGGGAGGGGGCGCGGGGAGGGGGCGCGGGGAGGGGGCGCGGGGAGGGGGCGCGGGGAGGGGGCGCGGGGAGGGGGCGCGGGGAGGGGGCGCGGGGAGGGGGCGCGGGGAGGGGGCGCGGGGAGGGGGCGCGGGGAGGGGGCGCGGGGAGGGGGCGCGGGGAGGGGGCGCGGGGAGGGGGCGCGGGGAGGGGGCGCGGGGAGGGGGCGCGGGGAGGGGGCGCGGGGAGGGGGCGCGGGGAGGGGGCGCGGGGAGGGGGCGCGGGGAGGGGGCGCGGGGAGGGGGCGCGGGGAGGGGGCGCGGGGAGGGGGCGCGGGGAGGGGGCGCGGGGAGGGGGCGCGGGGAGGGGGCGCGGGGAGGGGGCGCGGGGAGGGGGCGCGGGGAGGGGGCGCGGGGAGGGGGCGCGGGGAGGGGGCGCGGGGAGGGGGCGCGGGGAGGGGGCGCGGGGAGGGGGCGCGGGGAGGGGGCGCGGGGAGGGGGCGCGGGGAGGGGGCGCGGGGAGGGGGCGCGGGGAGGGGGCGCGGGGAGGGGGCGCGGGGAGGGGGCGCGGGGAGGGGGCGCGGGGAGGGGGCGCGGGGCGGGGCGGGCGGGGAGGGGCGGGCGGGGAGGGGCGGGGAGGGGCGGGGCGGGCGGGGAGGGGCGGGGAGGGGCGGGGAGGGGCGGGGAGGGGCGGGGAGGGGCGGGGAGGGGCGGGGTGGGGCGGGGTGGGGCGGGGAGGGGCGGGGAGGGGCGGGGAGGGGCGGGGAGGGGCGGGGAGGGGCGGGGAGGGGCGGGGAGGGGCGGGGAGGGGCGGGGAGGGGCGGGGAGGGGCGGAGGGGAGGGGGCGCGGGGAGGGGGCGCGGGGAGGGGGCGCGGGGAGGGGGCGCGGGGAGGGGGCGCGGGGAGGGGGCGCGGGGAGGGGGCGCGGGGAGGGGGCGCGGGGAGGGGGGCGCGGGGAGGGGGCGCGGGGAGGGGGCGCGGGGAGGGGGCGCGGGGAGGGGGGCGGGCGGGGCGGGGCGGGAGGGGCGGGGCGGGGAGGGGCGGGGCGGGGAGGGGCGGGGCGGGGAGGGGCGGGGCGGGGAGGGGAGGGGAGGGGCGGGGAGGGGCGGGGAGGGGCGGGGAGGGGCGGGGAGGGGCGGGGAGGGGCGGGGAGGGGCGGGGAGGGGCGGGGAGGGGCGGGGAGGGGCGGGGAGGGGCGGGGAGGGGCGGGGAGGGGCGGGGAGGGGCGGGGAGGGGCGGGGAGGGGCGGGGAGGGGCGGGGAGGGGCGGGGAGGGGCGGGGAGGGGAGGGGCGGGGAGGGGCGGGGAGGGGCGGGGAGGGGCGGGGAGGGGCGTGGAGGGGCGTGGAGGGGCGTGGAGGGGCGTGGAGGGGCGGGGAGGGGCGGGGAGGGGCGGGGAGGGGAGGGGAGGGGAGGGGAGAGGAGGGGAGGAGGGGAGGGGAGGAGGGGAGGAGGGGAGGAGGGGAGGAGGGGAGGAGGGGAGGGGAGGAGGGGAGGAGGGGAGGGGAGGAGGGGAGGGGAGGAGGGGAGGGGAGGAGGGGAGGAGGGGAGGGGCGGAGGGGAGGGGGCGCGGGGAGGGGGCGCGGGGAGGGGGCGCGGGGAGGGGGCGCGGGGAGGGGGCGCGGGGAGGGGGCGCGGGGAGGGGGCGCGGGGAGGGGGCGCGGGGAGGGGGCGCGGGGAGGGGGCGCGGGGAGGTGGCGCGGGGAGGGGGCGCGGGGAGGGGGCGCGGGGAGGGGGCGCGGGGAGGGGGCGCGGGGAGGGGGCGCGGGGAGGGGGCGCGGGGAGGGGGCGCGGGGAGGGGGCGCGGGGAGGGGGCGCGGGGAGGGGGCGCGGGGAGGGGGGCGGGCGGGGCGGGGCGGGCGGGGCGGGGCGGGGCGGGGCGGGGCGGGGAGGGGCGGGGAGGGGAGGGGAGGGGCGGGGAGGGGCGGGGAGGGGCGGGGAGGGGCGGGGAGGGGCGGGGAGGGGCGGGGAGGGGCGGGGAGGGGCGGGGAGGGGCGGGGAGGGGCGGGGAGGGGCGGGGAGGGGCGGGGAGGGGCGGGGAGGGGCGGGGAGGGGAGGGGCGGGGAGGGGCGGGGAGGGGCGGGGAGGGGCGTGGAGGGGCGTGGAGGGGCGGGGAGGGGCGGGGAGGGGCGGGGAGGGGCGGGGAGGGGCGGGGAGGGGCGGGGAGGGGAGGGGAGGGGAGGGGAGGGGAGAGGAGGGGAGAGGAGGGGAGGAGGGGAGGAGGGGAGGGGAGGAGGGGAGGAGGGGAGGAGGGGAGGAGGGGAGGGGAGGAGGGGAGGGGAGGAGGGGAGGGGAGGAGGGGAGGGGAGGAGGGGAGGAGGGGAGGGGAGGAGGGGTGGGGAGGATGGGAGGGGAGGAGGGGAGGAGGGGAGGGGTGGAGGGGAGGGGAGGAGGGGAGGGGAGGGAGTAGAGGGGCTAGGGCAGGGGATAGGTTAAGTGGAAGGGGGAAAGGCAAGGGGAAGTGTAAGGGGAATGGTTGAAAATGGGGTGCTTGCTCGTGGAAGGGGAAGGAGGAGGGATTCAGGCCGTCATGGGATTGTCCATCCCTCTTCACTGCAAGGCCAGATGGTTGTAGACACCTGGCTCGTCTCCATAGTTTGCTCCTTCTCCTGGGAAGAGAAGCATGTGTTAATGACGAACTGTTTCCTGGACCTGACCACGTTGACTGAGGAGGATCCAAATCACTCCCCCCAATCCCCACACTTCAGCCTTTCCATTTCCACTCCTTTTGATCTGGTGTGTGTGAGTAACCCACGATCTTGTCTCTTCTTCTCAGGCTCCCCATCATCCAAAACCTTGTTCACCACTTCATGGCAGCAAGGTGTTGGACAAATCACGGACTAGTTGAGCCCCTTCAGCTGTTCCATCCGAACCTACCCCACAACAATATAACTCTTCCTTCCCTCACATGAATTTATATTCACGTACCTATCTTCGAGTCTTTTCAATATCCCTATTGTACCAGTTTTGACCATCACCACTTCAACGCATTCCAGGGACCCACTACACTGTTAAAAAAACATATCGCTCTCGTCTCCGCTAAACGTTTCTCCTCTCATCTTATTTAGGAGTCCTCTGGTATTCTTGCCCCAGAATAAATGTGTTGGTTGTCAACCCAATCTGTACCTCTCATCATCTCGTGGGCCTCTACTTCACTCACCTCTCATCCTTCTTTGGTGTCCAGAGAAATGCCCTAACTCTGCTAACCTTGCCTCATCAGACCTTTTCCAATCCAGCCACCATCCTTGTAAATCTCCTCTGCACTCTCTCCAAAGCTTCCACGTCCATCCTGTCATGAGGCAACCAGGAATGCACGCAACAGCCCAGTGTGGTCTGACTCAAGATTTAGAGTTCTGCAACTTTACTTCTCCGTTCTTGAACTCAATTCCCCTGATTAATGAAGGCCAGCACTCAATACTCCTCCTTAACTAACCTATCAATTTGCGCAGCAACCTTGGGAGATCTATGGAGATGGACCTTAACATTTCTCTGATCTGCCACACTGTTAATAATGCTGCCATTAACCACGAACTCTGCCCTCAAGTACAACCTTCAAAAGTGCATCACTTCACATTTCTCCAGATTGATCACCATCTGCCAATTCTCTATGACAACGTTCTACATTGTCCACAACACCACTACCTTTGATTCATCCGCTGATGTCCTCACCCTTCCACGCCCATCGACATTCATAAAAAAAAAACACACAGCAGGGGTCCCAGGACACTGGAGCATTGGCCTCCAGGCATCATATGTTGCATATCATCATATAACCATTTATGGAGTGGAAACAGGCCATGTTCCATCTACTACTACTCTCTCCTTTCTGCAGGCAAATGAATTCTGAATCCAAACAACCAAGGCTCCATGGATTCCATGCCTCAGGACGTACTGAATAAGGCCACTGTGGTGACCTAGCCCAAAACCTCAAAAAAATCCACGTGTAGCACCCTTTTACCTTCCTCAATTTCCTTCATCACCTCCTTGGAAAACTCAATCATGAACATGGGGCGAGCCCTAGGACTGCGGTGTGGAGGCTTCCCTAAACAAGGAAGGCACTGTTCAATGGAGGAGTAACAAGCCTCCACTCATTCTCCAGCCCTGGCCCACACAAAGACAGGAGTGGGGTTCCATTCACAGTCCAGTGACCCATCATCCATCTCAGCCATGTTAACGGCTCCACTCACCAGAAAGTCCCGGACCCTCCAAACTCTCCCTCTTTCCCTTTCCACTGCCCATCACACCCACCGCGCCCTCCTCCAGTCAGAGAGAAACTTTCGCTGTCCTGACCATCTCCCGCTTGCTTCCACCGATCCCCTCATAACCCCACCTTCTCCACCACCAGCATCCACCAATCACCTGCCAATGCCATCTCACCCGCCTCCTGTATCAACCAATCACCTGCCAGTCCCCTTTCCCTGTATCCGCAAATATCTAGACTGATATATCTAGGAACCAACTCGGGAGCAGGCCATTTTAGATTGGGTATTATGCAATGATAAGGGGATAATCAACACTCTAGTTGTGCGAGGCCCTTTGGGTAGGAGTGATCACAATATGATCGAATTCTCACTCGACATGGAGAGTGATGAAATTAAAACCGAGACTAAGGTCCTGAATTTAACTAAAGAGAATTATGATGGTATGAGACGGGAGTTGAGTAAGATTGATTTCGTGGTTTATGGGGGAGTTGACTGTGGATAGGCGATGGACAGCATTCACAGATCTAATCGAGAAATTGCAAAAATCGTTTATACCGGTTTGGCATAAAAATAAACCAAAAAAGGTGACTCTATATAACCACTTACAGCACAGAACAGGCCAGTTCAGCCCTACTAGTCAAGGCCTTAGCAAATCCCCACCCTCCTAGTCCCAGTGACCAGCACCCGGTCCATACCCCTCTAGTCCCCTCCTATTCATGTAACGCCAGTCTTTCCTTAAACGTAACCAATGATCCCGCCTCAACCACGTCTGTCGGAAGCTCATTCCACATCCCCACCACCCTTTGTATAATGAAATTTCCCCACATGTTCCCCTTAAAATTTTCCCCCTTCAATCTTCAACCATGCCCTCTCGTTTGAATCTCCCCCACTCTTAATTGAAAAAGCCTATCCACGTTTACTCTGTCTGTCCCTTTTAAAATCTTAAACACCTCTATCAAGTCCCCTCTCAATCTTCTACGCTCCAAAGAAAAAAGCCCCAGTCTGCAATACCTTTCCCTGTAACTCAAACCCTGAAATCCTGTCAACATTCTCGTGAACCTTCTCTGCACTCTCTCTATTTTGTTTATATATCTCCTATAATTTAGTGACCAAAACTGTACATAGTACTCCAAATTTGGCCTCAACAATGCCTTGTACAATTTCATCATAACCTCCCTACTCTTGAATTCAATACTCAAATTTATGAAGGCCAACATTCCAAATGCCTTCTTCACCACACCATCCACCTGAGTATCAGCCTTGAGGTTACTATTTACCAGAACTCCTAAATCCCTTTGTTGCTCTGCACGCCTCAATTGTCGACCATTCAATGTATATGACCTATTTAAATTTGCCTTTCCAAAATGCAGCACCTCACATTTATCTGTATTAAATTCCATCAGCCATTTCTCAGCCCACACCTCCAGCCTTCCTAAATCACCTTTTAATCTACGGTAATCCACCTCACTGTCCACAACACCACCGACCGTTGTGTCATCCGCAAACTTGCTTATCCAATTCTCCACCCCTACATCCAGATCGTTAATATATTTAACAAATAATAGTGGACCCAGGACCGAACCCTGAGGAACTCCACTAGTCACCGGCCTCAAATTGGACAAACAATTTTCTACCACGACTCTTTGACACCTCCCATCCAACCATTGCTGAATCCATTTCACTTCCACCTTATTTATACCTAATGCCTCTACCTTTTTTCCTAACCTCCTGTGGGGAACTTTGTCAAAAGCTTTACTAAAGTCCAAATAGACAACATCCACAGCTTTCCCTTCATCAACCATTTTTGTAACCCCCTCGAAGAACTCAAAATGTTTTGTCAAGCATGATCTACCCCTGACAAAACCATGCTGATTACTCCCTCGCAATCCCTGAACCTCCAAATAATTGTAAATACCATCGCTCAGAACACTTTCCATCAACTTGCCCACCACAGATGTCAGACTCACAGGCCTAGAATTCCCAGGTTTACATTTAGACCCTTTCTTAAACAGCGGAACAACATGCACCACCCTCCAATCCTTTGGCACCACCCCCGTGGCCAGTGACATCCTAAATATCTCTGTTAATGGCCCCACTAACCGTCCACTAGTCTCCCTGAGTGTCCTAGGGAATATTTTGTCCGGTCCAGGAGATTTATCCACCTTTATCTTTTTTAACACAGCCATCAATACCTCCTCGGTTATCCTTATATGCTTCATGACCTCCCCACGATTCTTCTTTACTTCAACTGGTTCAACATTTTTTTCCTGAGTGAATACCGAGGCAAAGAAATCATTCAAAATTTGCCCCATTTCCTCTGACTTCTCACTCAGCCTACCCTCGCTATCTACAAGGGGACCAATTTTATCCCTCACTAATCTTTTACTTTTAATGTACTTATAGAAACCCTTTGAATTTATTTTTACTCTGTCAGCCAAAACCTCTTCATGCCTTTTTTTGGCCTTCTAATTTCTTTCTTAAGATTCCTTCTACACTCCTTGTAGTCCTCCTTCAACTTCTCAGCTCCCTGCTCTTTATACCTCTTGTACACCTCCCTTTTTCTCCTAACCAAATTTCCAATATTCCTCGAAAACCAAGCCTCCCTCTGACTTCCAGCCTTTCCTTTGATCCACACTGTAAAATAACTACGCTGTACCCTCAAAATTTCTTACTTGTATATCCTCCATTTTTCATTTACATCCATACCTGAAAATATCCTGTCCTGCTCAATACGCCCCAAATCCCTTCTTATTCCTTCAAAATTTGCTCTTTTCCAATCCAGAACCTCAACTGATCTATCACATCTAAAACAAATGTATCCAGGAATATTAAGATGCCAGTTGCAATATCGTGACCCCAAGTATCTGTCCATGCTCTCAGCTCATCTACCTTGTTCACTATGCTTCTTGCATTAAAATATATGCATCTCAGAGAATGACCCTCACATATTTTCTCTTTTTTACCTTCTACCCTAATCTCCATCCTACCTTTCTTATCTTTTTTATTCCTAGCTAGGTGGCCATACTCCCTGGACACTGCTCTCACACTCTGTTCCCGACCCCCCTGCCAAACTAGTTTAAACCTTCCCCCACAGCTCTAGCAAATCTGCTTGCCAGCACATTGGTCCCCCTCCAGTTCAAGTGGAGTCCGTCCCTCTTGTAACAGTTCCGACATTCCCCAGAAGAGATCCCAATGATCCAGAAATCTTATCCCTTTCACCCTGCATCATCTCTTTAGCAACGCATTCAACCTCCACATCCTCCTATTTCTACCCTCACTAGCTTGTGGCACGGGCAGCAATCCAGAGATTACTACCTTGGAGGTCCTGTTTTTTAACTTCCTACCTAATTCCACATAATCCTGGTTCAGGACCTCATCCCCACTTCTAACTAAGTCATTGGTCCCCACATGGACCATGACTTCTGGCTGTTCTCCTTCCCCTTGCAGAATGCAATGTACTCGATCAGAGATATCCCTGACCCTGGCACCAGGGAGGCAACAAACCAACCTGGATCCCCGATCTCATCCCACAAACCTTCTATCTGTCCCTCTGACTAATGAATCCCCAAGTACAAGAATCCTATCCTTATCCTTCTTTCCGATCTGAACCTCAGGGGCAGCCCCTGTGCCAGCGACCTGACACCCACGAATCGTCCCTGATAGGCTGTTCAACCCAGCAGTATCCAAAGCCAAATACATGTTGCTGAGGGGCACTTCCACAGGGGTACTCTGCACTGGCGCTCTCCCTCCTTTCCTCACAGTCACCCAATTCCCTGACTCCTGCCTTCTAGGGGTGACTGTCTCCCTGTAACTCCTCTCTATCACTGCCTCTGCTTCCCTTATGATCCTCAGTTCATCCATTTGCAGCTCAAGCTCCCGAACACGGTCACTCATTATATACAATAGGATGCACCTTTTGCAGATGAAGTCATCAGGAACAGCTGTGCAGTCTCTGATTTCCCACATCCCACAATTGGAACACTTAACTACCCCAACTGACTCCATTTCCTCCTTTCTTACCATAACACCCTTGACTAATAAGTTACTTCTTAGCCCCTACTCACCGAAGTCCCTCAAGCCAAAGTCCCTACTCCTTCACTGGGCCACTCCTCGAGCCAAAGTCCCCACTCCTTCACTGGGCCACTCACTCACTTCGACGCTCCACGCTGGCAGCTCCCTCCTTTTCTACTCCTTTTATTAGCCCCTTACCAATTAACCCCAATTAACTCCCGGCTCCTCCTCCTGCTCCTCCTCTCACCTGACACCAGGCACTGACTCACTGTCTCCTCCGACCCCAAGTCTGACCTGACCGTGGATAACAAGGGAAATTGGAGACAGTATTAGGTCCAAAGAGAGAGCATATCCATTGGCCAAAAAAATTACCACAGCCAAACAGTGGGAGCAGTTCAAGATGCATCAAAGGAGGACAAAGGGATTAATCAAGAGAGCAAAAATAAATTACGAAAGTAAGCTTGCAGCAAATATAAAAACCGACTGCAAAAGCTTTTATAAATATGTCAAGAGGAAAAGATTGGTGAAATCCAGAGTAGGTCCTTTGCAGTCGGAATCAGGGAATATCTAATGGGGAATAAGGAAATGGCAGACCAATTAAAATCTTACTTTAGTTCTATTTTTACAAGAGAGGATACAAATAACCTCCCAAGGATGTTGGGAAGCATAGAGAATAATGCAAGTGAGGAACTGAAAGAAATCAGTATCTCTAAGGACATGGTCTTGGGGAAATTGATGGGACTGAACGCAGATAAATCCCAAGGGCCCGATAATCTACATCCTAGGGTACTTAAGGAAGTGAACATTCAGATAGCAGATGCTTTAAGAATTATTTTCCAGAACTCAATAGACTCAGGATCAGTACCCATGGATTGGAGGGTAGCTAATGTTACCCAACTATTTAAAAATTGGAATAGAGAAAACGCAGGGAATTATAGGGCTGTGAGCCTGACATCAGTAGTGGGCAAAATGATGGAATCCATTATTAAGGATGTAATAGCGGAGCATATGACTAGCAGAGAAGGGATCGGACGGAGTCAACATGGATTTACAAAAGGTAAATCGCGCTAAACAAATCTATTGGAAATCTTCGAGATTGTGACAGGTAAAATAAATGGGGGAGAGCCAGTGGATGTGGTCTACCTGGACTTCCAAAAGGCCTTCGATAAGGTCCCGCATAAACCACTGGCTTCCAAAATCAAGGCTCATGGGATTGGGGGCAAAGTATTGATGTGGTTGAGAACTGTCTGGCAGGTAGAAGACAGAGAGTTGGGATAAATGGCTCGTTTTCTGAGTGGCAGGCGGTGACCACTGGGGTGCCACGGGGATCTGTACTGGGACCCCAGCTGTTCACAATTTACATTAATGATTCAGATAAGGGGATTGGATGTAATATCTCCAAATTTGCAGATGACACTAAGCTAGGAGGGGTTGTGTGCACGGAAGAGGGGGTCAGGAAGCTCCAGTGTTATTTGGATAAATTGAGGGACTGGGCAGATCCATGGCAAATGCACTACAATGTGGATAAATGTGAGGTGATCCACTTTGGTGATACAAACCGCAGGGCAGATTACTATTTGAATGGCAATAGATTAAGAGATGGGGAAGTGCAGAGAGACCTAGGGGTACTTGTACACCAGTCTCTGAAGGCGAGCATGCAAGTACAGCAGGCAGTTAAAAAGGCAAATGCTATGTTGGCCTTCATATAAAGAGTGTTTGAGTATAGGAACAAGGATACCTTACTGCAGCTGTACAGGGCCTTGGTGAGACCCCACCTGGAGTATTGTGTGCAGTTTTGGTCACCTTATCTAAGGAAAGAAGTTCTTGCAATGGAGGGAGTGCAGAGGCGATTCACCAGGCTGATACCTGGAATGGCAGGAATGACTTATGAGGAAAGATTGCGCAAATTGGGATTGTACTCGCTGGAGTTTAGAAGATTGAGAGGGGATCTCATAGAGACATATAAAATTCTGGCAGGACAGGACAGAATGGATGCAGATTGGATGTTTCCAAGGATGGGAAAATCCAGAACCCGGGGCCATGTTTTGAGGATAATAGGCAAACCATTTAGGGCCGAGATGAGGACGAATTTCTTTACCCAAAGGGTGGTGAATCTGTGGAATTCATTGCCACCCAGGGCAGTAGAGGCAGGTTCATTAAATATATTTAAGAGGGAATTAGATCTATTTCTTCAGTATAAGTGTATTAAAGGTTACAAAGAGAAGGCGGGGACGGGGTACTGAACTTAAAGATCAGCCATGATTTTGTTGAATGGCGGAGCAGGCTCGAAGGGTCGAATGACCTACTCCTGCTCCGATGTTTCTATGTTTCTATCCTGACAGTTCCCTTCCCCTTCCACCTGTCTTCACCAAGCACCTCGCTTTTCTTTTCCCACATATATCCACCAATCAGCTCTCTCACCCTCTCCCACCTTCTGCTGCAGGTCTCATCTGGACGGGCAGGACTGGGTGAAGGGTAGGGTGAGGTTGGGTCTGACCCACCCCACCACTCCTGACTCAACATTGCTTACCTTGATCATCTTCACCAGCTGCTCCACCCCACTGTCCCTGGGGAAGATGAGCTGTCCCAATAACAGCTCAGCCAACACACAGCCAGCTGAATAGATATCTGCAAGAGAGGGAAGGCCTGGAGTCAATGTCACAGGGTACCGAGGTTCGTGAGAGATGGTGGAGTTGAGTGTGGGTACTGTCCCATTGAACAACCCGGCGTCAGACACAGGGTGAAGCTCTGAGATGTGCAGAGCAACAAAGACAGTACCCCGCTTCCGCATGCTCTCCGTAATCTTCAATACCCTTATACATAAGAAATAGATCTAATTCCCTCTTAAATATATTTAATGACACACTCTGAGGCACCTCACCCTCCCTCTCCCTCGTACTTCTTACCCTATATAACCATATAACCACTTACAACACAGAACAGGCCAGTTCGGCCCTACTAGTCCATGCCGTAGCAAATCCCCACCCTCCTAGTCCCACTGACCAGCATCCGGTCCATACCCCTCCAGTCCTCTCCTATCCATGTAATGATCCAGTCTTTCCTTAAACGTAACCAATGATCCCGCCTCAACCACGTCTATAGGAAGCTCATTCCACATCCCCACAACCCTCTGCGTAAAGAATTTTCCACTCATGTTCCCCGTATAATTATCCTTCAATCTTAAACCGTCCTCGAGTTTGAATCTCCCACTTTCTTAATTGAAAAAGCCTATCCACATTTACTCTGTCTGTCCCTTTTAAAATCTTAAACACCTCTATGAAGTCGCCCCTCAATCTTCTACGCTCCAGAGACAAAAGCCCCAGTTTGCACAACCTTTCCCTGTAAATCAAACCTTGAAATCCTGTCAACATTCTCATGAACCTTCTCTGCACTCTCTCTATTTTGTTTATATCTTTCCTATAATTTGGTGACCAAAACTGTACACAGTACTCCAAATTTGGCCTCACCAATGCCTTGTACAATTTCACCATAACCTCCCTACTCTTGAATTCAATACTCCAATTTATGAAGGCCAACATTCCAAATGACTTCTTCACCACACCATCTACCTGAATATCAGCCTTTGAGGGTACTATTTACCATAACTCCTAAATCCCTTTGTTGCTCTGCACGCCTCAATTGTCGACCATTCAATGTATATGACCTATTTAAATTTGCCTTTCCAAAATGCAGCACCTCACATTTATCTGATTTAAATTCCATCAGCCATTTCTCAGCCCACACCTCCAGCCTTCCTAAATCACCTTTTAATCTACGGTAATCTACCTCACTGTCCACAACACCACCGACCTTTGTGTCATCCGCAAACTTGCTTATCCAATTCTCCACCCCTACATCCAGATCGTTTATATATATAACAAATAATAGTGGACCCAGGATAGAACCCTGAGGAACTCCACTAGTCACCGGCCTCCAATTGGACAAACAATTTTCTACCACGACTCTCTGACACCTCCCATCCAACCATTGCTGAATCCATTTCACTACCACCTTCTTTATACTTTATGCCTCTACCTTTCTTCCTAACCTCCTGTGGGGAACTTTTTCAAAAGCTTTACTAAAGTCCAAATAGACAACATCCACAACTTTCCCTTCATCAAACTTTTCTGTAACCCCCTCGAAGAACTCAAAATGTTTTGTCAAGCATGATCTACCCCTGACAAAACCATGCTGATTACTCCCTATCAATCCCTGTACCTCCAAAAATTTGTAAATACCATCCCTCAGAACACTTTCCATCAACTTGCCCATCACAGACGTCAGACATACAGGCCTATAATTCCTAGGTTTGCATTTGGACCCTTTCTTAAACAGAGGAACAACATGCGCCACCCTCCAATCCTTTGGCACCACCCCCGTGGCCAGTGACATCCTAAATATCTCTGTTAATGGCCCCACTAACCGTCCACTAGCCTCACTGAGTGTCCTAGGGAATATTTTGTCCGGTCCGGGAGATTTATCCACCTTTATCTTTTTTAACACAGCCATCACTACCTCCTCGGTTATCCATATATGCTTCATGACGACCCCACTATTCTTCTTAACTTCAACTGGTTCAACATTTTTTTCCTGAGTGAATACCGAGGCAAAGAAATCATTCAAAATTTCCCCCATTTCCTCTGACTTCTCACTCAGCCTACTCTCGCTATCTACAAGGGGACCAATTTTATCCCTCACTAATCTTTTACTTTTAATGTACTTATAGAAACCCTTTGGATTTATTTTTACTCTGTCAGCCAAAACCTCTTCATGCCTTTTTTTGGCCTTTCTAATTTTTTTCTTAAGATTCCTTCTACACTCCTTGTAGTCCTCCTTCAACTTCTCAGCTCCCTGCTCTTTATACCTCTTGTACACCTCCCTTTTTCTCCTAACCAAATTTCCAATATTCCTCAAAAACCAAGCCTCCCTATGACTTCCAGCCTTTCCTTTGATCCACACTGGGACATAACTACTCTGTACCCTCAAAATTTCTTATTTGAATATCCTCCATTTTTCATTAACATCCTTACCTGAAAATATCCTGTCCCACTCAATACTCCCCAAATCCCTTCTTATTCCTTCGAAATTTGCTCTTTTCCAATCCAGAACCTCAACTGATCTATCACATCTAAAACAAATGTATCCAGGAATATTAAGGTGCCAGTTGCAATATCATGACCCCAAGTATCTGTCCATGCTCTCAGCTCATCTACCTTGTTCACTTTGCTTCTTGCATTAAAATATATGCATCTCAGAGAATGACCCTCACATATATTCTCTTTTTTACATTCTACCCTTATCTCCATCCTACCTTTCTTATCTTTTTTATTCCTATCTAGGAGGCCATACTCCCTGGACACTGCTTTCACACTCTGTACCCCACCCCCCTGCCAAACTAGTTTAAACCATCCCCCACAGCTCTAGCAAATCTGCTTGCCAGCACATTGGTCCCCCTGCAGTTCAAGTGGAGTCCGTCCCTCTTTTACAGGTCGGACCTTCCCCAGAAGAGATCCCAATGATCCAGAAATCTTATCCCTTGCCCCCTGCACAATCTCATTAGCCACGCATTCATCCTCCACATCCTCCTATTTCTACCCTCACTAGCTCGTGGCACGGGCAGCAATCCAGAAATTACTACCTTGGAGGTCCTGTTTTTTAACTTCCTACCAAATTCTACATAATCCTGTTTCAGGACCTCATCCCCACTTTTAAGTAAGTCATAGGTCCCCACATGGACCACGACTTCCGGCTGTTCTCCTTCCCCTTGCAGAATGCAATGTACTCGATCAGAGATATCCCTGACCCTGGCACCAGGGAGGCAACATACCAACCTGGATCCCCGATCTCATCCCACAAACCTTCTATCTGTCCCTCTGACTAATGAATCCCCAACTACAAGAATCCTATCCTTATCCTTCTTTCCCTTCTGAATCTCAGGGGAAGCCCAGTGTCAGACACCTGACCCCCACGACTCGTCCCTGATAAGCTGTTCCCCACAGCAGTATCCAAAGCCAAATACATGTTGCTGAGGGGCAATTCCACAGGGGTACTCTGCACTGGCGCCCTCCCTCCTTTCCTCACAGACACCCAATTCCCTGACTCCTGCCTTCTAGGGGTGACTGTCTCCCTGTAACTCCTCTCTATCACTGCCTCTTCTTCCCTTATGATCCTCAGTTCATCCATTTGCAGCTCAAGCTCCCCAACACGGTCACTCATGATATACAATTGGATGCACCTTTTGCACATGTAGTCATCAGGAACAGCTGTGCAGTCTCTGATTTCCAACATCCCACAATTGGAGCACTTAACTACCCCAACTGACTCCATTTCCTCCTTTCTTACTATAATACCCTTGACTAATAAGTTCCTTCTTAGACCCTGCTCACCGAAGTCCCTCGAGCCAAAGTCCCTACTCCTTCACTGGGCCACTCCTCAAGCCAAAGTCCCCACTCCTTCACTGGGCCACTCCTCGAGCCAAAGTCCCCACTCCTTCACTGGGCCACTCCTCGAGCCAAAGTCCCCACTCCTTCACTGGGCCGCTCCACGAGCCAAAGTCCCCATTCCTTCACTGGGCCACTCCTTGAGCCAAAGTCCCCACTCCTTCACTGGGCCACTCGTCGAGCCAAATTCCCCACTCCTTCACTGGGCCACTCCTCGAGCCAAAGTCCCCACTCCTTCACTGGGCCACTCCTCGAGCCAAAGTCCCCACTCCTTCACTGGGCCACTCCTCGAGCCAAAGTCCCCACTCATTCACTGGGCCACTCCTCGAGCCAAAGTCCCCACTCCTTCACTGGGCCACTCCTCGAGCCAAAGTCCCCACTCCTTCACTGGGCCACTCACTCACTTCGACGCTCCACGCTGGCCGCTCCCTCCTTTTCTACTCCTTTTATTAGCCCCTTACCAATTAACCCCAATTAACTCCAAGCTCCTCCTTCTCCTCCTCTCACCCGACACCAGGCACTGACTCACTGTCTCCTCCAAACCCGAGTCTGACCTGCCTGAGCCCAAGTCCCGGTAAGTGCAGCTTTTATTTGACTCACCCTCTGATTCTGTCTCTTGGCTCCTCCTCCTCTCACCTGACACCAGGCACTGACTCACTGTCTCCTCCGACCCCAAGTCTGACCTGACCGCGGATAACAAGGGAAATTGGAGACAATATTAGGTCCAAAGAGAGAGCATATCAATTGGCCAAAAAAATTACCACAACCGAAGACTGGGATCAGTTCCAGATGCATCAAAGGAGGACAAAGGGATTAATCAAGAGAGCAAAAATAAATTACGAATGGAAGCTTGCGGAAAATATAAAAACCGACTGCAAAAGCTTTTATAAATATGTCAAGAGGAAAAGATTGTGAAATCCAGAGTAGGTCCTTTGCAGTCGGAATCAGGGAATATCTAATGGGGAATTAGGAAATGGCAGACCAATTAAAATCTTACTTTAGTTCTGTTTTTACAAGAGAGGATACAAATAACCTCCCAAGGATGTTGGGAAACATAGAGACTAATGCAAGGGAGTAACTGAAAGAAATCAGTATATCTAAGGACATGGTCTTGGGGAAATTGATGGGATTGAAGGCCCATAAATCCCAAGGGCCTGATAATCTACATCTTAGGGTACTTAAGGAAGTGGCCATTCAGATAGCAGATGCTTTAAGAATTATTTTCCAGAACTCGATAGACTCAGGATCAGTACCCATGAATTGGAGGGTCGCTAATGTTACCCCACTATTTAAAAATTGGGGTAGAGAAAAAGCGGGGAATTATATGCGGGTGAGCCTGACATCAGTAGTGGGCAAAATGATGGAATCCATTATTAAGGATGAAATAGCGGAGCATATGACTAGCAGAGAAGGGAATGGAGGGAGTCAACATGGATTTACAAAAGGTAAATCGTGCTTGACAAATCTATTGGAAATCTTTCAGATGGTGACAGGTAAAATAAATGGGGGAGAGCCAGGGGATGTGGTCTACCGGGACTTCCAAAGGCCTTCGATAAGGTCCCGCATAAACAACTGGCTTCCAAAATCAAGGCTCATGGGATTGGGGGCAAAGTATTGATGTGGATTGAGAACTGTCTGGCAGGTAGAAGACAGAGAGTTGGGATAAATGGCTCGTTTTCTGAGTGGAACCACGGAGACCAGTGGGGTGCCACAGGGATCTGTGCTGGGACCCCATCTGTTCACAATTTACATTAATTATCTGGATGAGGGGATTGGATGTAATATCTCCAAATTTGCAGATGACACTAAGCTAGGAGGGGTTGTGTGCACGGAAGAGGGGGTGAGGAAGCTCCAGTGTGATTTGGATAAATTGAGGGACTGGGCAGATCCATGGCAAATGCACTACAATGTGGTTAAATGTGAGGTTATCCACTTTGGTAATACAAACCGGAGGGCAGATTACTATTTGAATGGCAATAGATTAAGAGATGGGGAAGTGCAGAGAGACCTAGGGGCACTTGTACACCAGTCTCTGAAGGCGAGCATGCAGGTAGTGCAGGCGGTTAAAAAGGCAAATGGTATTATGTCCTTCATATAAAGAGTGTTTGAGTATAGGAACAAGGATAACTTACTGCAGCTGTACAGGGCCTTGGTGAGACCCCACCTGGAGTATTGTGTGCAGTTTTGGTCACCTTATCTAAGGAAGGAAGTTCTTGCAATGGAGGGAGTGCAGAGGCGATTCACCAGGGTGATACCTGGAATGGCAGGAATGACTTATGAGGAAAGATTGCGCAAATTGGGATTGTACTCGCTGGAGTTTAGAAGATTGACAGGGGATCTCATAGAGACGTATAAAATTCTGGCAGGACTGGACAGAATGGATGCAGATGGGATGTTCCCAAGGATGGGAAAATCCAGAACCCGGGGCCATGGTTTGAGGATAATTGGCAAACCATTTAGGAACTTCTTGACCCAGAGGGTGGTGAATCTGTGGAATTCATTGCAACAGAGGGCAGTGGAGGTAGGTTCATTAAATATATTTAAGAGGGAATTACATCTATTTCTTAAGTATAAGGTTATTAAAGGTTACGGAGAGAAGGCGGGGACGTGGCACTGAATTTAAGATCAGACATGATTTCGTTGAATGGCAGAGCAGGCTCGAAGGGTCGAATGACCTACTCCTGCTCCTATGTTTCTATATTTCTATCCTGACAGTTCCCTCACCCTTCCACCTGTATTCACCAAGCACCTCGCATGTCACTTCCCACATATATCCACCAATCAGCTCTCTCACCCTCTCCCACCTTCTGCTGCGGGTCTCATCTGGACGGGCAGGACTGGGTGTAGGGTAGGGTGAGGTTGGGTCTGACCCACCCCCAGCACTCCTGATTCAACATTGCTTACCTTGGTCGTCTGCACCAGCTGCTCCACCCCACTGTCCCTGGGGAAGATTAGCTGTCCCAATAACAGCTCAGCCAACACACAGCCAGCTGAATAGATATCTGCAAGAGAGGGAAGGCCTGGAGTCAATGTCACAGGGTGCCGAGGGACGTGAGAGATGGTGTAGTTGAGTGTGGGGACTGTCCAATTGAACAACCCGGGGGGGTGAGACACAGGGTGAAGCTCCCTCTGCACCGTCATATGCACATCACCCTCCCTTGCCCTGGTACCTCTCCCTCCCTCTCCATAGTCCTTCATACCCTATATAACCATATAACCCCTTACAGCACAGAACAGGCCAGTTCAGCACTACTAGTCCATGCCATAACAAATCCCCACCCTCCTAGTCCCACTGAGCAGCGCCTGGTCCATACCCCTACAATCCTCTCCTATCCATGTAACTCTCTAGACTTTCCTTAAATGTAACCAATGATCCAGCACCAACTCCGGCTCTGTCTGGGGAAATAGGTCAAATTTCTTCCAAAGTCTCCCCCAATCTTAATTGAAATAGCCTATCCACGTTTACTCTGTCTGTCCCTTTTAAAAACTTAAACACCTCTATCAAGTCCCCTCTCAATCTTATACACTCCAGAGAATAAAGCCCCAGTCTGCATAACCTTTCCCTGTAACTCAGACCCTGAAATCCTGTCAACATTCTCGTGAACCTTCTCTGCACTCTCTCTATTTTGTTTATTTCTTTCCTATAATTTTGTGACCAAAATTGTACACAGTACTCCAAATTTGGCCTTACCAATGCCTTGTACAATTTCATCATAACCTCCCTACTCTTGAATTCAATACTCCGATTTATGAAGGCCAACATTCCAAATGCCTTCGTCACCACACCTTCTATCTGAGTATCAGCCCTGAGGGTACTATTTACCATCACTCCTAAATCCCTTTGTTGCTCTGCACATCTCAATAGCCTACCATTTAATGTATTTGACCTATTTAGATTTGCTTCCACTCTCTGGCACCTCTATCTCTGGCACCTCTCTCATCCTCCACCTCTCTGGCACCTCTTTCTCTGGCATATCCCTCATCCCTCTCTATGTCACATCTCTCCCTCGGATAACTCTGCCTCAATCTATCTCTTTCCACCTTGGATGAAGCTTTCTCTATTTTACATGAGTACACTCAACACGCACCCCTCCCTCCCTATTTGGGACATCACCATCTCAGTCATCATGGGATACTCTCTCCATCTCAATCTCTATGCCCAACACCCCCCAACCCGTGACATCAACTTCTTCCCTACGGGATAACCCTCTCTCTCTGTGCTGGACAGTTCTGCCTTTTTGCCTCAAGTGACAGGGCTGCCTTCCTAAACTCTGGTTTATTACTCACCGATATTCGAGATGTCGTCAGGAGCTCTAAAGATGAGCTCTGGTGCTCGATAATACTGGGGCCAATCAAATCTATGTGGTGGAAAGCAGGGGTGGATCAATCGAAAATAGCACCTATGGCAGTGGTGGCCATCCTCTTGCAAGAGCAGGGCTTGATGGTGGCCATATTATCTATACAGATCGAGAGGAAATACTGAGCGTTTGTGTTCTTTGTACCTTTGATAGTGCCCCCACCCCCACACATCCAGTGCCGGCCAAGTCATCCCACCCCCCCAACAACACACCGTTAAACTGTCGGAAATCCATGCCTGGGGGTCGATGAGGGATCAAACGTTCCATGAAGGGGTTGATGGTCTAAAAAATTTGGGGATGTCCTTGAGACACACCAAGAGTCATAGCCTCCAGTCAGAGAGCCAGTCATCCACAACCACCCTCTGGTTTCTCCCACAAAGATAATGCTGAAACCAATTTACGCATCACCTGAAATACCAAGCAACTGAACCTTCCTCCCATGTGGGAACATCTTAAATGCTTTACTCAAGTCCATGTAGACAAGTCTTTTCTTCATCAATGTTCCTAGTATGTGCACAAAGCCGTGTTGGCTGGTCCTTATTTGTCCCTAACTGTCAAAATACTTCTATATCCAATCTCTTAGAGCACCTTCTAATGACTTGTTTACTCCTGATTTTAGGCTCACCGGCCTATCATTTCCTAGGTTATTTTTGGAGCCTCTTTTTAAACAACGGGACAAGATGAGCTCCCCTCCAATCCTCTGGCACCTCACCTGTGGCTAAGGATGTTATTATATCTATCTGCCAGGGCGTTTGCAATTTCTGCCCCAGCCTCCCTCAAATTCCAAGGCAACTGGGGATTTATCCCCCTTTATTCACTTTAATACTACAAGCACTTCCTCCTCTTTATCTAGGTTCCCTGACCTCACTGCTTATATGCCTCGCTCCCCTAGACTCTGTGCCAGTTTCCTGAATAAAAAGAGATTTAAGAAAAATCTAGAAGATCTCCCCCATCTCTTGTAGCTTCATACATAAGTGATCACACTGATCTACAAGAGGACCAATTTTGTCCCTCCAGATTTCCCTATTAATTTGGTCCTGCATTTTTTAATCCTCCTCTCAAGATCCTCATTTGCTCCTTGTTGCCTGTACCAGCTGTACACCACTCTCTTCTTTGGAAAATCAAGGTTCCCTCTGCGTCGTAACTTTGCCTTTAATCTTCACATGCAGACCTTGTGTTTCCACTTTGAAAGCCTCCCACTGACTGAACTCATTTGCCTGAGAACAACCTGTCCCAATCCATGCATTCTAGACCCTTTCTCATTTCCTCAAACTTTCGCTTTCTCCAATTTAGAATCTCAACCCGAAGACCAGACCAATCCATCTCCATAATAAACTTGAAACAAATGGCCTGATCATCACTGGACCCAAAATATTCCCCTCCATATATATATGTCCCGTCTTGTCTTGTTTGACAATAGGTGATCCAGTACTGCATTCTCTCTGGTTGGTACCTCTATATATCGATTGAAAAACTTTCCTGGACACATTTGACAGACTCCAAGCCATCAGTCCCAGTCAATATGTGGAAAGTTCAAATCTACTATTCCACCCTTATGTTTGGAGCATAGGAACATAGTAAGTAGGAACAGGAGTAGGCCAAAAATGGCCCATCAATCCTGCTCCACCATTCAATACGATCATGGCTGATCCAATTTATGACCCAACTCCACCTACCTGCCTTCTCCCCATATCCCCTAATTCCTCTATCATTTAAAAATTTATCTACCTGAATTTTAAATATCTTTAATGAGGCAGCCTCAACCACTTCCCTGGTTAGAGCATTCCAAACATGCACTGCACTCTGGGAAAAACTATTTTTCCTCATCTCTGTGCTAAATCTACTCCCCCGAATCTTGAGGCTGTGTTCTCTCATTTTAGTTTCCCCAGCCAGCTCAAAAAACCTTCCTACATCTATCCTATCCATACCCTTCATAATCCTAAATGTTTCTATAAGATCTCCTCTCATTCTTCTGAACTCGAGCGAAAACAATCCTCGACGATTTAATCTTTCCTGCAACTCTCTGCTATTTTCTCCAGATTTGCTCCTCTAATTCTCATTTACTGATGGGCAGTCTATAATACAAGCCCATGAGTGTGGTTATCCCTTTCCCATTTAACAATTCCACCCACAGAGCCTCAATAGACAAGCCCGAGGGTCTGTCCTGTCTGAGCACTGCAATAATATTTCATCTGATGTAACGCCACTCCTCTCCCTTTCATTCCTCTCCCTCTATCACATCGGAAACCACTGAAACGTCGTGCTGCCAGTACTGGGCTTCCTCCCACCAAGCCTTACTAATGGCTACAGTTTCAAAATTCTATGTGCCAATCCATGCTCTAAACATCTGCCTTTCTGACAATACCCCTTTCAGTGAAACAGATACACCTGAGAACATTTCCACCAGATACAACCGTTTGATTTCTGAATTGACACAGTCTGGACATCATCTTTTCCCTCCTCCACTCCCCTATCTGCTCTGTTTGTCTGGTTCCAATCTCCTTGCAAATCTAGATTAAACATCACCCAACCCCCACCCCACCAGAGGAACACTAGCAAATCTTCCTGCAAGAATAATCATCTCCCTTAACTTCAGATTAACCGTCCATCAGAACAGGTTCCAACTTCCCTGGAAGACCGCGTCAAATTTGAAACTGGGGTTAGTGGCACCATTAATAGCCCCGGGTGGGCGAACTAGGCTAGTCTGGTCACACTGTGTCTTGGTGCAGGATCGTTCGCCAAGAGGTGGCACGGTTAGTGTTGCGGTAAGTGCAATGGTGTTACAGAGCCAATGATCGGGGTATGAATCCAGCACTGTCTCCCTGGCTTTACGTGGGTTTCCATCAGCTGCATAGTTACTTCCCACCCTTCAAAAACACATCAGGGGGGTAGGTCAATTGGGTGTAATTTGGTCGCAGGGGTTTATTTGATGAAAGGACCTGTGTTCATGCTGCATGTCTAAATTTAAATTTCAGGCTGTCCCATTGCTGAAAAACTGTTCTTCCCCCTCACCTTGAATCTTTTGCCCTGCAAGACCTTCGTGATGTTTATTAGCTCTCCACCACCCACCAGCCAGGCCTCGTACACCACACCGAAAGACCCACTGCCGATAATTTAAACATCTGCGTAGGGCACCTCCTTGATCCAGTGTGGCCACCACTCTTGTGGCCTTGTTGCTATCTCCTGTGGGGCAGTTGCAGTAGCATTTACACACCCAGAGAGCACAGAACTGGCCATTTGTCCAACATGGTGTCTATCCTTCCCTCGAACTTTCTTCCAAACATCACCTCAATGTCAGAATTCCTCCTCTTGTGGTTCGTTCCAGACTCTATTTTTTTTTAAATTTTATTGAATAATTTTACAAAACCAAAATATATATAATCTAAAACTAACCCATACTACCCCCCTCCTCCCCCATCCCCCCTAAACCCTCCCCCCTTCGGAGCTTTTTTAAAACACAGTAAGACCGATTATGACAGGTTGCTGGATGGTGTGCTATGTTTTTACACCTTTCATCAGAAATAAAACTTTTATTTAACATCTAAACACATACGTTCCAAATACACTGTTGGATAAGTCTCCAAAAATTGTGAAGGAAACCAAATTGGCAAAAAGAATAATTGAGTTGATGGGGGGGTTTAAATTTGGTTGAAATATGGCGACGGATGAATCCGACTGAGAAGGATTATTCTTTTATGTAGCTCGTCATGAGTCATTCTCAAGAATAGATTTTTTTGGGAATCAGCTCATTTGCAGGTTAGGATTGAACAAGCTGAGTACAAGAGTAGGATTTTATCAGTCCATTCATTGTTCTTAATTAAATGTAATGTTGCCGAGATGGCGGGAATTAACTATCGTTGGAGATTTAATGAGATGTTGCTACAAAGGCCTGAATTTATTTTGTATGTAAAAGATCAGATTAAGATTTTTCAGAAACAAACGCGGGATCAGTTCACAGTAAATTTACGTTATGGGGTTCTTTAAAAGGATTCTTACCGGGTCAAATTATTAGTTACACAGCAAAAGTGAAGAAGCAGCATAAAGCAGAACTTCATGATTTAGAAAAAGAAATTGCAGTATTGGAGAAGATATTTCAGAAAGATGCAGCAAAAGAAAACAAGATACAGTTATCGACATCGAAGCTTCAATTATCATACACAGCAAACTATCATTATGAAGAACGACTTATCCTTTCCAAATGAATACATGATTGAATTTTTTTCTGCCATCTTTGTATACTCAGTTCAACATCATTTTTCCAAGTGACAGCGAGACATTTTCGACCTACTGCCAACCGTGGACGTATAAATGCAATTTGAGGTTTCTCCAATCGTAAACCTGTCATTATCGTATTCATGTATCCCAATAAACATACCCATGGGTTGACATACAGATCTATTTTGAATAAACCTCACAAAAAGTTAATTATTTGTTCCCAAAAGAGCCTAACTTTTGTACATTCCCATACTGAATCTAAGGAAGTACCTGTCTTTTCACCAAACCGAAAACACCAATCTGACACACTAAATCCAACTATTTCCAATTTTTCAGGAGTTTTATATAACTGATGCAAAAAGTTATCATAAACCAAACTATATTGAACATTAATTAACTTCATAACACTATCAAGACACATATCAGACCACTCCTCCACAGATATAGGCATATAGAAGCATATATGTTTTAAATATATCCACATTGGTCATTTTTTCTTGTAGTAACATACATTTCTGAAACAAATCCCTTTTTGCCCTTATCAACAATAAATTTCTCAAATTTCAATTGACCAGGCAATACTTACTCTCATCAAAAACATTCTAACAAATAAATCTTGTACTTGATAATATGCATGTAAAGTGTTTGTGATACACCAAACTTCTCTCTAAGTAGAACCATCTCCCTGTGGGGGACAGGGTTCACAGCCATTCCTTTTGTCCACAACCCTCCTTCTCCAAGAGGGTCAGGTCACCCCTCATTCTCCAGCATGCTCCAAGGGAGATAGAACACTCTGAATTCCTCCCCAACTCCAAAAGCTCAGCAGGACTGAAACCTTCC
The DNA here is from genome assembly GCF_036971445.1 of Narcine bancroftii. Classification (NCBI taxonomy): domain Eukaryota; kingdom Metazoa; phylum Chordata; class Chondrichthyes; order Torpediniformes; family Narcinidae; genus Narcine; species Narcine bancroftii. The sequence goes on along the minus strand of NC_091473.1, from coordinate 137,148,686 downwards.
ACAACACAAACGAGACTTCGTCCCCCAAGACATCTCATGGAGTGGAAGGAGCCCCTTGCTTCATCGCTAAACGCTGTTGAGTCGCCACATCAGCAACGCTTTCCAGGACCTTGATCTGGGATTGTTGGTGGTGGGATGGGGCGGGTGGGGGAGGTGGGAAAAGATAGAACAGGTTCTATAATCCGGTGTTGTGGGGTGTGGACGGGCGATTCTGTCTCACAGTGGGAGAGATCGCATTCTGGGGTGAGGGGAGAGCTCTTTACCATTCCTGTTGGAAGGGCTACCTTCCCTCCCACTCCCGAAAACTGCTCTCCCAAGATACCTCACCCGCGCCCCACGCCAATTCCTCGATCCTTTTTTCATCTCTCACCCAATACCACACTCCCAGTTCCTCAGTGCCTTCCATCCCCTCCAACCCCAGCTCTCCAGCTCAACCCTACTTCTGATCCAATCTCCCTCCGCCTGTGGTGCACCCCCATATTTTCGTTCTGCCCTCCACATAACCTCCACTGCTACAGACCACATCCCTGCATCCCTGCCCAAGCCACTGATCTCTCGCACCTGCCTAGAAAGCGCCTTGCATTCAGGATGGAGAGAGGGTGTTAAATGTGGCCTCCATTCTCTCTGGCCACACCAGGTGATGTATGGTGCTGGAGGAGGCTCTGTCCCAGTAGTGGAGCCGGTGACAGGATCTTTATCTCACCCATGGGCCTTGGGCGCTTCCAAACACAACGCCGTTGCTCAGAAAGGGTCCCTGGGATGTTCCCTCATGCGGGCCTCATTGCCCTTCCAGGAGAGACATCCTACTTGTGCTGCTCTGCCCTGGTGCAGCTCAGCTATGGCAACACAGCAGCAGTTGCCCCACTCTGTGACATCATCTCCCCATCTGTGTCACCTCCCCTCTTTGTGACACCACTAGTGTAATGGCCAGGGACATTCAGCTATTTCAATCCTCCTCAATTTTCCCAAGCGAGGGCTGTGGAGGGGGGTGGGGAGGGTGTCGTTCAACTTGTATAAATTACTTGAGTTGTTATCTCTTCTACCTCCTTGATATTTGATTCCATTTTGAGGACATTTTAGTTGACTATTTTATTGACATTGCCTGTAATCTCCCTTCATAAGTGACATGATTTTGTATTTATCCCAATTGATCTTATACCCAAAGATCTCCCCATTGTACTCCAGAGTGGAGCGCAACTTGGGCAACGAGTGTGTCAGGTCTGTCAGAACATCTCAGCAAATAAATTGGATTGATGCTCTTCCTGCCCTGTTCTGAATATTTTAATGACTGAATCCTGGCAAATGGCCACGGCTGATGCCCCCATGGCTCACAAAAACTGCGCTGGAGATAGCGGGAAACCCTGCCTGCATGATCTTTTCAGAGGGAAGGCTCAAGTAATTTGTCCATTGGTCACAAATTTAGCAATGGGCGCACGGTGAAACGCCCTTATCCAATGTATAAAAGTTGGCCGCAGCCCCAATTTTCCCAGCACTTAAATAATTCTCCCACTCTAACTAGTGTGAGAAACACAGCTCACTGATTAAATAATTTTGAAGTCAATAGGTGAAGCGATATAACCTTTGTATTCAACGTTCTTCCAAGAGCGGGTCTCGTTCAGAAAGGCACACACACTGCTATTCAACAACCTTTTTTTCTACATTTCTTTCTGTTAATAACCACTTAGTTTAATTGGTTAGTTCACTGAGTAATTGATAAGTTAGTTTAACATATCAAAAGATGTTCCTCTTCTTGTATTAAAGCCCGACCTAGTTTCCATCTCCTACTCCCCTTATTTCACTACCCCCTACCTTTATTTATTCTCATCCTTATCTGGTATGATGCCCAGTTCTTTCGCAATGTTTTTGGTATCATTTTGGCTTTCTCTGCAATTTTTTGCAGGAAGTGACCTTCCTTGGTAATCTAGCAGACCGCCCCCCCACCCCCGCCCTCCCCTTAAGGTACGCATCGGCTTTCTCTGGGCAACCATATTAACTCTGCAGAAACAGGCCTTTGGCTACTTTCCACAATCCCGCCTCCTCCTTTTCTATTTATTCTACTGTTTCTTCATCACTGGAGATAGAACCATAAAATGCCTCCAATTTGGATAACATCATCCCACGAGTCTCTTGCATTTTCTAAAGATTTCACTCTCAAGTCAATACAGATTATCCCGTGTTGACCCATTTGTTTAATAATTGCAGTTTCCATAAGCCGCTGTGTAAGCCCGTGCACACAGGGCATATATAATACATTATCCCACACCAGTTAGTACTCCTACCACCACTATTAAGGAGGGCAGTATGGAGACGTTTACTCCCTCCCATTTTCCAAAGTACAACTCCAGCCACCCAGTTAGTGAGGTGTCCACTCCTGAACTTTCAGCCAACCCCTCAGCCAGGGAGGAGAGGCCCTGCTACACTTTTGTAATAGTTCCATCTGGGCTGGATCGTGTGGGATAAAAGTACAGCAATTTCCACTTAGCATTACACAGTCTCCTCCTTTCTCTGCTCACACCAAATCTAGCGCTATTCTGTTTTCACAAGCCACGCGACTGGTGGCATCCAATTGATCAGTGATCCCCTTTACAGCATCCAGGATATAATTTATAAACCATTGTTGATTGTAGTAAATATAGTTTATCCAGTCCACGTTTTTTTATTAATAGTTTCCCACCAAAAGATAGTTAACTCAAACTCTGCTGCTATGTGACTGCGTGCGTTAAATTTATTAGGTACTCCCCTTGGCACCCCAATTGAATCAATATACATTTGGTTACATAAAGACGTTCCCAGGAACTCCCTCTTACTTCTCTTTATCCCTATTACCTTCTCCCATTCAAATTTCAAGGTGAAGGGTATGGCCAATTGAATGATTGCTCAGGTACCCTTCCAGTTGGGAGGAAGAATCAGTCTAAGGATCCTCCCTCTCCATAATCACCATAGATCCATTCAGGGTACATTCAAGGCTGAGTAGTGGCCTCCCCTCTCCTCTGTCACACCTCGTACCTTTATACATATTGTAGATTTCCTACATTCCTCGTGAACTGTCTTCCTTTTGTCTAGAAGTTCAGGCTGTGTGATTTCCTGACACAGCCGACAATGCCGCGGAATCCGGACATGCTTCTTCAGAGCAGGAGGGAAATCAGGGACAGAAATTTACAGGACTGGTTACCCCAGGCCATTTTATCCTGATACAAGGCCATCGTTCACCTCATTCCTTGTTTGTCTTTATCCCAACCCAGTGGAAATGGAATCAGCTGCCCTGTAAGTGCATGCATAGCAATTGCTCTTTTTTAAACCCTTCACTGTATATTTTACCTATTCTACCCAGACATTTGTATCGCCATAACTTGTCTCAATCGTCTGTCTAAGGTCCTCTACCTCCACTATCTTTACTACATTCAGATCATTGGATGGAGTATAGGGTTTCTCGCTGGGCATTATTGTGAAGGTACGATCAGTTGGATGAGTCTTGGATCCTTCTACGATTATTCTAAATCAACACGCCAACGGGTCCTTTTCCCTGATGTTTATCCCCATTCCAAATTGATTTCTCATCTAACCCCTTTCGAGTAGGTTTTTTCCATTCATTTCCTCAATCCCTGAGGTACGTTTAATGGACATATAGATAGGATACACTCTTTGTTCCTGCAGTTAATGGCAAAGGTCCTCTCCAGATTGATATCCGACATTTTACTACCAGATCTTGTACTAGGCGTCCAGCACCGGGTCTGGGTGGTCCACCATGCATCACACCAATAGGGACAGTGTCTATTAAGACACATATGTTTCTCCTGAACATGATGTCATCTCTGACTCTCAACCCCACCACATTTTATTAAGCTACAAGCATGACATTGAATCACCTGCAGTTTAGAACTCTCGGGGCTGGTCATGGTTAACTTTACTGGCCCTGAAGGCGTGAGAGTGGATTCTAATCCTCTCCCTATTGGGGTATGAATCTCATTGGACTCACCCTAGTACTTCTTACACAATATAACCATATAACCACTTACAGCACAGAACAGGCCAGTTCGGCCCTATTAGTCCATGCCGTAGCCAATCCCCACCCTCCTAGTCCCACTGACCAGCACCCGGTCCATACCCCTCCAGTCCTCTCCTATCCATGTAATGATCCAGTCTTTCCTTAAACGTAACCAATGATCCTGCCTCAACCACGTCTGTTGGAAGCTCATTCCACATCCCCACCACCCTCTGCGTAAAGAAATTTCACCTCATGTTCCCCTTATAATTTTCCCCCTTCAATCTTAAACCATGTCCTCGAGTTTGAATCTCCTCCTTTCTTAATTGAAAAAGCCTATCCACATTTACTCTGACTGTCCCTTTTAAAATCTTAAACACCTCTAACAAGTCCCCTCTCAATCTTCTACGCTCCAGAGAAAAAAGCCCCATTCTGCACAACCTTTCCCTCTAATTCAAACATTGAAATCCTGTCAAATTTCTCGTGAACCTTCTCTGCACTCTCTCTATTTTGTTTATATATCTCCTATAATTTGGTGACCAAAACTGTACATAGTACTCCAAATTTGGCCTCACCAATGCCTTGTACAATTTCATCATAACCTCCCTACTCCTGAATTCAATACTCAAATTTATGAAGGCCAACATTCCAAATGCCTTCTTCACCACACCATCCACCTGAGTATCAGCCTTGAGGTTACTATTTACCAGAACTCCTAAATCCCTTTGTTGCTCTGCACGCCTCAATTGTCGACCATTCAATGTATATGACCAATTTAAATTTGCCTTTCAAAAATGCAGCACCTCACATTTATCTGTATTAAATTACATCAGCCATTTCTCAGCCCACACCTCCAGCCTTCCTAAATCACCTTTTAATCTACGGTAATCTACCTCACTGTCCACAACACCACCGACCGTTGTGTCATCCGCAAACTTGCTTATCCAATTCTCCACCCCTACATCCAGATCGTTAATATATATAACAAATAATAGTGGACCCAGGACCGAACCATGAGGAACTCCACTTGTCACCGGCCTCAAATTGGACAAACAATTTTCTACAACGACTCTTTGACACCTCCCATCCAACCATTGCTGAATCCATTTCACTTCCACCTTATTTGTACCTAATGCCTCTACCTTTTTTCCTAACCTCCTGTGGGGAACTTTGTCAAAAGCTTTACTAATGTCCAAATAGACAACATCCACAGCTTTCCCTTCATCAACCTTTTTTGTAACCCCCTCGAAGAACTCAAAATGTTTTGTCAAGCATGATCTACCCCTGACAAAACCATGCTGATTACTCCCTCGCAATCCCTGAACCTCCAAATAATTGTAAATACCATCCCTCAGAACACTTTCCATCAACTTGCACACCACAGATGTCAGACTCACAGGCCTAGAATTCCCAGGTTTACATTTAGACCCTTTCTTAAACAGCGGAACAACATGCGCCACCCTCCAATCCTTTGGCAGCACCCCGGTGGCCAGTGACATCCTAAATAACTCTGTTAATGGCCCCACTAACCGTCCACTAGCCTCCCTGAGTGTCCTAGGGAATATTTTGTCTGGTCCAGGAGATTTATCCACCTTCATCATTTTTAACACAGCCATCACTACCTCCTCGGTTATGCTTATATGCTTCATGACCTCCCCACGATTCTTCTTTACTTCAACTGGTTCAACATTTTTTTCCTGAGTGAATACCGAGGCAAAGAAATCATTCAAAATTTGCCCCATTTCCTCTGACTTCTCACTAAGCCTACCCTCGCTATCTACAAGGGGACCAATTTTATCCCTCACTAATCTTTTACTTTTAATGTACTTATAGAAACCCTTTGAATTTATTTTTACTCTGTCAGCCAAAACCTCTTCATGCCTTTTTTTGGCCTTTCTAATTTCTTTCTTAAGATTCCTTCTACACTCCTTGTAGTCCTCCTTCAACTTCTCAGCTCCCTGCTCTTTATACCTCTTGTACACCTCCCTTTTTCTCCTAACCAAATTTCCAATATTCCTCGAAAACCAAGCCTTCCTCTGACTTCCAGCCTTTCCTTTGATCCACACTGTGACATAACTACGCTGTACCCTCAAAATTTCTTATTTGTATATCCTCCATTTTTCATTTACATCCTTACCTGAAAATATCCCGTCCCGCTCAATACTCACCAAATCCCTTCTTATTCCTTCGAAATTTGCTCTTTACCAATCCAGAACCTCAACTGATCTATCACATCTAAAACAAATGTATCCAGGAATATTAAGATGCCAGTTGCAATATCGTGACCCCAAGTATCTGTCCATGCTCTCAGCTCATCTACCTTGTTCACTATGCTTCTTGCATTAAAATATATGCATCTCAGAGAATGACCCTCACATATATTCTCTTTTTTACCTTCTACCCTAATCTCCATCCTACCTTTCTTATCTTTTTTATTCCTAGCTAGGTGGCCATACTCCCTGGACACTGCTCTCACACTCTGTTCCCGACCCCCCTGCCAAACTAGTTTAAACCTTCCCCCACAGCTCTAGCAAATCTGCTTGCCAGCACGTTGGTCCCCTCCAGTTCAAGTGGAGTCCGTCCCTCTTGTAACAGGTCCGACATTCCCCAGAAGAGATCCCAATGATCCAGAAATCTTATCCCTTGCACCCTGCATCATCTCTTTAGCCACGCATTCAACCTCCACATCCTCCTATTTCTACCCTCACTAGCTCGTGGCACGGGCAGCAATCCAGAGATTACTACCTTGGAGGTCCTGTTTTTTAACTTCCTACCTAATTCCACATAATCCTGGTTCAGGACCACATCCCCACTTCTAACTAAGTCATTGGTCCCCACATGGACCACGACTTCTGGCTGTTCTCCTTCCCCTTGCAGAATGCAATGTACTCGATCAGAGATATCCCTGACCCGGGCACCAGGGAGGCAACATACCAACCTGGATCCCCGATCTCATCCCACAAACCTTCTATCTGTCCCTCTGACTAATGAATCCCCAACTACAAGAATCCTATCCTTATCCTTCTTTCCGATCTGAACCTCAGGGGCAGCCCCTGTGCCAGCGACCTGACCCCCACGAATCGTCCCTGATAGGCTGTTCAACCCAGCAGTATCCAAAGCCAAATACATGTTGCTGAGGGGCACATCCACAGGGGTACTCTGCACTGGCGCTCTCCCTCCTTTCCTAACAGTCACCCAATTCCCTGACTCCTGCCTTCTAGTGGTGACTGTCTCCCTGTAACTCCTCTCTATCACTGCCTCTGCTTCCCTTACGATCCTCAGTTCATCCATTTGCAGCTCAAGCTCCCGAACACGGTCACTCATTATATACAATTGGATGCACCTTTTGCACATGTAGTCATCAGGAACAGCTGTACAGTCTCTGATTTCCCACATCCCACAAATGGAGCACTTAACTACCCCAACTGACTCCATTTCCTCCTTTCTTACTATAACACCCTTGACTAATAAGTTCCTTCTTAGCCCCTGCTCACCGAAGTCCCTCGAGCCAAAGTCCCTACTCCTTCACTGGGCCACTCCTCGAGCCAAAGTCCCCACTCCTTCACTGAGCCACTCCTCGAGCCAAAGTCCCCACTCCTTCACTGGGCCACTCACTCACTTCGACGCTCCACGCTGGCAGCTCCCTCCTTTTCTACTCCTTTTATTAGCCCCTTACCAATTAACCCCAATTAACTCCCGGCTCCTCCTCCTCCTCCTCTCACCTGACACCAGGCACTGACTCACTGTCTCCTCCGACCCCAAGTCTGACCTGACCGTGGATAACAAGGGAAATTGGAGACAGTATTAGGTTCAAAGAGAGAGCATATCCATTGGCCAAAAAAATTACCACAGCCAAACAGTGGGAGCCGTTCAAGATGCCTCAAAGGAGGACAAAGGGATTAATCAAGAGAGCAAAAATAAATTACGAAAGTAAGCTTGCGGCAAATATAAAAACCGACTGCAAAAGCTTTTATAAATATGTCAAGAGGAAAAGATTGGTGAAATCCAGAGTAGGTCCTTTGCAGTCGGAATCAGGGAATATCTAATGGGGAATAAGGAAATGGCAGACCAATTAAAATCTTACTTTAGATCTGTTTTTACAAGAGAGGATACAAATAACCTCCCAAGGATGTTGGGAAACATTGAGACTAATGCAAGGGAGGAACTGAAAGAAATCAGTATCTCTAAGGACATGGTCTTGGGGAAATTGATGGGATTGAACGCAAATAAATCCCAAGGGCCCGATAATCTACATCCTAGGGTACTTAAGGAAGTGAACATTCAGATAGCAGATGCTTTAAGAATTATTTTCCAGAACTCAATAGACTCAGGAGCAGTACCCATGGATTGGAGGGTAGCTAATGTTACCCAACTATTTAAAAATTGGAATAGAGAAAAAGCAGGGAATTATAGGGCTGTGAGCCTGACATCAGTAGTGGGCAAAATGATGGAATCCATTATTAAGGATGTAATAGCGGAGCATATGACTAGCAGAGAAGGGATCGGAGGGAGTCAACATGGATTTACAAAAGGTAAATCGCGCTAAACAAATCTATTGGAAATCTTCGAGATTGTGACAGGTAAAATAAATGGGGGAGAGCCAGTGGATGTGGTCTACCTGGACTTCCAAAAGGCCTTCGGTAAGGTTCCACATAAACCACTGGCTTCCAAAATCAAGGCTCATGGGATTGGGGGCAAAGTATTGATGTGGTTGAGAACTGTCTGACAGGTAGAAGACAGAGAGTTGGGATAAATGGCTCGTTTCCTGAGTGGCAGGCAGTGACCAGTGGGGTGCCACGGGGATCTGTAATGGGACCCCAGCTGTTCACAATTTACATTAATGATTCAGATAAGGGGATTGGATGTAATATCTCCAAATTTGCAGATGACACTAAGCTAGGAGGGGTTGTGTGCACAGAAGAGGGGGTCAGGAAGCTCCAGTGTGATTTGGATAAATTGAGGGACTGGGCAGATCCATGGCAAATGCACTACAATGTGGATAAATGTGAGGTGATCCACTTTGGTGATACAAACCGCAGGGCAGATTACTATTTGAATGGCAATAGATTAAGAGATGGGGAAGTGCAGAGAGACCTAGGGGTACTTGTACACCAGTCTCTGAAGGCGAGCATGCAAGTACAGCAGGCAGTTAAAAAGGCAAATGCTATGTTGGCCTTCATATAAAGAGTGTTTGAGTATAGGAACAAGGATACCTTACAGCAGCTGTACAAGGCCTTGGTGAGACCCCACCTGGAGTATTGTGTGCAGTTTTGGTCACCTTATCTAAGGAAGGAAGTTCTTGCAATGGAGGGAGTGCAGTGTCGATTCAACAGGCTGATACCTGGAATGGCAGGAATGACTTATGAGGAAAGATTGGACAAATTGAGATTGTACTCGCTGGAGTTTAGAAGATTGGGATGGGATCTCAAAGAGACATATAAAATTCTGGCAGGACTGGACAGAATGGATGCAGATTGGATGTTTCCAAGGATGGGAAAATCCAGAACCCGGGGCCATGGTTTGAGGATAATAGGCAAACCATTTAGGACCGAGATGAGGACGAATTTCTTTACCCAGAGGGTGGTGAATCTGTGGAATTCATTGCCACCCAGGGCAGTAGAGGCAGGTTCATTAAATATATTTAAGAGGGAATTAGATCTATTTCTTCAGTATAAGTGTATTAAAGGTTACGAAGAGAAGGCGGGGACGGGGTACTGAACTTAAAGATCAGCCATGATTTTGTTGAATGGCGGAGCAGGCTCGAAGGGTCGAATGACCTACTCCTGCTCCGATGTTTCTATGTTTCTATCCTGACAGTTCCCTCCCCCTTCCACCTGTATTCACCAAGCACCTCGCTTTTCCTTTCCCACATATATCCTCCAATCAGCTCTCTCACCCTCTCCCACCTTCTGCTGCAGGTCTCATCTGGACAGGCAGGACTGGGTGAAGGGTAGGGTGAGGTTTGGTCTGACCCACCCCACCACTCCTGACTCAACGTTGCTTACCTTGATCATCATCACCAGCTGCTCCACCCCACTGTCCCTGGGGAAGCTGAGCTGTCCCAATAACAGCTCAGCCAACACACAGCCAGCTGAATAGATATCTGCAAGAGAGGGAAGGCCTGGAGTCAATGTCACAGGGTACCGAGGGACGTGAGAGACGGTGGAGTTGAGTGTGTGTACTGTCCCATTGAACAACCCTGGGTCAGACACAGGGTGAAGCTCTGAGATGTGCTGAGCAACAAAGACTGTACCCCGCTTCCACATGCTCTCTGTAACCTTCAATACCCTTATACTTAAGAAATAGATCTAATTCCCTCTTAAATATATTTAATGACACACTCTGAGGCACCTCACCCTCCCTCTCCCTAGTACTTCTTACCCTATATAACCATATAACCACTTACAACACAGAACAGGCCAGTTCGGCCCTACTAGTCCATGCCGTAGCAAATCCCCATGCTCCTAGTCCCACTGACCAGCACCCGGTCCATACCCCTCCAGTCCTCTCCTATCCATGTAATGATCCAGTCTTTCCTTAAACGTAACCAATGATCCCGCCTCAACCACGTCTATCGGAAGTTCATTCCACATCCCCACCACCCTCTGCGTAAAGAAATGTCCACTCATGTTCCCCTTATAATTTTCCCCCTTCAATCTTAAACCGTCCTCGAGTTTGAATCTCCCCCTTTCTTAATTGAAAAAGCCGATCCACATTTACTCTGTCTGTCCCCTTTAAAATTTTAAACACCTCTATGAAGTCGCCCCTCAATCTTCTACGCTCCAGAGACAAAAGCCCCAGTTTGCACAACCTTTCCCTGTAAATCAAACCTTGAAATCCTGTCAACATTCTCATGAACCTTCTCTGCACTCTCTCTATTTTCTTTATATCTTTCCTATAATTTGGTGACCAAAACTGTACACAGTACTCCATATTTGGCCTCACCACTGCCTTGTACAATTTCATCATAACCTCCCTGCTCTTGAATTCAATACTCCAATTTATGAAGGCCAACATTCCAAATCCCTTCTTCACCACACCATCTACCTGAGTATCAGCCTTGAGGGTACTATTTACCATAACTCCTAAATCCCTTTGTTGCTCTGCACGTCTCAATTGTCGAACATTCAATGTATATGACCTATTTAAATTTGCCTTTCCAAAATGCAGCACCTCACATTTATCTGTATTAAATTCCATCAGCCATTTCTCAGCCCACACCTCCAGCCTTCCGAAATCACCTTTTGATCTACGGTAATCTACCTCACTGTCCACAACACCACCGACCGTTGTGTCATCCGCAAACTTGCTTATCCAATTGTCAACCCCTACATCCAGATCGTTTATATATATAACAAATAATAGTGGACCCAGGACAGAACCCTTAGGAACTCCACTAGGTACAGGCCTCCAATTGGACAAACAATTTTCTACCACGACTCTCTGACACCTCCCATCCAACCATTGCTGAATCCATTTCACTACCACCTTATTTATACTTTATGCCTCTACCTTTCTTCCTAACCTCCTGTGGGGAACTTTTTCAAAAGCTTTACTAAAGTCCAAATAGACAACATCCACAACTTTCCCTTCATCAAACTTTTCTGTAACCCCCTCGAAGAACTCAAAATGTTTTGTCAAGCATGATCTACCCCTGACAAAACCATGCTGATTACTCCCTATCAATCCCTGTACCTCCAAAAATTTGTAAATACCATCCCTCAGAACACTTTCCATCAACTTGCCCATCACAGACGTCAGACATACAGGCCTATAATTCCTAGGTTTGCATTTGGACCCTTTCTTAAACAGAGGAACAACATGCACCACCCTCCAATCCTTTGGCACCACCCCCGTGGCCAGTGACATCCTAAATATCTCTGTTAATGGCCCCACTAAGCGTCCACTAGCCTCACTGAGTGTCCTAGGGAATATTTTGTCCGGTCCGGGAGATTTATCCACCTTTATCTTTTTTAACACAGCCATCACTACCTCCTCGGTTATCCATATATGCTTCATGACGACCCCACTATTCTTCTTAACTTCAACTGGTTCAACATTTTTTTCCTGAGTGAATACCGAGGCAAAGAAATCATTCAAAATTTCCCCCATTTCCTCTGACTTCTCACTCAGCCTACTCTCGCTATCTACAAGGGGACCAATTTTATCCCTCACTAATCTTTTACTTTTAATGTACTTATAGAAACCCTTTGGATTTATTTTTACTCTGTCAGCCAAAACCTCTTCATGCATTTTTTTGGCCTTTCTAATTTTTTTCTTAAGATTCCTTCTACACTCCTTGTAGTCCTCCTTCAACTTCTCAGCTCCCTGCTCTTTATACCTCTTGTACACCTCCCTTTTTCTCCTAACCAAATTTCCAATATTCCTCAAAAACCAAGCCTCCCTATGACTTCCAGCCTTTCCTTTGATCCACACTGGGACATAACTACTCTGTACCCTCAAAATTTCTTATTTGAATATCCTCCATTTTTCATTAACATCCTTACCTGAAAATATCCTGTCCCACTCAATACTCACCAAATCCCTTCTTATTCCTTCGAAATTTGCTCTTTTCCAATCCAGAACCTCAACTGATCTATCACATCTAAAACAAATGTATCCAGGAATATTAAGGTGCCAGTTGCAATATCATGACCCCAAGTATCTGTCCATGCTCTCAGCTCATCTACCTTGTTCACTTTGCTTCTTGCATTAAAATATATGCATCTCAGAGAATGACCCTCACATATATTCTCTTTTTTACATTCTACCCTTATCTCCATCCTACCTTTCTTATCTTTTTTATTCCTATCTAGGGGGCCATACTCCCTGGACACTGCTTTCACACTCTGTTCCCCACCCCCCTGCCAAACTAGTTTAAACCATCCCCCACAGCTCTAGCAAATCTGCTTGCCAGCACATTGGTCCCCCTGCAGTTCAAGTGGAGTCCGTCCCTCTTTTACAGGTCCGACCTTCCCCAGAAGAGATCCCAATGATCCAGAAATCTTATCCCTTGCCCCCTGCACAATCTCATTAGCCACGCATTCATCGTCCACATCCTCCTATTTCTACCCTCACTAGCTCGTGGCACGGGCAGCAATCCAGACATTACGACCTTGGAGATCCTGTTTTTTAACTTCCTACCAAATTCTACATAATCCTGTTTCAGGACCACATCCCCACTTTTAACTAAGTCATAGGTCCCCACATGGACCACGACTTCTGGCTGTTCTCCTTCCCCTTGCAGAATTCTATGTTGTCGATAAGAGATATCCCTGACCCTGGCACCAGGGAGGCAACATACCAACCTGGATCCCCGATCTCATCCCACAAACCTTCTATCTGTCCCTCTGACTAATGAATCCCCAACTACAAGAATCCTATCCTTATCCTTCTTTCACTTCTGAATCTCAGGGGAAGCCCCTGTGTCAGACACCTGACCCCCACGACTCGTCCCTGATAAGCTGTTCCCCCCAGCAGTATGCAAAGCCAAATAAATGTTGCTGAGGGGCAATTCCACAGGGGTACTCTGCACTAGCGCTCTCCCTCCTTTCCTCACAGTCACCCAATTCCCTGACTCCTGCCTTCTAGGGGTGACTGTCTCCCTGAAACTCCTCTCTATCATGCCTTTGCTTCCCTTATGATCCTCAGTTCATCCATTTGCAGCTCAAGCTCCCCAACACGGTCACTCATTATATACAATTGGATGCACCTTTTGCACATGTAGTCGTCAGGAACAGCTGTGCAGTCTCTGATTTCCAACATCCCACAATTGGAGCACTTAACTACCCCAACTGACTCCATTTCCTCCTTTCTTACTATAATACCCTTGACTAATAAGTTCCTTCTTAGCCCCTGCTCACCGAAGTCCCTCGAGCCAAAGTCCCTACTCCTTCACTGGGCAATTCCTCGAGCCAAAGTCCCCACTCCTTCACTGGGCCACTCCTCGAGCCAAAGTCCCCACTCCTTCACTGGGCCGCTCCTCGAGCCAAAGTCCCCATTCCTTCACTGGGCCACTCCTCGAGCCAAAGTCCCCACTCCTTCACTGGGCCGCTCCTTGAGCCAAAGTCCCCACTCCTTCACTGGGCCACTCCTCGAGCCAAAGTCCCCACTCCTTCACTGGGCCACTCCTCGAGCCAAAATCCACACTCCTTCACTGGGCCACTCCTCGAGCCAAAGTCTCCACTCCTTCACTGGGCCACTCCTCGAGCCAAAGTCCCCACTCCTTCACTGGGACACTCCTCGAGCCAAAGTCCCTACTCCTTCACTGGGCCACTCCTCGAGCCAAAGTCCCCACTCCTTCACTGGGCCACTCCTCGAGCCAAAGTCCCCACTCCTTCACTGGGCCACTCCTCGAGCCAAAGTCCCCACTCCTTCACTGGGCCACTCCTCGAGCCAAAGTCCCCACTCCTTCACTGGGCCACTCCTCGAGCCAAAGTCCCCACTCCTTCACTGGGCCATTCACTCACTTCGACGCTCCACGCTGGCCGCTCCCTCCTTTTCTTCTCCTTTTATTAGCCCCTTACCAATTAACCCCAATTAACTCCAAGCTCCTCCTTCTCCTCCTCTCACCCGACACCAGGCACTGACTCACTGTCTCCTCCAACCCCGAGTCGGACCTGCCTGAGCCCAAGTCCCGGTAAGTGCAGCTTTTATTTGACTCACCCTCTAATTCTGTCTCTTGGCTCCTCCTCCTCTCACCTGACACCAGGCACTGACTCACTGTCTCCTCCGACCCCAAGTCTGACCTGACCGTGGATAAGAAGGGAAATTGGACACAGTATTAGGTCCAAAGAGAGAGCATATCAATTGGCCAAAAAAATTACCTCAACTGAAGACTGGGATCAGTTCAAGATGCATCAAAGGAGGACAAAGGGATTAATCAAGAGAGCAAAAATAAATTATGAATGGAAGCTTGCGGAAAATATAAAAACCGACTGCAAAAGCTTTTACAAATATGTCAAGAGGAAAAGATTGGTGAAATCCAGAGTAGGTCCTTTGCAGTCGGAATCAGGGGAATATATAATTGGGAATAAGGAAATGGCAGACCAATTAAATTCTTAATTTAGTTCTGTTTTTACAAGAGACGATACAAATAACCTCCCAAGGATGTTGGGAAACATAGAGACTAATGCAAGGGAGGAACTGAAAGAAATCAGTATATCTAAGGACATGGTCTTGGGGAAATTGATGGGATTGAAGGCCAATAAATCCCAAGGGCCTGATAATCTACATCTTAGGGTACTTAAGGAAGTGGCCATTCAGATAGCAGATGCTTTAAGAATTATTTTCCAGAACTCGATAGACTCAGGATCAGTACCCATGAATTGGAGGGTAGCTAATGTTACCCCACTATTTAAAAATTGGGGTAGAGAAAAAGCGGGGAATTATATGCCGGTGAGCCTGACATCAGTAGTGGGCAAAATGATGGAATCCATTATTAAGGATGTAATAGCGGAGCATATGACTAGCAGAGAAGGGATCGGAGGGAGTCAACATGGATTTACAAAAGGTAAATCGTGCTTGACAAATCTATTGGAATTCTTTGAGATGGTGACAGGTAAAATAAATGGGGGAGAGCCAGGGGATGTGGTCTACCGGGACTTCCAAAATTCCTTCGATAAGTTCCCACATAAATGACTGGCTTCCAAAATCAAGGCTCATGCGATTGGGGGCAAAGTATTGATGTGGATTGAGAACTGTCTGGCAGGTAGAAGACAGAGAGTTGGAATAAATGGCTCGTTTTCTGAGTGGCAGGCGGAGACCAGTGGGGTTCCACAGGGATCTGTACTGGAACCCCAGCTGTTCACAATTTACATTAATGATCAGGATGAGGGGATTGGATGTAATATCTCCAAATTTACAGATGACATTAAGCTAGGAGGGGTTGTGTGCACGGAAGAGGGAGTCAGGAAGCTCCAGTGTGATTTGGATAAATTGAGGGACTGGGCAGATCCATGGCAAATGCACTACAATGTGGATAAATGTGAGGTGATCCACTTTGGTGATACAAACCGCAGGGCAGATTACTATTTGAATGGCAATAGATTAAGAGATGGGGAAGTGCAGAGAGACCTAGGGGCACTTGTACACCAGTCTCTGAAGGCGAGCATGCAGGTAGTGCAGGCGGTTAAAAAGGCAAATGGTATTTTGTCCTTCATATAAAGAGTGTTTGAGTATAGGAACAAGGATACCTTACTTTAGCTGTACAGGGCCTTGGTGAGACCCCACCTGGAGTATTGTGTGCACTTTTGGTCACCTTATCTAAGGAAGGAAGTTCTTGCAATGGAGGGAGTGCAGAGGTGATTCACCAGGCTGATACCTGGAATGGCAGGAATGACTTATGAGGAAAGATTGCGCAAATTGGGATTGTACTCGCTGGAGTTTAGAAGATTGAGAGGGGATCTCATAGAGACGTATAAAATTCTGGCAGGACTGGACAGAATGGATGCAGATGGGATGTTCCCAAGGATGGGAAAATCCAGAACCCGGGGCCATGGTTTGAGGATAATTGGCAAACCATTTAGGAATTTCTTGTCCCAGAGGGTCGTGAATCTGTGGAATTCATTGCCACAGAGGGCAGTGGAGGCAGGTTCATTAAATATATTTAAGAGGGAATTCGATCTATTTCTTAAGTATAAGGTTATTAAAGGTTACAGAGAGAAGGCGGGGACGTGGCACTGAATTTAAGATCAGCCATGATTTCGTTGAATGGCGGAGCAGGCTTGAAGGGGCAAATGACCTACTCCTGCTCCTATGTTTCTATGTTTCTATCCTGACAGTTCCCTCACCCTTCCACCTGTATACACCAAGCACCTCGCATGTCACTTCCCACATATATCCACCAATCAGCTCTCTCACCCTCTCCCACCTTCTGCTGCGGGTCTCATCTGGACTGGCAGGTCTGGGTGTAGGGTAGGGTGAGGTTGGGTCTGACCCACCCCCACCACTCCTGACTCAACATTGCTTACCTTGGTCGTCTGCACCAGCTGCTCCACCCCACTGTCCCTGGGGAAGATGAGCTGTCCCAATAACAGCTCAGCCAACACACAGCCAGCTGAATAGATATCTGCAAGAGAGGGAAGGCCTGGCGTTAATGTCACAGGGTGTCGAGGGACGTGAGAGACAGTGAAGTTGAGTGTGGGGACTGTCCAATTGAACAACCCGGGGGGGTGAGACACAGTGTGAAGCTCCCTCTGCACCGTCATATCACACACTCTGATGCACATCACCCTCCCTTGCCCTGGTACCTCTCCATCCCTCTCCATAGTCCTTCATACCCTATATAACCATATAACCATATAACCCCTTACAGCACAGAACAGGCCAGTTCAGCACTACTAGTCCATGCCATAACAAATCCCCACCCTCCTAGTCCCACTGAGCAGCGCCTGGTCCATACCCCTACAATCCTCTCCTATCCATGTAACTATCTAGTCTTTCCTTAAATGTAACCAATGATCCCGCCTCGACCACGTCTGCCGGAAGCTCATTCCACGTCCCCACCACCCTCTGCGTAAAGAAATTTCCCCTCATGTTCCCCTTATAATTTTCCCCCTTCAATCTTGAACCATGCCCTCTCGTTTGAATCTCCCCCACTCTTAATTGAAAAAGCCTATCCACGTTTACTGTGTGTCCCTTTTAAAATCTTAAACACCTCTATCAAGTCCCCTCTCAATCTTATACACTCCAGAGAATAAAGCCCCAGTCTGCATAACCTTTCCCTGTAACTCAGACCCTGAAATCCTGTCAACATTCTCGTGAACCTTCTCTGCACTCTCTCTATTTTGTTTATTTCTTTCCTATAATTTTGTGACCAAAACTGTACACAGTACTCCAAATTTGGCCTCACCAATGCCTTGTACAATTTCATCATAACCTCCCTACTCTTGAATTCAATACTCCGATTTATGAAGGCCAACATTCCAAATGCCTTCGTCACCACACCATCTAACTGTGTATCAGCCCTGAGGGTACTATTTACCATCACTCCTAAATGCCTTTGTTGCTCTGCACATCTCAGTAGCCTCCCATTTAATGCATATGACCTATTTAGGTATGCTTCCACTCTCTGGCACCTCTATCTCTGGCACCTCTGTCATCCTCTCGCTCTCTGACACCTCTCCCTTCTTTCTCTGGCATATCCCTCATCCCTCTCTATGTCACATCTCTCCCTCGGATAACTCTGCCTCAATCTATCTCTTTCCACCTTGGATGAAGCTTTCTCTATTTTACATGAGAACACTCAACACGCACCCCTCCCTCCCTATTTGGGACATCACCATCTCAGTCATCATGGGATACTCTCTCCATCTCAATCTCTATGCCCAACACCCCCCAACCCGTGACATCAACTTCATACCTACGGGAAAAACCTCACTCTCTGTGCTGGACAGTTCTATCTTTTTGCCTCAAGTGACAGGGCTGCCTTCCTAAAGTCTGGTTTATTACTCACCGATATTCGAGATGTCGTCAGGAGCTCTAAAGATGAGCTCTGGTGCTCGATAATACTGGGGCCAATCAAATCTATGTGGTGGAAAGCAGGGGTGGATCAATCGAAAATAGCACCTATGGCAGTGGTGGCCATCCTCTTGCAAGAGCAGGGCTTGATGGTGGCCATATTATCTATACAGATCGAGAGGAAATACTGAGCGTTTGTGTTCTTTGTACCTTTGATAGTGCCCCCACGCCCACCCATCCAGTGCCGGCCAAGTCATCCCACCCCCTCCACAACACAACGTTAAACTGTCGGAAATCCATGCCTGGGGGTCGATGAGGGATCAAACGTTCCATGAAGGGGTTGATGGTCTAAAAAATTTGGGGATGTCCTTGAGACACACCAAGAGTCATAGCCTCCAGTCAGAGAGCCAGTCATCCACAACCACACTCTGGTTTCTCCCACAAAGATAATGCTGAAACCAATTTACGCATCACCAGAAATACCAAGCAACTGAAACTTCCTCCCATGTGGGAACATCTTAAAGGCTTTACTCAAGTCCATGTAGATAAGTCTTTTCTTCATCAATGTTCCTAGTATGTGCACAAAGCCTTGTTGGCTGGTCCTTATTTGTCCCTAACTGTCAAAATACTTCTATATCCAATCTCTTAGAGCACCTTCTAATGACTTGTTTACTCCTGATATTAGGCTCACCGGCCTATCATTTCCTAGGTTATATTTGGAGCCTCTTTTTAAACAACGGGACAAATGAGCTCCCCTCCAATCCTCCGGCACCTCACCGGTGGCTAAGGATGTTATTATATCTATCTGCCAGGGCGTTTGCAATTTCTGCAACAGCCTCCCTCAAATTCCAAGGGAACTGGGGATTTATCCCCCTTGATTCACTTTAAGACTACAAGCACTTCCTCCTCTTTATCTAGGTTCCCTGACCTCACTGCTTATATGCCTCGCTCCCCTAGACTCCGTGCCAGTTTCCTGAATAAAAAGAGATTTAAGAAAAATCTAGAAGATCTCCCCCATCTCTTCTAGCTTCATACATAAGTGATCACTCTGATCTACAAGAGGACCAATTTTGTCCCTCCAGATTTCCCTATTAATTTGGTCCTGCATTTTTTAATCCTCCTCTCAAGATCCTCATTTGCTCCTTGTTGCCTGTACCAGCTGTACACCACTCTCTTCTTTGGAAAATCAAGGTTCCCTCTGCGTCCTAACTTTGCCTTTAATCTTCACATGCAGACCTTGTGTTTCCACTTTGAAAGCCTCCCACTGACTGAACTCATTTGCCTGAGAACAACCTGTCCCAATCCATGCTTTCTAGACCCTTTCTCATTTCCTCAAACTTGCCCTTTCTCCAACTGAGAATCTCAGCCTGAAGACCAGACCAATCCTTCTCCATAATAAACTTGAAACAAATGGACTTATCATCACTGGACCCAAAATATTCCCCTCCATATATATATGTCCCGTCTTGTCTTGTTTGACAATAGGTGATCCAGTACTGCATTCTCTCTGGTTGGTACCTCTATATATCGATTGAAAAACTTTCCTGGACACATTTGACAGAGTCCAAGCCATCAGTCCCAGTCAATATGTGGAAAGTTCAAATCTACTATTCCACCCTTATGTTTGGAACACAGGAACATAGGAAGTAGGAACAGGAGTAGGCCAAAAATGGCCCATCGATCCTGCTCCACCATTCAATACGATCATGGCTGATCTAATTGATGACCCAACTCCACCTACCTGCCTTTTCCCCATATCCCCTAATTCCTCTATCATTTAAAAATTTATCTACCTGAATTTTAAATATCTTTAATGAGGCAGCCTCAACCACTTCCCTGGTTAGAGCATTCCAAACATGCACTGCACTCTGGGAAAAACTATTTTTCCTCATCTCTGTGCTAAATCTACTCCCCCGAATCTTGAGGCTGTGTTCTCTCATTTTAGTTTCCCCGGCCAGCTCAAAAACCTTCCTACATCTATCCTATCCATACCCTTCATAATCCTAAATGTTTCTATAAGATCTCCTCTCATTCTTCTGAACTCGAGCGAAAACAATCCTCGACGATTTAATCTTTCCTGCAACTCTCTGCTATTTTCTCCAGATTTGCTCCTCTAATTCTCATTTACTGATGGGCAGTCTATAATACAAGCCCATGAATGTGGTTATCCCTTTCCCATTTAACAATTCCACCCACAGAGCCTCAATAGACAAGCCCGAGGGTCTGTCCTGTCTGAGCACTGCAATAATATTTCACCTGATAAAACGCCACTCCTCTCCCTTTCATTCCTCTCCCTCTATCACATCGGAAACCACTGAAACGTCGTGCTGCCAGTACTGGGCTTCCTCCCACCAAGCCATATTAATGGCTACAGTTTCAAAATTCTATGTGCTAATCCATGCTCTAAACATCTGCCTTTCTGACACTACCCCTTTCAGTGAAACAGATACACCTGAGAACATTTCCACCAGATACAACCGTTTGATTTCTGAATTGACACAGTCTGGACATCATCTTTCCCTCCTCCACTCTCCTATCTGCTCTGTTTGTCTGGTTCCAATCTCCTTGCAAATCTAGATTAAACATCACCCATCCCCCACCCGACCAGAGGAACACTAGCAAATCTTCCTGCAAGAATAATCATCTCCCTTAACTTCAGATTAACCGTCCATCAGAACAGGTTCCAACTTCCCTGGAAGACCGCGTCAAATTTGAAACTGGGGTTAGTGGCACCATTAATAGCCCCGGGTGGGCGAACTAGGCTAGTCTGGTCACACTGTGTCTTGGTGCAGGATCGCTCGCCAAGAGGTGGCACGGTTAGTGTTGCGGTAAGTGCAATGGTGTTACAGAGCCAGCGACCGGGGTATGAATCCAGCACTGTCTCCCTGGCTTTACGTGGGTTTCCATCAGCTGCATAGTTACCTCCCACCCTTCAAAAACACATCAGGGGTGTAGTTCAATTGGGTGTAATTTGGTCGCAGGGGTTTATTTGATGAAAGGACCTGTGTTCATGCTGCATGTCTAAATTTAAATTTCAGGCTGTCCCATTGCTGAAAAACTGTTCTTCCCCCTCACCTTGAATCTTTTGCCCTGCAAGACCTTCGTGATGGTTATTAGCTCTACACCACCCACCAGCCAGGCCTCGTACACCACACCGAAAGACCCACTGCCGATAATTTAAACATCTGCGTAGGGCACCTCCTTGATCCAGTGTGGCCACCACCCTTGGGGCCTTGTTGCTATCTCCTGTGGGGCAGTTTCAGTAGCATTTACACACCCAGAGAGCACAGAACTGGCCATTTGTCCAACATGGTGTCTATCCTTCCCTCGAACTTTCTTCCAAACATCACCTCAATGTCAGAATTCATCCTCTGGTGGTTCGTTCCAGACTCTTATTTTTTTTTAAATTTTATTGAAGAATTTTACAAAACCAAAATATATATAATCTAAAACTAACCCCTACTACCCCCCTCCTCCCCCGTCCCCCCTACACCCTCCCCCCTTCGGAGCTTTTTTAAAACACAGTAAGACCGATTATGACAGGTTGCTGGATGGTGTGCTATGTTTTTACACCTTTCATCAGAAATAAAACTTTTATTTAACATCTAAACACATACGTTCCAAATACACTGTTGGATAAGTCTCCAAAAATTGTGAAGGAAACCAAATTGGCAAAAAGAATAATTGAGTTGATGGGGGGGTTTAAATTTGGTTGAAAAATGGCGACGGATGAATCCGACTGAGAAGGATTATTCTTTTTATGTAGCTCGTCATGAGTCATTCTCAAGAATAGATTTTTTTGGGAATCAGCTCATTTGCAGGGTAGGATTTAACAAGCTGAGTACAAGAGTAGGATTTTATCAGTCCATTCATTGTTCTTAATTAAATGTAATGTTGCCGAGATGGCGGGAATTAACTATCGTTGGAGATTTAATGAGATGTTGCTACAAAGGCCTGAATTTATTTTGTATGTAAAAGATCAGATTAAGATTTTTCAGAAACAAATGCGGGATCAGTTCACAGTAAATTTACGTTATGGGGTTCTTTAAAAGGATTCTTACAGGGTCAAATTATTAGTTACACAGCAAAAGTGAAGAAGCAGCATAAAGCAGAACTTCAAGATTTAGAAAAAGAAATTGCAGTATTGGAGAAGATATTTCAGAAAGATGCAGCAAAAGAAAACAAGATACAGTTATCGACATCGAAGCTTCAATTATCATACACAGCAAACTATCATTATGAAGAACGACTTATCCTTTCCAAATGAATACATGATTGAATTTTGTTCTGCCATCTTTGTATACTCAGTTCAACATCATTTTTCCAAGTGACAGCGAGACATTTTCGACCTACTGCCAACCGTGGACGTATAAATGCAATTTGAGGTTTCTCCAATCGTAAACCTGTCATTATCGTATTCATGTATCCCAATAAACATACCCATGGGTTGACATACAGATCTATTTTGAATAAACCTCACAAAAAGTTAATTATTTGTTCCCAAAAGAGCCTAACTTTTGTACATTCCCATACTGAATCTAAGGAAGTACCTGTCTTTTCACCAAACCGAAAACACCAATCTGACACACTAAATCCAACTATTTCCAATTTTTCAGGAGTTTTATATAACTGATGCAAAAAGTTATCATAAACCAAACTATATTGAACATTAATTAACTTCATAACACTATCAAGACACATATCAGACCACTCCTCCACAGATATAGGCATATAGAAGCATATATGTTTTAAATACATTGGTCATTTTTTTTTGTAGTAACATACATTTCTGAAACAAATCCCTTTTTGCCTTATCAACAATAAATTTCTCAAATTTCAATTGACCAGGCAATACTTACTCTCATCAAAAACATTCTAACAAATAAATCTTGTACTTGATAATATGCATGTAAAGTGTTTGTGATACACCAAACTTCTCTCTAAGTAGAACCATCTCCCTGGGGGGGACAGGGTTCACAGCCATTCCTTTTGTCCACAACCCTCCTTCTCCAAGAGGGTCAGGTCACCCCTCATTCTCCAGCATGCTCCAAGGGAGATAGAACACTCTGAATTCCTCCCCAACTCCAAAAGCTCAGCAGGACTGAGACCTTCCTCAACACAAACGAGAGTTCGTCCCCCAAGACATCTCATGGAGTGGAAGGAGCCCCTTGCTTCATCGCTAAACGCTGTTGAGTCGCCACACCAGCAACGCTTTCCAGGACCTTGATCTGGGATTGTTGGTGGTGGGATGGGGGGTTGGGGAGGTGGGAAAAGATGGAACAGGTTCTATAATCCGGTGTTGTGGGGTGTGGAAGGGCGATCTGTCTCACAGTAGGAGAGATCGCATTCTGGGGTGAGGGGAGAGCTCTTTACCATTCCTTTTGGAAGGGCTACCTTCCCTCCCACTCCCGAAAACTGCTCTCCCAAGATACCTCACCCGCGCCCCACGCCAATTCCTCGATCCTTTTTTCATCTCTCACCCAATACCACACTCCCGGTTCCTCAGTGCCTTCCATTCCCTCCAACCCCAGCTCTCCAGCTCAACCCTACTTCTGATCCAACCTCCCTCCGCCTGTGGTGCACCCCCATATTTTCGTTCCGCCCTCCACATAACCTCCACTGCTACAGACCACATCCCTGCAACCCTGCCCAAGCCACTGCTCTCTCGCACCTGCCTAGAAAGCGCCTTGCATTCAGGATGGAGAGAGGGTGTTAAATGTGGCCTCCATTCTCTCTGGCCACACCGGGTGATGTATGGTGCTGGAGGAGGCTCTGTCCCAGTAGTGGAGCCGGTGACAGGATCTTTATCTCACCCATGGGCCCTGGGCGCTTCCAAACACAACGCCGTTGCTCGGAAAGGGTCCCTGGGATGTTCCCTCATGCGGGCCTCATTGCCCTTCCAGGAGAGACATCCTACTTGTGCTGCTCGGCCCTGGTGCAGCTCAGCTATGGCAACACAGCAGCAGTTGCCCCACTCTGTGACATCATCTCCCCATCTGTGTCACCTCCCCTATTTATGACACCACTAGTGTAATGGCCAGGGACATTCAGCTATTTCAATCCTCCTCAATTTTCCCAAGCGAGGGCTGGGGAGGGGGTTGGGGGGGGGGGTAGTTCAACTTGTATAAATTACTTGAGTTGTTATCTCTTCTACCTCCTTGATATTTGATTCCATTTTGAGGACATTTTAGTTGACTATTTTATTGACATTGCCTGTAATCTCCCTTCTTAAGTGACATGATTTGTATTTATCCCAATTGATCTTATACCCAAAGATCTCCCCATTGTCCTCCAGAGTGGAGCGCAACTTGGGCAACGAGTGTGTCAGGTCTGTCAGATCTGTCAGAACATCTCAGCAAATAAATTGGATTGATGCTCTTCCTGCCCTGTTATGAATATTTTAATGACTGAATCCTGGCAAATGGCCACGGCTGATGGCCCCATGGCTCACAAAAACTGCGCTGGAGATAGCGGGAAACCCTGCCTGCATGATCTTTTCAGTGGGAAGGCTCAAGTAATTTGTCCATTGGTCACAAATTTAGCCTTGGGCGCACGGTGAAACACCCTTATCCAATGTATAAAAGTTGGCCGCAGCCCCAATTTTCCCAGCACTTAAATAATTCTCCCACTCTAACTAGTGTGAGAAACACAGCTCACTGATTAAATAATTTTGAAGTCAATAGGTGAAGCGATATAACCTTTGTATTCAACGTTCTTCCAAGAGCGGGTCTCGTTCAGAAAGGCACACACACTGCTATTCAACAACCTTTTTTTCTACATTTCTTTCTGTTAATAACCACTCCTCCGTTAGTTTAATTGGTTAGTTCACTGAGTAATTGATAAGTTCGTTTAACATATCAAAAGATGTTCCTCTTCTTGTATTAAAGCCTGACCTAGTTTCCATC
The DNA here is from genome assembly GCF_036971445.1 of Narcine bancroftii. Lineage (NCBI taxonomy): Eukaryota > Metazoa > Chordata > Chondrichthyes > Torpediniformes > Narcinidae > Narcine > Narcine bancroftii. The sequence continues at coordinate 137,123,339 of NC_091473.1, read as the reverse complement.
TCCTACTCCCCTTATTTCACTACCCCTACCTTTATTTATTCTCATCCTTATCTGGTATGATGCCCAGTTCTTTCGCAATGTTTTTGGTATCATTTTGGCTTTCTCTGCAATTTTTTGCAGGAAGTGACCTTCCTTGGTAATGTAGCTGACTGCCCCCCCACCCCCGACCTCCCCTTAAGGTACACATCGGCTTTCTCTGGGCAACCATATTAACTCTGCAGAAACAGGCCTTTGGCTACTTTCCACAATCCCGCCTCCTCCTTTTCTATTTATTCTATTGTTTCTTCATCACTGGAGATAGAACCATAAAATGCCTCCAATTTGGATAACATCATCCCACGAGTCTCTTCCATTTTCTAAAGCTTTCACTCTCAAGTCAATACAGATTATCCCGTGTTGACCCATTTGTTTAATAATTGCAGTTTCCATAAGCCGCTGTGTAAGCCCGTGCACACAGGGCATATATAATACATTATCCCACACCAGTTAGTACTCCTACCACCACTATTAAGGAGGGCAGTATGGAGACGCTTACTCCCTCCCATTTTCCAAAGTACAACTCCAGCCACCCAGTTAGTGAGGTGTCCACTCCTGAACTTTCGGCCAACGCCTCAGCCAGGGTGGAGAGGCCCTGCTACACTTTTGTAATAGTTCCATCTGGGCTGGATCGTGTGGGATAAAAGTACAGCAATTTCCACTTAGCATTACACAGTCTCCTCCTCTCTCTGCTCACACCAAATCTAGCGCTATTCTGTTTTCACAAGCCACGCGACTAGTGGCATCCAATTGATCAGTGATCCCCTTTACAGCATCGAGGATATAATTTATAAACCATTGTTGATTGTGGTAAATATAGTTTATCCAGTCCACGTTTTTTTATTGATAGTTTCCCACCAAAAGATAGTTAACTCAAACTCTGCTGCTATCTGATTGCGTGCGTTAAATTTATTAGGTACTCCCCTTGGCACCCCAATTGAATCAATATAAATTTGGTTACATAAAGACATTCCCAGGAACTCCCTCTTACTTCTCTTTATCCCTATTACCTTCTCCCATTCAAATTTCAAGGTGAAGGGTATGGCCAATTGAATGATTGCACAGGTACCCTTCCAGTTGGGAGGAAGAATCAGTCTAAGGATCCTCCCTCTCCACAATCACCATAGATCCATTCAAGGTACATTCAAGGCTGAGTAGTGGCCTCCCCTCTCCTCTGTCACATCTCGTACCTTGAAACATATTTTAGATTTCCTACATTCCTCGTGAACTGTCTTCCTTTTGTCTAGAAGTTCAGGCTGTGTGATTTCCTGACACAGCCGAGAATGCCGCGGAATCCGGACATCCTTCTTCAGAGCAGGAGGGAAATCAGGGACAGAAATTTACAAGACTGGTTACCCCAGGCCATTTTATCCTGATACAAGGCCATCGTTCACCTCATTCCTTGTTTGTCTTTATCCCAACCCAGTGGAAATGGAATCACCTGTCCTATAAGTGCATGCATAGCTATTTCTCTTTTTTAAACCCTTCACTGTATATTTTACCTATTCTACCCAGACATTTGTATCGCCATAACTTGTCTCAATCGTCTGTCTAAGGTCCTCTACCTCCACTATATTTACTAATTTCAGATCATTGGATGGAGTATAGGGTTTCTCGCTGGGCATTATTGTGAAGGTACGATCAGTTGGATGAGTCTTGGATCCTTCTGCGATTATTCTAAATCAACACGCCAACGGGTCCTTTCCCCTGATGTTTATCCCCATTCCAAATTGATTTCTCATCTACCCCTTTCGAGTAGGTTTTTTCCATTCATTTCCTCAATCCTTGAGGTACGTTTAATGGTCATATAGATAGGATTACACTCTTTGTTCCTGCAGTTAATGGCAAAGGTCCTCTCCAGATTGATATCCGACATTTTACTACCAGATCTTGTACTAGGCGTCCAGCACCGGGTCTGGGTGGTCCACCATGCATCACACCAATAGGGACAGTGTCTATTAAGACACATATGTTTCTCCTGAACACTATGTCATCTCTGACTCTCAACCCCACCACATTTTATTAAGCTACAAGCATGACATTGAATCACCTGCAGTTTAGAACTCTCGGGGATGGTCATGGAGAACTTTACTGGCCCTGAAGGCTTGAGGGAGGATTCTAATCCTCTCCCTATTGGGGTATGAATCTCATTGGACCCACCCTAGTACTTCTTACCCTATATAACCATATAACCACTTACAGCACAGAACAGGCCAGTTCGGCCCTACTAGTCCATGCCGTAGCAAATCCCCACCCTCCTAGTCCCACTGACCAGCACCCGGTCCATACGCCTCCAGTCCTCTCCTATCCATGTAATGATCCAGTGTTTCCTTAAACGTAACTAATGATCCCGTCTCAACCACGTCTGTTGGAAGCTCATTCCACATCCCCACCACCCTCTGCGTAAAGAAATTTCACCTCATGTTCCCCTTATAATTTTCCCCCTTCAATCTTAAACCATGTCCTCGAGTTTGAATCTCCTCCTTTCTTAATTGAAAAAGCCTATCCACATTTATTCTGTCTGTCCCTTTTAAAATCTTAAACACCTCTAACAAGTCCCCTCTCAATCTTCTACACTCCAGAGAAAAAAGCCCCATTCTGCACAACCTTTCCCTCAAATTCAAACATTGAAATCCTGTCAAATTTCTCGTGAACGTTCTCTGCACTCTCTCTATTTTGTTTATATATCTCCTATAATTTGGTGACCAAAACTGTACACAGTACTCCAAATTTGGCCTCACCAATGCCTTGTACAATTTCACCATAACCTCCCTACTCTTGAATTCAATACTCCAATTTATGAAGGCCAACATTCCAAATGCCTTCTTCACCACACCATCCACCTGAGTATCAGCCTTGAGGGTACTATTTACCATAACTCCTAAATCCCTTTGTTGCTCTGCACGCCTAAATTGTCTACCATTCAATGTATATGACCTATTTAAATTTGCCTTTCCAAAATGCAGCACCTCACATTTATCTGTATTAAATTCCATCAGCCATTTCTCAGCCCACACCTCCAGCCTTCCGAAATCACCTTTTAATCTACGGTAATCTACCTCACTGTCCACAACACCACCGACCTTTGTGTCATCTGCAAACTTGCTTATCCAATTCTCCACCCCTACATCCAGATCGTTAATATATATAACAAATAATAGTGGACCCAGGACCGAACCCTGAGGAACCGCACTAGTCACCGGCCTCCAATTGGACAAACAATTTTCTACCACGACTCTCTGACACCTCCCATCCAACCATTGCTGAATCCATTTCACCACAACCTTAATTATACCTAATGCCTCTACCTTTCTTCCTAACCTCCTGTGGGGAACATTTTCAAAAGCTTTACTAAAGTCCAAATAGACAACATCCACAACTTTCCCTTCATCAAACTTTTCTGAAACCCCCTCGAAGAACTCAAAATGTTTTGTCAAGCATGATCTACCCATGACAAAACCATGCTGATTACTCCCTATCAATCACTGTACCTCCAAAAATATGTAAATAGCATCCCTCAGAACACTTTCCATCAACTTGCCCACCACAGACGTCAGACTTACAGGCCTAAAATACCTAGGTTTGCATTTGGACCCATTCTTAAACAGAGGAACAACATGCGCCACCCTCCAATCTTTTGGCACCACCCTCGTGGCCAGTGACATCCTAAATATCTCTGTTAAAGGCCCCACTAACCGTCCACTAGCCTCCCTGAGTGTCCTAGGGAATATTTTGTCCGGTCCAGGAGATTTATCCACCTTTATCTTTTTTAACACAGCCATCACTACCTCCTCGGTTATCCTTATATGCTTCATGACCTCACCACGATTCTTCTTTACTTCAACTGGTTCAACATTTTTTTCCTTAGTGAATAGTGAGGCAAATAAATCATTCAAAATTTGCCCCATTTCCTCTGACTTCTCACTCAGCCTACCCTCGCTATCTACAAGGGGACCAATTTTATCCCTCACTAATCTTTTACTTTTAATGTACTTTTAGAAACCCTTTGGATTTATTTTTACTCTGTCAGCCAAAGCCTCTTCATGCCTTTTTTTGTCCTTTCTAATTTCTTTCTTAAGATTCCTTCTACACTCCTTGTAGTCCTCCTTCAACTTCTCAGCTCCCTGCTCTTTATACCTCTTGTACACCTCCCTTTTTCTCCTGACCAAATTTCCAATATTCCTCGAAAACCAAGCCTCCATATGACTTCCAGCCTTTCCTTTGATCCACACTGGGACATAACTACTCTGTACCCTCAAAATTTATTTTTTGAATATCCTCCATTTTTCATTAACACCCTTACCTGAAAATATCCTGTCCCACTCAATACTCCCCAAATCCCTTCTTATTCCTTCGAAATTTGCTTTTTTCCAATCCAGAACCTCAACTTTAGGCCTCTCCTTGCTCTTCCCTAAAATTACCCTAAAACTTACAGAATTATGATCACTAGACCCAATTGGATCTCCAACATTAATGTCCGCCTCCTGACCTCGCTCGTTCCCAAACAGGAGATCCAGTATTACACCATCCCAAGTCGATTTTTCTACTAACTGATTTAGAAAACATTCCTGAACACATTTAACGAACTTCAGCCCATCCAGCCCTCTAACTGTATGGGTATCCCAATCAATGTGTGGGAAGTTTAAATCTCCCATGATCACTACCTTATGATTTTCACACATATACGTTATCTCCCGACAAATTTGTTCCTCTAATTTTCTTCGCCCATTTGGTGGTGTGTAATACACCCCTATTAGCACCCTCTTGCATCCTCCACCCCTCAATTCCACCCAAACAGCCTCACTGGTCGATCCCTCCATACCATCCTGCCACCTCACGGCAGTAATGTCCTCCTTAACAAGCAGAGCAACTCCTCCTCCTTTTTAACCCCCTGATCTATCACATCTAAAACAAAAGTATCCTGGAATATTAAGTGGCCAGTCCTGCCCCTCCTGCAGCCAGAACACACTAATTGCCACAATATCGTGACCCCAAGTATACGTCCATGCTCTCAGCTCATCTACCTTGTTCACTATGCTTCTTGCATTAAAATATATGTATCTCAGAGAATGACCCTCACATATATTCTCTATTTTACCTTCTACCCTTATCTCCATCCTACCTTTCTTATCTTTTTTATTCCTATCTAGGTGGCCATACTCCCTGGACACTGCTCTCACACTCTGTTCCCCACCCCCATGCCAAACTAGTTTAAACCTTCCCCCACAGCTCAATCAAAACTGTTTGCCAGCACATTGGTCCCCCTCCAGTTCAAGTGCAGTCCGTCCCTCTTGTACAGGTCCGACTTTCCCCAGAAGAGATCCCAATGATCCAGAAATCTTATCCCTTGCCCCCTGCACCATCTCATTAGCCACGCATTCATCCTCCACATCCTCCTATTTCTACCCTCACTAGCTCGTGGCACGGGCAGCAATCCAGAGATTACTACCTTGGAGGTCCTGTTTTTTAACTTCCTACCAAATTCCACATAAACCTGGTTCAGGACCTCATCCCCACTTCTAACTAAGTCATTCGTCCCCACATGGACCACGACTTCTGGCTGTTCTCCTTCCCCTTGCAGAATGCTATGTACTCGATCAGAGATATCCCTGACCCTGGCACCAGGGAGGCAACATACCAACCTGGATCCCCGATCTCATCCCACAAACCTTCTATCTGTCCCTCTGATTAAATGAATCCCCAACTACAAGAATCCTATCCTTATCCTTCTTTCCCTTCTGAACCTCAGGGGAAGCCACTGTGCCAGATACCTGACCCCCACGACTCGTCCCTGATAAGCTTTTCCCCCCAGCAGTATCCAAAGCCAAATACATGTTGCTGAGGGGCACTTCCACAGGGGTACTCTGCACTGGCACTCTCCCTCCTTTCCTCACAGTCACCCAATTCCCTAACTCCTGCCTTCTAGGGGTGACTGTCTCCCTGTAACTCCTCTCTATCACTGCCTCTGCTTCCCTTATGATCCTCAGTTCATCCATTTGCAGCTCAAGTTCCCCAACACGGTCACTCATTATATACAATTGGATGTACCTTTTGCAGATGTAGTCGTCAGGAACAGCTGTGCAGTCTCTGATTTCCAACATCCCACAATTGGAGCACTTAACTACCCCAACTGACTCCATTTCCTCCGTTCTTACTATAATACCCTTGACTAATAAGTTCCTTCTTAGCCCCTGCTAACCGAAGTCCCTCAAGCCAAAGTCCCCACTCCTTCACTGGGCTACTCCTCTAGCCAATGTCCCCACTCCTTCACTGGGCCACTCCTCGAGCCAAAGTCCCCACTCCTTCACTGGGCCACTCCTCGAGCCAAAGTCCCCACTCCTTCACTGGGCCATTCCTCGAGCCAAAGTCCCCACTCCTTCACTGGGCCACTCCTCGAGCCAAAGTCCCCACTCCTTCACTGGGCCACTCCTCGAGCCAAAGTCCCCACTCCTTCACTGGTCCACTCACTCACTTCGACGGTCCACGCAGGCCGCTCCCTTCTTTTCTACTCCTTTTATTAGCCCCTTACCAATTAACCCCAATTTACTCCCATCTCCTCCTTCTCCTCCTCTCACCCGACACCAGGCACTGACTCACTGTCTCCTCCAACCCCGACTTTGACCTGCCTGAGCCCAAGTCCCGGTAAGTACAGCTTTTATTTGACTTACTCTCTGATTCTGTCTCTTGGCTCCTCCTCCTCTCACCCGACACCAGGCACTGACTCACTGTCTCCTCCGACCCCAAGTCTGACCTGACCTTGGATAACAATGGAAATTAGAGACAGTATTAGGTCCAAAGAGAGAGCATGTCAATTGGCCAAAAAAATTACCACAACCGAAGACTGGAAGCAGTTCAAGATGCATCAAAGTAGGACAAAGGGATTAATCAAGAGAGCAAAAATAAATTACGAAAGTAAGCTTGTGGCAAATATAAAAACCGACAGCAAAAGCTTTTATAAATATGTCAAGAGGAAAAGATTGGTGAAATCCAGAGTAGGTCCTTTACAGTCGGAATCAGGGGAATATATAATGGGGAATAAGGAAATGGCAGACCAATTAATTCTTACTTTATTTCTGTTTTTACAAGAGACGATACAAATAACCTCCCAAGGATGTTGGGAAACATAGAGACTAATGCAAGGGAGGAACTGAAAGAAATCAGTATCTCTAAGGACATGGTCTTGGGGAAATTGATGGGATTGAACGCAGATAAATCCCAAGGGCCTGATAATCTGCATCCTAGAGTACTTAAGGAAGTGGACATTCAGATAGCAGATGCTTTAAGAATTATTTTCCAGAACTCGATAGACTCAGGATCAGTACCCATGGATTGGAGGGTAGCTAATGTTACCCAACTATTTAAAAAGGGGGGTAGAGAAAAAGCAGGGAATTATAGGGTGGTGAGCCTGACATCAGTAGAGGGCAAAATGATGGAATGCTTTATTAAGGATGTAATAGGGGAGCATATGACTAGCAGAGAAGGGATCGGACGGAGTCAACATGGATATACAAAAGGTAAATCGTGCTTGACAAATCTATTGGAAATCTTTCAGATGGTGACAGGTAAAATAAATGGGGGAGAGCCAGTGGATGTGGTCTACCTGGACTTCCAAAAGGCCTTCGATAAGGTCCCGCATAAACCACTGGCTTCTAAAATCAAGGCTCATGGGATTGGGGGCAAAGTATTGATGTGGATTGAGAACTGTCTGGCAGGTAGAAGACAGAGAGTTGGGATAAATGGCTCGTTTTCTGAGTGGCAGGCGGTGACCAGTGGGGTGCCACAGGGATCTGTACTGGGACTCCATCTGTTCACAGTTTACATTAATGATCTAGATGAGGGGATTGGATGTAATATCTCCAAATTTGCAGATGACACTAAGCTAGGAGGGGTTGTGTGCACGGAAGAGGGGGTCAGGAAGCTCCAGTGTCATTTGGATAAATTGAGGGACTGGGCAGATCCATGGAAAATGCACTACAATGTGGATAAATGTGAGGTTATCCACTTTGGTAATACAAACCGGAGGGCAGATTACTATTTGAATGGCAATAGATTAAGAGATAGGGAAGTGCAGAGAGACCTAGGGGTACTTGTACACCAGTATCCGAATGCGAGCATGCAGGTAGAGCAGGCGGTTAAAAAGGCAAATGGTATTTTGTCCTCCATATCAAGAGGGTTTTAACATAGGAACAAGGATACCTTACTGCAGCTGTACAGGGCCTTGGTGAGAGTATTGTGTGCAGTTTTGGTCACCTTATCCAAGGAAGGAAGTTCTTGCAATGGAGGGAGTGCAGAGGCGATTCACCAGGCTGATACCTGGAATGGCAGGAATGACTTATGAGGAAAGATTCTGCGAATTGGGATTGTACTTGCTGAAGTTTACAAGATTGAGAGGGGATCTCATAGAGACGTATAAAATTCTGGCAGGACTGGACAGAATGGATGCTGATGGGATGTTTCCAAGGATGGGAAAATCCAGAACCCGTGGCCATGGTTTAAGGATATTAGGCAAACCATTTAGGACCGAGATGAGGAGGAATTTCTTGACCCAGAGGGTGGTGAATCTGTGGAATTCATTGCCACAGAGGGCAGTGGAGGCAGGTTCATTAAATATATTTAAGAGGGAATTAGATCTATTTCTTCAGTATGTGTTTTAAAGGTTATGGAGAGAAGGCGGGGATGGGGTACTGAACTTTAAGATCAGCCATGATCTCGTTGAATGGTGGAGCAGGCTCGAAGGGTCGAATGACCTACTCCTGCTCCGATGTTTCTATGTTTCTATCCTAACATTTCCCTCCCCCTTCCACATGTATTCACCAAGCACTTCACTTGTCCCTTCCCACATATATCCACCAATCAGCTCTCTCACCCTCTCCCACCTTCTGCTGCGGGTCTCATCTGGACGGGCAGGTCTGGGCGTAGAGTAGGGTGAGGTTGGGTCTGACCCACCCCCACCACTCCTGACTCAACATTGCTTACCTTGATCATCTCCACCAGCTGCTCCACCCCACTGTCCCTGGGGAAGATGAGCTGTCCCAATAACAGCTCAGCCAACACACAGCCAGCTGAATAGATATCTGCAAGAGAGGGAAGGCCTGGCATTAATGTCACAGGGTGTCGAGGGACGTGAGAGACAGTGAAGTTGAGTGTGGGGACTGTCCAATTGAACAACCCGGGGTCAGACACAGGGTGAATGAAGCTCCATCTGCACCGTCATATCACACACTCTGAGGCACCTCAACCTCCCTTGCCATTGTACCTCTCCCTCCCTCTCCGTAGTCCTTCTTACCCTATATAACCATATAACCATGTAACCCCTTACAGCACAGAACAGGCCAGTTCAGCCCTACTAGTCCATGCCATAACAAATCCCCACCCTCCTAGTCCCACTGACCAGAGCCCGGTCCATACCCCTCCAGTCCTCTCCTATCCATGTAACTATCTAGTCTTTCCTTTATGTAACCAATGATCCCGCCTCGACCACGTCTATCGGAAGCTCATTCCACATCCCCACAACACTCTGCGTAAAGAAATTTCCCCTCATGTTCCCCTTATAATTTTCCCCCTTCAATCGTAAACCATGCCCTCTCGTTTGAATCTCCCCCACTCTTAATTGAAAACGCCTATCCACGTTTACTCTGTCTGTCCCTTTTAAAATCTTTTTTTTTTTTGAAATTTATTTATAGTATCTCCAAACATTCATTTCAAATTGACTTAGTATAATATTACATAATAGATACTAAATAATTTTCAAATTTTCACCCCCCCCCCCCCTACCTCCCCTAACCTCTTAGGAAACCACCTTGTGGTGGTTAATTCCCAAAAACCCAAATGGGTGCGGTTTAACCACAAGTGGCCTATGACTCTCGGGGGCAGATGTACCACTCCCTCCCCCCCACTAGGCAGACAAAATACACGTATAAACCGAAAAATCATCAATTCTTATATCCATAAAACCCCGGTCTATCAATTTAACCAATCTTATTCATAAACTCTTTTTTTTGAAAATCCAAACTTGATATTAAATTTTGCACCCTTTCCACCCTCCCAACACTAAGTTAAACATTGTTTACAATCAATAAAACCTTTTTTTTTAATTTTTTTTTCAAGTCTTCCTGAATTTCATCCACTGAATTAAAACACCTCTGAACATCCCAGTTCAACACCGAATCTTCCATTCATCTCAGTCTCAAGTTGAATTTGTAGCTTACTTTCAAAAAAAGTTTTTTCAAATCTTTTAAAATTTTCTTGAACATAATTCCTTCGGTCTTGATCTTCTAAAGCATCAATGTTATTCATAAGTTCTTTCTTCTATGTTTCCCAATCTAATATCAAATTTTCCACTTTGTCAATCTTCTCAATGTTAAGTTGAAATTATTGTTTATTTTCAAGAAAAACTTATTCAAAATTTTTAACTCTTCTTGGACATTGCTCCTTCGACTTTAATTTTATAAATCATCATTCTTGTTCATAGTTTCTTTCTACTGAGTTTCCAAATTTAATAAAGTTTCTGTTTTTTCCAATATTGTCAATATTAAACTGATCTTGTTGTTTAGTTTAAAAAAAAACCTTTTCAAAACTATTAAAATCTGTTTGCAATGTATGCATACACACAGATAATAAATTCACTCTTCCAATATTCCATCCAAAAAAAAAATCACTGATAAACCTTATTGCAGGTCAAGGAGTTCCATATATATGTTTATCTTCAGAAAATATTTCAAATATTTCAAATCAACATTCGTCGCCATCTTTCAAAAAGGATTCCGAAATCAACTTTAATAAGTTCTGTTCTTGAGAAAGTTCCAGCACCAACTCCGGCTCTGTCTGGGGAAATAGGTCAAATTTCTTCCAAAGTCTCCCCCAATCTTAATTGAAATAGCCTATCCACGTTTACTCTGTTTGTCCCTTTTAAAAACTTAAACATCTCTATCAAGTCTCCTCTCAATCTTCTACACTCCAGAGAAAAAAGCCCCAGTCTGCATAACCTTTCCCTGTAACTCAAACCTTGAAATCCTGTCAACATTCTTGTGAACCTTCTCTGCACTCTTTCTATTTTCTTTATATCTTTCCTATAATTTAGTGACCAAAACTGTACACAGTACTCCAAATTTGGCCTCACCAATGCCTTGTACAATTTCATCATAACCTCTCTACTCTTGAATTCAATACTCCGATTTATGAAGGCCAACATTCCAAATGCCTTCGTCACCACACCATCTAACTGAGTATCAGCCATGAGGGTACTATTTACCATCACTCCTAAATGCCTTTGTTGCTCTGCACATCTCAATAGCCTCCCATTTAATGCATATGACCTATTTAGGTTTGCTTCCACTCTCTGGCACCTCTATCTCTGGCACCTCTCTCATCCTCCCGCTCTCTGACACCTCTCCCCTCTTTCTCTGGCATATCCCTCATCCCTCTCTATGTCACATCTCTCCCTCGGATAACTCTGCCTCAATCTATCTCTTCCCACCTTGGATGAAGCTTTCTCTATTTTACATGAGAACACTCAACACGCACCCCTCCCTCCCTATTTGGGACATCACCATCTCAGTCATCATGGGATACTCTCTCCATCTCAATCTCTATGCCCAACACCCCCCAACCCGTGACATCAACTTCTTCCCTACGGGATAACCCTCTGTCTCTGTGCTGGACAGTTCTGCCATTTTGCCTCAAGTGACAGGGCTGCCTTCCTAAAGTCTGGTTTATTACTCACCGATATTTGAGATGTCGTCAGGAGCTCTAAAGATGAGCTCTGGTGCTCGATAATACTGGGGCCAATCAAATCTATGTGGTGGAAAGCAGGGGTGGATCAACCGAAAATAGCACCTATGGCAGTGGTGGCCATCCTCTTGCAAGAGCAGGGCTTGATGGTGGCCATATTTTCTGTAGAGAACGAGAGGAAAGACTGAGCGTTTGTGTTCTTTGTACCTTTGATAGTGCCCCCATCCCCACCCATCCAGTGCCGGCCAAGTCATCCCACCCCCCCAACAACACACCGTCAAACTGTCGGGATTCCATGCCTGGGGGTCGATGAGGGATCAAAAGTTCCATGAAGGGGTTGATGGTCTAAAAAATTTGGGGATGTCCTTGAGACACACCAAGAGTCATAGCCTCCAGTCAGAGAGCCAGTCATCCACAACCACCCTCTGGTTTCTCCCACAAAGCTAATGCTGAAACCAATCTACGCATCACCAGAAATACCAAGCAACTGAACCTTCCTCCCATGTGGGAACATCTTAAATGCTTTACTCAAGTCCATGTAGACAAGTCTTTTCTTCATCAATGTTCCTAGTATGTGCACAAAGCCGTGTTGGCTGGTCCTTATTTGTCCCTAACTGTCAAAATACTTCTATATCCAATCTCTTAGAGCACCTTCTAATGACTTGTTTACTCCTGATATTAGGCTCACCGGCCTATCATTTCCTAGGTTATTTTTGGAGCCTCTTTTTAAACAACGGGACAAGATGAGCTCCCCTCCAATCCTCCGGCACCTCACCTGTGGCTAAGGATGTTATTATATATATCTGCCAGGGCGTTTGCAATTTCTGCCCCAGCCTCCCTCAAATTCCAAGGCAACTGGGGATTTATCCCCCTTTATTCACTTTAAGACTACAAGCACTTCCTCCTCTTTATCTAGGTTCCCTGACCTCACTGCTTATATGCCTCGCTCCCCTAGACTCTGTGCCAGTTTCCTGAATAAAAAGAGATTTAAGAAAAATCTAGAAGATCTCCCCCATCTCTTGTAGCTTCATACATAAGTGATCACACTGATATACAAGAGGACCAATTTTGTCCCTCCAGATTTCCCTATTAATTTGGTCCTGCATTTTTTAATCCTCCTCTCAAGATCCTCATTTGCTCCTTGTTGCCTGTACCAGCTGTACACCACTCTCTTCTTTGGAAAATCAAGGTTCCTCTGCGTCCTAATTTTGCCTTTAATCTTCACATGCAGACCTTGTGTTTCCACTTTGAAAGCCTCCCACTGACTGAACTCATTTGCCTGAGAACAACCTGTCCCAATCCATGCTTTCTATACCCTTTCTCATTTCCTCAAACTTGCCCTTTCTCCAACTGAGAATCTCAGCCTGAAGACCAGACCAATCCTTCTCCACAATAAACTTGAAACAAATCGCCTTATCATCACTGACCCCAAAATATTCCCCCCCATATACATATGTCCCCTGTCTTGTCTTGTTTGACAATAGGTGATCCAGTATTGCATTCTCTCTGGTTGGTACCTCTATATATCGATTGAAAAAACTTTCCTGGACACATTTGACAGACTCCAAGCCTTTCAGTCCCAGTCAATATGTGGAATGTTAAAATCTACTATTCCACACTTATATTTGGAACATAGGAATATAGGAAATAGGAACACCTACGGCTCCTAGAACGCTTCCACCAGCGTTGTCTCCGCTCCATCCTCAACATCCATTGGAGTGCTTACACCCCTAACGTCGAAGTACTCGAGATGGCAGAGGTCGACAGCATCGAGTCCACGCTGCTAAAGATCCAGCTGCGCTGGATGGGTCACGTCTCCAGAATGGAGGACCATCGCCTTCCCAAGATCGTGTTATATGGCGAGCTCTCCACTGGCCACCGTGACAGAGGTGCACCAAAGAAAAGGTACAAGGACTGCCTAAAGAAATCTCTTGGTGCCTGCCACATTGACCACCGCCAGTGTGCTGATAACGCCTCAAACCGTGCATCTTGGCGCCACACAGTTTGGCGGGCAGCAACCTCCTTTGAAGAAGACCGCAGAGCCCACCTCACTGACAAAAGACAAAGGAGGAAAAACCCAACACCCAACCCCAACCAACCAATTTTCCCTTGCAACCGCTGCAATCGTGTCTGCCTGTCCCGCATCGGACTTGTCAGCCACAAACCAGCCTGCAGCTGACGTGGAATTTTTACCCCCTCCATAAATCTTCGTCCGCGAAGCCAAGCCAAAGAAAGAAGATGTATATAATTAAAGTTTTTTTTATAGATTAGTTAATTATGAATTTATTTATCAATTATATTTAATGCCACATAAATTAATTTATTCCACCTTTTTCAAATTTATTTTTCAGATGTGGCACAGAAATTCGTACGTTTATACATTGTACCTGGTCATGTACCAAGGTAACATCAATTTGGAAAGATGTGGGCAAGTTTTTGGAACAACACCTCAGCTTATTCTTTTGGGAAATGTATATGATTCGGAACCCCAATTCAAGTTCTCAAAAAATCAATTATTTTTTGAAAGTTGCACTGGCGGCGGTTAGGAGATGTATAGCAATTACATGGAAATCTGAATCTCGTCTTAAAATTGATTGTTGGAACGAGAAGCAAAATTGTATTCCCTTAGAAAAGGTGACTTATAATATAGAAGTGGGAATGAAACATAATTAAAGATATGGAAAACATATTTAGAAAGTATGGGTTTGGATAGCTAATGTTTTCTCTTCTACACCCCACCTTTTCTTTAATATTAATGGTTGATCCTTATCGTGTTGCTTTAATTCTACTATTTTATTAATATACTGTCTTTCTTTTTGGGAGGGTAGGGGATGGAGGGGGGTATTTATTATAGTCGATTTGCACAATAATCTATATTCATTTTTCTTGTCTACGTTTTTTCTCTTCTCACTTTTATGTACAGTACAACCTTTTATTTTTTATTCTATTTTAATAATTATAAGTATTAATTCAATTTGATTCTATTATTATATTGCACTGTATACAAAGCTATAAATATATATTTTTCAAAAACTGAAATGTTTCACTGCAAGATCGATAGCTAAGAGTCTTCGCACAAACATATTATAATTTGCCTGAGTCGGTGAGAGCTTGGCTGAAAAAAGACACCAGAGACTCCAAATGCTCTCAGCCTCATCGTTCTAACAGATCCCACAACACTAACAGATGCATCTGTGGTGAGAGAGCAAGGTATTGGGCTTCTGATGTACGAGGATAATGGAATTGTAAGAACAGTTTTCACATCATGGAAAGCAGACATAGCATTGTCTCCCAAAGTTAAGGCCATTTTTGGAAACGGACATCAGATCACTTTAATAGTTCAGAAAGAGGTCATAGGGATACTGCGGCATTCACCAGGAAACAACAATAAAAATTCATCATGCCAAAAAGAAATCACAACTGACCAAACGTAACAGGTGTAGGAAATTCTCAAATTCCACTCACTTTCGATTCATCAGGAAAAATACCATGTTGCGTAACTCTATGTCCCAACAATAGAAGATCAGCAGGCCTCAAAACACTTGACTGGGATTGATCACGATGCGAAATTCCTCAAACCTCTGGAACCATGAGAAAAGGTGGCACTGGTGCTCCTCTTCATCCACACTTGCAACCAGAACCTCCTCGATGAAATCAACCACCAATAAAACCCCAAGGCCAGTGAGTCCGTGGTCCATGAACTGCCGGAATGTCTGAACTGCATTCCATAGACCGAATGGTATTCTCAGAAACTCAAACATGCCGAAAGGCGTCATCACTACAGTCTTCGTGACATCAGAAACCTCAAATGGAATCTAATAGTAAGCACGTACTCGATCTATTTTGGCAAATACATATTTGCCGTTGATTTTGCTGAGAAGTCTTGGTAATTGGGAATAGGGTATCAGTCAGGCACGGTCAAATTGTTCAGGGCAGGATAATCACTGCAAATTTGCCAATCCTCAGTGTTTAGCCAGAACCATATGCAATGGTGAAAGCCAGCAGTTGTCAGATCTGTAAACTATGCCCATCTCATGCAATTCCAAATGTACGATTTTAAGATAATCCGGTGGTACAACGAGCTCCCGTCTCGTATACCCTGGGACTCTATATGGTAGCTTATTGCATGTCTGTATGGCAATACGATGGCGTCACTAGGCGAGGGAAACACTTGAGCAAGGCTTGCAAAGGGCAGAAGCCAGGTTGAAGGCTTGTCAGGTGGCAGATGATATTGGAGGGACAACAAATGCAGCTCACATGCATTCAAAAACTGCAGTCCACAAAACAGTGATTTTTTAAAATACATCAATGAAACATGAGAGAAGAAATCCATTCCCAAAATGGAATTTGCCACATTTACAACTAAAAACCACCAAAACAGTTTGTGAGACTGAAATGAAACACGAGTGACCTCTGGCCACGTTCTCTGACCACAAGGACAGGCCATTTGGCAAACAATGTCTGTGGTGACCAGGAAGCTCATTTCAATTCATTCCATCTGTCAGCACATGGTCCACACACATCATCCGTTCCCTGCTTGTTCATGTGCCCAACCAAATGACTCTTAAATCGTGGTGATTGCATCTCCTTTCACCACTGTCCTGGCAGCTTGGTCCAGACCCCCACCGCATTGTGTAAAATCTTGCCTCACTTCTCTCCTTTCCCCCTCTCATGTTCAATCTAGGCATCGTCGTATTTTTACATTTCCCACGGGGGTGGGGGAAGAAGAAATCTACCCTCTCTGGGACTACAATAATTTTTTAAGTTTCAACCAGGTCATTTCTCAGCCGCCAATGCTCCAGAGAAAACTTTCCAAATTTGTCCAACCTCTCCTCAGAGCCAATGCTCCAACCCAAGCAACACCCTGACAAACTCCTTTAGTAACCCAGCAACAAGAATTGCATGAAATACTCAAAATGTGGTCTAACCACATTTATACTTTAAGCCCTGCTCAATAAAGAATACTTTCTTTAACACCGTACACTTGTGTTGCCACTTTCAAGGAGCTAAGGCTTACACCGCAAGGTCCCTCTTTGCAACACTACAGCAAGTCCTCTCAAAGTGCAAGACACTTGTCCAGATTAAACTCCATCTGCCATTTCTCTGCCCACATTTTTTAGTTATCTGGTTTGCAATGGAGAATACGAGGGGATGTGGGTGAATCAGCAGGAGATAGAATGAAACATGGGGGGGTGGGGTGGGCAGGTTACCATTGAGTCATAGGACTACACAAATGAAATAAGAGATGGTTCCTCTGGATTTGACCTCACCCGGACAGTGGAGGAGGCAATGGAATGGAACTTAAAGCAGCTTGTGACCATGAGCCAAGATGGCCATGGTGATCAAATGGTGCTCAGCCAATCTGTCATTAACTCTGAATTGGATTTACTGCCATAGAGGAGGATACTTGAAGAGCACGGACATGGTCAGTGGAGATGAATGTGAAACTCTACCCTGCAAGATAATGGTTCTTTATGCCCCTGGATGGTGGTGACTGATGCAGGTTGCAGGGAAAAAATGCCCAAGAATGGAGAGGAAGGTGTGAGGAGAGATGAGCAAACTAGAAAGTCTGGATGAAAGCAGACCCTGACAAAAAGAGAAAGTGGGGAGGGGATGATGTAACTCCATCGTGTTGTGGTTGGCCGAAATGATCAAGTTAATGGCTACAACACATGCTAGGGATTGCATGTGGTAATGAGGAGTCTGTAATTTGTTGAAAGATCTCACTGCTAAATTCATCACCAATGAGTAGGAAAGCAGCTTCAGTCTAGTCTCCCTCTCAGAAAGATTTAGTTCATAAACAAAACAACCTTTCAACAGGGACAGGGGCAAAAGGGCTCTTCATTTTGTCTTACATTCAACATACTTTGAAGTTCCCCACTGTAAATGACTCCAAATTCAATTCTGGTGGAAGAGTAGGAGCCAAGGCCTTGCCAAATCAGATGAGCCTTATTCTGGGTATCTACTTCGACTTTCACACCATTAAATGCAAGCCCCAGTTATTGATTCCCAACCATTTTCTATACTTACCCTTATCCTGCAACAAATACAAATTATAATTTTGCAACCACCCCACCTGAAATTGAAACAAACAACAGCTAATTTTTCCATGTATAAATTACATATAAAATAATTTCCCCACATTTTAACTTCACTGTGGCCATTCATGGATAACTTCTGACATCAGGAAACTGCACCAGCCATTATTGACTCTTCTCCAATGTTACTGGCAGACATGAGATCATATTTAACACGCACAATATTTCTTTTCTCACTGACCAGAACTCTCAAGCACAGTGTAAAAATGAGAAAAACTCAAGTCAACCACGAGATACGAACTCCCGTCCGCAATGTTGCTGAGCGCATTTGTTACAATATTGAAGTGTTTACGACAGATATTCACAGTCAAGCAATAACAGAAATAACAGAATATTACAGCATATTAGAAGCCCTTTGGCCCATGATGTTGTGCCAACCAAGATATTTCTACCAAAAAAACCAATTCTCTTTCATACAAGTATGCCCAAGAGTCTCTTAAATGCCCCTTACGTGATATCTGCTTGGATAATGACCTTGGGCCTGTTCAAAGTAGGACATGGCTTCTACCAGCAGGAGTTTCTATTTGAGGAAAATACTGATAGATGGCTGACCATATACGTTTCCTAAAAATTAATACCCTCTCCCTCTCTACAACACATTCAGCCCCGTGGCATCTTCCTGCGTTGCATTACTAGGATCACCAAAGACCGGACCCATTTCCCATGTCTCCTTGCAATGCTAATATGGCAGCTGCCATTGAGAACTGACCAATCACATTTTAATTCTGCAGGCAAGATGAAAATCATCCTGACATCCTGCTTCAAAATAAGGCTAAACAAACCTTCCCCATTTTGTAACTTCATTTTTAATTCGATTCCCATGGCACATTAACAAAAAATGTCCCATCCATTTGCTCACCAAATGAAGAGCAAAATCATGATGCCTGATATTGAAATCCCATAACCTTCAATGTTACACAGATAATCAAGGAAGTCTTCTGTCATAAAAGTGAATGAAACCTTGAAAATATTACCCCCTCACAAACACTGAGATTGGGGCGGGCTGAGCCACCGCGAGCAAACAGTCTGAACCACCACAAAACGCGGTCAGTCCAACAGGACACAGGCTCCCCTTCACTGCAAAGAAGGAGCCAGCTATGTGCGGGGTAAAGAGCCCTTCACTTCCGCCTTGCAATGACGTCACTTCTGGAAGTTGGGAGGATAAGTCACCAGAAGTGGGCAGGCCAGCGAGCACACACGGGGAATTCAAACAAATAAAGCCAGTCTTTGTTTGACAGTCAGCTTGTGTGGACGTCTCTTTATTTGGGAGCGATGCCGCTGCGGACGCTACAGTATGATGGATGAAATTCTTACTTGATGTGACCACACAGGTGCGCAAGTTACATCAATCTCAATAGAAAAAATGACCAGAAATGCCAGAGGTAATAAATTCAAAAGGATTGGTGAAATCTTTACTATGTATTGTCAACACCGAAGTCCCTGTCGTTTTCAAGGCATTCTGACAAGTAACTTAGAAACATTACATTTTAAACACATGATATGTCAGGAGAAGAAGAATTGTTCAAGGAACACAAGTTTAAAAAATGACATCTAACTTTATTAAGAATGGAATACAACAACAGGAAAAACTGATTGAATCAGACAAATTCTATGAGCATTGTCGAGCAGAGAAAAATGGATTAGTTTTCCATCCCTTACGAAGCTCCCCCATTACCATTGAAGGTACTACCTGTCTTACGACCGTAATTGATACTGAAAGATCAGTTATATCTCAAAATGGGCGCAAGTTCGAATTTTGTCCCTGTGTGTGGAGCACTGAAGTTTTAGAGCAGATTTTTAAAATCAAATGTTGTATTTGACATAGCTTAACAGGGATACAGGGCACGTCAGAAACAAAATGTGCGTATTTACTTTGTTAGTCAGTGTCTCGAGGTCAATAGGCTGGGTGCAGCCGTCTTGATTCCTGTGCACATGCACCAATCTTCTGTTGGTGCTTGCACACTGGGTTCGCCGATTGGAACCCGTCACACATGTGCCAACAGATGGAGAGCGGGATTTTAACTAACAAAGTAAGTATCGCACCTTTTAGCTGACGTGCCCTGTATCCCTGTTAGAGTTTGTCAAAAACACTGTCAATTTTGTATTTTTTCTTCAATATATTGATAAAAATTTGGTCGAATATGCGGATTCACGCAAGTCGCATAGGGCGCAAGTCGGGGAGTCCCTGTCATTGCTTTGGAGCAAAGGAAACTGTGGTACCAAACCAATAGAGTAGATGTTATAGGCCTAGCGAAAAGGAAGAGAGAGTGACAACAAACTCAATCTATTGAATGAATCAGTGGGAGAAAAGAATGGGAAGCAATTCAAGGCAAAACTCTTCATCAGAGAACAGGGTGGGAGGCCTGAGGCAGGGACTCTCACAGAATTGGCAAACCAGGCCAGGGTAAGACACAACAGACAGAGTCAGAAGGAGTAAAAATAAGGCCTAGTGATTGGAGTTAATAATGAAAAGGACTGGAGAAACCCAGCAGTTCCAACAGCACCCATAGTCGGCCAAGATATACGAGCAATGTTTTGGGCTAAGTTATGAACAATTGCTGGCAAGCACCGGAATTAAAAAGGTGGGGACAGGAGGGCAGGGGAAGGGGAGGGAGGGAAGCACAGCTGGACATGGATAATAGGGCAGGACTGAAAAGCTGTGAATCGATGAGGGGACAGGTGGGGGTCTGTGAATGCAGAGCTGGATGAAAGAAGTCAAGAGGGATAGGGAAAGAGAGAGACACAGGGTGGGGACTGTTCGAAAGGAGACATGGGGTTAGACAAAGAGAAAGCAGCAGTGAGATGACAAAGGGAGGCAGAGATAAAAGGTCAAGTGGGTAAGTGTGTGAATAGGATGGTGTGGGTGGATAGAAGAACAAAGGCAACCTGTATGAGAATCTGACAAGTGGAGGTGAGAATGGGAGTAGAAAGAGAGAATAGGTCGAAAGTGAATCCCTGGCGGACTGTTACCTGGCACAGATCAGGCTTCCACTTTATGACAAGTCACTAGAAAATCTTTCATGTCCTCTTTGGGGTCTCCTCAAGAAGAACATTTGATGTATTATCACTGTTGCAACAAACAAAATATCACTGTCCCCTCCGCCTTGCCTGGCCCCCGTCCCCTCCCCTCCCCCACCCCCTCTCTCTTGCCAAGCCCCCTTCCACTCACCGTCCCCCTAGTCCCACTCCCCTCCCCCTACTCTTTGCACGGCTCCCCTCCCTCCCTCCATCTTTCACATCCCCCCCGGCCTTCTCCCTGCCCTTTCCCGGCCCCTCATCCCCTCCCCCAGCTCATCGTCCCCTCCCCGTCCCTTGCTCCTCCCCTTCCCCTCTTCTCCTTCCCCTAACGTGCCCCCACCCCTGGATCCTGCCTCTCCCCGTACCTTGAGCACTCCTACCCTTGAACCCCGCCCACCCGGCTCCCCGTAGACTCCCTCCCATTAACCGGCCATCCTCTCCACCCTCCCTCCCCGGCCCCTCCCCTCACCCTGCCCGTCCCCTCCCCTCCCTCTACCCGGCCCCTCCCACACCCCCTACCCGGCCCCTCCCACTCCCCTTTCCAGGTCCCTCCCCCTGCTCGGCCCCTCACCTTGCCCCGCCCCTCCCCATCCCCGTACCCTCATGACCAATCCAATCGCCGCCTCACTGAGTCAACCCATTGGCTCGCGCCACTGAACCAACCAATCAGCAAGTGAGGGAACTCACAGGTTCACCCAATGAGAAGCTCCAGTCAGAAAACAGAGGCTGGCGAAGGAGACCCTTCAGCCCTTCCACCTCAACTACCCCAACAACTCAATCCCATTCTGGTGAAACTCAGTTTCTCTTTATCTGAGCTCCAGGATTCCTCTGATATTAAGAAATACATTGAACTCCAACTGCAAGTGAGACTCTTGATTCTCTCACTTTGTTCCTTTTTATCACCACTTTCCATTTCATGTCCTCTACTTTTGTTCAAGTCTCTGCATCGAAGTTCCATGCATTTGTCCCCTCCACAAATGTGGACGGCAATAAACTCATCACAAGTCCATGGAACCCAATTTCAAACCTCCCGGATGGAGAATCCCAAGGATATTACATTTTCATTCAAGACATTCCTTAAAGTCGAAGCAGCCGAGAGGTGATTTGGAAATTGGGACACTTAGTTCCCGGTTCCTTTGCATTATCATCACTGGATCTGTGTTGGATTTGTCCTTTCTGGTTTCAAATTGATCAATAATATGTTTAAAAACGACCAGAGGTTCATCCACATGACCACGAGGGGCCGAGAGCAACAAAGGGGACTCCCTCCTGCTCTCCGCCCGCCCAAATATCAATGTGATCTACCGGGATCGTTGTCAAAATCGCCGAGGACCCCTTCCACCCGGCCAACAACATCTCCAGTTGTTCCCCTCGGGCAAGAGATCCAAGAATATCAGAGCCGGTACAAGCAGCCCCAGGAACAGGGCAGGGAGAATGTTAAACGATTGATGAATTGTTCAGACAAATACACCACGATTTTACTATTTATTCAACAACACTGAGTTATTCTTCTGGATGGACCTCACCTGCATCATTTGTCTGTCTGTGTGTCGATCTGGTTGTGTTTTTACATGGGCTTCCCCCAAGATCGCGGTTTCATCGGGTTGTACTTGTGCAATCAAATGGTAATAAATTACCCCAGCCCCAAGAATGGATTTTATTCACAAATTATTTACAAAGAGGAAGACTGTTCCAAGATTTTTCACCTCCTCGTGTTGCATCCATACATTCCCTTCACTGCACGTTGCTGCATAGGGACTCTGTTTAGCTTCATTGCCACAACCTTGTGGTTCCAATGTGATTTTCCTGCCTGAACCATGCAGATTTGGTCTGGGTGGATCATCTACCCTAAAGTAGACTTGACTCGATTGGTAAACGCCTTGGACAGGATTTTATACTTGGCTTTTAATTATGATATGGGTCTCCAACTCCAGATACCCTCCTTAAGACAAGGGTAATGATGTCCTTCCACATGGTCTGACATGCTGCCTGCCAGAAGCAAAGCATTGTAGAATTCCTGACCCACCCACTCCCAGATATGAACAACATAGCCAGTCTCCCCGAGCTGGGGGTGTCTGTACTGCTCCTCATCTCCTGCAATTGGGGCTTTCTTCTCCACCAGCCCCACAAGACAACCCAGACTGCTGGACAGAAGGCAGAGTTATGGAGAGATCACGGGTAGCTTGAGAAGGGTGGAGTCTATCCAGGAGCCCAATAACAGCAGGGAACCCAAGTGGAAGGGGGAGAAAGTGCATTCGATGGTGTGCCAGCAGGACGTTGCTGAGGGTGTGGATTCCCTCGGGCTCTGAGGAGAGAAGGTGCTGGTCGTTCCAATGGTTTAGGTGAGGCCAGGGCCCAAATGCGAAGGGGCGCAGGTCATCAAGGGCAGATCTAACAGTTGACTGGAAGTGTTGTGGGGATACTGAGGGCTGGTAGAGGAGCATAAGGAGGAGGCAGTTGTGTTTTGACAAGGGAGTGCTGAGGGAGAGGCCACATAGTTGGGACTTCGAAGCAATGCGCCTCTGATTGTCTGCAGGGATGGGACCTGTCAATAAAACTGCAGACATTAAGGACACAACGTCTTTGTCCCAGGATCATCAGGAAGGAGATATGGAGGAACAAAATCAGGACTGCCAGGCAGGGAAATAACTACTTCCCACAGGCTATGAGATGGAAAATGCAACGTGAGTTGGATGGGTCCGAAGAATGAAAAGGTGTCTTTACAAAAATGAAACCATTTTATTAATTTAATGACAATGGTAGAGAATAAAAGAGACAAGATGTCTGCCAAGCAGCGAACTTTGAAGGCACTTCCTGAAACGGAGACATTGAAATCACACGGATGGTTCTGGCCAGAATGAGGACGCCTTCTTCTGGAAGGAGGTGAGGTGAAGCAGGGGTAATGGGGAAGGCAGTCAGGGAATGGGCACAGGGAAGGGGAAGGTGGAGAAGAGGGCTTAGGGAGGGGGAGGAGTGCTTTTTGCGTGGTTGGGGAAGGGTTTGGGGATGGTGTTGGGGAGGGTAGTGAGAGGGGAGAGGAGGCGGTTGGGGAGGGGAGGGGAGGGGAGGGATGGGGAGGGGGAAGGGGAGAGGGGAGGGGAGTGGAGGGGAGGGGGAGGAGGTGGGTGAGGGGGAGGGGATGGGGAGAGGGGAGTGGAAGGGGAGGGGGAGGGGGAGGGGGGAGGGGCGGGGGGGGGGGCGGGGGCGCGCGGGGCGGGGCGGGGGCGGGGCGGGGGCGCGGGGCGGGGGCGCGGGGCGGGGGCGCGGGGCGGGGGCGCGGGGCGGGGGCGCGGGGCGGGGGCGCGGGGCGGGGGCGCGGGCGGGGGCGCGGGGCGGGGGCGCGGGGCGGGGGCGCGGGGCGGGGGCGCGGGGCGGGGGCGCGGGGCGGGGGCGCGGGGCGGGGGCGCGGGGCGGGGGCGCGGGGCGGGGGCGCGGGGCGGGGGCGCGGGGCGGGGGCGCGGGGCGGGGGGCGCGGGGCGGGGGCGCGGGGCGGGGGCGCGGGGAGGGGGCGCGGGGAGGGGGCGCGGGGAGGGGGCGCGGGGAGGGGGCGCGGGGAGGGGCGCGGGGAGGGGGCGCGGGGAGGGGGCGGGGAGGGGGCGGGGTGGGGGCGCGGGGAGGGGGCGCGGGGAGGGGGCGCGGGGAGGGGGCGCGGGGAGGGGGCGCGGGGAGGGGGCGCGGGGAGGGGGCGCGGGGAGGGGGCGCGGGGAGGGGGCGCGGGGAGGGGGCGCGGGGAGGGGGCGCGGGGAGGGGGGCGCGGGGAGGGGGCGCGGGGAGGGGGCGCGGGGAGGGGGCGCGGGGAGGGGGCGCGGGGAGGGGGCGCGGGGAGGGGGCGCGGGGAGGGGGCGGGGAGGGGGCGGGGTGGGGGCGCGGGGAGGGGGCGCGGGGAGGGGGCGCGGGGAGGGGGCGCGGGGAGGGGGCGCGGGGAGGGGGCGCGGGGAGGGGGCGCGGGGAGGGGGCGCGGGGAGGGGGCGCGGGGAGGGGGCGCGGGGAGGGGGCGCGGGGAGGGGGCGCGGGGAGGGGGCGCGGGGAGGGGGCGCGGGGAGGGGGCGCGGGGAGGGGGGCGCGGGGAGGGGGCGCGGGGAGGGGGCGCGGGGAGGGGGCGCGGGGAGGGGGCGCGGGGAGGGGGCGCGGGGAGGGGGCGCGGGGAGGGGGCGCGGGGAGGGGGCGCGGGGAGGGGCGCGGGGAGGGGGCGCGGGGAGGGGGGCGCGGGCGAGGGGGGCGCGGGGAGGGGGCGCGGGAGGGGCGGGGAGGGGCGGGGAGGGGCGGGGAGGGGCGGGGAGGGGCGGGGAGGGGGCGGGGAGGGGGGCGGGGAGGGGGGCGGGGAGGGGGCGCGGGGAGGGGGCGCGGGGAGGGGCGCGGGGAGGGGGCGCGGGGAGGGGGCGCGGGGAGGGGGCGCGGGGAGGGGGCGCGGGGAGGGGGCGCGGGGAGGGGGCGCGGGGAGGGGGCGCGGGGAGGGGGCGCGGGGAGGGGGCGCGGGGAGGGGGCGCGGGGAGGGGGCGCGGGGAGGGGGCGCGGGGAGGGGGCGCGGGGAGGGGGCGCGGGGAGGGGGCGCGGGGAGGGGGCGCGGGGAGGGGGCGCGGGGAGGGGGCGCGGGGAGGGGGCGCGGGGAGGGGGCGCGGGGAGGGGGCGCGGGGAGGGGGCGCGGGGAGGGGGCGCGGGGAGGGGGCGCGGGGAGGGGGCGCGGGGAGGGGGGCGCGGGGAGGGGGCGCGGGAGGGGGCGCGGGGAGGGGGCGCGGGGAGGGGGCGCGGGGAGGGGGCGCGGGGAGGGGGCGCGGGGAGGGGGCGCGGGGAGGGGGCGCGGGGAGGGGGCGCGGGGAGGGGGCGCGGGGAGGGGGCGGGGAGGGGCGGGGAGGGGCGGGGAGGGGCGGGGAGGGGCGGGGAGGGGCGGGGAGGGGGCGGGGAGGGGGCGGGGAGGGGGCGCGGGGAGGGGGCGCGGGGAGGGGGCGCGGGGAGGGGGCGCGGGGAGGGGGCGCGGGGAGGGGGCGCGGGGAGGGGGCGCGGGGAGGGGGCGCGGGGAGGGGGCGCGGGGAGGGGCGCGGGGAGGGGGCGCGGGGAGGGGGCGCGGGGAGGGGGCGCGGGGAGGGGGCGCGGGGAGGGGGCGCGGGGAGGGGGCGCGGGGAGGGGGCGCGGGGAGGGGGCGCGGGGAGGGGGCGCGGGGAGGGGGCGCGGGGAGGGGGCGCGGGGAGGGGGCGCGGGGAGGGGGCGCGGGGAGGGGGCGCGGGGAGGGGGGCGCGGGAGGGGGCGCGGGGAGGGGGCGCGGGGAGGGGGCGCGGGGAGGGGGCGCGGGGAGGGGGCGCGGGGAGGGGCGCGGGGAGGGGGCGCGGGGAGGGGGCGCGGGGAGGGGGCGCGGGGAGGGGGCGCGGGGAGGGGGCGCGGGGAGGGGCGCGGGGAGGGGGCGCGGGGAGGGGCGGGGAGGGGCGGGGAGAGGAGGGGAGAGGAGGGGAGGAGGGGAGGAGGGGAGGAGGGGAGGAGGGGAGGGGAGGGGAGGAGGGGAGGGGAGGGGAGGAGGGGAGGGGAGGAGGGGAGGGGAGGAGGGGAGGGGAGGGGAGGAGGGGAGGGGAGGGAGTAGAGGGGCTAGGGCAGGGGATAGGTTAAGTGGAAGGGGGAAAGGCAAGGGGAAGTGTAAGGGGAATGGTTGAAAATGGGGTGCTTGCTCGTGGAAGGGGAAGGAGGAGGGGTTCAGGCCGTCATGGGATTGTCCATCCCTCTTCACTGCAAGGCCAGATGGTTGTAGACACCTGGCTCGTCTCCATAGTTTGCTCCTTCTCCTGGGAAGAGAAGCATGTGTTAATGACGAACTGTTTCCTGGACCTGACCACGTTGACTGAGGAGGATCCAAATCACTCCCCCCAATCCCCACACTTCAGCCTTTCCATTTCCACTCCTTTTGATCTGGTGTGTGTGAGTAACCCACGATCTTG
Source organism: Narcine bancroftii (assembly GCF_036971445.1). Lineage (NCBI taxonomy): Eukaryota > Metazoa > Chordata > Chondrichthyes > Torpediniformes > Narcinidae > Narcine > Narcine bancroftii. The sequence goes on along the minus strand of NC_091473.1, from coordinate 137,096,536 downwards.
TCTCTTCTTCTCAGGCTCACCATCATCCAAAACCTTGTTCACCACTTCATGGCAGCAAGGTGTTGGACAAATCACGGACTAGTTGAGCCCCTTCAGCTGTTCCATCCGAACCTACCCCACAACAATATAACCCTTCCTTCCCTCACATGAATTTATATTCACGTACCTATCTTCGAGTCTTTTCAATATCCCTATTGTACCAGTTTTGACCATCACCACTTCAACGCATTCCAGGGACCCACTACACTGTTAAAAAAACATATCGCTCTCGTCTCCGCTAAACGTTTCTCCTCTAATCTTATTTAGGAGTCCTCTGGTATTCTTGCCCCAGAATAAATGTGTTGGTTGTCAACCCAATCTGTACCTCTCATCATCTCGTGGGCCTCTATTTCACTCACCTCTCATCCTTCTTTGGTGTCCAGAGAAAAGCCCGAACTCTGCTAACCTTGCCTCATCAGACCTTTTCCAATCCAGCCACCATCCTTGTAAATCTCCTCTGCACTCTCTCCAAAGCTTCCACGTCCATCCTGTCATGAGGCAACCAGGAATGCACGCAACAGCCCAGTGTGGTCTGACTCAAGATTTAGAGTTCTGCAACTTTACTTCTCCGTTCTTGAACTCAATTCCCCTGATTAATGAAGGCCAGCACTCAATACTCCTCCTTAACTAACCTATCAATTTGCGCAGCAACCTTGGGAGATCTATGGAGATGAACCTTAACATTTCTCTGATCTGCCACACTGTTAATAATGCTGCCATTAACCACGAACTCTGCCCTCAAGTACAACCTTCAAAAGTGCATCACTTCACATTTCTCCAGATTGATCACCATCTGCCAATTCTCTATGACAACGTTCTACATTGTCCACAACACCACTACCTTTGATTCATCCGCTGATGTCCTCACCCTTCCACGCCCATCGACATTCATAAAAAAAAACACACAGCAGGGGTCCCAGGACACTGGAGCATTGGCCTCCAGGCATCATATGTTGCATATCATCATATAACCATTTATGGAGTGGAAACAGGCCATGTTCCATCTACTACTACTCTCTCCTTTCTGCAGGCAAATGAATTCTGAATCCAAACAACCAAGGCTCCATGGATTCCATGCCTCAGGACGTACTGAATAAGGCCACTGTGGTGACCTAGCCCAAAACCTCAAAAAAATCCACGTGTAGCACCCTTTTACCTTCCTCAATTTCCTTCATCACCTCCTTGGAAAACTCAATCATGAACATGGGGCGAGCCCTAGGACTGCGGTGTGGAGGCTTCCCTAAACAAGGAAGGCACTGTTCAATGGAGGAGTAACAAGCCTCCACTCATTCTCCAGCCCTGGCCCACACAAAGACAGGAGTGGGGTTCCATTCACAGTCCAGTGACCCATCATCCATCTCAGCCATGTTAACGGCTCCACTCACCAGAAAGTCCCGGACCCTCCAAACTCTCCCTCTTTCCCTTTCCACTGCCCATCACACCCACCGCGCCCTCCTCCAGTCAGAGAGAAACTTTCGCTGTCCTGACCATCTCCCGCTTGCTTCCACCGATCCCCTCATAACCCCCCCTTCTCCACCACCAGCATCCTCCAATCACCTGCCAATGCCATCTCACCCGCCTCCTGTATCAACCAATCACCTGCCAGTCCCCTTTCCCTGTATCCGCAAATATCTAGACTGATATATCTAGGAACCAACTCGGGAGCAGGCCATTTTAGATTGGGTATTATGCAATGATAAGGGGATAATCAACACTCTAGTTGTGCGAGGCCCTTTGGGTAGGAGTGATCACAATATGATCGAATTCTCACTCGACATGGAGAGTGATGAAATTAAAACCGAGACTATGGTCCTGAATTTAAATAAAGGGAATTATGATGGTATGAGACGGGAGTTGAGTAAGATTGATTTCGTGGTTTATGGGGGAGTTGACTGTGGATAGGCGATGGACAGCATTCACAGATCTAATCGAGAAATTGCAAAAATCGTTTATACCGGTTTGGCATAAAAATAAACCAAAAAAGGTGACTCTATATAACCACTTACAGCACAGAACAGGCCAGTTCAGCCCTACTAGTCAAGGCCTTAGCAAATCCCCACCCTCCTAGTCCCAGTGACCAGCACCCGGTCCATACCCCTCTAGTCCCCTCCTATTCATGTAACGATCCAGTCTTTCCTTAAACGTGACCAATGATCCCGCCTCAACCACGTCTGTCGGAAGCTCATTCCACATCCCCACCACCCTTTGCATAATGAAATTTCCCCACATGTTCCCCTTAAAATTTTCCCCCTTCAATCTTCAACCATGCCCTCTCGTTTGAATCTCCCCCACTCTTAATTGAAAAAGCCTATCCACGTTTACTCTGTCTGTCCCTTTTAAAATCTTAAACACCTCTATCAAGTCCCCTCTCAATCTTCTACGCTCCAAAGAAAAAAGCCCCAGTCTGCAATACCTTTCCCTGTAACTCAAACCCTGAAATCCTGTCAACATTCTCGTGAACCTTCTCTGCACTCTCTCTATTTTGTTTATATAACTCCTATAATTTCGTGACCAAAACTGTACATAGTACTCCAAATTTGGCCTCACCAATGCCTTGTACAATTTCATCATAACCTCCCTACTCTTGAATTCAATACTCAAATTTATGAAGGCCAACATTCCAAATGCCTTCTTCACCACACCATCCACCTGAGTATCAGCCTTGAGGTTACTATTTACCAGAACTCCTAAATCCCTTTGTTGCTCTGCAAGCCTCAATTGTCGACCATTCAATGTATATGACCTATTTAAATTTGCCTTTCCAAAATGCAGCACCTCACATTTATCTGTATTAAATTCCATCAGCCATTTCTCAGCCCACACCTCCAGCCTTCCTAAATCACCTTTTAATCTACGGTAATCCACCTCACTGTCCACAACACCACCGACCGTTGTGTCATCCGCAAACTTGCTTATCCAATTCTCCACCCCTACATCCAGATCGTTAATATATATAACAAATAATAGTGGACACAGGACCGAACCCTGAGGAACTCCACTAGTCACCGGCCTCAAATTGGACAAACAATTTTCTACCACGACTCTTTGACACCTCCCATCCAACCATTGCTGAATCCATTTCACTTCCACCTTATTTATACCTAATGCCTCTACCTTTTTTCCTAACCTCCTGTGGGGAACTTTGTCAAAAGCTTTACTAAAGTCCAAATAGACAACATCCACAGCTTTCCCTTCATCAACCATTTTTGTAACCCCCTCGAAGAACTCAAAATGTTTTGTCAAGCATGATCTACCCCTGACAAAACCATGCTGATTACTCCCTCGCAATCCCTGAACCTCCAAATAATTGTAAATACCATCGCTCAGAACACTTTCCATCAACTTGCCCACCACAGATGTCAGACTCACAGGCCTAGAATTCCCAGGTTTACATTTAGACCCTTTCTTAAACAGCGGAACAACATGCACCACCCTCCAATCCTTTGGCACCACCCCCGTGGCCAGTGACATCCTAAATATCTCTGTTAATGGCCCCACTAACCGTCCACTAGTCTCCCTGAGTGTCCTAGGGAATATTTTGTCCGGTCCAGGAGATTTATCCACCTTTATCTTTTTTAACACAACCATCAATACCTACTCGGTTATCCTTATAAGCTTCATGACCTCCCCACGATTCTTCTTTACTTCAACTGGTTCAACATTTTTTTCCTGAGTGAATACCGAGGCAAAGAAATCATTCAAAATTTGCCCCATTTCCTCTGACTTCTCACTCAGCCTACCCTCGCTATCTACAAGGGGACCAATTTTATCCCTCACTAATCTTTTACTTTTAATGTACTTATAGAAACCCTTTGAATTTATTTTTACTCTGTCAGCCAAAACCTCTTCATGCCTTTTTTTGGCCTTCTAATTTCTTTCTTAAGATTCCTTCTACACTCCTTGTAGTCCTCCTTCAACTTCTCAGCTCCCTGCTCTTTATACCTCTTGTACACCTCCCTTTTTCTCCTAACCAAATTTCCAATATTCCTCGAAAACCAAGCCTCCCTCTGACTTCCAGCCTTTCCTTTGATCCACACTGTAAAATAACTACGCTGTACCCTCAAAATTTCTTATTTGTATATCCTCCATTTTTCATTTACATCCATACCTGAAAATATCCTGTCCTGCTCAATACGCCCAATATCCCTTCTTATTCCTTCGAAATTTGCTCTTTTCCAATCCAGAACCTCAACTGATCTATCACATCTAAAACAAATGTATCCAGGAATATTAAGATGCCAGTTGCAATATCGTGACCCCAAGTATCTGTCCATGCTCTCAGCTCATCTACCTTGTTCACTATGCTTCTTGCATTAAAATATATGCATCTCAGAGAATGACCCTCACATATATTCTCTTTTTTACCTTCTACCCTAATCTCCATCCTACCTTTCTTATCTTTTTTATTCCTAGCTAGGTGGCCATACTCCCTGGACACTGCTCTCACACTCTGTTCCCGACCCCCCTGCCAAACTCGTTTAAACCTTCCCCCACAGCTCTAGCAAATCTGCTTGCCAGCACATTGGTCCCCCTCCAGTTCAAGTGGAGTCCGTCCCTCTTGTAACAGTTCCGACATTCCCCAGAAGAGATCCCAATGATCCAGAAATCTTATCCCTTTCACCCTGCATCATCTCTTTAGCCACGCATTCAACCTCCACATCCTCCTATTTCTACCCTCACTAGCTTGTGGCACGGGCAGCAATCCAGAGATTACTACCTTGGAGGTCCTGTTTTTTAACTTCCTACCTAATTCCACATAATCCTGGTTCAGGACCTCATCCCCACTTCTAACTAAGTCATTGTTCCCCACATGGACCACGACTTCTGGCTGTTCTCCTTCCCCTTGCAGAATGCAATGTACTCGATCAGAGATATCCCTGACCCTGGCACCAGGGAGGCAACATACCAACCTGGATCCCCGATCTCATCCCACAAACCTTCTATCTGTCCCTCTGACTATTGAATCCCCAACTACAAGAATCCTATCCTTATCCTTCTTTCCGATCTGAACCTCAGGGGCAGCCCCTGTGCCAGCGACCTGACACCCACGAATCATCCCTGATAGGCTGTTCAACCCAGCAGTATCCAAAGCCAAATACATGTTGCTGAGGGGCACTTCCACAGGGGTACTCTGCACTGGCGCTCTCCCTCCTTTCCTCACAGTCACCCAATTCCCTGACTCCTGCCTTCTAGGGGTGACTGTCTCCCTGTAACTCCTCTCTATCACTGCCTCTGCTTCCCTTATGATCCTCAGTTCATCCATTTGCAGCTCAAGCTCCCGAACACGGTCACTCATTATATACAATAGGATGCACCTTTTGCAGATGAAGTCATCAGGAACAGCTGTGCAGTCTCTGATTTCCAACATCCCACAATTGGAACACTTAACTACCCCAACTGACTCCATTTCCTCCTTTCTTACTATAACACCCTTGACTAATAAGTTACTTCTTAGCCCCTGCTCACCGAAGTCCCTCGAGCCAAAGTCCCTACTCCTTCACTGGGCCACTCCTCGAGCCAAAGTCCCCACTCCTTCACTGGGCCACTCACTCACTTCGACGCTCCACGCTGGCAGCTCCCTCCTTTTCTACTCCTTTTATTAGCCCCTTACCAATTAACCCCAATTAACTCCCGGCTCCTCCTCCTCCTCCTCTCACCTGACACCAGGCACTGACTCACTGTCTCCTCCGACCCCAAGTCTGACCTGACCGTGGATAACAAGGGAAATTGGAGACAGTATTAGGTCCAAAGAGAGAGCATATCCATTGGCCAAAAAAATTACCACAGCCAAACAGTGGGAGCAGTTCAAGATGCATCAAAGGAGGACAAAGGGATTAATCAAGAGAGCAAAAATAAATTACGAAAGTAAGCTTGCAGCAAATATAAAAACCGACTGCAAAAGCTTTTATAAATATGTCAAGAGGAAAAGATTGGTGAAATCCAGAGTAGGTCCTTTGCAGTCGGAATCAGGGAATATCTAATGGGGAATAAGGAAATGGCAGACCAATTAAAATCTTACTTTAGTTCTATTTTTACAAGAGAGGATACAAATAACCTCCCAAGGATGTTGGGAAACATAGAGACTAATGCAAGTGAGGAACTGAAAGAAATCAGTATCTCTAAGGACATGGCCTTGGGGAAATTGATGGGACTGAACGCAGATAAATCCCAAGGGCCCGATAATCTACATCCTAGGGTACTTAAGGAAGTGAACATTCAGATAGCAGATGCTTTAAGAATTATTTTCCAGAACTCAATAGACTCAGGATCAGTACCCATGGATTGGAGGGTAGCTAATGTTACCCAACTATTTAAAAATTGGAATAGAGAAAACGCAGGGAATTATAGGGCTGTGAGCCTGACATCAGTAGTGGGCAAAATGATGGAATCCATTATTAAGGATGTAATAGCGGAGCATATGACTAGCAGAGAAGGGATCGGACGGAGTCAACATGGACTTACAAAAGGTAAATCGCGCTAAACAAATCTATTGGAAATCTTCGAGATTGTGACAGGTAAAATAAATGGGGGAGAGCCAGTGGATGTGGTCTACCTGGACTTCCAAAAGGCCTTCGATAAGGTCCCGCATAAACCACTGGCTTCCAAAATCAAGGCTCATGGGATTGGGGGCAAAGTATTGATGTGGTTGTGAACTGTCTGGCAGGTAGAAGACAGAGAGTTGGGATAAATGGCTCGTTTTCTGAGTGGCAGGCGGTGACCAGTGGGGTGCCACGGGGATCTGTACTGGGACCCCAGCTGTTCACAATTTACATTAATGATTCAGATAAGGGGATTGGATGTAATATCTCCAAATTTGCAGATGACACTAAGCTAGGAGGGGTTGTGTGCACGGAAGAGGAGGTCAGGAAGCTCCAGTGTTATTTGGATAAATTGAGGGACTGGGCAGATCCATGGCAAATGCACTACAATGTGGATAAATGTGAGGTGATCCACTTTGGTGATACAAACCGCAGGGCAGATTACTATTTGAATGGCAATAGATTAAGAGATGGGGAAGTGCAGAGAGACCTAGGGGTACTTGTACACCAGTCTCTGAAGGCGAGCATGCAAGTACAGCAGGCAGTTAAAAAGGCAAATGCTATGTTGGCCTTCATATAAAGAGTGTTTGAGTATAGGAACAAGGATACCTTACTGCAGCTGTACAGGGCCTTGGTGAGACCCCACCTGGAGTATTGTGTGCAGTTTTGGTCACCTTATCTAAGGAAGGAAGTTCTTGCAATGGAGGGAGTGCAGAGGCGATTCACCAGGCTGATACCTGGAATGGCAGGAATGACTTATGAGGAAAGATTGCGCAAATTGGGATTGTACTCGCTGGAGTTTAGAAGATTGAGAGGGGATCTCATAGAGACATATAAAATTCTGGCAGGACAGGACAGAATGGATGCAGATTGGATGTTTCCAAGGATGGGAAAATCCAGAACCCGGGGCCATGTTTTGAGGATAATAGGCAAACCATTTAGGGCCGAGATGAGGACGAATTTCTTTACCCAAAGGGTGGTGAATCTGTGGAATTCATTGCCACCCAGGGCAGTAGAGGCAGGTTCATTAAATATATTTAAGAGGGAATTAGATCTATTTCTTCAGTATAAGTGTATTAAAGGTTACGAAGAGAAGGCGGGGACGGGGTACTGAACTTAAAGATCAGCCATGATTTTGTTGAATGGCGGAGCAGGCTCGAAGGGTCGAATGACCTACTCCTGCTCCGATGTTTCTATGTTTCTATCCTGACAGTTCCCTTCCCCTTCCACCTGTCTTCACCAAGCACCTCGCTTTTCCTTTCCAACATATATCCACCAATCAGCTCTCTCACCCTCTCCCACCTTCTGCTGCAGGTCTCATCTGGACGGGCAGGACTTGGTGAAGGGTAGGGTGAGGTTGGGTCTGACCCACCCCACCACTCCTGACTCAACATTGCTTACCTTGATCATCTTCACCAGCTGCTCCACCCCACTGTCCCTGGGGAAGATGAGCTGTCCCAATAACAGCTCAGCCAACACACAGCCAGCTGAATAGATATCTGCAAGAGAGGGAAGGCCTGGAGTCAATGTCACAGGGTACCGAGGTTCGTGAGAGATGGTGGAGTTGAGTGTGGGTACTGTCCCATTGAACAACCCGGGGTCAGACACAGGGTGAAGCTCTGAGATGTGCAGAGCAACAAAGACAGTACCCCGCTTCCGCATGCTCTCCGTAACCTTCAATACCCTTATACATAAGAAATAGATCTAATTCCCTCTTAAATATATTTAATGACACACTCTGAGGCACCTCACCCTCCCTCTCCCTAGTACTTCTTACCCTATATAACCATATAACCACTTACAACACAGAACAGGCCAGTTCGGCCCTACTAGTCCATGCCGTAGCAAATCCCCACCCTCCTAGTCCCACTGACCAGCATCCGGTCCATACCCCTCCAGTCCTCTCCTATCCATGTAATGATCCAGTCTTTCCTTAAACGTAACCAATGATCCCGCCTCAACCACGTCTATAGGAAGCTCATTCCACATCCCCACAACCCTCTGCGTAAAGAATTTTCCACTCATGTTCCCCGTATAATTATCCTTCAATCTTAAACCGTCCTCGAGTTTGAATCTCCCACTTTCTTAATTGAAAAAGCCTATCCACATTTACTCTGTCTGTCCCTTTTAAAATCTTAAACACCTCTATGAAGTCGCCCCTCAATCTTCTACGCTCCAGAGACCAAAGCCCCAGTTTGCACAACCTTTCCCTGTAAATCAAACCTTGAAATCCTGTCAACATTCTCATGAACCTTCTCTGCACTCTCTCTATTTTGTTTATATCTTTCCTATAATTTGGTGACCAAAACTGTACACAGTACTCCAAATTTGGCCTCACCAATGCCTTGTACAATTTCACCATAACCTCCCTACTCTTGAATTCAATACTCCAATTTATGAAGGCCAACATTCCAAATGACTTCTTCACCACACCATCTACCTGAATATCAGCCTTTGAGGGTACTATTTACCATAACTCCTAAATCCCTTTGTTGCTCTGCACGCCTCAATTGTCGACCATTCAATGTATATGACCTATTTAAATTTGCCTTTCCAAAATGCAGCACCTCACATTTATCTGATTTAAATTCCATCAGCCATTTCTCAGCCCACACCTCCAGCCTTCCTAAATCACCTTTTAATCTACGGTAATCTACCTCACTGTCCACAACACCACCGACCTTTGTGTCATCCGCAAACTTGCTTATCCAATTCTCCACCCCTACATCCAGATCGTTTATATATATAACAAATAATAGTGGACCCAGGATAGAACCCTGAGGAACTCCACTAGTCACCGGCCTCCAATTGGACAAACAATTTTCTACCACGACTCTCTGACACCTCCCATCCAACCATTGCTGAATCCATTTCACTACCACCTTCTTTATACTTTATGCCTCTACCTTTCTTCCTAACCTCCTGTGGGGAACTTTTTCAAAAGCTTTACTAAAGTCCAAATAGACAACATCCACAACTTTCCCTTCATCAAACTTTTCTGTAACCCCCTCGAAGAACTCAAAATGTTTTGTCAAGCATGATCTACCCCTGACAAAACCATGCTGATTACTCCCTATCAATCCCTGTACCTCCAAAAATTTGTAAATACCATCCCTCAGAACACTTTCCATCAACTTGCCCATCACAGACGTCAGACATACAGGCCTATAATTCCAAGGTTTGCATTTGGACCCTTTCTTAAACAGAGGAACAACATGCGCCACCCTCCAATCCTTTGGCACCACCCCCGTGGCCAGTGACATCCTAAATATCTCTGTTAATGGCCCCACTAACCGTCCACTAGCCTCACTGAGTGTCCTAGGGAATATTTTGTCCGGTCCGGGAGATTTATCCACCTTTATCTTTTTTAACACAGCCATCACTACCTCCTCGGTTATCCATATATGCTTCATGACGACCCCACTATTCTTCTTAACTTCAACTGGTTCAACATTTTTTTCCTGAGTGAATACCGAGGCAAAGAAATCATTCAAAATTTTCCCCATTTCCTCTGACTTGTCACTCAGCCTACTCTCGCTATCTACAAGGGGACCAATTTTATCCCTCACTAATCTTTTACTTTTAATGTACTTATAGAAACCCTTTGGATTTATTTTTACTCTGTCAGCCAAAACCTCTTCATGCCTTTTTTTGGCCTTTCTAATTTTTTTCTTAAGGTTCCTTCTACACTCCTTGTAGTCCTCCTTCAACTTCTCAGCTCCCTGCTCTTTATACCTCTTGTACACCTCCCTTTTTCTCCTAACCAAATTTCCAATATTCCTCAAAAACCAAGCCTCCCTATGACTTCCAGCCTTTCCTTTGATCCACACTGGGACATAACTACTCTGTACCCTCAAAATTTCTTATTTGAATATCCTCCATTTTTCATTAACATCCTTACCTGAAAATATCCTGTCCCACTCAATACTCCCCAAATCCCTTCTTATTCCTTCGAAATTTGCTCTTTTCCAATCCAGAACCTCAACTGATCTATCACATCTAAAACAAATGTATCCAGGAATATTAAGGTGCCAGTTGCAATATCATGACCCCAAGTATCTGTCCATGCTCTCAGCTCATCTACCTTGTTCACTTTGCTTCTTGCATTAAAATATATGCATCTCAGAGAATGACCCTCACATATATTCTCTTTTTTACATTCTACCCTTATCTCCATCCTACCTTTCTTATCTTTTTTATTCCTATCTAGGGGGCCATACTCCCTGGACACTGCTTTCACACTCTGTTCCCCACCCCCCTGCCAAACTAGTTTAAAACCATCCCCCACAGCTCTAGCAAATCTGCTTGCCAGCACATTGGTCCCCCTGCAGTTCAAGTGGAGTCCGTCCCTCTTTTACAGGTCTGACCTTCCCCAGAAGAGATCCCAATGATCCAGAAATCTTATCCCTTGCCCCCTGCACAATCTCATTAGCCACGCATTCATCGTCCACATCCTCCTATTTCTACCCTCACTAGCTCGTGGCACGGGCAGCAATCCAGACATTACGACCTTGGAGATCCTGTTTTTTAACTTCCTACCAAATTCTACATAATCCTGTTTCAGGACCACATCCCCACTTTTAACTAAGTCATAGGTCCCCACATGGACCACGACTTCTGGCTGTTCTCCTTCCCCTTGCAGAATTCTATGTTGTCGATAAGAGATATCCCTGACCCTGGCACCAGGGAGGCAACATACCAACCTGGATCCCCGATCTCATCCCACAAACCTTCTATCTGTCCCTCTGACTAATGAATCCCCAACTACAAGAATCCTATCCTTATCCTTCTTTCACTTCTGAATCTCAGGGGAAGCCCCTGTGTCAGACACCTGACCCCCATGACTCGTCCCTGATAAGCTGTTCCCCCCAGCAGTATCCAAAGCCAAATAAATGTTGCTGAAGGGCAATTCCACAGGGGTACTCTGCACTAGCGCTCTCCCTCCTTTCCTCACAGTCACCCAATTCCCTGACTCCTGCCTTCTAGGGGTGACTGTCTCCCTGAAACTCCTCTCTATCATGCCTTTGCTTCCCTTATGATCCTCAGTTCATCCATTTGCAGCTCAAGCTCCCCAACACGGTCACTCATTATATACAATTGGATGCACCTTTTGCACATGTAGTCGTCAGGAACAGCTGTGCAGTCTCTGATTTCCAACATCCCACAATTGGAGCACTTAACTACCCCAACTGACTCCATTTCCTCCGTTCTTACTATAATACCCTTGACTAATAAGTTCCTTCTTAGCCCCTGCTCACCGAAGTCCCTCAAGCCAAAGTCCCCACTCCTTCACTGGGCTACTCCTCTAGCCAATGTCCCCACTCCTTCACTGGGCCACTCCTCGAGCCAAAGTCCCCACTCCTTCACTGGGCCACTCCTCGAGCCAAAGTCCCCACTCCTTCACTGGGCCACTCCTCGAGCCAAAGTCCCCACTCCTTCACTGGGCCGCTCCTTGAGCCAAAGTCCCCACTCCTTCACTGGGCCACTCCTCGAGCCAAAGTCCCCACTCCTTCACTGGGACACTCCTCGAGCCAAAGTCCCTACTCCTTCACTGGGCCACTCCTCGAGCCAAAGTCCCCACTCCTTCACTGGGCCACTCCTCGAGCCAAAGTCCCCACTCCTTCACTGGGCCACTCCTCGAGCCAAAGTCCCCACTCCTTCACTGGGCCACTCCTCGAGCCAAAGTCCCCACTCCTTCACTGGGCCACTCGTCGAGCCAAAGTCCCCACTCCTTCACTGGGCCATTCACTCACTTCGACGCTCCACGCTGGCCGCTCCCTCCTTTTCTACTCCTTTTATTAGCCCCTTACCAATTAACCCCAATTAACTCCAAGCTCCTCCTTCTCCTCCTCTCACCCGACACAAGGCACTGACTCACTGTTTCCTCCAACCCCGAGTCGGACCTGCCTGAGCCCAAGTCCCGGTAAGTGCAGCTTTTATTTGACTCACCCTCTAATTCTGTCTCTTGGCTCCTCCTCCTCTCACCTGACACCAGGCACTGACTCACTGTCTCCTCCGACCCCAAGTCTGACCTGACCGTGGATAAGAAGGGAAATTGGAGACAGTATTAGGTCCAAAGAGAGAGCATATCAATTGGCCAAAAAAATTACCTCAACTGAAGACTGGGATCAGTTCAAGATGCATCAAAGGAGGACAAAGGGATTAATCAAGAGAGCAAAAATAAATTATGAATGGAAGCTAGCGGAAAATGTAAAAACCGACTGCAAAAGCTTTTATAAATATGTCAAGAGGAAAAGATTGGTGAAATCCAGAGTAGGTCCTTTGCAGTCGGAATCAGGGGAATATATAATTGGGAATAAGGAAATGGCAGACCAATTAAATTCTTAATTTAGTTCTGTTTTTACAAGAGACGATACAAATAACCTCCCAAGGATGTTGGGAAACATAGAGACTAATGCAAGGGAGGAACTGAAAGAAATCAGTATATCTAAGGACATGGTCTTGGGGAAATTGATGGGATTGAAGGCCAATAAATCCCAAGGTCCTTATAATCTACATCTTAGGGTACTTAAGGAAGTGGCCATTCAGATAGCAGATGCTTTAAGAATTATTTTCCAGAACTCAATAGACTCAGGATCAGTACCCATGAATTGGAGGGTAGCTAATGTTACCCCACTATTTAAAAATTGGGGTAGAGAAAAAGCGGGGAATTATATGCCGGTGAGCCTGACATCAGTAGTGGGCAAAATGATGGAATCCATTATTAAGGATGTAATAGCGGAGCATATGACTAGCAGAGAAGGGATCGGAGGGAGTCAACATGGATTTACAAAAGGTAAATCGTGCTTGACAAATCTATTGGAATTCTTTGAGATGGTGACAGGTAAAATAAATGGGGGAGAGCCAGGGGATGTGGTCTACCGGGACTTCCAAAATTCCTTCGATAAGTTCCCACATAAATGACTGGCTTCCAAAATCAAGGCTCATGCGATTGGGGGCAAAGTATTGATGTGGATTGAGAACTGTCTGGCAGGTAGAAGACAGAGAGTTGGAATAAATGGCTCGTTTTCTGAGTGGCAGGCGGAGACCAGTGGGGTTCCACAGGGATCTGTACTGGAAACCCAGCTGTTCACAATTTACATTAATGATCAGGATGAGGGGATTGGATGTAATATCTCCAAATTTACAGATGACATTAAGCTAGGAGGGGTTGTGTGCACGGAAGAGGGAGTCAGGAAGCTCCAGTGTGATTTGGATAAATTGAGGGACTGGGCAGATCCATGGCAAATGCACTACAATGTGGATAAATGTGAGGTGATCCACTTTGGTGATACAAACCGCAGGGCAGATTACTATTTGAATGGCAATAGATTAAGAGATGGGGAAGTGCAGAGAGACCTAGGGGCACTTGTACACCAGTCTCTGAAGGCGAGCATGCAGGTAGTGCAGGCGGTTAAAAAGGCAAATGGTATTTTGTCCTTCATATAAAGAGTGTTTGAGTATAGGAACAAGGATACCTTACGTTAGCTGTACAGGGCCTTGGTGAGACCCCACCTGGAGTATTGTGTGCACTTTTGGTCACCTTATCTAAGGAAGGAAGTTCTTGCAATGGAGGGAGTGCAGAGGTGATTCACCAGGCTGATACCTGGAATGGCAGGAATGACGTATGAGGAAAGATTGCGCAAATTGGGATTGTACTCGCTGGAGTTTAGAAGATTGAGAGGGGATCTCATAGAGACATATAAAATTCTGGCAGGACTGGACAGAATGGATGCAGATGGGATGTTCCCAAGGATGGGAAAATCCAGAACCCGGGGCCATGTTTTGAGGATAATAGGCAAACCATTTAGGGCCGAGATGAGGACGAATTTCTTTACCCAAAGGGTGGTGAATCTGTGGAATTCATTGCCACCCAGGGCAGTAGAGGCAGGTTCATTAAATATATTTAAGAGGGAATTAGATCTATTTCTTCAGTATAAGTGTATTAAAGGTTACGAAGAGAAGGCGGGGACGGGGTACTGAACTTAAAGATCAGCCATGATTTTGTTGAATGGCGGAGCAGGCTCGAAGGGTCGAATGACCTACTCCTGCTCCGATGTTTCTATGTTTCTATCCTGACAGTTCCCTTCCCCTTCCACCTGTCTTCACCAAGCACCTCGCTTTTCCTTTCCCTCATATATCCACCAATCAGCTCTCTCACCCTCTCCCACCTTCTGCTGCAGGTCTCATCTGGACGGGCAGGACTGGGTGAAGGGTAGGGTGAGGTTGGGTCTGACCCACCCCACCACTCCTGACTCAACATTGCTTACCTTGATCATCTTCACCAGCTGCTCCACCCCACTGTCCCTGGGGAAGATGAGCTGTCCCAATAACAGCTCAGCCAACACACAGCCAGCTGAATAGATATCTGCAAGAGAGGGAAGGCCTGGAGTCAATGTCACAGGGTACCGAGGTTCGTGAGAGATGGTGGAGTTGAGTGTGGGTACTGTCCCATTGAACAACCCGGGGTCAGACACAGGGTGAAGCTCTGAGATGTGCAGAGCAACAAAGACAGTACCCCGCTTCCGCATGCTCTCCGTAACCTTCAATACCCTTATACATAAGAAATAGATCTAATTCCCTCTTAAATATATTTAATGACACACTCTGAGGCACCTCACCCTCCCTCTCCCTAGTACTTCTTACCCTATATAACCATATAACCACTTACAACACAGAACAGGCCAGTTCGGCCCTACTAGTCCATGCCGTAGCAAATCCCCACCCTCCTAGTCCCACTGACCAGCATCCGGTCCATACCCCTCCAGTCCTCTCCTATCCATGTAATGATCCAGTCTTTCCTTAAACGTAACCAATGATCCCGCCTCAACCACGTCTATAGGAAGCTCATTCCACATCCCCACAACCCTCTGCGTAAAGAATTTTCCACTCATGTTCCCCGTATAATTATCCTTCAATCTTAAACCGTCCTCGAGTTTGAATCTCCCACTTTCTTAATTGAAAAAGCCTATCCACATTTACTCTGTCTGTCCCTTTTAAAATCTTAAACACCTCTATGAAGTCGCCCCTCAATCTTCTACGCTCCAGAGACAAAAGCCCCAGTTTGCACAACCTTTCCCTGTAAATCAAACCTTGAAATCCTGTCAACATTCTCATGAACCTTCTCTGCACTCTCTCTATTTTGTTTATATCTTTCCTATAATTTGGTGACCAAAACTGTACACAGTACTCCAAATTTGGCCTCACCAATGCCTTGTACAATTTCACCATAACCTCCCTACTCTTGAATTCAATACTCCAATTTATGAAGGCCAACATTCCAAATGACTTCTTCACCACACCATCTACCTGAATATCAGCCTTTGAGGGTACTATTTACCATAACTCTAAATCCCTTTGTTGCTCTGCACGCCTCAATTGTCGACCATTCAATGTATATGACCTATTTAAATTTGCCTTTCCAAAATGCAGCACCTCACATTTATCTGATTTAAATTCCATCAGCCATTTCTCAGCCCACACCTCCAGCCTTCCTAAATCACCTTTTAATCTACGGTAATCTACCTCACTGTCCACAACACCACCGACCTTTGTGTCATCCGCAAACTTGCTTATACAATTCTCCACCCCTACATCCAGATCGTTTATATATATAACAAATAATAGTGGACCCAGGATAGAACCCTGAGCGACTCCACTAGTCACCGGCCTCCAATTGGACAAACAATTTTCTACCACGACTCTCTGACACCTCCCATCCAACCATTGCTGAATCCATTTCACTACCACCTTCTTTATACTTTATGCCTCTACCTTTCTTCCTAACCTCCTGTGGGGAACTTTTTCAAAAGCTTTACTAAAGTCCAAATAGACAACATCCACAACTTTCCCTTCATCAAACTTTTCTGTAACCCCCTCGAAGAACTCAAAATGTTTTGTCAAGCATGATCTACCCCTGACAAAACCATGCTGATTACTCCCTATCAATCCCTGTACCTCCAAAAATTTGTAAATACCATCCCTCAGAACACTTTCCATCAACTTGCCCATCACAGACGTCAGACATACAGGCCTATAATTCCTAGGTTTGCATTTGGACCCTTTCTTAAACAGAGGAACAACATGCGCCACCCTCCAATCCTTTGGCACCACCCCCGTGGCCAGTGACATCCTAAATATCTCTGTTAATGGCCCCACTAACCGTCCACTAGCCTCACTGAGTGTCCTAGGGAATATTTTGTCCGGTCCGGGAGATTTATCCACCTTTATCTTTTTTAACACAGCCATCACTACCTCCTCGGTTATCCATATATGCTTCATGACGACCCCACTATTCTTCTTAACTTCAACTGGTTCAACATTTTTTTCCTGAGTGAATACCGAGGCAAAGAAATCATTCAAAATTTCCCCCATTTCCTCTGACTTCTCACTCAGCCTACTCTCGCTATCTACAAGGGGACCAATTTTATCCCTCACTAATCTTTTACTTTTAATGTACTTATAGAAACCCTTTGGATTTATTTTTACTCTGTCAGCCAAAACCTCTTCATGCCTTTTTTTGGCCTTTCTAATTTTTTTCTTAAGATTCCTTCTACACTCCTTGTAGTCCTCCTTCAACTTCTCAGCTCCCTGCTCTTTATACCTCTTGTACACCTCCCTTTTTCTCCTAACCAAATTTCCAATATTCCTCAAAAACCAAGCCTCCCTATGACTTCCAGCCTTTCCTTTGATCCACACTGGGACATAACTACTCTGTACCCTCAAAATTTCTTATTTGAATATCCTCCATTTTTCATTAACATCCTTACCTGAAAATATCCTGTCCCACTCAATACTCCCCAAATCCCTTCTTATTCCTTCGAAATTTGCTCTTTTCCAATCCAGAACCTCAACTGATCTATCACATCTAAAACAAATGTATCCAGGAATATTAAGGTGCCAGTTGCAATATCATGACCCCAAGTATCTGTCCATGCTCTCAGCTCATCTACCTTGTTCACTTTGCTTCTTGCATTAAAATATATGCATCTCAGAGAATGACCCTCACATATATTCTCTTTTTTACATTCTACCCTTATCTCCATCCTACCTTTCTTATCTTTTTTATTCCTATCTAGGAGGCCATACTCCCTGGACACTGCTTTCACACTCTGTTCCCCACCCCCCTGCCAAACTAGTTTAAACCATCCCCCACAGCTCTAGCAAATCTGCTTGCCAGCACATTGGTCCCCCTGCAGTTCAAGTGGAGTCCGTCCCTCTTTTACAGGTCCGACCTTCCCCAGAAGAGATCCCAATGATCCAGAAATCTTATCCCTTGCCCCCTGCACAATCTCATTAGCCACGCATTCATCGTCCACATCCTCCTATTTCTACCCTCACTAGCTCGTGGCACGGGCAGCAATCCAGAAATTACTACCTTGGAGGTCCTGTTTTTTAACTTCCTACCAAATTCTACATAATCCTGTTTCAGGACCACATCCCCACTTTTAACTAAGTCATAGGTCCCCACATGGACCACGACTTCCGGCTGTTCTCCTTCCCCTTGCAGAATGCAATGTACTCGATCAGAGATATCCCTGACCCTGGCACCAGGGAGGCAACATACCAACCTGGATCCCCGATCTCATCCCACAAACCTTCTATCTGTCCCTCTGACTAATGAGGGACAACACATTGTTGCCATTCATCGTTGAATGGCAGAGCAGGCTCGAAGGGTCGAATGACCTACTCCTGCTCCTATGTTTCTATATTTCTATCCTGACAGTTCCCTCACCCTTCCACCTGTATTCACCAAGCACCTCGCATGTCACTTCCCACATATATCCACCAATCAGCTCTCTCACCCTCTCCCACCTTCTGCTGCGGGTCTCATCTGGACGGGCAGGTCTGGGTGTAGGGTAGGGTGAGGTTGGGTCTGACCCACCCCCAGCACTCCTGATTCAACATTGCTTACCTTGGTCGTCTGCACCAGCTGCTCCACCCCACTGTCCCTGGGGAAGATTAGCTGTCCCAATAACAGCTCAGCCAACACACAGCCAGCTGAATAGATATCTGCAAGAGAGGGAAGGCCTGGAGTCAATGTCACAGGGTGCCGAGGGACGTGAGAGATGGTGTAGTTGAGTGTGGGGACTGTCCAATTGAACAACCCGGGGGGGTGAGACACAGGGTGAAGCTCCCTCTGCACCGTCATATCACACACTCTAATGCACATCACCCTCCCTTGCCCTGGTACCTCTCCCTCCCTCTCCATAGTCCTTCATACCCTATATAACCATATAACCCCTTACAGCACAGAACAGGCCAGTTCAGCACTACTAGTCCATGCCATAACAAATCCCCACCCTCCTAGTCCCACTGAGCAGCGCCTGGTCCATACCCCTACAATCCTCTCCTATCCATGTAACTATCTAGACTTTCCTTAAATGTAACCAATGATCCAGCACCAACTCCGGCTCTGTCTGGGGAAATAGGTCAAATTTCTTCCAAAGTCTCCCCCAATCTTAATTGAAATAGCCTATCCACGTTTACTCTGTCTGTCCCTTTTAAAAACTTAAACACCTCTATCAAGTCCCCTCTCAATCTTATACACTCCAGAGAATAAAGCCCCAGTCTGCATAACCTTTCCCTGTAACTCAGACCCTGAAATCCTGTCAACATTCTCGTGAACCTTCTCTGCACTCTCTCTATTTTGTTTATTTCTTTCCTATAATTTTGTGACCAAAATTGTACACAGTACTCCAAATATGGCCTTACCAATGCCTTGTACAATTTCATCATAACCTCCCTACTCTTGAATTCAATACTCCGATTTATGAAGGCCAACATTCCAAATGCCTTCGTCACCACACCTTCTATCTGAGTATCAGCCCTGAGGGTACTATTTACCATCACTCCTAAATCCCTTTGTTGCTCTGCACATCTCAATAGCCTACCATTTAATGTATTTGACCTATTTAGATTTGCTTCCACTCTCTGGCACCTCTATCTCTGGCACCTCTCTCATCCTCCACCTCTCTGGCACCTCTTTCTCTGGCATATCCCTCATCCCTCTCTATGTCACATCTCTCCCTCGGATAACTCTGCCTCAATCTATCTCTTTCCACCTTGGATGAAGCTTTCTCTATTTTACATGAGTACACTCAACACGCACCCCTCCCTCCCTATTTGGGACATCACCATCTCAGTCATCATGGGATACTCTCTCCATCTCAATCTCTATGCCCAACACCCCCCAACCCGTGACATCAACTTCTTCCCTACGGGATAACCCTCTCTCTCTGTGCTGGACAGTTCTGCCTTTTTGCCTCAAGTGACAGGGCTGCCTTCCTAAACTCTGGTTTATTACTCACCGATATTCGAGATGTCGTCAGGAGCTCTAAAGATGAGCTCTGGTGCTCGATAATACTGGGGCCAATCAAATCTATGTGGTGGAAAGCAGGGGTGGATCAATCGAAAATAGCACCTATGGCAGTGGTGGCCATCCTCTTGCAAGAGCAGGGCTTGATGGTGGCCATATTATCTATACAGATCGAGAGGAAATACTGAGCGTTTGTGTTCTTTGTACCTTTGATAGTGCCCCCACCCCCACACATCCAGTGCCGGCCAAGTCATCCCACCCCCCCAACAACACACCGTTAAACTGTCGGAAATCCATGCCTGGGGGTCGATGAGGGATCAAACGTTCCATGAAGGGGTTGATGGTCTAAAAAATTTGGGGATGTCCTTGAGACACACCAAGAGTCATAGCCTCCAGTCAGAGAGCCAGTCATCCACAACCACCCTCTGGTTTCTCCCACAAAGATAATGCTGAAACCAATTTACGCATCACCTGAAATACCAAGCAACTGAACCTTCCTCCCATGTGGGAACATCTTAAATGCTTTACTCAAGTCCATGTAGACAAGTCTTTTCTTCATCAATGTTCCTAGTATGTGCACAAAGCCGTGTTGGCTGGTCCTTATTTGTCCCTAACTGTCAAAATACTTCTATATCCAATCTCTTAGAGCACCTTCTAATGACTTGTTTACTCCTGATTTTAGGCTCACCGGCCTATCATTTCCTAGGTTATTTTTGGAGCCTCTTTTTAAACAACGGGACAAGATGAGCTCCCCTCCAATCCTCTGGCACCTCACCTGTGGCTAAGGATGTTATTATATCTATCTGCCAGGGCGTTTGCAATTTCTGCCCCAGCCTCCCTCAAATTCCAAGGCAACTGGGGATTTATCCCCCTTTATTCACTTTAATACTACAAGCACTTCCTCCTCTTTATCTAGGTTCCCTGACCTCACTGCTCCCCTAGACTCTGTGCCAGTTTCCTGAATAAAAAGAGATTTAAGAAAAATCTAGAAGATCTCCCCCATCTCTTGTAGCTTCATACATAAGTGATCACACTGATCTACAAGAGGACCAATTTTGTCCCTCCAGATTTCCCTATTAATTTGGTCCTGCATTTTTTAATCCTCCTCTCAAGATCCTCATTTGCTCCTTGTTGCCTGTACCAGCTGTACACCACTCTCTTCTTTGGAAAATCAAGGTTCCCTCTGCGTCCTAACTTTGCCTTTAATCTTCACATGCAGACCTTGTGTTTCCACTTTGAAAGCCTCCCACTGACTGAACTCATTTGCCTGAGAACAACCTGTCCCAATCCATGCATTCTAGACCCTTTCTCATTTCCTCAAACTTTCGCTTTCTCCAATTTAGAATCTCAACCCGAAGACCAGACCAATCCATCTCCATAATAAACTTGAAACAAATGGCCTGATCATCACTGGACCCAAAATATTCCCCTCCATATATATATGTCCCGTCTTGTCTTGTTTGACAATAGGTGATCCAGTACTGCATTCTCTCTGGTTGGTACCTCTATATATCGATTGAAAAACTTTCCTGGACACATTTGACAGACTCCAAGCCATCAGTCCCAGTCAATATGTGGAAAGTTCAAATCTACTATTCCACCCTTATGTTTGGAGCATAGGAACATAGTAAGTAGGAACAGGAGTAGGCCAAAAATGGCCCATCAATCCTGCTCCACCATTCAATACGATCATGGCTGATCCAATTTATGACCCAACTCCACCTACCTGCCTTCTCCCCATATCCCCTAATTCCTCTATCATTTAAAAATTTATCTACCTGAATTTTAAATATCTTTAATGAGGCAGCCTCAACCACTTCCCTGGTTAGAGCATTCCAAACATGCACTGCACTCTGGGAAAAACTATTTTTCCTCATCTCTGTGCTAAATCTACTCCCCCGAATCTTGAGGCTGTGTTCTCTCATTTTAGTTTCCCCAGCCAGCTCAAAAAACCTTCCTACATCTATCCTATCCATATCCTTCATAATCCTAAATGTTTCTATAAGATCTCCTCTCATTCTTCTGAACTCGAGCGAAAACAATCCTCGACGATTTAATCTTTCCTGCAACTCTCTGCTATTTTCTCCAGATTTGCTCCTCTAATTCTCATTTACTGATGGGCAGTCTATAATACAAGCCCATGAGTGTGGTTATCCCTTTCCCATTTAACAATTCCACCCACAGAGCCTCAATAGACAAGCCCGAGGGTCTGTCCTGTCTGAGCACTGCAATAATATTTCATCTGATGTAACGCCACTCCTCTCCCTTTCATTCCTCTCCCTCTATCACATCGGAAACCACTGAAACGTCGTGCTGCCAGTACTGGGCTTCCTCCCACCAAGCCTTACTAATGGCTACAGTTTCAAAATTCTATGTGCCAATCCATGCTCTAAACATCTGCCTTTCTGACAATACCCCTTTCAGTGAAACAGATACACCTGAGAACATTTCCACCAGATACAACCGTTTGATTTCTGAATTGACACAGTCTGGACATCATCTTTTCCCTCCTCCACTCCCCTATCTGCTCTGTTTGTCTGGTTCCAATCTCCTTGCAAATCTAGATTAAACATCACCCAACCCCCACCCCACCAGAGGAACACTAGCAAATCTTCCTGCAAGAATAATCATCTCCCTTAACTTCAGATTAACCGTCCATCAGAACAGGTTCCAACTTCCCTGGAAGACCGCGTCAAATTTGAAACTGGGGTTAGTGGCACCATTAATAGCCCCGGGTGGGCGAACTAGGCTAGTCTGGTCACACTGTGTCTTGGTGCAGGATCGTTCGCCAAGAGGTGGCACGGTTAGTGTTGCGGTAAGTGCAATGGTGTTACAGAGCCAATGATCGGGGTATGAATCCAGCACTGTCTCCCTGGCTTTACGTGGGTTTCCATCAGCTGCATAGTTACTTCCCACCCTTCAAAAACACATCAGGGGGGTAGGTCAATTGGGTGTAATTTGGTCGCAGGGGTTTATTTGATGAAAGGACCTGTGTTCATGCTGCATGTCTAAATTTAAATTTCAGGCTGTCCCATTGCTGAAAAACTGTTCTTCCCCCTCACCTTGAATCTTTTGCCCTGCAAGACCTTCGTGATGTTTATTAGCTCTCCACCACCCACCAGCCAGGCCTCGTACACCACACCGAAAGACCCACTGCCGATAATTTAAACATCTGCGTAGGGCACCTCCTTGATCCAGTGTGGCCACCACTCTTGTGGCCTTGTTGCTATCTCCTGTGGGGCAGTTGCAGTAGCATTTACACACCCAGAGAGCACAGAACTGGCCATTTGTCCAACATGGTGTCTATCCTTCCCTCGAACTTTCTTCCAAACATCACCTCAATGTCAGAATTCCTCCTCTTGTGGTTCGTTCCAGACTCTATTTTTTTTTAAATTTTATTGAATAATTTTACAAAACCAAAATATATATAATCTAAAACTAACCCATACTACCCCCCTCCTCCCCCATCCCACCTAAACCCTCCCCCCTTCGGAGCTTTTTTAAAACACAGTAAGACCGATTATGACAGGTTGCTGGATGGTGTGCTATGTTTTTACACCTTTCATCAGAAATAAAACTTTTATTTAACATCTAAACACATACGTTCCAAATACACTGTTGGATAAGTCTCCAAAAATTGTGAAGGAAACCAAATTGGCAAAAAGAATAATTGAGTTGA
Organism: Narcine bancroftii; assembly: GCF_036971445.1. NCBI lineage: Eukaryota > Metazoa > Chordata > Chondrichthyes > Torpediniformes > Narcinidae > Narcine > Narcine bancroftii. The sequence goes on along the minus strand of NC_091473.1, from coordinate 137,072,961 downwards.
TGGGGGGGTTTAAATTTGGTTGAAATATGGCGACGGATGAATCCGACTGAGAAGGATTATTCTTTTATGTAGCTCGTCATGAGTCATTCTCAAGAATAGATTTTTTTGGGAATCAGCTCATTTGCAGGTTAGGATTGAACAAGCTGAGTACAAGAGTAGGATTTTATCAGTCCATTCATTGTTCTTAATTAAATGTAATGTTGCCGAGATGGCGGGAATTAACTATCGTTGGAGATTTAATGAGATGTTGCTACAAAGGCCTGAATTTATTTTGTATGTAAAAGATCAGATTAAGATTTTTCAGAAACAAACGCGGGATCAGTTCACAGTAAATTTACGTTATGGGGTTCTTTAAAAGGATTCTTACCGGGTCAAATTATTAGTTACACAGCAAAAGTGAAGAAGCAGCATAAAGCAGAACTTCATGATTTAGAAAAAGAAATTGCAGTATTGGAGAAGATATTTCAGAAAGATGCAGCAAAAGAAAACAAGATACAGTTATCGACATCGAAGCTTCAATTATCATGCACAGCAAACTATCATTATGAAGAACGACTTATCCTTTCCAAATGAATACATGATTGAATTTTTTTCTGCCATCTTTGTATACTCAGTTCAACATCATTTTTCCAAGTGACAGCGAGACATTTTCGACCTACTGCCAACCGTGGACGTATAAATGCAATTTGAGGTTTCTCCAATCGTAAACCTGTCATTATCGTATTCATGTATCCCAATAAACATACCCATGGGTTGACATACAGATCTATTTTGAATAAACCTCACAAAAAGTTAATTATTTGTTCCCAAAAGAGCCTAACTTTTGTACATCCCCATACTGAATCTAAGGAAGTACCTGTCTTTTCACCAAACCGAAAACACCAATCTGACACACTAAATCCAACTATTTCCAATTTTTCAGGAGTTTTATATAACTGATGCAAAAAGTTATCATAAACCAAACTATATTGAACATTAATTAACTTCATAACACTATCAAGACACATATCAGACAACTCCTCCACAGATATAGGCATATAGAAGCATATATGTTTTAAATATATCCACATTGGTCATTTTTTCTTGTAGTAACATACATTTCTGAAACAAATCCCTTTTTGCCCTTATCAACAATAAATTTCTCAAATTTCAATTGACCAGGCAATACTTACTCTCATCAAAAACATTCTAACAAATAAATCTTGTACTTGATAATATGCATGTAAAGTGTTTGTGATACACCAAACTTCTCTCTAAGTAGAACCATCTCCCTGTGGGGGACAGGGTTCACAGCCATTCCTTTTGTCCACAACCCTCCTTCTCCAAGAGGGTCAGGTCACCCCTCATTCTCCAGCATGCTCCAAGGGAGATAGAACACTCTGAATTCCTCCCCAACTCCAAAAGCTCAGCAGGACTGAAACCTTCCACAACACAAACGAGACTTCGTCCCCCAAGACATCTCATGGAGTGGAAGGAGCCCCTTGCTTCATCGCTAAACGCTGTTGAGTCGCCACATCAGCAACGCTTTCCAGGACCTTGATCTGGGATTGTTGGTGGTGGGATGGGGCGGGTGGGGGAGGTGGGAAAAGATAGAACAGGTTCTATAATCCGGTGTTGTGGGGTGTGGACGGGCGATTCTGTCTCACAGTGGGAGAGATCGCATTCTGGGGTGAGGGGAGAGCTCTTTACCATTCCTGTTGGAAGGGCTACCTTCCCTCCCACTCCCGAAAACTGCTCTCCCAAGATACCTCACCCGCGCCCCACGCCAATTCCTCAATCCTTTTTTCATCTCTCACCCAATACCACACTCCCAGTTCCTCAGTGCCTTCCATCCCCTCCAACCCCAGCTCTCCAGCTCAACCCTACTTCTGATCCAATCTCCCTCCGCCTGTGGTGCACCCCCATATTTTCGTTCTGCCCTCCACATAACCTCCACTGCTACAGACCACATCCCTGCATCCCTGCCCAAGCCACTGATCTCTCGCACCTGCCTAGAAAGCGCCTTGCATTCAGGATGGAGAGAGGGTGTTAAATGTGGCCTCCATTCTCTCTGGCCACACCAGGTGATGTATGGTGCTGGAGGAGGCTCTGTCCCAGTAGTGGAGCCGGTGACAGGATCTTTATCTCACCCATGGGCCTTGGGCGCTTCCAAACACAACGCCGTTGCTCAGAAAGGATCCCTGGGATGTTCCCTCATGCGGGCCTCATTGCCCTTCCAGGAGAGACATCCTACTTGTGCTGCTCTGCCCTGGTGCAGCTCAGCTATGGCAACACAGCAGCAGTTGCCCCACTCTGTGACATCATCTCCCCATCTGTGTCACCTCCCCTCTTTGTGACACCACTAGTGTAATGGCCAGGGACATTCAGCTATTTCAATCCTCCTCAATTTTCCCAAGCGAGGGCTGTGGAGGGGGGTGGGGAGGGTGTCGTTCAACTTGTATAAATTACTTGAGTTGTTATCTCTTCTACCTCCTTGATATTTGATTCCATTTTGAGGACATTTTAGTTGACTATTTTATTGACATTGCCTGTAATCTCCCTTCATAAGTGACATGATTTTGTATTTATCCCAATTGATCTTATACCCAAAGATCTCCCCATTGTACTCCAGAGTGGAGCGCAACTTGGGCAACGAGTGTGTCAGGTCTGTCAGAACATCTCAGCAAATAAATTGGATTGATGCTCTTCCTGCCCTGTTCTGAATATTTTAATGACTGAATCCTGGCAAATGGCCACGGCTGATGCCCCCATGGCTCACAAAAACTGCGCTGGAGATAGCGGGAAACCCTGCCTGCATGATCTTTTCAGAGGGAAGGCTCAAGTAATTTGTCCATTGGTCACAAATTTAGCAATGGGCGCACGGTGAAACGCCCTTATCCAATGTATAAAAGTTGGCCGCAGCCCCAATTTTCCCAGCACTTAAATAATTCTCCCACTCTAACTAGTGTGAGAAACACAGCTCACTGATTAAATAATTTTGAAGTCAATAGGTGAAGCGATATAACCTTTGTATTCAACGTTCTTCCAAGAGCGGGTCTCGTTCAGAAAGGCACACACACTGCTATTCAACAACCTTTTTTTCTACATTTCTTTCTGTTAATAACCACTCCTCCGTTAGTTTAATTGGTTAGTTCACTGAGTAATTGATAAGTTAGTTTAACATATCAAAAGATGTTCCTCTTCTTGTATTAAAGCCCGACCTAGTTTCCATCTCCTACTCCCCTTATTTCACTACCCCCTACCTTTATTTATTCTCATCCTTATCTGGTATGATGCCCAGTTCTTTCGCAATGTTTTTGGTATCATTTTGGCTTTCTCTGCAATTTTTTGCAGGAAGTGACCTTCCTTGGTAATCTAGCAGACCGCCCCCCCACCCCCGCCCTCCCCTTAAGGTACGCATCGGCTTTCTCTGGGCAACCATATTAACTCTGCAGAAACAGGCCTTTGGCTACTTTCCACAATCCCGCCTCCTCCTTTTCTATTTATTCTACTGTTTCTTCATCACTGGAGATAGAACCATAAAATGCCTCCAATTTGGATAACATCATCCCACGAGTCTCGTGCATTTTCTAAAGCTTTCACTCTCAAGTCAATACAGATTATCCCGTGTTGACCCATTTGTTTAATGATTGCAGTTTCCATAAGCCGCTGTGTAAGCCCGTGCACACAGGGCATATATAATACATTATCCCACACCAGTTAGTACTCCTACCACCACTATTAAGGAGGGCAGTATGGAGACGTTTACTCCCTCCCATTTTCCAAAGTACAACTCCAGCCACCCAGTTAGTGAGGTGTCCACTCCTGAACTTTCAGCCAACCCCTCAGCCAGGGAGGAGAGGCCCTGCTACACTTTTGTAATAGTTCCATCTGGGCTGGATCGTGTGGGATAAAAGTACAGCAATTTCCACTTAGCATTACACAGTCTCCTCCTTTCTCTGCTCACACCAAATCTAGCGCTATTCTGTTTTCACAAGCCACGCGACTGGTGGCATCCAATTGATCAGTGATCCCCTTTACAGCATCCAGGATATAATTTATAAACCATTGTTGATTGTAGTAAATATAGTTTATCCAGTCCACGTTTTTTTATTAATAGTTTCCCACCAAAAGATAGTTAACTCAAACTCTGCTGCTATGTGACTGCGTGCGTTAAATTTATTAGGTACTCCCCTTGGCACCCCAATTGAATCAATATACATTTGGTTACATAAAGACGTTCCCAGGAACTCCCTCTTACTTCTCTTTATCCCTATTACCTTCTCCCATTCAAATTTCAAGGTGAAGGGTATGGCCAATTGAATGATTGCTCAGGTACCCTTCCAGTTGGGAGGAAGAATCAGTCTAAGGATCCTCCCTCTCCATAATCACCATAGATCCATTCAGGGTACATTCAAGGCTGAGTAGTGGCCTCCCCTCTCCTCTGTCACACCTCGTACCTTTATACATATTGTAGATTTCCTACATTCCTCGTGAACTGTCTTCCTTTTGTCTAGAAGTTCAGGCTGTGTGATTTCCTGACACAGCCGACAATGCCGCGGAATCCGGACATGCTTCTTCAGAGCAGGAGGGAAATCAGGGACAGAAATTTACAGGACTGGTTACCCCAGGCCATTTTGTCCTGATACAAGGCCATCGTTCACCTCATTCCTTGTTTGTCTTTATCCCAACCCAGTGGAAATGGAATCAGCTGCCCTGTAAGTGCATGCATAGCAATTGCTCTTTTTTAAACCCTTCACTGTATATTTTACCTATTCTACCCAGACATTTGTATCGCCATAACTTGTCTCAATCGTCTGTCTAAGGTCCTCTACCTCCACTATCTTTACTACATTCAGATCATTGGATGGAGTATAGGGTTTCTCGCTGGGCATTATTGTGAAGGTACGATCAGTTGGATGAGTCTTGGATCCTTCTACGATTATTCTAAATCAACACGCCAACGGGTCCTTTTCCCTGATGTTTATCCCCATTCCAAATTGATTTCTCATCTAACCCCTTTCGAGTAGGTTTTTTCCATTCATTTCCTCAATCCCTGAGGTACGTTTAATGGACATATAGATAGGATACACTCTTTGTTCCTGCAGTTAATGGCAAAGGTCCTCTCCAGATTGATATCCGACATTTTACTACCAGATCTTGTACTAGGCGTCCAGCACCGGGTCTGGGTGGTCCACCATGCATCACACCAATAGGGACAGTGTCTATTAAGACACATATGTTTCTCCTGAACATGATGTCATCTCTGACTCTCAACCCCACCACATTTTATTAAGCTACAAGCATGACATTGAATCACCTGCAGTTTAGAACTCTCGGGGCTGGTCATGGTTAACTTTACTGGCCCTGAAGGCGTGAGAGTGGATTCTAATCCTCTCCCTATTGGGGTATGAATCTCATTGGACTCACCCTAGTACTTCTTACACTATATAACCATATAACCACTTACAGCACAGAACAGGCCAGTTCGGCCCTATTAGTCCATGCCGTAGCCAATCCCCACCCTCCTAGTCCCACTGACCAGCACCCGGTCCATACCCCTCCAGTCCTCTCCTATCCATGTAATGATCCAGTCTTTCCTTAAACGTAACCAATGATCCTGCCTCAACCACGTCTGTTGGAAGCTCATTCCACATCCCCACCACCCTCTGCGTAAAGAAATTTCACCTCATGTTCCCCTTATAATTTTCCCCCTTCAATCTTAAACCATGTCCTCGAGTTTGAATCTCCTCCTTTCTTAATTGAAAAAGCCTATCCACATTTACTCTGACTGTCCCTTTTAAAATCTTAAACACCTCTAACAAGTCCCCTCTCAATCTTCTACGCTCCAGAGAAAAAAGCCCCATTCTGCACAACCTTTCCCTCTAATTCAAACATTGAAATCCTGTCAAATTTCTCGTGAACCTTCTCTGCACTCTCTCTATTTTGTTTATATATCTCCTATAATTTGGTGACCAAAACTGTACATAGTACTCCAAATTTGGCCTCACCAATGCCTTGTACAATTTCATCATAACCTCCCAACTCCTGAATTCAATACTCAAATTTATGAAGGCCAACATTCCAAATGCCTTCTTCACCACACCATCCACCTGAGTATCAGCCTTGAGGTTACTATTTACCAGAACTCCTAAATCCCTTTGTTGCTCTGCACGCCTCAATTGTCGACCATTCAATGTATATGACCAATTTAAATTTGCCTTTCAAAAATGCAGCACCTCACATTTATCTGTATTAAATTACATCAGCCATTTCTCAGCCCACACCTCCAGCCTTCCTAAATCACCTTTTAATCTACGGTAATCTACCTCAGTGTCCACAACACCACCGACCGTTGTGTCATCCGCAAACTTGCTTATCCAATTCTCCACCCCTACATCCAGATCGTTAATATATATAACAAATAATAGTGGACCCAGGACCGAACCATGAGGAACTCCACTTGTCACCGGCCTCAAATTGGACAAACAATTTTCTACAACGACTCTTTGACACCTCCCATCCAACCATTGCTGAATCCATTTCACTTCCACCATATTTATACCTAATGCCTCTACCTTTTTTCCTAACCTCCTGTGGGGAACTTTGTCAAAAGCTTTACTAATGTCCAAATAGACAACATCCACAGCTTTCCCTTCATCAACCTTTTTTGTAACCCCCTCGAAGAACTCAAAATGTTTTGTCAAGCATGATCTACCCCTGACAAAACCATGCTGATTACTCCCTCGCAATCCCTGAACCTCCAAATAATTGTAAATACCATCCCTCAGAACACTTTCCATCAACTTGCACACCACAGATGTCAGACTCACAGGCCTAGAATTCCCAGGTTTACATTTAGACCCTTTCTTAAACAGCGGAACAACATGCGCCACCCTCCAATCCTTTGGCAGCACCCCGGTGGCCAGTGACATCCTAAATAACTCTGTTAATGGCCCCACTAACCGTCCACTAGCCTCCCTGAGTGTCCTAGGGAATATTTTGTCTGGTCCAGGAGATTTATCCACCTTCATCATTTTTAACACAGCCATCACTACCTCCTCGGTTATGCTTATATGCTTCATGACCTCCCCACGATTCTTCTTTACTTCAACTGGTTCAACATTTTTTTCCTGAGTGAATACCGAGGCAAAGAAATCATTCAAAATTTGCCCCATTTCCTCTGACTTCTCACTAAGCCTACCCTCGCTATCTACAAGGGGACCAATTTTATCCCTCACTAATCTTTTACTTTTAATGTACTTATAGAAACCCTTTGAATTTATTTTTACTCTGTCAGCCAAAACCTCTTCATGCCTTTTTTTGGCCTTTCTAATTTCTTTCTTAAGATTCCTTCTACACTCCTTGTAGTCCTCCTTCAACTTCTCAGCTCCCTGCTCTTTATACCTCTTGTACACCTCCCTTTTTCTCCTAACCAAATTTCCAATATTCCTCGAAAACCAAGCCTTCCTCTGACTTCCAGCCTTTCCTTTGATCCACACTGTGACATAACTACGCTGTACCCTCAAAATTTCTTATTTGTATATCCTCCATTTTTCATTTACATCCTTACCTGAAAATATCCCGTCCCGCTCAATACTCACCAAATCCCTTCTTATTCCTTCGAAATTTGCTCTTTACCAATCCAGAACCTCAACTGATCTATCACATCTAAAACAAATGTATCCAGGAATATTAAGATGCCAGTTGCAATATCGTGACCCCAAGTATCTGTCCATGCTCTCAGCTCATCTACCTTGTTCACTATGCTTCTTGCATTAAAATATATGCATCTCAGAGAATGACCCTCACATATATTCTCTTTTTTACCTTCTACCCTAATCTCCATCCTACCTTTCTTATCTTTTTTATTCCTAGCTAGGTGGCCATACTCCCTGGACACTGCTCTCACACTCTGTTCCCGACCCCCCTGCCAAACTAGTTTAAACCTTCCCACACAGCTCTAGCAAATCTGCTTGCCAGCACGTTGGTCCCCTCCAGTTCAAGTGGAGTCCGTCCCTCTTGTAACAGGTCCGACATTCCCCAGAAGAGATCCCAATGATCCAGAAATCTTATCCCTTGCACCCTGCATCATCTCTTTAGCCACGCATTCAACCTCCACATCCTCCTATTTCTACCCTCACTAGCTCGTGGCACGGGCAGCAATCCAGAGATTACTACCTTGGAGGTCCTGTTTTTTAACTTCCTACCTAATTCCACATAATCCTGGTTCAGGACCACATCCCCACTTCTAACTAAGTCATTTGTCCCCACATGGACCACGACTTCTGGCTGTTCTCCTTCCCCTTGCAGAATGCAATGTACTCGATCAGAGATATCCCTGACCCTGGCACCAGGGAGGCAACATACCAACCTGGATCCCCGATCTCATCCCACAAACCTTCTATCTGTCCCTCTGACTAATGAATCCCCAACTACAAGAATCCTATCCTTATCCTTCTTTCCGATCTGAACCTCAGGGGCAGCCCCTGTGCCAGCGACCTGACCCCCACGAATCGTCCCTGATAGGCTGTTCAACCCAGCAGTATCCAAAGCCAAATACATGTTGCTGAGGGGCACATCCACAGGGGTACTCTGCACTGGCGCTCTCCCTCCTTTCCTAACAGTCACCCAATTCCCTGACTCCTGCCTTCTAGTGGTGACTGTCTCCCTGTAACTCCTCTCTATCACTGCCTCTGCTTCCCTTACGATCCTCAGTTCATCCATTTGCAGCTCAAGCTCCTGAACACGGTCACTCATTATATACAATTGGATGCACCTTTTGCACATGTAGTCATCAGGAACAGCTGTACAGTCTCTGATTTCCCACATCCCACAAATGGAGCACTTAACTACCCCAACTGACTCCATTTCCTCCTTTCTTACTATAACACCCTTGACTAATAAGTTCCTTCTTAGCCCCTGCTCACCGAAGTCCCTCGAGCCAAAGTCCCTACTCCTTCACTGGGCCACTCCTCGAGCCAAAGTCCCCACTCCTTCACTGAGCCACTCCTCGAGCCAAAGTCCCCACTCCTTCACTGGGCCACTCACTCACTTCGACGCTCCACGCTGGCAGCTCCCTCCTTTTCTACTCCTTTTATTAGCCCCTTACCAATTAACCCCAATTAACTCCCGGCTCCTCCTCCTCCTCCTCTCACCTGACACCAGGCACTGACTCACTGTCTCCTCCGACCCCAAGTCTGACCTGACCGTGGATAACAAGGGAAATTGGAGACAGTATTAGGTTCAAAGAGAGAGCATATCCATTGGCCAAAAAAATTACCACAGCCAAACAGTGGGAGCCGTTCTAGATGCCTCAAAGGAGGACAAAGGGATTAATCAAGAGAGCAAAAATAAATTACGAAAGTAAGCTTGCGGCAAATATAAAAACCGACTGCAAAAGCTTTTATAAATATGTCAAGAGGAAAAGATTGGTGAAATCCAGAGTAGGTCCTTTGCAGTCGGAATCAGGGAATATCTAATGGGGAATAAGGAAATGGCAGACCAATTAAAATCTTACTTTAGTTCTGTTTTTACAAGAGAGGATACAAATAACCTCCCAAGGATGTTGGGAAACATTGAGACTAATGCAAGGGAGGAACTGAAAGAAATCAGTATCTCTAAGGACATGGTCTTGGGGAAATTGATGGGATTGAACGCAAATAAATCCCAAGGGCCCGATAATCTACATCCTAGGGTACTTAAGGAAGTGAACATTCAGATAGCAGATGCTTTAAGAATTATTTTCCAGAACTCAATAGACTCAGGATCAGTACCCATGGATTGGAGGGTAGCTAATGTTACCCAACTATTTAAAAATTGGAATAGAGAAAAAGCAGGGAATTATAGGGCTGTGAGCCTGACATCAGTAGTGGGCAAAATGATGGAATCCATTATTAAGGATGTAATAGCGGAGCATATGACTAGCAGAGAAGGGATCGGAGGGAGTCAACATGGATTTACAAAAGGTAAATCGCGCTAAACAAATCTATTGGAAATCTTCGAGATTGTGACAGGTAAAATAAATGGGGGAGAGCCAGTGGATGTGGTCTACCTGGACTTCCAAAAGGCCTTCGGTAAGGTTCCACATAAACCACTGGCTTCCAAAATCAAGGCTCATGGGATTGGGGGCAAAGTATTGATGTGGTTGAGAACTGTCTGACAGGTAGAAGACAGAGAGTTGGGATAAATGGCTCGTTTCCTGAGTGGCAGGCAGTGACCAGTGGGGTGCCACGGGGTTCTGTAATGGGACCCCAGCTGTTCACAATTTACATTAATGATTCAGATAAGGGGATTGGATGTAATATCTCCAAATTTGCAGATGACACTAAGCTAGGAGGGGTTGTGTGCACAGAAGAGGGGGTCAGGAAGCTCCAGTGTGATTTGGATAAATTGAGGGACTGGGCAGATCCATGGCAAATGCACTACAATGTGGATAAATGTGAGGTGATCCACTTTGGTGATACAAACCGCAGGGCAGATTACTATTTGAATGGCAATAGATTAAGAGATGGGGAAGTGCAGAGAGACCTAGGGGTACTTGTACACCAGTCTCTGAAGGCGAGCATGCAAGTACAGCAGGCAGTTAAAAAGGCAAATGCTATGTTGGCCTTCATATAAAGAGTGTTTGAGTATAGGAACAAGGATACCTTACAGCAGCTGTACAGGGCCTTGGTGAGACCCCACCTGGAGTATTGTGTGCAGTTTTGGTCACCTTATCTAAGGAAGCAAGTTCTTGCAATGGAGGGAGTGCAGTGTCGATTCAACAGGCTGATACCTGGAATGGCAGGAATGACTTATGAGGAAAGATTGGACAAAATGAGATTGTACTCGCTGGAGTTTAGAAGATTGGGATGGGATCTCAAAGAGACATATAAAATTCTGGCAGGACTGGACAGAATGGATGCAGATTGGATGTTTCCAAGGATGGGAAAATCCAGAACCCGGGGCCATGGTTTGAGGATAATAGGCAAACCATTTAGGACCGAGATGAGGACGAATTTCTTTACCCAGAGGGTGGTGAATCTGTGGAATTCATTGCCACCCAGGGCAGTAGAGGCAGGTTCATTAAATATATTTAAGAGGGAATTAGATCTATTTCTTCAGTATAAGTGTATTAAAGGTTACGAAGAGAAGGTGGGGACGGGGTACTGAACTTAAAGATCAGCCATGATTTTGTTGAATGGCGGAGCAGGCTCGAAGGGTCGAATGACCTACTCCTGCTCCGATGTTTCTATCCTGACAGTTCCCTCCCCCTTCCACCTGTATTCACCAAGCACCTCGCTTTTCCTTTCCCACATATATCCACCAATCAGCTCTCTCACCCTCTCCCACCTTCTGCTGCAGGTCTCATCTGGACAGGCAGGACTGGGTGAAGGGTAGGGTGAGGTTTGGTCTGACCCACCCCACCACTCCTGACTCAACGTTGCTTACCTTGATCATCATCACCAGCTGCTCCACCCCACTGTCCCTGGGGAAGCTGAGCTGTCCCAATAACAGCTCAGCCAACACACAGCCAGCTGAATAGATATCTGCAAGAGAGGGAAGGCCTGGAGTCAATGTCACAGGGTACCGAGGGACGTGAGAGACGGTGGAGTTGAGTGTGTGTACTGTCCCATTGAACAACCCTGGGTCAGACACAGGGTGAAGCTCTGAGATGTGCTGAGCAACAAAGACTGTACCCCGCTTCCACATGCTCTCTGTAACCTTCAATACCCTTATACTGAAGAAATAGATCTAATTCCCTCTTAAATATATTTAATGACACACTCTGAGGCACCTCACCCTCCCTCTCCCTAGTACTTCTTACCCTATATAACCATATAACCACTTACAACACAGAACAGGCCAGTTCGGCCCTACTAGTCCATGCCGTAGCAAATCCCCATGCTCCTAGTCCCACTGACCAGCACCCGGTCCATACCCCTCCAGTCCTCTCCTATCCATGTAATGATCCAGTCTTTCCTTAAACGTAACCAATGATCCCGCCTCAACCACGTCTATCGGAAGTTCATTCCACATCCCCACCACCCTCTGCGTAAAGAAATGTCCACTCATGTTCCCCTTATAATTTTCCCCCTTCAATCTTAAACCGTCCTCGAGTTTGAATCTCCCCCTTTCTTAATTGAAAAAGCCGATCCAAATTTACTCTGTCTGTCCCCTTTAAAATTTTAAACACCTCTATGAAGTCGCCCCTCAATCTTCTACGCTCCAGAGACAAAAGCCCCAGTTTGCACAACCTTTCCCTGTAAATCAAACCTTGAAATCCTGTCAACATTCTCATGAACCTTCTCTGCACTCTCTCTATTTTCTTTATATCTTTCCTATAATTTGGTGACCAAAACTGTACACAGTACTCCAAATTTGGCCTCACCACTGCCTTGTACAATTTCATCATAACCTCCCTGCTCTTGAATTCAATACTCCAATTTATGAAGGCCAACATTCCAAATCCCTTCTTCACCACACCATCTACCTGAGTATCAGCCTTGAGGGTACTATTTACCATAACTCCTAAATCCCTTTGTTGCTCTGCACGTCTCAATTGTCGAACATTCAATGTATATGACCTATTTAAATTTGCCTTTCCAAAATGCAGCACCTCACATTTATCTGTATTAAATTCCATCAGCTATTTCTCAGCCCACACCTCCAGCCTTCCGAAATCACCTTTTGATCTACGGTAATCTACCTCACTGTCCACAACACCACCGACCGTTGTGTCATCCGCAAACTTGCTTATCCAATTTCCACCCCTACATCCAGATCGTTTATATATATAACAAATAATAGTGGACCCAGGACAGAACCCTTAGGAACTCCACTAGGTACAGGCCTCCAATTGGACAAACAATTTTCTACCACGACTCTCTGACACCTCCCATCCAACCATTGCTGAATCCATTTCACTACCACCTTATTTATACTTTATGCCTCTACCTTTCTTCCTAACCTCCTGTGGGGAACTTTTTCAAAAGCTTTACTAAAGTCCAAATAGACAACATCCACAACTTTCCCTTCATCAAACTTTTCTGTAACCCCCTCGAAGAACTCAAAATGTTTTGTCAAGCATGATCTACCCCTGACAAAACCATGCTGATTACTCCCTATCAATCCCTGTACCTCCAAAAATTTGTAAATACCATCCCTCAGAACACTTTCCATCAACTTGCCCATCACAGACGTCAGACATACAGGCCTATAATTCCCAGGTTTGCATTTGGACCCTTTCTTAAACAGAGGAACAACATGCGCCACCCTCCAATCCTTTGGCACCACCCCCGTGGCCAGTGACATCCTAAATATCTCTGTTAATGGCCCCACTAACCGTCCACTAGCCTCACTGAGTGTCCTAGGGAATATTTTGTCCGGTCCGGGAGATTTATCCACCTTTATCTTTTTTAACACAGCCATCACTACCTCCTCGGTTATCCATATATGCTTCATGACGACCCCACTATTCTTCTTAACTTCAACTGGTTCAACATTTTTTTCCTGAGTGAATACCGAGGCAAAGAAATCATTCAAAATTTCCCCCATTTCCTCTGACTTCTCACTCAGCCTACTCTCGCTATCTACAAGGGGACCAATTTTATCCCTCACTAATCTTTTACTTTTAATGTACTTATAGAAACCCTTTGGATTTATTTTTACTCTGTCAGCCAAAACCTCTTCATGCCTTTTTTTGGCCTTTCTAATTTTTTTCTTAAGATTCCTTCTACACTCCTTGTAGTCCTCCTTCAACTTCTCAGCTCCCTGCTCTTTATACCTCTTGTACACCTCCCTTTTTCTCCTAACCAAATTTCCAATATTCCTCAAAAACCAAGTCTCCCTATGACTTCCAGCCTTTCCTTTGATCCACACTGGGACATAACTACTCTGTACCCTCAAAATTTCTTATTTGAATATCCTCCATTTTTCATTAACATCCTTACCTGAAAATATCCTGTCCCACTCAATACTCCCCAAATCCCTTCTTATTCCTTCGAAATTTGCTCTTTTCCAATCCAGAACCTCAACTGATCTATCACATCTAAAACAAATGTATCCAGGAATATTAAGGTGCCAGTTGCAATATCATGACCCCAAGTATCTGTCCATGCTCTCAGCTCATCTACCTTGTTCACTTTGCTTCTTGCATTAAAATATATGCATCTCAGAGAATGACCCTCACATATATTCTCTTTTTTACATTCTACCCTTAACTCCATCCTACCTTTCTTATCTTTTTTATTCCTATCTAGGGGGCCATACTCCCTGGACACTGCTTTCACACTCTGTTCCCCACCCCCCTGCCAAACTAGTTTAAACCATCCCCCACAGCTCTAGCAAATCTGCTTGCCAGCACATTGGTCCCCCTGCAGTTCAAGTGGAGTCCGTCCCTCTTTTACAGGTCCGACCTTCCCCAGAAGAGATCCCAATGATCCAGAAATCTTATCCCTTGCCCCCTGCACAATCTCATTAGCCACGCATTCATCCTCCACATCCTCCTATTTCTACCCTCACAAGCTCGTGGCACGGGCAGCAATCCAGAAATTACTACCTTGGAGGTCCTGTTTTTTAACTTCCTACCAAATTCTACATAATCCTGTTTCAGGACCTCATCCCCACTTTTAAGTAAGTCATAGGTCCCCACATGGACCACGACTTCCGGCTGTTCTCCTTCCCCTTGCAGAATGCAATGTACTCGATCAGAGATATCCCTGACCCTGGCACCAGGGAGGCAACATACCAACCTGGATCCCCGATCTCATCCCACAAACCTTCTATCTGTCCCTCTGACTAATGAATCCCCAACTACAAGAATCCTATCCTTATCCTTCTTTCCCTTCTGAATCTCAGGGGAAGCCCAGTGTCAGACACCTGACCCCCACGACTCGTCCCTGATAAGCTGTTCCCCACAGCAGTATCCAAAGCCAAATACATGTTGCTGAGGGGCAATTCCACAGGGGTACTCTGCACTGGCGCCCTCCCTCCTTTCCTCACAGACACCCAATTCCCTGACTCCTGCCTTCTAGGGGTGACTGTCTCCCTGTAACTCCACTCTATCACTGCCTCTGCTTCCCTTATGATCCTCAGTTCATCCATTTGCAGCTCAAGCTCCCCAACACGGTCACTCATGATATACAATTGGATGCACCTTTTGCACATGTAGTCGTCAGGTACAGCTGTGCAGTCTCTGATTTCCAACATCCCACAATTGCAGCACTTAACTACCCCAACTGACTCCATTTCCTCCTTTCTTACTATAATACCCTTGACTAATAAGTTCCTTCTTAGACCCTGCTCACCGAAGTCCCTCGAGCCAAAGTCCCTACTCCTTCACTGGGCCACTCCTCGAGCCAAAGTCCCCACTCCTTCACTGGGCCACTCCTCGAGCCAAAGTCCCCACTCCTTCACTGGGCCACTCCTCGAGCCAAAGTCCCCACTCCTTCACTGGGCCGCTCCTCGAGCCAAAGTCCCCATTCCTTCACTGGGCCACTCCTTGAGCCAAAGTCCCCACTCCTTCACTGGGCCACTCGTCGAGCCAAAGTCCCCACTCCTTCACTGGGCCACTCCTCGAGCCAAAGTCCCCACTCCTTCATTGGGCCACTCCTCGAGCCAAAGTCCCCACTCCTTCACTGAGCCACTCCTCGAGCCAAAGTCCCCACTCATTCACTGGGCCACTCCTCGAGCCAAAGTCCCCACTCCTTCACTGGGCCACTCCTCGAGCCAAAGTCCCCACTCCTTCACTGGGCCACTCACTCACTTCGACGCTCCACGCTGGCCGCTCCCTCCTTTTCTACTCCTTTTATTAGCCCCTTACCAATTAACCCCAATTAACTCCAAGCTCCTCCTTCTCCTCCTCTCACCCGACACCAGGCACTGACTCACTGTCTCCTCCAAACCCGAGTCTGACCTGCCTGAGCCCAAGTCCCGGTAAGTGCAGCTTTTATTTGACTCACCCTCTGATTCTGTCTCTTGGCTCCTCCTCCTCTCACCTGACACCAGGCACTGACTCACTGTCTCCTCCGACCCCAAGTCTGACCTGACCGCGGATAACAAGGGAAATTGGAGACAATATTAGGTCCAAAGAGAGAGCATATCAATTGGCCAAAAAAATTACCACAACCGAAGACTGGGATCAGTTCCAGATGCATCAAAGGAGGACAAAGGGATTAATCAAGAGAGCAAAAATAAATTACGAATGGAAGCTTGCGGAAAATATAAAAACCGACTGCAAAAGCTTTTATAAATATGTCAAGAGGAAAAGATTGTGAAATCCAGAGTAGGTCCTTTGCAGTCGGAATCAGGGAATATCTAATGGGGAATTAGGAAATGGCAGACCAATTAAAATCTTACTTTAGTTCTGTTTTTACAAGAGAGGATACAAATAACCTCCCAAGGATGTTGGGAAACATAGAGACTAATGCAAGGGAGTAACTGAAAGAAATCAGTATATCTAAGGACATGGTCTTGGGGAAATTGATGGGATTGAAGGCCCATAAATCCCAAGGGCCTGATAATCTACATCTTAGGGTACTTAAGGAAGTGGCCATTCAGATAGCAGATGCTTTAAGAATTATTTTCCAGAACTCGATAGACTCAGGATCAGTACCCATGAATTGGAGGGTCGCTAATGTTACCCCACTATTTAAAAATTGGGGTAGAGAAAAAGCGGGGAATTATATGCGGGTGAGCCTGACATCAGTAGTGGGCAAAATGATGGAATCCATTATTAAGGATGAAATAGCGGAGCATATGACTAGCAGAGAAGGGAATGGAGGGAGTCAACATGGATTTACAAAAGGTAAATCGTGCTTGACAAATCTATTGGAATTCTTTGAGATGGTGACAGGTAAAATAAATGGGGGAGAGCCAGGGGATGTGGTCTACCGGGACTTCCAAAAGTCCTTCGATAAGGTCCCACATAAATGACTGGCTTCCAAAATCAAGGCTCATGGGATTGGGGGCAAAGTATTGATGTGGATTGAGAACTGTCTGGCAGGTAGAAGACAGAGAGTTGGGATAAATGGCTCGTTTTCTGAGTGGAAGACGGAGACCAGTGGGGTGCCACAGGGATCTGTGCTGGGACCCCATCTGTTCACAATTTACATTAATTATCTGGATGAGGGGATTGGATGTAATATCTCCAAATTTGCAGATGACACTAAGCTAGGAGGGGTTGTGTGCACGGAAGAGGGGGTCAGGAAGCTCCAGTGTGATTTGGATAAATTGAGGGACTGGGCAGATCCATGGCAAATGCACTACAATGTGGTTAAATGTGAGGTTATCCACTTTGGTAATACAAACCGGAGGGCAGATTACTATTTGAATGGCAATAGATTAAGAGATGGGGAAGTGCAGAGAGACCTAGGGGCACTTGTACACCAGTCTCTGAAGGCGAGCATGCAGGTAGTGCAGGCGGTTAAAAAGGCAAATGGTATTTTGTCCTTCATATAAAGAGTGTTTGAGTATAGGAACAAGGATACCTTACTGCAGCTGTACAGGGCCTTGGTGAGACCCCACCTGGAGTATTGTGTGCACTTTTGGTCACCTTATCTAAGGAAGGAAGTGCTTGCAATGGAGGGAGTGCAGAGGCGATTCACCAGGGTGATACCTGGAATGGCAGGAATGACTTATGAGGAAAGATTGCGCAAATTGGGATTGTACTCGCTGGAGTTTAGAAGATTGACAGGGGATCTCATAGAGACGTATAAAATTCTGGCAGGACTGGACAGAATGGATGCAGATGGGATGTTCCCAAGGATGGGAAAATCCAGAACCCGGGGCCATGGTTTGAGGATAATTGGCAAACCATTTAGGAACTTCTTGACCCAGAGGGTGGTGAATCTGTGGAATTCATTGCCACAGAGGGCAGTGGAGGCAGGTTCATTAAATATATTTAAGAGGGAATTACATCTATTTCTTAAGTATAAGGTTATTAAAGGTTACGGAGAGAAGGCGGGGACGTGGCACTGAATTTAAGATCAGACATGATTTCGTTGAATGGCAGAGCAGGCTCGAAGGGTCGAATGACCTACTCCTGCTCCTATGTTTCTATATTTCTATCCTGACAGTTCCCTCACCCTTCCACCTGTATTCACCAAGCACCTCGCATGTCACTTCCCACATATATCCACCAATCAGCTCTCTCACCTTCTGCTGCGGGTCTCATCTGGACGGGCAGGTCTGGGTGTAGGGTAGGGTGAGGTTGGGTCTGACCCACCCCCAGCACTCCTGATTCAACATTGCTTACCTTGGTCGTCTGCACCAGCTGCTCCACCCCACTGTCCCTGGGGAAGATTAGCTGTCCCAATAACAGCTCAGCCAACACACAGCCAGCTGAATAGATATCTGCAAGAGAGGGAAGGCCTGGAGTCAATGTCACAGGGTGCCGAGGGACGTGAGAGATGGTGTAGTTGAGTGTGGGGACTGTCCAATTGAACAACCCGGGGGGGTGAGACACAGGGTGAAGCTCCCTCTGCACCGTCATATCACACACTCTAATGCACATCACCCTCCCTTGCCCTGGTACCTCTCCCTCCCTCTCCATAGTCCTTCATACCCTATATAACCATATAACCCCTTACAGCACAGAACAGGCCAGTTCAGCACTACTAGTCCATGCCATAACAAATCCCCACCCTCCTAGTCCCACTGAGCAGCGCCTGGTCCATACCCCTACAATCCTCTCCTATCCATGTAACTATCTAGACTTTCCTTAAATGTAACCAATGATCCAGCACCAACTCCGGCTCTGTCTGGGGAAATAGGTCAAATTTCTTCCCAAGTCTCCCCCAATCTTAATTGAAATAGCCTATCCACGTTTACTCTGTCTGTCCCTTTTAAAAACTTAAACACCTCTATCAAGTCCCCTCTCAATCTTATACACTCCAGAGAATAAAGCCCCAGTCTGCATAACCTTTCCCTATAACTCAGACCCTGAAATCCTGTCAACATTCTCGTGAACCTTCTCTGCACTCTCTCTATTTTGTTTATTTCTTTCCTATAATTTTGTGACCAAAATTGTACACAGTACTCCAAATTTGGCCTTACCAATGCCTTGTACAATTTCATCATAACCTCCCTACTCTTGAATTCAATACTCCGATTTATGAAGGCCAACATTCCAAATGCCTTCGTCACCACACCTTCTATCTGAGTATCAGCCCTGAGGGTACTATTTACCATCACTCCTAAATCCCTTTGTTGCTCTGCACATCTCAATAGCCTACCATTTAATGTATTTGACCTATTTAGATTTGCTTCCACTCTCTGGCACCTCTATCTCTGGCACCTCTCTCATCCTCCACCTCTCTGGCACCTCTTTCTCTGGCATATCCCTCATCCCTCTCTATGTCACATCTCTCCCTCGGATAACTCTGCCTCAATCTATCTCTTTCCACCTTGGATGAAGCTTTCTCTATTTTACATGAGTACACTCAACACGCACCCCTCCCTCCCTATTTGGGACATCACCATCTCAGTCATCATGGGATACTCTCTCCATCTCAATCTCTATGCCCAACACCCCCCAACCCGTGACATCAACTTCTTCCCTATGGGATAACCCTCTGTCTCTGTGCTGGACAGTTCTGCCTTTTTGCCTCAAGTGACAGGGCTGCCTTCCTAAACTCTGGTTTATTACTCACCGATATTCGAGATGTCGTCAGGAGCTCTAAAGATGAGCTCTGGTGCTCGATAATACTGGGGCCAATCAAATCTATGTGGTGGAAAGCAGGGGTGGATCAATCGAAAATAGCACCTATGGCAGTGGTGGCCATCCTCTTGCAAGAGCAGGGCTTGATGGTGGCCATATTATCTATACAGATCGAGAGGAAATACTGAGCGTTTGTGTTCTTTGTACCTTTGATAGTGCCCCCACCCCCACCCATCCAGTGCCGGCCAAGTCATCCCACCCCCCCAACAACACACCGTTAAACTGTCGGAAATCCATGCCTGGGGGTCGATGAGGGATCAAACGTTCCATGAAGGGGTTGATGGTCTAAAAAATTTGGGGATGTCCTTGAGACACACCAAGAGTCATAGCCTCCAGTCAGAGAGCCAGTCATCCACAACCACCCTCTGGTTTCTCCCACAAAGATAATGCTGAAACCAATTTACGCATCACCTGAAATACCAAGCAACTGAACCTTCCTCCCATGTGGGAACATCTTAAATGCTTTACTCAAGTCCATGTAGACAAGTCTTTTCTTCATCAATGTTCCTAGTATGTGCACAAAGCCGTGTTGGCTGGTCCTTATTTGTCCCTAACTGTCAAAATACTTCTATATCCAATCTCTTAGAGCACCTTCTAATGACTTGTTTACTCCTGATTTTAGGCTCACCGGCCTATCATTTCCTAGGTTATTTTTGGAGCCTCTTTTTAAACAACGGGACAAGATGAGCTCCCCTCCAATCCTCCGGCACCTCACCTGTGGCTAAGGATGTTATTATATCTATCTGCCAGGGCGTTTGCAATTTCTGCCCCAGCCTCCCTCAAATTCCAAGGCAACTGGGGATTTATCCCCCTTTATTCACTTTAATACTACAAGCACTTCCTCCTCTTTATCTAGGTTCCCTGACCTCACTGCTTATATGCCTCGCTCCCCTAGACTCTGTGCCAGTTTCCTGAATAAAAAGAGATTTAAGAAAAATCTAGAAGATCTCCCCCATCTCTTGTAGCTTCATACATAAGTGATCACACTGATCTACAAGAGGACCAATTTTGTCCCTCCAGATTTCCCTATTAATTTGGTCCTGCATTTTTTAATCCTCCTCTCAAGATCCTCATTTGCTCCTTGTTGCCTGTACCAGCTGTACACCAGTCTCTTCTTTGGAAAATCAAGGTTCCCTCTGCTTCCTAACTTTGCTTTTAATCTTCACATGCAGACCTTGTGTTTCCACTTTGAAAGCCTCCCACTGACTGAACTCATTTGCCTGAGAACAACCTGTCCCAATCCATGCATTCTAGACCCTTTCTCATTTCCTCAAACTTTCGCTTTCTCCAATTTAGAATCTCAACCCGAAGACCAGACCAATCCATCTCCATAATAAACTTGAAACAAATGGCCTGATCATCACTGGACCCAAAATATTCCCCTCCATATATATATGTCCCGTCTTGTCTTGTTTGACAATAGGTGATCCAGTACTGCATTCTCTCTGGTTGGTACCTCTATATATCGATTGAAAAACTTTCCTGGACACATTTGACAGACTCCAAGCCATCAGTCCCAGTCAATATGTGGAAAGTTCAAATCTACTATTCCACCCTTATGTTTGGAGCATAGGAACATAGTAAGTAGGAACAGGAGTAGGCCAAAAATGGCCCATCGATCCTGCTCCACCATTCAATACGATCATGGCTGATCCAATTTATGACCCAACTCCACCTACCTGCCTTCTCCCCATATCCCCTAATTCCTCTATCATTTAAAAATTTATCTACCTGAATTTTAAATATCTTTAATGAGGCAGCCTCAACCACTTCCCTGGTTAGAGCATTCCAAACATGCACTGCACTCTGGGAAAAACTATTTTTCCTCATCTCTGTGCTAAATCTACTCCCCCGAATCTTGAGGCTGTGTTCTCTCATTTTAGTTTCCCCAGCCAGCTCAAAAAACCTTCCTACATCTATCCTATCCATACCCTTCATAATCCTAAATGTTTCTATAAGATCTCCTCTCATTCTTCTGAACTCGAGCGAAAACAATCCTCGACGATTTAATCTTTCCTGCAACTCTCTGCTATTTTCTCCAGATTTGCTCCTCTAATTCTCATTTACTGATGGGCAGTCTATAATACAAGCCCATGAGTGTGGTTATCCCTTTCCCATTTAACAATTCCACCCACAGAGCCTCAATAGACAAGCCCGAGGGTCTGTCCTGTCTGAGCACTGCAATAATATTTCATCTGATGTAACGCCACTCCTCTCCCTTTCATTCCTCTCCCTCTATCACATCGGAAACCACTGAAACGTCGTGCTGCCAGTACTGGGCTTCCTCCCACCAAGCCTTACTAATGGCTACAGTTTCAAAATTCTATGTGCCAATCCATGCTCTAAACATCTGCCTTTCTGACAATACCCCTTACAGTGAAACAGATACACCTGAGAACATTTCCACCAGATACAACCGTTTGATTTCTGAATTGACACAGTCTGGACATCATCTTTTCCCTCCTCCACTCCCCTATCTGCTCTGTTTGTCTGGTTCCAATCTCCTTGCAAATCTAGATTAAACATCACCCAACCCCCACCCCACCAGAGGAACACTAGCAAATCTTCCTGCAAGAATAATCATCTCCCTTAACTTCAGATTAACCGTCCATCAGAACAGGTTCCAACTTCCCTGGAAGACCGCGTCAAATTTGAAACTGGGGTTAGTGGCACCATTAATAGCCCCGGGTGGGCGAACTAGGCTAGTCTGGTCACACTGTGTCTTGGTGCAGGATCGCTCGCCAAGAGGTGGCACGGTTAGTGTTGCGGTAAGTGCAATGGTGTTACAGAGCCAATGATCGGGGTATGAATCCAGCACTGTCTCCCTGGCTTTACGTGGGTTTCCATCAGCTGCATAGTTACTTCCCACCCTTCAAAAACACATCAGGGGGGTAGGTCAATTGGGTGTAATTTGGTCGCAGGGGTTTATTTGATGAAAGGACCTGTGTTCATGCTGCATGTCTAAATTTAAATTTCAGGCTGTCCCATTGCTGAAAAACTGTTCTTCCCCCTCACCTTGAATCTTTTGCCCTGCAAGACCTTCGTGATGGTTATTAGCTCTCCACCACCCACCAGCCAGGCCTCGTACACCACACCGAAAGACCCACTGCCGATAATTTAAACATCTGCGTAGGGCACCTCCTTGATCCAGTGTGGCCACCACTCTTGTGGCCTTGTTGCTATCTCCTGTGGGGCAGTTGCAGTAGCATTTACACACCCAGAGAGCACAGAACTGGCCATTTGTCCAACATGGTGTCTATCCTTCCCTCGAACTTTCTTCCAAACATCACCTCAATGTCAGAATTCCTCCTCTGGTGGTTCGTTCCACACTCTATTTTTTTTTAAATTTTATTGAAGAATTTTACAAAACCAAAATATATATAATCTAAAACTAACCCCTACTACCCCCCTCCTCCCCCATCCCCCCTAAACCCTCCCCCCTTCGGAGCTTTTTTAAAACACAGTAAGACCGATTATGACAGGTTGCTGGATGGTATGCTATGTTTTTACACCTTTCATCAGAAATAAA
This sequence comes from Narcine bancroftii, assembly GCF_036971445.1. Lineage (NCBI taxonomy): Eukaryota > Metazoa > Chordata > Chondrichthyes > Torpediniformes > Narcinidae > Narcine > Narcine bancroftii. The sequence continues at coordinate 137,049,751 of NC_091473.1, read as the reverse complement.
ACTTTTATTTAACATCTAAACACATACGTTCCAAATACACTGTTGGATAAGTCTCCAAAAATTGTGAAGGAAACCAAATTGGCAAAAAGAATAATTGAGTTGATGGGGGGGTTTAAATTTGGTTGAAATATGGCGACGGATGAATCCGACTGAGAAGGATTATTCTTTTATGTAGCTCGTCATGAGTCATTCTCAAGAATAGATTTTTTTGGGAATCAGCTCATTTGCAGGTTAGGATTGAACAAGCTGAGTACAAGAGTAGGATTTTATCAGTCCATTCATTGTTCTTAATTAAATGTAATGTTGCCGAGATGGCGGGAATTAACTATCGTTGGAGATTTAATGAGATGTTGCTACAAAGGCCTGAATTTATTTTGTATGTAAAAGATCAGATTAAGATTTTTCAGAAACAAACGCGGGATCAGTTCACAGTAAATTTACGTTATGGGGTTCTTTAAAAGGATTCTTACCGGGTCAAATTATTAGTTACACAGCAAAAGTGAAGAAGCAGCATAAAGCAGAACTTCAAGATTTAGAAAAAGAAATTGCAGTATTGGAGAAGATATTTCAGAAAGATGCAGCAAAAGAAAACAAGATACAGTTATCGACATCGAAGCTTCAATTATCATACACAGCAAACTATCATTATGAAGAACGACTTATCCTTTCCAAATGAATACATGATTGAATTTTGTTCTGCCATCTTTGTATACTCAGTTCAACATCATTTTTCCAAGTGACAGCGAGACATTTTCGACCTACTGCCAACCGTGGACGTATAAATGCAATTTGAGGTTTCTCCAATCGTAAACCTGTCATTATCGTATTCATGTATCCCAATAAACATACCCATGGGTTGACATACAGATCTATTTTGAATAAACCTCACAAAAAGTTAATTATTTGTTCCCAAAAGAGCCTAACTTTTGTACATTCCCATACTGAATCTAAGGAAGTACCTGTCTTTTCACCAAACCGAAAACACCAATCTGACACACTAAATCCAACTATTTCCAATTTTTCAGGAGTTTTATATAACTGATGCAAAAAGTTATCATAAACCAAACTATATTGAACATTAATTAACTTCATAACACTATCAAGACACATATCAGACCACTCCTCCACAGATATAGGCATATAGAAGCATATATGTTTTAAATATATCCACATTGGTCATTTTTTCTTGTAGTAACATACATTTCTGAAACAAATCCCTTTTTGCCCTTATCAACAATAAATTTCTCAAATTTCAATTGACCAGGCAATACTTACTCTCATCAAAAACATTCTAACAAATAAATCTTGTACTTGATAATATGCATGTAAAGTGTTTGTGATACACCAAACTTCTCTCTAAGTAGAACCATCTCCCTGTGGGGGACAGGGTTCACAGCCATTCCTTTTGTCCACAACCCTCCTTCTCCAAGAGGGTCAGGTCACCCCTCATTCTCCAGCATGCTCCAAGGGAGATAGAACACTCTGAATTCCTCCCCAACTCCAAAAGCTCAGCAGGACTGAAACCTTCCACAACACAAACGAGACTTCGTCCCCCAAGACATCTCATGGAGTGGAAGGAGTCCCTTGCTTCATCGCTAAACGCTGTTGAGTCGCCACATCAGCAACGCTTTCCAGGACCTTGATCTGGGATTGTTGGTGGTGGGATGGGGCGGGTGGGGGAGGTGGGAAAAGATAGAACAGGTTCTATAATCCGGTGTTGTGGGGTGTGGACGGGCGATTCTGTCTCACAGTGGGAGAGATCGCATTCTGGGGTGAGGGGAGAGCTCTTTACCATTCCTGTTGGAAGGGCTACCTTCCCTCCCACTCCCGAAAACTGCTCTCCCAAGATACCTCACCCGCGCCCCACGCCAATTCCTCGATCCTTTTTTCATCTCTCACCCAATACCACACTCCCAGTTCCTCAGTGCCTTCCATCCCCTCCAACCCCAGCTCTCCAGCTCAACCCTACTTCTGATCCAATCTCCCTCCGCCTGTGGTGCACCCCCATATTTTCGTTCTGCCCTCCACATAACCTCCACTGCTACAGACCACATCCCTGCATCCCTGCCCAAGCCACTGATCTCTCGCACCTGCCTATAAAGCGCCTTGCATTCAGGATGGAGAGAGGGTGTTAAATGTGGCCTCCATTCTCTCTGGCCACACCAGGTGATGTATGGTGCTGGAGGAGGCTCTGTCCCAGTAGTGGGGCCGGTGACAGGATCTTTATCTCACCCATGGGCCTTGGGCGCTTCCAAACACAACGCCGTTGCTCAGAAAGGGTCCCTGGGATGTTCCCTCATGCGGGCCTCATTGCCCTTCCAGGAGAGACATCCTACTTGTGCTGCTCTGCCCTGGTGCAGCTCAGCTATGGCAACACAGCAGCAGTTGCCCCACTCTGTGACATCATCTCCCCATCTGTGTCACCTCCCCTCTTTGTGACACCACTAGTGTAATGGCCAGGGACATTCAGCTGTTTCAATCCTCCTCAATTTTCCCAAGCGAGGGCTGTGGAGGGGGGTGGGGAGGGTGTCGTTCAACTTGTATAAATTACTTGAGTTGTTATCTCTTCTACCTCCTTGATATTTGATTCCATTTTGAGGACATTTTAGTTGACTATTTTATTGACATTGCCTGTAATCTCCCTTCATAAGTGACATGATTTTGTATTTATCCCAATTGATCTTATACCCAAAGATCTCCCCATTGTACTCCAGAGTGGAGCGCAACTTGGGCAACGAGTGTGTCAGGTCTGTCAGATCTGTCAGAACATCACAGCAAATAAATTGGATTGATGCTCTTCCTGCCCTGTTCTGAATATTTTAATGACTGAATCCTGGCAAATGGCCACGGCTGATGCCCCCATGGCTCACAAAAACTGCGCTGGAGATAGCGGGAAACCCTGCCTGCATGATCTTTTCAGAGGGAAGGCTCAAGTAATTTGTCCATTGGTCACAAATTTAGCAATGGGCGCACGGTGAGACGCCCTTATCCAATGTATAAAAGTTGGCCGCAGCCCCAATTTTCCCAGCACTTAAATAATTCTCCCACTCTAACTAGTGTGAGAAACACAGCTCACTGATTAAATAATTTTGAAGTCAATAGGTGAAGCGATATAACCTTTGTATTCAATGTTCTTCCAAGAGCGGGTCTCGTTCAGAAAGGCACACACACTGCTATTCAACAACCTTTTTTTCTACATTTCTTTCTGTTAATAACCACTTAGTTTAATTGGTTAGTTCACTGAGTAATTGATAAGTTAGTTTAACATATCAAAAGATGTTCCTCTTCTTGTATTAAAGCCCGACCTAGTTTCCATCTCCTACTCCCCTTATTTCACTACCCCCTACCTTTATTTATTCTCATCCTTATCTGGTATGATGCCCAGTTCTTTCGCAATGTTTTTGGTATCATTTTGGCTTTCTCTGCAATTTTTTGCAGGAAGTGACCTTCCTTGGTAATCTAGCAGACAGCCCCCCCACCCCCGCCCTCCCCTTAAGGTACGCATCGGCTTTCTCTGGGCAACCATATTAACTCTGCAGAAACAGGCCTTTGGCTACTTTCCACAATCCCGCCTCCTCCTTTTCTATTTATTCTACTGTTTCTTCGTCACTGGAGATAGAACCATAAAATGCCTCCAATTTGGATAACATCATCCCACGAGTCTCTTCCATTTTCTAAAGCTTTCACTCTCAAGTCAATACAGATTATCCCGTGTTGACCCATTTGTTTAATAATTGCAGTTTCCATAAGCCGCTGTGTAAGCCCGTGCACACAGGGCATATATAATACATTATCCCACACCAGTTAGTACTCCTACCACCACTATTAAGGAGGGCAGTATGGAGACGTTTACTCCCTCCCATTTTCCAAAGTACAACTCCAGCCACCCAGTTAGTGAGGTGTCCACTCCTGAACTTTCAGCCAACCCCTCAGCCAGGGAGGAGAGGCCCTGCTACACTTTTGTAATAGTTCCATCTGGGCTGGATCGTGTGGGATAAAAGTACAGCAATTTCCACTTAGCATTACACAGTCTCCTCCTTTCTCTGCTCACACCAAATCTAGCGCTATTCTGTTTTCACAAGCCACGCGACTGGTGGCATCCAATTGATCAGTGATCCCCTTTACAGCAACCAGGATATAATTTATAAACCATTGTTGATTGTAGTAAATATAGTTTATCCAGTCCACGTTTTTTTATTAATAGTTTCCCACCAAAAGATAGTTAACTCAAACTCTGCTGCTATGTGACTGCGTGCGTTAAATTTATTAGGTACTCCCCTTGGCACCCCAATTGAATCAATATACATTTGGTTACATAAAGACGTTCCCAGGAACTCCCTCTTACTTCTCTTTATCCCTATTACCTTCTCCCATTCAAATTTCAAGATGAAGGGTATGGCCAATTGAATGATTGCTCAGGTACCCTTCCAGTTGGGAGGAAGAATCAGTCTAAGGATCCTCCCTCTCCATAATCACCATAGATCCATTCAGGGTACATTCAAGGCTGAGTAGTGGCCTCCCCTCTCCTCTGTCACACCTCGTACCTTTATACATATTGTAGATTTCCTACATTCCTCGTGAACTGTCTTCCTTTTGTCTAGAAGTTCAGGCTGTGTGATTTCCTGACACAGCCGACAATGCCGCGGAATCCGGACATGCTTCTTCAGAGCAGGAGGGAAATCAGGGACAGAAATTTACAGGACTGGTTACCCCAGGCCATTTTATCCTGATACAAGGCCATCGTTCACCTCATTCCTTGTTTGTCTTTATCCCAACCCAGTGGAAATGGAATCACTGCCCTGTAAGTGCATGCATAGCAATTGCTCTTTTTTAAACCCTTCACTGTATATTTTACCTATTCTACCCAGACATTTGTATCGCCATAACTTGTCTCAATCGTCTGTCTAAGGTCCTCTACCTCTACTATCTTTACTACATTCAGATCATTGGATGGAGTATAGGGTTTCTCGCTCGGCATTATTGTGAAGGTACGATCAGTTGGATGAGTCTTGGATCCTTCTACGATTATTCTAAATCAACACGCCAACGGGTCCTTTTCCCTGATGTTTATCCCCATTCCAAATTGATTTCTCATCTAACCCCTTTCGAGTAGGTTTTTTCCATTCATTTCCTCAATCCCTGAGGTACGTTTAATGGACATATAGATAGGATACACTCTTTGTTCCTGCAGTTAATGGCAAAGGTCCTCTCCAGATTGATATCCGACATTTTACTACCAGATCTTGTACTAGGCGTCCAGCACCGGGTCTGGGTGGTCCACCATGCATCACACCAATAGGGACAGTGTCTATTAAGACACATATGTTTCTCCTGAACATGATGTCATCTCTGACTCTCAACCCCACCACATTTTATTAAGCTACAAGCATGACATTGAATCACCTGCAGTTTAGAAATCTCGGGGCTGGTCATGGTTAACTTTACTGGCCCTGAAGGCTTGAGAGTGGATTCTAATCCTCTCCCTATTGGGGTATGAATCTCATTGGACTCACCCTAGTACTTCTTACACTATATAACCATATAACCACTTACAGCACAGAACAGGCCAGTTCGGCCCTATTAGTCCATGCCGTAGCCAATCCCCACCCTCCTAGTCCCACTGACCAGCACCCGGTCCATACCCCTCCAGTCCTCTCCTATCCATGTAATGATCCAGTCTTTCCTTAAACGTAACCAATGATCCTGCCTCAACCACGTCTGTTGGAAGCTCATTCCACATCCCCACCACCCTCTGCGTAAAGAAATTTCACCTCATGTTCCCCTTATAATTTTCCCCCTTCAATCTTAAACCATGTCCTCGAGTTTGAATCTCCTCCTTTCTTAATTGAAAAAGCCTATCCACATTTACTCTGACTGTCCCTTTTAAAATCTTAAACACCTCTAACAAGTCCCCTCTCAATCTTCTACGCTCCAGAGAAAAAAGCCCCATTCTGCACAACCTTTCCCTCTAATTCAAACATTGAAATCCTGTCAAATTTCTCGTGAACCTTCTCTGCACTCTCTCTATTTTGTTTATATATCTCCTATAATTTGGTGACCAAAACTGTACATAGTACTCCAAATTTGGCCTCACCAATGCCTTGTACAATTTCATCATAACCTCCCTACTCCTGAATTCAATACTCAAATTTATGAAGGCCAACATTCCAAATGCCTTCTTCACCACACCATCCACCTGAGTATCAGCCTTGAGGTTACTATTTACCAGAACTCCTAAATCCCTTTGTTGCTCTGCACGCCTCAATTGTCGACCATTCAATGTATATGACCTATTTAAATTTGCCTTTCAAAAATGCAGCACCTCACATTTATCTGTATTAAATTACATCAGCCATTTCTCAGCCCACACCTCCAGCCTTCCTAAATCACCTTTTAATCTACGGTAATCTACCTCAGTGTCCACAACACCACCGACCGTTGTGACATCCGCAAACTTGCTTATCCAATTCTCCACCCCTACATCCAGATCGTTAATATATATAACAAATAATAGTGGACCCAGGACCGAACCATGAGGAACTCCACTTGTCACCGGCCTCAAATTGGACAAACAATTTTCTACCACGACTCTTTGACACCTCCCATCCAACCATTGCTGAATCCATTTCACTTCCACCTTATTTATACCTAATGCCTCTACCTTTTTTCCTAACCTCCTGTGGGGAACTTTGTCAAAAGCTTTACTAATGTCCAAATAGACAACATCCACAGCTTTCCCTTCATCAACCTTTTTTGTAACCCCCTCGAAGAACTCAAAATGTTTTGTCAAGCATGATCTACCCCTGACAAAACCATGCTGATTACTCCCTCGCAATCCCTGAACCTCCAAATAATTGTAAATACCATCCCTCGGAACACTTTCCATCAACTTGCACACCACAGATGTCAGACTCACAGGCCTAGAATTCCCAGGTTTACATTTAACCCTTTCTTAAACAGCGGAACAACATGCGCCACCCTCCAATCCTTTGGCAGCACCCCCGTGGCCAGTGACATCCTAAATAACTCTGTTAATGGCCCCACTAACCGTCCACTAGCCTCCCTGAGTGTCCTAGGGAATATTTTGTCTGGTCCAGGAGATTTATCCACCTTCATCATTTTTAACACAGCCATCACTACCTCCTCGGTTATGCTTATATGCTTCACGACCTCCCCACGATTCTTCTTTACTTCAACTGGTTCAACATTTTTTTCCTGAGTGAATACCGAGGCAAAGAAATCATTCAAAATTTGCCCCATTTCCTCTGACTTCTCACTCAGCCTACCCTCGCTATCTACAAGGGGACCAATTTTATCCCTCACTAATCTTTTACTTTTAATGTACTTATAGAAACCCTTTGAATTTATTTTTACTCTGTCAGCCAAAACCTCTTCATGCCTTTTTTTGGCCTTTCTAATTTCTTTCTTAAGGTTCCTTCTACACTCCTTGTAGTCCTCCTTCAACTTCTCAGCTCCCTGCTCTTTATACCTCTTGTACACCTCCCTTTTTCTCCTAAGCAAATTTCCAATATTCCTCGAAAACCAAGCCTTCCTCTGACTTCCAGCCTTTCCTTTGATCCACACTGTGACATAACTACGCTGTACCCTCAAAATTTCTTATTTGTATATCCTCCATTTTTCATTTACATCCTTAAGTGAAAATATCCCGTCCCGCTCAATACTCACCAAATCCCTTCTTATTCCTTCGAAATTTGCTCTTTACCAATCCAGAACCTCAACTGGTCTATCACATCTAAAACAAATGTATCCAGGAATATTAAGATGCCAGTTGCAATATCGTGACCCCAAGTATCTGTCCATGCTCTCAGCTCATCTACCTTGTTCACTATGCTTCTTGCATTAAAATATATGCATCTCAGAGAATGACCCTCACATATATTCTCTTTTTTACCTTCTACCCTAATCTCCATCCTACCTTTCTTATCTTTTTTATTCCTAGCTAGGTGGCCATACTCCCTGGACACTGCTCTCACACTCTGTTCCCGACCCCCCTGCCAAACTAGTTTAAACCTTCCCCCACAGCTCTAGCAAATCTGCTTGCAAGCACGTTGGTCCCCTCCAGTTCAAGTGGAGTCCGTCCCTCTTGTAACAGGTCCGACATTCCCCAGAAGAGATCCCAATGATCCAGAAATCTTATCCCTTGCACCCTGCATCATCTCTTTAGCCACGCATTCAACCTCCACATCCTCCTATTTCTACCCTCACTAGCTCGTGGCACGGGCAGCAATCCAGAGATTACTACCTTGGAGGTCCTGTTTTTTAACTTCCTACCTAATTCCACATAATCCTGGTTCAGGACCACATCCCCACTTCTAACTAAGTCATTGGTCACCACATGGACCACGACTTCTGGCTGTTCTCCTTCCCCTTGCAGAATGCAATGTACTCGATCAGAGATATCCCTGACCCTGGCACCAGGGAGGCAACATACCAACCTGGATCCCCGATCTCATCCCACAAACCTTCTATCTGTCCCTCTGACTAATGAATCCCCAACTACAAGAATCCTATCCTTATCCTTCTTTCCGATCTGAACCTCAGGGGCAGCCCCTGTGCCAGCGACCTGACCCCCACGAATCGTCCCTGATAGGCTGTTCAACCCAGCAGTATCCAAAGCCAAATACATGTTGCTGAGGGGCACATCCACAGGGGTACTCTGCACTGGCGCTCTCCCTCCTTTCCTAACAGTCACCCAATTCCCTGACTCCTGCCTTCTAGTGGTGACTGTCTCCCTGTAACTCCTCTCTATCACTGCCTCTGCTTCCCTTACGATCCTCAGTTCATCCATTTGCAGCTCAAGCTCCCGAACACGGTCACTCATTATATACAATTGGATGCACCTTTTGCACATGTAGTCATCAGGAACAGCTGTACAGTCTCTGATTTCCCACATCCCACAAATGGAGCACTTAACTACCCCAACTGACTCCATTTCCTCCTTTCTTACTATAACACCCTTGACTAATAAGTTCCTTCTTAGCCCCTGCTCACCGAAGTCCCTCGAGCCAAAGTCCCTACTCCTTCACTGGGCCACTCCTCGAGCCAAAGTCCCCACTCCTTCACTGAGCCACTCCTCGAGCCAAAGTCCCCACTCCTTCACTGGGCCACTCACTCACTTCGACGCTCCACGCTGGCAGCTCCCTCCTTTTCTACTCCTTTTATTAGCCCCTTACCAATTAACCCCAATTAACTCCCGGCTCCTCCTCCTCCTCCTCTCACCTGACACCAGGCACTGACTCACTGTCTCCTCCGACCCCAAGTCTGACCTGACCGTGGATAACAAGGGAAATTGGAGACAGTATTAGGTTCAAAGAGAGAGCATATCCATTGGCCAAAAAAATTACCACAGCCAAACAGTGGGAGCCGTTCAAGATGCCTCAAAGGAGGACAAAGGGATTAATCAAGAGAGCAAAAATAAATTACGAAAGTAAGCTTGCGGCAAATATAAAAACCGACTGCAAAAGCTTTTATAAATATGTCAAGAGGAAAAGATTGGTGAAATCCAGAGTAGGTCCTTTGCAGTCGGAATCAGGGAATATCTAATGGGGAATAAGGAAATGGCAGACCAATTAAAATCTTACTTTAGATCTGTTTTTACAAGAGAGGATACAAATAACCTCCCAAGGATGTTGGGAAACATTGAGACTAATGCAAGGGAGGAACTGAAAGAAATCAGTATCTCTAAGGACATGGTCTTGGGGAAATTGATGGGATTGAACGCAAATAAATCCCAAGGGCCCGATAATCTACATCCTAGGGTACTTAAGGAAGTGAACATTCAGATAGCAGATGCTTTAAGAATTATTTTCCAGAACTCAATAGACTCAGGATCAGTACCCATGGATTGGAGGGTAGCTAATGTTACCCAACTATTTAAAAATTGGAATAGAGAAAAAGCAGGGAATTATAGGGCTGTGAGCCTGACATCAGTAGTGGGCAAAATGATGGAATCCATTATTAAGGATGTAATAGCGGAGCATATGACTAGCAGAGAAGGGATCGGAGGGAGTCAACATGGATTTACAAAAGGTAAATCGCGCTAAACAAATCTATTGGAAATCTTCGAGATTGTGACAGGTAAAATAAATGGGGGAGAGCCAGTGGATGTGGTCTACCTGGACTTCCAAAAGGCCTTCGGTAAGGTTCCACATAAACCACTGGCTTCCAAAATCAAGGCTCATGGGATTGGGGGCAAAGTATTGATGTGGTTGAGAACTGTCTGACAGGTAGAAGACAGAGAGTTGGGATAAATGGCTCGTTTCCTGAGTGGCAGGCAGTGACCAGTGGGGTGCCACGGGGATCTGTAATGGGACCCCAGCTGTTCACAATTTACATTAATGATTCAGATAAGGGGATTGGATGTAATATCTCCAAATTTGCAGATGACACTAAGCTAGGAGGGGTTGTGTGCACAGAAGAGGGGGTCAGGAAGCTCCAGTGTGATTTGGATAAATTGAGGGACTGGGCAGATCCATGGCAAATGCACTACAATGTGGATAAATGTGAGGTGATCCACTTTGGTGATACAAACCGCAGGGCAGATTACTATTTGAATGGCAATAGATTAAGAGATGGGGAAGTGCAGAGAGACCTAGGGGTACTTGTACACCAGTCTCTGAAGGCGAGCATGCAAGTACAGCAGGCAGTTAAAAAGGCAAATGCTATGTTGGCCTTCATATAAAGAGTGTTTGAGTATAGGAACAAGGATACCTTACAGCAGCTGTACAGGGCCTTGGTGAGACCCCACCTGGAGTATTGTGTGCAGTTTTGGTCACCTTATCTAAGGAAGGAAGTTCTTGCAATGGAGGGAGTGCAGTGTCGATTCAACAGGCTGATACCTGGAATGGCAGGAATGACTTATGAGGAAAGATTGGACAAGTTGAGATTGTACTCGCTGGAGTTTAGAAGATTGGGATGGGATCTCAAAGAGACATATAAAATTCTGGCAGGACTGGACAGAATGGATGCAGATTGGATGTTTCCAAGGATGGGAAAATCCAGAACCCGGGGCCATGGTTTGAGGATAATAGGCAAACCATTTAGGACCGAGATGAGGACGAATTTCTTTACCCAGAGGGTGGTGAATCTGTGGAATTCATTGCCACCCAGGGCAGTAGAGGCAGGTTCATTAAATATATTTAAGAGGGAATTAGATCTATTTCTTCAGTATAAGTGTATTAAAGGTTACGAAGAGAAGGCGGGGACGGGGTACTGAACTTAAAGATCAGCCATGATTTTGTTGAATGGCGGAGCAGGCTCGAAGGGTCGAATGACCTACTCCTGCTCCGATGTTTCTATGTTTCTATCCTGACAGTTCCCTCCCCCTTCCACCTGTATTCACCAAGCACCTCGCTTTTCCTTTCCCACATATATCCTCCAATCAGCTCTCTCACCCTCTCCCACCTTCTGCTGCAGGTCTCATCTGGACAGGCAGGACTGGGTGAAGGGTAGGGTGAGGTTTGGTCTGACCCACCCCACCACTCCTGACTCAACGTTGCTTACCTTGATCATCAACACCAGCTGCTCCACCCCACTGTCCCTGGGGAAGCTGAGCTGTCCCAATAACAGCTCAGCCAACACACAGCCAGCTGAATAGATATCTGCAAGAGAGGGAAGGCCTGGAGTCAATGTCACAGGGTACCGAGGGACGTGAGAGACGGTGGAGTTGAGTGTGTGTACTGTCCCATTGAACAACCCTGGGTCAGACACAGGGTGAAGCTCTGAGATGTGCTGAGCAACAAAGACTGTACCCCGCTTCCACATGCTCTCTGTAACCTTCAATACCCTTATACTTAAGAAATAGATCTAATTCCCTCTTAAATATATTTAATGACACACTCTGAGGCACCTCACCCTCCCTCTCCCTAGTACTTCTTACCCTATATAACCATATAACCACTTACAACACAGAACAGGCCAGTTCGGCCCTACTAGTCCATGCCGTAGCAAATCCCCATGCTCCTAGTCCCACTGACCAGCACCCGGTCCATACCCCTCCAGTCCTCTCCTATCCATGTAATGATCCAGTCTTTCCTTAAACGTAACCAATGATCCCGCCTCAACCACGTCTATCGGAAGTTCATTCCACATCCCCACCACCCTCTGCGTAAAGAAATGTCCACTCATGTTCCCCTTATAATTTTCCCCCTTCAATCTTAAACCGTCCTCGAGTTTGAATCTCCCCCTTTCTTAATTGAAAAAGCCAATCCACATTTACTCTGTCTGTCCCCTTTAAAATTTTAAACACCTCTATGAAGTCGCCCCTCAATCTTCTACGCTCCAGAGACAAAAGCCCCAGTTTGCACAACCTTTCCCTGTAAATCAAACCTTGAAATCCTGTCAACATTCTCATGAACCTTCTCTGCACTCTCTCTATTTTCTTTATATCTTTCCTATAATTTGGTGACCAAAACTGTACACAGTACTCCATATTTGGCCTCACCACTGCCTTGTACAATTTCATCATAACCTCCCTGCTCTTGAATTCAATACTCCAATTTATGAAGGCCAACATTCCAAATCCCTTCTTCACCACACCATCTACCTGAGTATCAGCCTTGAGGGTACTATTTACCATAACTCCTAAATCCCTTTGTTGCTCTGCACGTCTCAATTGTCGAACATTCAATGTATATGACCTATTTAAATTTGCCTTTCCAAAATGCAGCACCTCACATTTATCTGTATTAAATTCCATCAGCCATTTCTCAGCCCACACCTCCAGCCTTCCGAAATCACCTTTTGATCTACGGTAATCTACCTCACTGTCCACAACACCACCGACCGTTGTGTCATCCGCAAACTTGCTTATCCAATTGTCCACCCCTACATCCAGATCGTTTATATATATAACAAATAATAGTGGACCCAGGACAGAACCCTTAGGAACTCCACTAGGTACAGGCCTCCAATTGGACAAACAATTTTCTACCACGACTCTCTGACACCTCCCATCCAACCATTGCTGAATCCATTTCACTACCACCTTATTTATACTTTATGCCTCTACCTTTCTTCCTAACCTCCTGTGGGGAACTTTTTCAAAAGCTTTACTAAAGTCCAAATAGACAACATCCACAACTTTCCCTTCATCAAACTTTTCTGTAACCCCCTCGAAGAACTCAAAATGTTTTGTCAAGCATGATCTACCCCTGACAAAACCATGCTGATTACTCCCTATCAATCCCTGTACCTCCAAAAATTTGTAAATACCATCCCTCAGAACACTTTCCATCAACTTGCCCATCACAGACGTCAGACATACAGGCCTATAATTCCTAGGTTTGCATTTGGACCCTTTCTTAAACAGAGGAACAACATGCGCCACCCTCCAATCCTTTGGCACCACCCCCGTGGCCAGTGACATCCTAAATATCTCTGTTAATGGCCCCACTAACCGTCCACTAGCCTCACTGAGTGTCCTAGGGAATATTTTGTCCGGTCCGGGAGATTTATCCACCTTTATCTTTTTTAACACAGCCATCACTACCTCCTCGGTTATCCATATATGCTTCATGACGACCCCACTATTCTTCTTAACTTCAACTGGTTCAACATTTTTTTCCTGAGTGAATACCGAGGCAAAGAAATCATTCAAAATTTCCCCCATTTCCTCTGACTTCTCACTCAGCCTACTCTCGCTATCTACAAGGGGACCAATTTTATCCCTCACTAATCTTTTACTTTTAATGTACTTATAGAAACCCTTTGGATTTATTTTTACTCTGTCAGCCAAAACCTCTTCATGCCTTTTTTTGGCCTTTCTAATTTTTTTCTTAAGATTCCTTCTACACTCCTTGTAGTCCTCCTTCAACTTCTCAGCTCCCTGCTCTTTATACCTCTTGTACACCTCCCTTTTTCTCCTAACCAAATTTCCAATATTCCTCAAAAACCAAGCCTCCCTATGACTTCCAGCCTTTCCTTTGATCCACACTGGGACATAACTATTCTGTACCCTCAAAATTTCTTATTTGAATATCCTCCATTTTTCATTAACATCCTTACCTGAAAATATCCTGTCCCACTCAATACTCCCCAAATCCCTTCTTATTCCTTCGAAATTTGCTCTTTTCCAATCCAGAACCTCAACTGATCTATCACAAGTAAAACAAATGTATCCAGGAATATTAAGGTGCCAGTTGCAATATCATGACCCCAAGTATCTGTCCATGCTCTCAGCTCATCTACCTTGTTCACTTTGCTTCTTGCATTAAAATATATGCATCTCAGAGAATGACCCTCACATATATTCTCTTTTTTACATTCTACCCTTATCTCCATCCTACCTTTCTTATCTTTTTTATTCCTATCTAGGGGGCCATACTCCCTGGACACTGCTTTCACACTCTGTTCCCCACCCCCCTGCCAAACTAGTTTAAACCATCCCCCACAGCTCTAGCAAATCAGCTTGCCAGCACATTGGTCCCCCTGCAGTTCAAGTGGAGTCCGTCCCTCTTTTACAGGTCCGACCTTCCCCAGAAGAGATCCCAATGATCCAGAAATCTTATCCCTTGCCCCCTGCACAATCTCATTAGCCACGCATTCATCGTCCACATCCTCCTATTTCTACCCTCACTAGCTCGTGGCACGGGCAGCAATCCAGACATTACGACCTTGGAGATCCTGTTTTTTAACTTCCTACCAAATTCTACATAATCCTGTTTCAGGACCACATCCCCACTTTTAACTAAGTCATAGGTCCCCACATGGACCACGACTTCTGGCTGTTCTCCTTCCCCTTGCAGAATTCTATGTTGTCGATAAGAGATATCCCTGACCCTGGCACCAGGGAGGCAACATACCAACCTGGATCCCCGATCTCATCCCACAAACCTTCTATCTGTCCCTCTGACTAATGAATCCCCAACTACAAGAATCCTATCCTTATCCTTCTTTCACTTCTGAATCTCAGGGGAAGCCCCTGTGTCAGACACCTGACCCCCACGACTCGTCCCTGATAAGCTGTTCCCCCCAGCAGTATCCAAAGCCAAATAAATGTTGCTGAGGGGCAATTCCACAGGGGTACTCTGCACTAGCGCACTCCCTCCTTTCCTCACAGTCACCCAATTCCCTGACTCCTGCCTTCTAGGGGTGACTGTCTCCCTAAAACTCCTCTCTATCATGCCTTTGCTTCCCTTATGATCCTCAGTTCATCCATTTGCAGCTCAAGCTCCCCAACACGGTCACTCATTATATACAATTCGATGCACCTTTTGCACATGTAGTCGTCAGGAACAGCTGTGCAGTCTCTGATTTCCAACATCCCACAATTGGAGCACTTAACTACCCCAACTGACTCCATTTCCTCCTTTCTTACTATAATACCCTTGACTAATAAGTTCCTTCTTAGTCCCTGCTCACCGAAGTCCCTCAAGCCAAAGTCCCCACTCCTTCACTGGGCAATTCCTCGAGCCAAAGTCCCCACTCCTTCACTGGGCCACTCCTCGAGCCAAAGTCCCCACTCCTTCACTGGGCCGCTCCTCGAGCCAAAGTCCCCATTCCTTCACTGGGCCACTCCTCGAGCCAAAGTCCCCACTCCTTCACTGGGCCGCTCCTTGAGCCAAAGTCCCCACTCCTTCACTGGGCCACTCCTCGAGCCAAAGTCCCCACTCCTTCACTGGGCCACTCCTCGAGCCAAAATCCACACTCCTTCACTGGGCCACTCCTCGAGCCAAAGTCTCCACTCCTTCACTGGGCCACTCCTCGAGCCAAAGTCCCCACTCCTTCACTGGGACACTCCTCGAGCCAAAGTCCCTACTCCTTCACTGGGCCACTCCTCGAGCCAAAGTCCCCACTCCTTCACTGGGCCACTCCTCGAGCCAAAGTCCCCACTCCTTCACTGGGCCACTCCTCGAGCCAAAGTCCCCACTCCTTCACTGGGCCACTCCTCGAGCCAAAGTCCCCACTCCTTCACTGGGCCACTCCTCGAGCCAAAGTCCCCACTCCTTCACTGGGCCATTCACTCACTTCGACGCTCCACGCTGGCCGCTCCCTCCTTTTCTACTCCTTTTATTAGCCCCTTACCAATTAACCCCAATTAACTCCAAGCTCCTCCTTCTCCTCCTCTCACCCGACACCAGGCACTGACTCACTGTCTCCTCCAACCCCGAGTCGGACCTGCCTGTGCCCAAGTCCCGGTAAGTGCAGCTTTTATTTGACTCACCCTCTAATTCTGTCTCTTGGCTCCTCCTCCTCTCACCTGACACCAGGCACTGACTCACTGTCTCCTCCGACCCAAAGTCTGACCTGACCGTGGATAAGAAGGGAAATTGGAGACAGTATTAGGTCCAAAGAGAGAGCATATCAATTGGCCAAAAAAATTACCTCAACTGAAGACTGGGATCAGTTCAAGATGCATCAAAGGAGGACAAAGGGATTAATCAAGAGAGCAAAAATAAATTATGAATGGAAGCTTGCGGAAAATATAAAAACCGACTGCAAAAGCTTTTATAAATATGTCAAGAGGAAAAGATTGGTGAAATCCAGAGTAGGTCCTTTGCAGTCGGAATCAGGGGAATATATAATTGGGAATAAGGAAATGGCAGACCAATTAAATTCTTAATTTAGTTCTGTTTTTACAAGAGACGATACAAATAACCTCCCAAGGATGTTGGGAAACATAGAGACTAATGCAATGGAGGAACTGAAAGAAATCAGTATATCTAAGGACATGGTCTTGGGGAAATTGATGGGATTGAAGGCCAATAAATCCCAAGGGCCTGATAATCTACATCTTAGGGTACTTAAGGAAGTGGCCATTCAGATAGCAGATGCTTTAAGAATTATTTTCCAGAACTCGATAGACTCAGGATCAGTACCCATGAATTGGAGGGTAACTAATGTTACCCCACTATTTAAAAATTGGGGTAGAGAAAAAGCGGGGAATTATATGCCGGTGAGCCTGACATCAGTAGTGGGCAAAATGATGGAATCCATTATTAAGGATGTAATAGCGGAGCATATGACTAGCAGAGAAGGGATCGGAGGGAGTCAACATGGATTTACAAAAGGTAAATCGTGCTTGACAAATCTATTGGAATTCTTTGAGATGGTGACAGGTAAAATAAATGGGGGAGAGCCAGGGGATGTGGTCTACCGGGACTTCCAAAATTCCTTCGATAAGTTCCCACATAAATGACTGGCTTCCAAAATCAAGGCTCATGCGATTGGGGGCAAAGTATTGATGTGGATTGAGAACTGTCTGGCAGGTAGAAGACAGAGAGTTGGAATAAATGGCTCGTTTTCTGAGTGGCAGGCGGAGACCAGTGGGGTTCCACAGGGATCTGTACTGGAACCCCAGCTGTTCACAATTTACATTAATGATCAGGATGAGGGGATTGGATGTAATATCTCCAAATTTACAGATGACATTAAGCTAGGAGGGGTTGTGTGCACGGAAGAGGGAGTCAGGAAGCTCCAGTGTGATTTGGATAAATTGAGGGACTGGGCAGATCCATGGCAAATGCACTACAATGTGGATAAATGTGAGGTGATCCACTTTGGTGATACAAACCGCAGGGCAGATTACTATTTGAATGGCAATAGATTAAGAGATGGGGAAGTGCAGAGAGACCTAGGGGCACTTGTACACCAGTCTCTGAAGGCGAGCATGCAGGTAGTGCAGGCGGTTAAAAAGGCAAATGGTATTTTGTCCTTCATATAAAGAGTGTTTGAGTATAGGAACAAGGATACCTTACTTTAGCTGTACAGGGCCTTGGTGAGACCCCACCTGGAGTATTGTGTGCACTTTTGGTCACCTTATCTAAGGAAGGAAGTTCTTGCAATGGAGGGAGTGCAGAGGTGATTCACCAGGCTGATACCTGGAATGGCAGGAATGACTTATGAGGAAAGATTGGACAAATTGGGATTGTACTCGCTGGAGTTTAGAAGATTGAGAGGGGATCTCATAGAGACGTTTAAAATTCTGGCAGGACTGGACAGAATGGATGCAGATGGGATGTTCCCAAGGATGGGAAAATCCAGAACCCGGGGCCATGGTTTGAGGATAATTGGCAAACCATTTAGGAATTTCTTGTCCCAGAGGGTCGTGAATCTGTGGAATTCATTGCCACAGAGGGCAGTGGAGGCAGGTTCATTAAATATATTTAAGAGGGAATTCGATCTATTTCTTAAGTATAAGGTTATTAAAGGTTACAGAGAGAAGGCGGGGACGTGGCACTGAATTTAAGATCAGCCATGATTTCGTTGAATGGCGGAGCAGGCTTGAAGGGGCGAATGACCTACTCCTGCTCCTATGTTTCTATGTTTCTATCCTGACAGTTCCCTCACCCTTCCACCTGTATACACCAAGCACCTCGCATGTCACTTCCCACATATATCCACCCATCAGCTCTCTCACCCTCTCCCACCTTCTGCTGCGGGTCTCATCTGGACTGGCAGGTCTGGGTGTAGGGTAGGGTGAGGTTGGGTCTGACCCACCCCCACCACTCCTGACTCAACATTGCTTACCTTGGTCGTCTGCACCAGCTGCTCCACCCCACTGTCCCTGGGGAAGATGAGCTGTCCCAATAACAGCTCAGCCAACACACAGCCAGCTGAATAGATATCTGCAAGAGAGGGAAGGCCTGGCGTTAATGTCACAGGGTGTCGAGGGACGTGAGAGACAGTGAAGTTGAGTGTGGGGACTGTCCAATTGAACAACCCGGGGGGGTGAGACACAGTGTGAAGCTCCCTCTGCACCGTCATATCACACACTCTGATGCACATCACCCTCCCTTGCCCTGGTACCTCTCCATCCCTCTCCATAGTCCTTCATACCCTATATAACCATATAACCCCTTCCTGCACAGAACAGGCCAGTTCAGCACTACTAGTCCATGCCATAACAAATCCCCACCCTCCTAGTCCCACTGAGCAGCGCCTGGTCCATACCCCTACAGTCCTCTCCTATCCATGTAACTATCTAGTCTTTCCTTAAATGTAACCAATGATCCCGCCTCGACCACGTCTGCCGGAAGCTCATTCCACGTCCCCACCACCCTCTGCGTAAAGAAATTTCCCCTCATGTTCCCCTTATAATTTTCCCCCTTCAATCTTGAACCATGCCCTCTCGTTTGAATCTCCCCCACTCTTAATTGAAAAAGCCTATCCACGTTTACTGTGTGTCCCTTTTAAAATCTTAAACACCTCTATCAAGTCCCCTCTCAATCTTATACACTCCAGAGAATAAAGCCCCAGTCTGCATAACCTTTCCCTGTAACTCAGACCCTGAAATCCTGTCAACATTCTCGTGAACCTTCTCTGCACTCTCTCTATTTTGTTTATTTCTTTCCTATAATTTTGTGACCAAAACTGTACACAGTACTCCAAATTTGGCCTCACCAATGCCTTGTACAATTTCATCATAACCTCCCTACTCTTGAATTCAATACTCCGATTTATGAAGGCCAACATTCCAAATGCCTTCGTCACCACACCATCTAACTGTGTATCAGCCCTGAGGGTACTATTTACCATCACTCCTAAATGCCTTTGTTGCTCTGCACATCTCAGTAGCCTCCCATTTAATGCATATGACTTATTTAGGTATGCTTCCACTCTCTGGCACCTCTATCTCTGGCACCTCTGTCATCCTCTCGCTCTCTGACACCTCTCCCTTCTTTCTCTGGCATATCCCTCATCCCTCTCTATGTCACATCTCTCCCTCGGATAACTCTGCCTCAATCTATCTCTTTCCACCTTGGATGAAGCTTTCTCTATTTTACATGAGAACACTCAACACGCACCCCTCCCTCCCTATTTGGGACATCACCATCTCAGTCATCATGGGATACTCTCTCCATCTCAATCTCTATGCCCAACACCCCCCAACCCGTGACATCAACTTCATACCTACGGGAAAAACCTCACTCTCTGTGCTGGACAGTTCTATCTTTTTGCCTCAAGTGACAGGGCTGCCTTCCTAAAGTCTGGTTTATTACTCACCGATATTCGAGATGTCGTCAGGAGCTCTAAAGATGAGCTCTGGTGCTCGATAATACTGGGGCCAATCAAATCTATGTGGTGGAAAGCAGGGGTGGATCAATCGAAAATAGCACCTATGGCAGTGGTGGCCGTCCTCTTGCAAGAGCAGGGCTTGATGGTGGCCATATTATCTATACAGATCGAGAGGAAATACTGAGCGTTTGTGTTCTTTGTACCTTTGATAGTGCCCCCACGCCCACCCATCCAGTGCCGGCCAAGTCATCCCACCCCCTCCACAACACAACGTTAAACTGTCGGAAATCCATGCCTGGGGGTCGATGAGGGATCAAACGTTCCATGAAGGGGTTGATGGTCTAAAAAATTTGGGGATGTCCTTGAGACACACCAAGAGTCATAGCCTCCAGTCAGAGAGCCAGTCATCCACAACCACACTCTGGTTTCTCCCACAAAGATAATGCTGAAACCAATTTACGCATCACCAGAAATACCAAGCAACTGAAACTTCCTCCCATGTGGGAACATCTTAAAGGCTTTACTCAAGTCCATGTAGACAAGTCTTTTCTTCATCAATGTTCCTAGTATGTGCACAAAGCCGTGTTGGCTGGTCCTTATTTGTCCCTAACTGTCAAAATACTTCTATATCCAATCTCTTAGAGCACCTTCTAATGACTTGTTTACTCCTGATATTAGGCTCACCGGCCTATCATTTCCTAGGTTATATTTGGAGCCTCTTTTTAAACAACGGGACAAATGAGCTCCCCTCCAATCCTCCGGCACCTCACCGGTGGCTAAGGATGTTATTATATCTATCTGCCAGGGCGTTTGCAATTTCTGCAACAGCCTCCCTCAAATTCCAAGGGAACTGGGGATTTATCCCCCTTGATTCACTTTAAGACTACAAGCACTTCCTCCTCTTTATCTAGGTTCCCTGACCTCACTGCTTATATGCCTCGCTCCCCTAGACTCCGTGCCAGTTTCCTGAATAAAAAGAGATTTAAGAAAAATCTAGAAGATCTCCCCCATCTCTTCTAGCTTCATACATAAGTGATCACTCTGATCTACAAGAGGACCAATTTTGTCCCTCCAGATTTCCCTATTAATTTGGTCCTGCATTTTTTAATCCTCCTCTCAAGATCCTCATTTGCTCCTTGTTGCCTGTACCAGCTGTACACCACTCTCTTCTTTGGAAAATCAAGGTTCCCTCTGCGTCCTAACTTTGCCTTTAATCTTCACATGCAGACCTTGTGTTTCCACTTTGAAAGCCTCCCACTGACTGAACTCATTTGCCTGAGAACAACCTGTCCCAATCCATGCTTTCTAGACCCTTTCTCATTTCCTCAAACTTGCCCTTTCTCCAACTGAGAATCTCAGCCTGAAGACCAGACCAATCCTTCTCCATAATAAACTTGAAACAAATGGACTTATCATCACTGGACCCAAAATATTCCCCTCCATATATATATGTCCCGTCTTGTCTTGTTTGACAATAGGTGATCCAGTACTGCATTCTCTCTGGTTGGTACCTCTATATATCGATTGAAAAACTTTCCTGGACACATTTGACAGAGTCCAAGCCATCAGTCCCAGTCAATATGTGGAAAGTTCAAATCTACTATTCCACCCTTATGTTTGGAACACAGGAACATAGGAAGTAGGAACAGGAGTAGGCCAAAAATGGCCCATCGATCCTGCTCCACCATTCAATACGATCATGGCTGATCTAATTGATGACCCAACTCCACCTACCTGCCTTTTCCCCATATCCCCTAATTCCTCTATCATTTAAAAATTTATCTACCTGAATTTTAAATATCTTTAATGAGGCAGCCTCAACCACTTCCCTGGTTAGAGCATTCCAAACATGCACTGCACTCTGGGAAAAACTATTTTTCCTCATCTCTGTGCTAAATCTACTCCCCCGAATCTTGAGGCTGTGTTCTCTCATTTTAGTTTCCCCGGCCAGCTCAAAAACCTTCCTACATCTATCCTATCCATACCCTTCATAATCCTAAATGTTTCTATAAGATCTCCTCTCATTCTTCTGAACTCGAGCGAAAACAATCCTCGACGATTTAATCTTTCCTGCAACTCTCTGCTATTTTCTCCAGATTTGCTCCTCTAATTCTCATTTACTGATGGGCAGTCTATAATACAAGCCCATGAATGTGGTTATCCCTTTCCCATTTAACAATTCCACCCACAGAGCCTCAATAGACAAGCCCGAGGGTCTGTCCTGTCTGAGCACTGCAATAATATTTCACCTGATAAAACGCCACTCCTCTCCCTTTCATTCCTCTCCCTCTATCACATCGGAAACCACTGAAACGTCGTGCTGCCAGTACTGGGCTTCCTCCCACCAAGCCATATTAATGGCTACAGTTTCAAAATTCTATGTGCTAATCCATGCTCTAAACATCTGCCTTTCTGACACTACCCCTTTCAGTGAAACAGATACACCTGAGAACATTTCCACCAGATACAACCGTTTGATTTCTGAATTGACACAGTCTGGACATCATCTTTCCCTCCTCCACTCTCCTATCTGCTCTGTTTGTCTGGTTCCAATCTCCTTGCAAATCTAGATTAAACATCACCCATCCCCCACCCGACCAGAGGAACACTAGCAAATCTTCCTGCAAGAATAATCATCTCCCTTAACTTCAGATTAACCGTCCATCAGAACAGGTTCCAACTTCCCTGGAAGACCGCGTCAAATTTGAAACTGGGGTTAGTGGCACCATTAATAGCCCCGGGTGGGCGAACTAGGCTAGTCTGGTCACACTGTGTCTTGGTGCAGGATCGCTCGCCAAGAGGTGGCACGGTTAGTGTTGCGGTAAGTGCAATGGTGTTACAGAGCCAGCGACCGGGGTATGAATCCAGCACTGTCTCCCTGGCTTTACGTGGGTTTCCATCAGCTGCATAGTTACCTCCCACCCTTCAAAAACACATCAGGGGTGTAGTTCAATTGGGTGTAATTTGGTCGCAGGGGTTTATTTGATGAAAGGACCTGTGTTCATGCTGCATGTCTAAATTTAAATTTCAGGCTGTCCCATTGCTGAAAAACTGTTCTTCCCCCTCACCTTGAATCTTTTGCCCTGCAAGACCTTCGTGATGGTTATTAGCTCTACACCACCCACCAGCCAGGCCTCGTACACCACACCGAAAGACCCACTGCCGATAATTTAAACATCTGCGTAGGGCACCTCCTTGATCCAGTGTGGCCACCACCCTTGGGGCCTTGTTGCTATCTCCTGTGGGGCAGTTTCAGTAGCATTTACACACCCAGAGAGCACAGAACTGGCCATTTGTCCAACATGGTGTCTATCCTTCCCTCGAACTTTCTTCCAAACATCACCTCAATGTCAGAATTCATCCTCTGGTGGTTCGTTCCAGACTCTTATTTTTTTTTAAATTTTATTGAAGAATTTTACAAAACCAAAATATATATAATCTAAAACTAACCCCTACTACCCCCCTCCTCCCCCGTCCCCCCTACACCCTCCCCCCTTCGGAGCTTTTTTAAAACACAGTAAGACCGATTATGACAGGTTGCTGGATGGTGTGCTATGTTTTTACACCTTTCATCAGAAATAAAACTTTTATTTAACATCTAAACACATACGTTCCAAATACACTGTTGGATAAGTCTCCAAAAATTGTGAAGGAAACCAAATTGGCAAAAAGAATAATTGAGTTGATGGGGGGGTTTAAATTTGGTTGAAAAATGGCGACGGATGAATCCGACTGAGAAGGATTATTCTTTTTATGTAGCTCGTCATGAGTCATTCTCAAGAATAGATTTTTTTGGGAATCAGCTCATTTGCAGGGTAGGATTTAACAAGCTGAGTACAAGAGTAGGATTTTATCAGTCCATTCATTGTTCTTAATTAAATGTAATGTTGCCGAGATGGCGGGAATTAACTATCGTTGGAGATTTAATGAGATGTTGCTACAAAGGCCTGAATTTATTTTGTATGTAAAAGATCAGATTAAGATTTTTCAGAAACAAATGCGGGATCAGTTCACAGTAAATTTACGTTATGGGGTTCTTTAAAAGGATTCTTACAGGGTCAAATTATTAGTTACACAGCAAAAGTGAAGGAGCAGCATAAAGCAGAACTTCAAGATTTAGAAAAAGAAATTGCAGTATTGGAGAAGATATTTCAGAAAGATGCAGCAAAAGAAAACAAGATACAGTCATCGACATCGAAGCTTCAATTATCATACACAGCAAACTATCATTATGAAGAACGACTTATCCTTTCCAAATGAATACATGATTGAATTTTGTTCTGCCATCTTTGTATACTCAGTTCAACATCATTTTTCCAAGTGACAGCGAGACATTTTCGACCTACTGCCAACCGTGGACGTATAAATGCAATTTAAGGTTTCTCCAATCGTAAACCTGTCATTATTGTCTTCATGTATCCCAATAAACATACCCATGGGTTGACATACAGATCTATTTTGAATAAACCTCACAAAAAGTTAATTATTTGTTCCCAAAAGAGCCTAACTTTTGTACATTCCCATACTGAATCTAAGGAAGTACCTGTCTTTTCACCAAACCGAAAACACCAATCTGACACACTAAATCCAACTATTTCCAATTTTTCAGGAGTTTTATATAACTGATGCAAAAAGTTATCATAAACCAAACTATATTGAACATTAATTAACTTCATAACACTATCAAGACACATATCAGACCACTCCTCCACAGATATAGGCATATAGAAGCATATATGTTTTAAATACATTGGTCATTTTTTTTGTAGTAACATACATTTCTGAAACAAATCCCTTTTTGCCTTATCAACAATAAATTTCTCAAATTTCAATTGACCAGGCAATACTTACTCTCATCAAAAACATTCTAACAAATAAATCTTGTACTTGATAATATGCATGTAAAGTGCTTGTGATACACCAAACTTCTCTCTAAGTAGAACCATCTCCCTGGGGGGGACAGGGTTCACAGCCATTCCTTTTGTCCACAACCCTCCTTCTCCAAGAGGGTCAGGTCACCCCTCATTCTCCAGCATGCTCCAAGGGAGATAGAACACTCTGAATTCCTCCCCAACTCCAAAAGCTCAGCAGGACTGAGACCTTCCTCAACACAAACGAGAGTTCGTCCCCCAAGACATCTCATGGAGTGGAAGGAGCCCCTTGCTTCATCGCTAAACGCTGTTGAGTCGCCACACCAGCAACGCTTTCCAGGACCTTGATCTGGGATTGTTGGTGGTGGGATGGGGGGTTGGGGAGGTGGGAAAAGATGGAACAGGTTCTATAATCCGGTGTTGTGGGGTGTGGAAGGGCGATCTGTCTCACAGTAGGAGAGATCGCATTCTGGGGTGAGGGGAGAGCTCTTTAACATTCCTTTTGGAAGGGCTACCTTCCCTCCCACTCCCGAAAACTGCTCTCCCAAGATACCTCACCCGCGCCCCACGCCAATTCCTCGATCCTTTTTTCATCTCTCACCCAATACCACACTCCCGGTTCCTCAGTGCCTTACATCCCCTCCAACCCCAGCTCTCCAGCTCAACCCTACTTCTGATCCAATCTCCCTCCGCCTGTGGTGCACCCCCATATTTTCGTTCCGCCCTCCACATAACCTCCACTGCTACAGACCACATCCCTGCAACCCTGCCCAAGCCACTGCTCTCTCGCACCTGCCTAGAAAGCGCCTTGCATTCAGGATGGAGAGAGGGTGTTAAATGTGGCCTCCATTCTCTCTGGCCACACCGGGTGATGTATGGTGCTGGAGGAGGCTCTGTCCCAGTAGTGGAGCCGGTGACAGGATCTTTATCTCACCCATGGGCCCTGGGCGCTTCCAAACACAACGCCGTTGCTCAGAAAGGGTCCCTGGGATGTTCCCTCATGCGGGCCTCATTGCCCTTCCAGGAGAGACATCCTACTTGTGCTGCTCGGCCCTGGTGCAGCTCAGCTATGGCAACACAGCAGCAGTTGCCCCACTCTGTGACATCATCTCCCCATCTGTGTCACCTCCCCTATTTGTGACACCACTAGTGTAATGGCCAGGGACATTCAGCTATTTCAATCCTCCTCAATTTTCCCAAGCGAGGGCTGGGGAGGGGGTTGGGGGGGGGGGTAGTTCAACTTGTATAAATTACTTGAGTTGTTATCTCTTCTACCTCCTTGATATTTGATTCCATTTTGAGGACATTTTAGTTGACTATTTTATTGACATTGCCTGTAATCTCCCTTCTTAAGTGACATGATTTTGTATTTATCCCAATTGATCTTATACCCAAAGATCTCCCCATTGTCCTCCAGAGTGGAGCGCAACTTGGGCAACGAGTGTGTCAGGTCTGTCAGATCTGTCAGAACATCTCAGCAAATAAATTGGATTGATGCTCTTCCTGCCCTGTTCTGAATATTTTAATGACTGAATCCTGGCAAATGGCCACGGCTGATGGCCCCATGGCTCACAAAAACTGCGCTGGAGATAGCGGGAAACCCTGCCTGCATGATCTTTTCAGTGGGAAGGCTCAAGTAATTTGTCCATTGGTCACAAATTTAGCCTTGGGCGCACGGTGAAACACCCTTATCCAATGTATAAAAGTTGGCCGCAGCCCCAATTTTCCCAGCACTTAAATAATTCTCCCACTCTAACTAGTGTGAGAAACACAGCTCACTGATTAAATAATTTTGAAGTCGATAGGTGAAGCGATATAATCTTTGTTTTCAACGTTCTTGCAAGAGCGGGTCTCGTTCAGAAAGGCACACACACTGCTATTCAACAACCTTTTTTTCTACATTTCTTTCTGTTAATAACCACTCCTCCGTTAGTTTAATTGGTTAGTTCACTGAGTAATTGATAAGTTCGTTTAACATATCAAAAGATGTTCCTCTTCTTGTATTAAAGCCTGACCTAGTTTCCATCTCCTACTCCCCTTATTTCACTACCCCTACCTTTATTTATTCTCATCCTTATCTGGTATGATGCCCAGTTCTTTCGCAATGTTTTTGGTATCATTTTGGCTTTCTCTGCAATTTTTTGCAGGAAGTGACCTTCCTTGGTAATGTAGCTGACTGCCCCCCCACCCCCGACCTCCCCTTAAGGTACACATCGGCTTTCTCTGGGCAACCATATTAACTCTGCAGAAACAGGCCTTTGGCTACTTTCCACAATCCCGCCTCCTCCTTTTCTATTTATTCTATTGTTTCTTCATCACTGGAGATAGAACCATAAAATGCCTCCAATTTGGATAACATCATCCCACGAGTCTCTTCCATTTTCTAAAGCTTTCACTCTCAAGTCAATACAGATTATCCCGTGTTGACCCATTTGTTTAATAATTGCAGTTTCCATAAGCCGCTGTGTAAGCCCGTGCACACAGGGCATATATAATACATTATCCCACACCAGTTAGTACTCCTACCACCACTATTAAGGAGGGCAGTATGGAGACGCTTACTCCCTCCCATTTTCCAAAGTACAACTCCAGCCACCCAGTTAGTGAGGTGTCCACTCCTGAACTTTCGGCCAACGCCTCAGCCAGGGTGGAGAGGCCCTGCTACACTTTTGTAATAGTTCCATCTGGGCTGCATCGTGTGGGATAAAAGTACAGCAATTTCCACTTAGCATTACACAGTCTCCTCCTCTCTCTGCTCACACCAAATCTAGCGCTATTCTGTTTTCACAAGCCACGCGACTGGTGGCATCCAATTGATCAGTGATCCCCTTTACAGCATCGAGGATATAATTTATAAACCATTGTTGATTGTGGTAAATATAGTTTATCCAGTCCACGTTTTTTTATTGATAGTTTCCCACCAAAAGATAGTTAACTCAAACTCTGCTGCTATCTGATTGCGTGCGTTAAATTTATTAGGTACTCCCCTTGGCACCCCAATTGAATCAATATAAATTTGGTTACATAAAGACATTCCCAGGAACTCCCTCTTACTTCTCTTTATCCCTATTACCTTCTCCCATTCAAATTTCAAGGTGAAGGGTATGGCCAATTGAATGATTGCACAGGTACCCTTCCAGTTGGGAGGAAGAATCAGTCTAAGGATCCTCCCTCTCCACAATCACCATAGATCCATTCAAGGTACATTCAAGGCTGAGTAGTGGCCTCCCCTCTCCTCTGTCACATCTCGTACCTTGAAACATATTTTAGATTTCCTACATTCCTCGTGAACTGTCTTCCTTTTGTCTAGAAGTTCAGGCTGTGTGATTTCCTGACACAGCCGAGAATGCCGCGGAATCCGGACATCCTTCTTCAGAGCAGGAGGGAAATCAGGGACAGAAATTTACAGGACTGGTTACCCCAGGCCATTTTATCCTGATACAAGGCCATCGTTCACCTCATTCCTTGTTTGTCTTTATCCCAACCCAGTGGAAATGGAATCACCTGTCCTATAAGTGCATGCATAGCTATTTCTCTTTTTTAAACCCTTCACTGTATATTTTACCTATTCTACCCAGACATTTGTATCGCCATAACTTGTCTCAATCGTCTGTCTAAGGTCCTCTACCTCCACTATATTTACTAATTTCAGATCATTGGATGGAGTATAGGGTTTCTCGCTGGGCATTATTGTGAAGGTACGATCAGTTGGATGAGTCTTGGATACTTCTGCGATTATTCTAAATCAACACGCCAACGGGTCCTTTCCCCTGATGTTTATCCCCATTCCAAATTGATTTCTCATCTACCCCTTTCGAGTAGGTTTTTTCCATTCATTTCCTCAAGCCCTGAGGTACGTTTAATGGTCATATAGATAGGATTACACTCTTTGTTCCTGCAGTTAATGGCAAAGGTCCTCTCCAGATTGATATCCGACATTTTACTACCAGATCTTGTACTAGGCGTCCAGCACCGGGTCTGGGTGGTCCACCATGCATCACACCAATAGGGACAGTGTCTATTAAGACACATATGTTTCTCCTGAACACTATGTCATCTCTGACTCTCAACCCCACCACATTTTATTAAGCTACAAGCATGACATTGAATCACCTGCAGTTTAGAACTCTCGGGGATGGTCATGGAGAACTTTACTGGCCCTGAAGGCTTGAGGGAGGATTCTAATCCTCTCCCTATTGGGGTATGAATCTCATTGGACCCACCCTAGTACTTCTTACCCTATATAACCATATAACCACTTACAGCACAGAACAGGCCAGTTCAGCCCTACTAGTCAAGGCCTTAGCAAATCCCCACCCTCCTAGTCCCAGTGACCAGCACCCGGTCCATACCCCTCTAGTCCCCTCCTATTCATGTAACGATCCAGTCTTTCCTTAAACGTAACCAATGATCCCGCCTCAACCACGTCTGTCGGAAGCTCATTCCACATCCCCACCACCCTTTGTATAATGAAATTTCCCCACATGTTCCCCTTAAAATTTTCCCCCTTCAATCTTCAACCATGCCCTCTCGTTTGAATCTCCCCCACTCTTAATTGAAAAAGCCTATCCACGTTTACTCTGTCTGTCCCTTTTAAAATCTTAAACACCTCTATCAAGTCCCCTCTCAATCTTCTACGCTCCAAAGAAAAAAGCCCCAGTCTGCAATACCTTTCCCTGTAACTCAAACCCTGAAATCCTGTCAACATTCTCGTGAACCTTCTCTGCACTCTCTCTATTTTGTTTATATATCTCCTATAATTTAGTGACCAAAACTGTACATAGTACTCCAAATTTGGCCTCACCAATGCCTTGTACAATTTCATCATAACCTCCCTACTCTTGAATTCAATACTCAAATTTATGAAGGCCAACATTCCAAATGCCTTCTTCACCACACCATCCACCTGAGTATCAGCCTTGAGGTTACTATTTACCAGAACTCCTAAATCCCTTTGTTGCTCTGCACGCCTCAATTGTCGACCATTCAATGTATATGACCTATTTAAATTTGCCTTTCCAAAATGCAGCACCTCACATTTATCTGTACTAAATTCCATCAGCCATTTCTCAGCCCACACCTCCAGCCTTCCTAAGTCACCTTTTAATCTACGGTAATCCACCTCACTGTCCACAACACCACCGACCGTTGTGTCATCCGCAAACTTGCTTATCCAATTCTCCACCCCTACATCCAGATCGTTAATATATTTAACAAATAATAGTGGACCCAGGACCGAACGCTGAGGAACTCCACTAGTCACCGGCCTCAAATTGGACAAACAATTTTCTACCACGACTCTTTGACACCTCCCATCCAACCATTGCTGAATCCATTTCACTTCCACCTTATTTATACCTAATGCCTCTACCTTTTTTCCTAACCTCCTGTGGGGAACTTTGTCAAAAGCTTTACTAAAGTCCAAATAGACAACATCCACAGCTTTCCCTTCATCAACCATTTTTGTAACCCCCTCGAAGAACTCAAAATGTTTTGTCAAGCATGATCTACCCCTGACAAAACCATGCTGATTACTCCCTCGCAATCCCTGAACCTCCAAATAATTGTAAATACCATCGCTCAGAACACTTTCCATCAACTTGCCCACCACAGATGTCAGACTCACAGGCCTAGAATTCCCAGGTTTACATTTAGACCCTTTCTTAAACAGCGGAACAACATGCACCACCCTCCAATCCTTTGGCACCACCCCCGTGGCCAGTGACATCCTAAATATCTCTGTTAATGGCCCCACTAACCGTCCACTAGTCTCCCTGAGTGTCCTAGGGAATATTTTGTCCGGTCCAGGAGATTTATCCACCTTTATCTTTTTTAACACAGCCATCACTACCTCCTCGGTTATGCTTATATGCTTCATGACCTCCCCACGATTCTTCTTTACTTCAACTGGTTCAACATTTTTTTCCTGAGTGAATACCGAGGCAAAGAAATCATTCAAAATTTGCCCCATTTCCTCTGACTTCTCACTCAGCCTACCCTCGCTATCTACAAGGGGACCAATTTTATCCCTCACTAATCTTTTACTTTTAATGTACTTATAGAAACCCTTTGAATTTATTTTTACTCTGTCAGCCAAAACCTCTTCATGCCTTTTTTTGGCCTTTCTAATTTCTTTCTTAAGATTCCTTCTACACTCCTTGTAGTCCTCCTTCAACTTCTCAGCTCCCTGCTCTTTATACCTCTTGTACACCTCCCTTTTTCTCCTAACCAAATTTCCAATATTCCTCGAAAACCAAGCCTTCCTCTGACTTCCAGCTTTTCCTTTGATCCACACTGTGACATAACTACGCTGTACCCTCAAAATTTCTTATTTGTATATCCTCCATTTTTCATTTACATCCTTACCTGAAAATATCCCGTCCCGCTCAATACTCACCAAATCCCTTCTTATTCCTTCGAAATTTGCTCTTTTCCAATCCAGAACCTCAACTGATCTATCACATCTAAAACAAATGTATCCAGGAATATTAAGATGCCAGTTGCAATATCGTGACCCCAAGTATCTGTCCATGCTCTCAGCTCATCTACCTTGTTCACTATGCTTCTTGCATTAAAATATATGCATCTCAGAGAATGACCCTCACATATATTATCTTTTTTACCTTCTACCCTAATCTCCATCCTACCTTTCTTATCTTTTTTATTCCTAGCTAGGTGGCCATACTCCCTGGACACTGCTCTCACACTCTGTTCCCGACCCCCCTGCCAAACTAGTTTAAACCTTCCCCCACAGCTCTAGCAAATCTGCTTGCCAGCACGTTGGTCCCCCTCCAGTTCAAGTGGAGTCCGTCCCTCTTTTGCAGGTCCGACATTCCCCAGAAGAGATCCCAATGATCCAGAAATCTTATCCCTTGCACCCTGCATCATCTCTTTAGCCACGCATTCAACCTCCACATCCTCCTATTTTACCCTCACAAGCTCGTGGCACGGGCAGCAATCCAGAGATTACTACCTTGGAGGTCCTGTTTTTTAACTTCCTACCTAATTCCACATAATCCTGGTTCAGGACCACATTCCCACTTCTAACTAAGTCATTGGTCCCCACATGGACCACGACTTCTGGCTGTTCTCCTTCCCCTTGCAGAATGCAATGTACTCGATCAGAGATATCCCTGACCCTGGCACCAGGGAGGCAACATACCAACCTGGATCCCCGATCTCATCCCACAAACCTTCTATCTGTCCCTCTGACTAATGAATCCCCAACTACAAGAATCCTATCCTTATCCTTCTTTCCGATCTGAACCTCAGGGGCAGCCCCTGTGCCAGCGACCTGACCCCCACGAATCGTCCCTGATAGGCTGTTCAACCCAGCAGTATCCAAAGCCAAATACATGTTGCTGAGGGGCACATCCACAGGGGTACTCTGCACTGGCGCTCTCCCTCCTTTCCTCACAGTCACCCAATTCCCTGACTCCTGCCTTCTAGTGGTGACTGTCTCCCTGTAACTCCTCTCTATCACTGCCTCTGCTTCCCTTACGATCCTCAGTTCATCCATTTGCAGCTCAAGCACCCGAACACGGTCACTCATTATATACAATTGGATGCACCTTTTGCACATGTAGTCATCAGGAACAGCTGTACAGTCTCTGATTTCCCACATCCCACAAATGGAGCACTTAACTACCCCAACTGACTCCATTTCCTCCTTTCTTACTATAACACCCTTGACTAATAAGTTCCTTCTTAGCCCCTGCTCACCGAAGTCCCTCGAGCCAAAGTCCCTACTCCTTCACTGGGCCACTCCTCGAGCCAAATTCCCCACTCCTTCACTGAGCCACTCCTCGAGCCAAAGTCCCCACTCCTTCACTGGGCCGCTCCTCGAGCCAAAGTCCCCATTCCTTCACTGGGCCACTCCTCGAGCCAAAATCCACACTCCTTCACTGGGCCACTCCTCGAGCCAAAGTCCCCACTCCTTCACTGGGCCACTCCTCGAGCCAAAGTCCCCACTCCTTCACTGGGACACTCCTCGAGCCAAAGTCCCTACTCCTTCACTGGGCCACTCCTCGAGCCAAAGTCCCCACTCCTTCACTGGGCCACTCCTCGAGCCAAAGTCCCCACTCCTTCACTGGGCCACTCCTCGAGCCAAAGTCCCCACTCCTTCACTGGGCCACTCCTCGAGCCAAAGTCCCCACTCCTTCACTGGGCCACTCGTCGAGCCAAAGTCCCCACTCCTTCACTGGGACACTCCTCGAGCCAAAGTCCCCACTCCTTCACTGGGCCATTCACTCATTTCGACGCTCCACGCTGGCCGCTCCCTCCTTTTCTACTCGTTTTATTAGCCCCTTACCAATTAACCCCAATTAACTCCAAGCTCCTCCTTCTCCTCTCACCCGACACCAGGCACTGACTCACTGTCTCCTCCAACCCCGAGTCGGACCTGCCTGAGCCCAAGTCCCGGTAAGTGCAGCTTTTATTTGACTCACCCTCTAATTCTGTCTCTTGGCTCCTCCTCCTCTCACCTGACACCAGGCACTGACTCACTGTCTCCTCCGACCCCAAGTCTGACCTGACCATAGATAAGAAGGGAAATTGGAGACAGTATTAGGTCCAAAGAGAGAGCATATCAATTGGCCAAAAAAATTACCTCAACTGAAGACTGGGATCAGTTCAAGATGCATCAAAGGAGGACAAAGGGATTAATCAAGAGAGCAAAAATAAATTATGAATGGAAGCTTGCGGAAAATATAAAAACCGACTGCAAAAGCTTTTATAAATATGTCAAGAGGAAAAGATTGGTGAAATCCAGAGTAGGTCCTTTGCAGTCGGAATCAGGGGAATATATAATTGGGAATAAGGAAATGGCAGACCAATTAAATTCTTAATTTAGTTCTGTTTTTGCAAGAGACGATACAAATAACCTCCCAAGGATGTTGGGAAACATAGAGACTAATGCAAGGGAGGAACTGAAAGAAATCAGTATATCTAAGGACATGGTCTTGGGGAAATTGATGGGATTGAAGGCCAATAAATCCCAAGGGCCTGATAATCTACATCTTAGGGTACTTAAGGAAGTGGCCATTCAGATAGCAGATGCTTTAAGAATTATTTTCCAGAACTCGATAGACTCAGGATCAGTACCCATGAATTGGAGGGTAGCTAATGTTACCCCACTATTTAAAAATTGGGGTAGAGAAAAAGCGGGGAATTATATGCCGGTGAGCCTGACATCAGTAGTGGGCAAAATGATGGAATCCATTATTAAGGATGTAATAGAGGAGCATATGACTAGCAGAGAAGGGATCGGAGGGAGTCAACATGGATTTACAAAAGGTAAATCGTGCTTGACAAATCTATTGGAATTCTTTGAGATGGTGACAGGTAAAATAAATGGGGGAGAGCCAGGGGATGTGGTCTACCGGGACTTCCAAAATTCCTTCGATAAGTTCCCACATAAATGATTGGCTTCCAAAATCAAGGCTCATGCGATTGGGGGCAAAGTATTGATGTGGATTGAGAACTGTCTGGCAGGTAGAAGACAGAGAGTTGGAATAAATGGCTCGTTTTCTGAGTGGCAGGCGGAGACCAGTGGGGTTCCACAGGGATCTGTACTGGGACCCCATCTGTTCACAATTTACATTAATGATCAGGATGAGGGGATTGGATGTAATATCTCCAAATTTGCAGATGACATTAAGCTAGGAGGGGTTGTGTGCACGGAAGAGGGAGTCAGGAAGCTCCAGTGTGATTTGGATAAATTGAGGGACTGGGCAGATCCATGGCAAATGCACTACAATGTGGATAAATGTGAGGTTATCCACTTTGGTAATACAAACCAGAGGGCAGATTACTATTTGAATGGCAATAGATTAAGAGATGGGGAAGTGCAGAGAGACCTAGGGGCACTTGTACACCAGTCTCTGAAGGCGAGCATGCAGGTAGTGCAGGCGGTTAAAAAGGCAAATGGTATTTTGTCCTTCATATAAAGAGTGTTTGAGTATAGGAACAAGGATACCTTACTGCAGCTGTACAGGGCCTTGGTGAGACCCCACCTGGAGTATTGTGTGCAGTTTTGGTCACCTTATCTAAGGAAGGAAGTTCTTGCAATGGAGGGAGTGCAGAGGTGATTCACCAGGCTGATACCTGGAATGGCAGGAATGACTTATGAGGAAAGATTGCGCAAATTGGGATTGTACTCGCTGGAGTTTAGAAGATTGAGAGGGGATCTCATAGAGATGTATAAAATTCTGGCAGGACTGGACAGAATGGATGCAGATGGGATGTTCCCAAGGATGGGAAAATCCAGAACCCGGGGCCATGGTTTGAGGATAATTGGCAAACCATTTAGGAATTTCTTGTCCCAGAGGGTGGTGAATTGTGGAATTCATTGCCACAGAGGGCAGTGGAGGCAGGTTCATTAAATATATTTAAGAGGGAATTCGATCTATTTCTTAAGTATAAGGTTATTAAAGGTTACAGAGAGAAGGCGGGGACTTGGCACTGAATTTAAGATCAGCCATGATTTCGTTGAATGGCGGAGCAGGCTTGAAGGGGCGAATGACCTACTCCTGCTCCTATGTTTCTATGTTTCTATCCTGACAGTTCCCTCACCCTTCCACCTGTATACACCAAGCACCTCGCATGTCACTTCCCACATATATCCACCCATCAGCTCTCTCACCCTCTCCCACCTTCTGCTGCGGGTCTCATCTGGACGGGCAGGTCTGGGTGTAGGGTAGGGTGAGCTTGGGTCTGACCCACCCCCACCACTCCTGACTCAACATTGCTTACCTTGGTCGTCTGCACCAGCTGTTCCACCCCACTGTCCCTGGGGAAGATGAGCTGTCCCAATAACAGCTCAGCCAACACACAGCCAGCTGAATAGATATCTGCAAGAGAGGGAAGGCCTGGCGTTAATGTCACAGGGTGTCGAGGGACGTGAGAGACAGTGAAGTTGAGTGTGGGGACTGTCCAATTGAACAACCCGGGGGGGTGAGACACAGGGTGAAGCTCCCTCTGCACTGTCATATCACACACTCTGATGCACATCACCCTCCCTTGCCCTGGTACCTCTCCATCCCTCTCCATAGTCCTTCATACCCTATATAACCATATAACCATATAACCCCTTACAGCACAGAACAGGCCAGTTCAGCACTACTAGTCCATGCCATAACAAATCCCCACCCTCCTAGTCCCACTGAGCAGCGCCTGGTCCATACCCCTACAGTCCTCTCCTATCCATGTAACTATCTAGTCTTTCCTTAAATGTAACCAATGATCCCGCCTCGACCACGTCTGCCGGAAGCTCATTCCACATCCCCACCACCCTCTGCGTAAAGAAATTTCCCCTCATGTTCCCCTTATAATTTTCCCCCTTCAATCTTGAACCATGCCCTCTCGTTTGAATCTCCCCCACTCTTAATTGAAAAAGCCTATCCACGTTTACTGTGTGTCCCTTTTAAAATCTTAAACACCTCTATCAAGTCCCCTCTCAATCTTATACACTCCAGAGAATAAAGCCCCAGTCTGCATAACCTTTCCCTGTAACTCAGACCCTGAAATCCTGTCAACATTCTCGTGAACCTTCTCTGCACTCTCTCTATTTTGTTTATTTCTTTCCTATAATTTTGTGACCAAAACTGTACACAGTACTCCAAATTTGGCCTCACCAATGCCTTGTACAATTTCATCATAACCTCCCTACTCTTGAATTCAATACTCCGATTTATGAAGGCCAACATTCCAAATGCCTTCGTCACCACACCATCTAACTGAGTATCAGCCCTGAGGGTACTATTTACCATCACTCCTAAATGCCTTTGTTGCTCTGCACATCTCAATAGCCTCCCATTTAATGCATATGACCTATTTAGGTTTGCTTCCACTCTCTGGCACCTCTATCTCTGGCACCTCTCTCATCCTCTTCCTCTCTGACACCTCTCCCTTCTTTCTCTGGCATATCCCTCATCCCTCTCTATGTCACATCTCTCCCTCGGATAACTCTGCCTCAATCTATCTCTTTCCACCTTGGATGAAGCTTTCTCTATTTTACATGAGAACACTCAACACGCACCCCTCCCTCCCTATTTGGGACATCACCATCTCAGTCATCTCTCTCCATCTCAATCTCTATGCCCAACACCCCCCAACCCGTGACATCAACTTCTTACCTACGGGAAAAACCTCACTCTCTGTGCTGGACAGTTCTATCTTTTTGCCTCAAGTGACAGGGCTGCCTTCCTAAATTCTGGTTTATTACTCACCGATATTCGAGATGTCGTCAGGAGCTCTAAAGATGAGCTCTGGTGCTCGATAATACTGGGGCCAATCAAATCTATGTGGTGGAAAGCAGGGGTGGATCAATCGAAAATAGCACCTATGGCAGTGGTGGCCATCCTCTTGCAAGAGCAGGGCTTGATGGTGGCCATATTATCTATACAGATCGAGAGGAAATACTGAGCGTTTGTGTTCTTTGTACCTTTGATAGTGCCCCCACGCCCACCCATCCAGTGCCGGCCAAGTCATCCCACCCCCCCAACAACACAACGTTAAACTGTCGGAAATCCATGCCTGGGGGTCAATGAGGGATCAAACGTTCCATGAAGGGGTTGATGGTCTAAAAAATTTGGGGATGTCCTTGAGACACACCAAGAGTCATAGCCTCCAGTCAGAGAGCCAGTCATCCACAACCACACTCTGGTTTCTCCCACAAAGATAATGCTGAAACCAATTTACGCATCACCAGAAATACCAAGCAACTGAAACTTCCTCCCATGTGGGAACATCTTAAATGCTTTACTCAAGTCCATGTAGACAAGTCTTTTCTTCATCAATGTTCCTAGTATGTGCACAAAGCCGTGTTGGCTGGTCCTTATTTGTCCCTAACTGTCAAAATACTTCTATATCCAATCTCTTAGAGCACCTTCTAATGACTTGTTTACTCCTGATATTAGGCTCACCGGCCTATCATTTCCTAGGTTATTTTTGGAGCCTCTTTTTAAACAACGGGACAAGATGAGCTCCCCTCCAATCCTCCGGCACCTCACCGGTGGCTAAGGATGTTATTATATCTATCTGCCAGGGCGTTTGCAATTTCTGCAACAG
The DNA here is from genome assembly GCF_036971445.1 of Narcine bancroftii. Taxonomy (NCBI): domain Eukaryota; kingdom Metazoa; phylum Chordata; class Chondrichthyes; order Torpediniformes; family Narcinidae; genus Narcine; species Narcine bancroftii. Next base: position 137,011,835 of record NC_091473.1, on the reverse strand, counting down.
CCTCCCTCAAATTCCAAGGGAACTGGGGATTTATCCCCCTTGATTCACTTTAAGACTACAAGCACTTCCTCCTCTTTATCTAGGTTCCCTGACCTCACTGCTTATATGCCTCGCTCCCCTAGACTCCATGCCAGTTTCCTGAATAAAAAGAGATTTAAGAAAAATCTAGAAGATCTCCCCCATCTCTTGTAGCTTCATACATAAGTGATCACACTGATCTACAAGAGGACCAATTTTGTCCCTCCAGATTTCCCTATTAATTTGGTCCTGCATTTTTTAATCCTCCTCTCAAGATCCTCATTTGCTCCTTGTTGCCTGTACCAGCTGTACACCACTCTCTTCTTTGGAAAATCAAGGTTCCCTCTGCGTCCTAACTTTGCCTTTAATCTTCACATGCAGACCTTGTGTTTCCACTTTGAAAGCCTCCCACTGACTGAACTCATTTGCCTGAGAACAACCTGTCCCAATCCATGCATTCTAGACCCTTTCTCATTTCCTCAAACTTTCGCTTTCTCCAATTTAGAATCTCAACCCGAAGACCAGACCAATCCATCTCCATAATAAACTTGAAACAAATGGCCTGATCATCACTGGACCCAAAATATTCCCCTCCATATATATATGTCCCGTCTTGTCTTGTTTGACAATAGGTGATCCAGTACTGCATTCTCTCTGGTTGGTACCTCTATATATCGATTGAAAAACTTTCCTGGACACATTTGACAGAGTCCAAGCCATCAGTCCCAGTCAATATGTGGAAAGTTCAAATCTACTATTCCACCCTTATGTTTGGAACATAGGAACATAGGAAGTAGGAACAGGAGTAGGCTAAAAATGGCCCATCGATCCTGCTCCACCATTCAATACAATCATGGCTGATCCAATTTATGACCCAACTCCACCTACCTGCCTTCTCCCCATATCCCCTAATTCCTCTATCATTTAAAAATTTATCTACCTGAATTTTAAATATCTTTAATGAGGCAGCCTCAACCACTTCCCTGGTTAGAGCATTCCAAACATGCACTGCACTCTGGGAAAAACTATTTTTCCTCATCTCTGTGCTAAATCTACTCCCCCGAATCTTGAGGCTGTGTTCTCTCATTTTAGTTTCCCCGGCCAGCTCAAAAAACCTTCATACATCTATCCTATCCATACCCTTCATAATCCTAAATGTTTCTATAAGATCTCCTCTCATTCTTCTGAACTCGAGCGAAAACAATCCTCGACGATTTAATCTTTCCTGCAACTCTCTGCTATTTTCTCCAGATTTGCTCCTCTAATTCTCATTTACTGATGGGCAGTCTATAATACAAGCCCATGAGTGTGGTTATCCCTTTCCCATTTAACAATTCCACCCACAGAGCCTCAATAGACAAGCCCGAGGGTCTGTCCTGTCTGAGCACTGCAATAATATTTCATCTGATGTAACGCCACTCCTCTCCCTTTCATTCCTCTCCCTCTATCACATCGGAAACCACTGAAACGTCGTGCTGCCAGTACTGGGCTTCCTCCCACCAAGCCTTACTAATGGCTACAGTTTCAAAATTCTATGTGCCAATCCATGCTCTAAACATCTGCCTTTCTGACAATACCCCTTTCAGTGAAACAGATACACCTGAGAACATTTCCACCAGATACAACCGTTTGATTTCTGTATTGACACAGTCTGGACATCATCTTTTCCCTCCTCCACTCCCCTATCTGCTCTGTTTGTCTGGTTCCAATCTCCTTGCAAATCTAGATTAAACATCACCCATCCCCCACCCCACCAGAGGAACACTAGCAAATCTTCCTGCAAGAATAATCATCTCCCTTAACTTCAGATTAACCGTCCATCAGAACAGGTTCCAACTTCCCTGGAAGACCGCGTCAAATTTGAAACTGGGGTTAGTGGCACCATTAATAGCCCCGGGTGGGCGAACTAGGCCAGTCTGGTCACACTGTGTCTTGGTGCAGGATCGCTCTCCAAGAGGTGGCACGGTTAGTGTTGCGGTAAGTGCAATGGTGTTACAGAGCCAACGACCGGGGTATGAATCCAGCACTGTCTCCCTGGCTTTACGTGGGTTTCCATCAGCTGCATAGTTACCTCCCACCCTTCAAAAACACATCAGGGGGGTAGGTCAATTGGGTGTAATTTGGTCGCAGGGGTTTATTTGATGAAAGGACCTGTGTTCATGCTGCATGTCTAAATTTAAATTTCAGGCTGTCCCATTGCTGAAAAACTGTTCTTCCCCCTCACCTTGAATCTTTTGCCCTGCAAGACCTTCGTGATGGTTATTAGCTCTCCACCACCCACCAGCCAGGCCTCGTACACCACACCGAAAGACCCACTGCCGATAATTTAAACATCTGCGTAGGGCACCTCCTTGATCCAGTGTGGCCACCACTCTTGTGGCCTTGTTGCTATCTCCTGTGGGGCAGTTGCAGTAGCATTTACACACCCAGAGAGCACAGAACTGGCCATTTGTCCAACATGGTGTCTATCCTTCCCTCGAACTTTCTTCCAAACATCACCTCAATGTCAGAATTCATCCTCTGGTGGTTCGTTCCAGACTCTATTTTTTTTTAAATTTTATTGAAGAATTTTACAAAACCAAAATATAAATAATCTAAAACTAACCCCTACTACCCCCCTCCTCCCCCGTCCTCCCTACACCCTCCCCCTTCGGAGCTTTTTTAAAACACAGTAAGACCGATTATGACAGGTTGCTGGATGGTGTGCTATGTTTTTACACCTTTCATCAGAAATAAAACTTTTATTTAACATCTAAACACATACGTTCCAAATACACTGTTGGATAAGTCTCCAAAAATTGTGAAGGAAACCAAATTGGCAAAAAGAATAATTGAGTTGATGGGGGGGTTTAAATTTGGTTGAAATATGGCGACGGATGAATCCGACTGAGAAGGATTATTCTTTTTATGTAGCTCATCATGAGTCATTCTCAAGAATAGATTTTTTTGGGAATCAGCTCATTTGCAGGTTAGGATTGAACAAGCTGAGTACAAGAGTAGGATTTTATCAGTCCATTCATTGTTCTTAATTAAATGTAATGTTGCCGAGATGGCGGGAATTAACTATCGTTGGAGATTTAATGAGATGTTGCTACAAAGGCCTGAATTTATTTTGTATGTAAAAGATCAGATTAAGATTTTTCAGAAACAAACGCGGGATCAGTTCACAGTAAATTTACGTTATGGGGTTCTTTAAAAGGATTCTTACCGGGTCAAATTATTAGTTACACAGCAAAAGTGAAGAAGCAGCATAAAGCAGAACTTCAACATTTAGAAAAAGAAATTGCAGTATTGGAGAAGATATTTCAGAAAGATGCAGCAAAAGAAAACAAGATACAGTTATCGACATCGAAGCTTCAATTATCATACACAGCAAACTATCATTATGAAGAACGACTTATCCTTTCCAAATGAATACATGATTGAATTTTGTTCTGCCATCTTTGTATACTCAGTTCAACATCATTTTTCCAAGTGACAGCGAGACATTTTCGACCTACTGCCAACCGTGGACGTATAAATGCAATTTGAGGTTTCTCCAATCGTAAACCTGTCATTATCGTATTCATGTATCCCAATAAACATACCCATGGGTTGACATACAGATCTATTTTGAATAAACCTCACAAAAAGTTAATTATTTGTTCCCAAAAGAGCCTAACTTTTGTACATTCCCATACTGAATCTAAGGAAGTACCTGTCTTTTCACCAAACCGAAAACACCAATCTGACACACTAAATCCAACTATTTCCAATTTTTCAGGAGTTTTATATAACTGATGCAAAAAGTTATCATAAACCAAACTATATTGAACATTAATTAACTTCATAACACTATCAAGACACATATCAGACCACTCCTCCACAGATATAGGCAAAAAGAAGCATATATGTTTTAAATATATCCACATTGGTCATTTTTTCTTGTAGTAACATACATTTCTGAAACAAATCCCTTTTTGCCCTTATCAACAATAAATTTCTCAAATTTCAATTGACCAGGCAATACTAACTCTCATCAAAAACATTCTAACAAATAAATCTTGTACTTGATAATATGCATGTAAAGTGTTTGTGATACACCAAACTTCTCTCTAAGTAGAACCATCTCCCTGGGGGGGACAGGGTTCACAGCCATTCCTTTTGTCCACAACCCTCCTTTTCCAAGAGGGTCAGGTCACCCCTCATTCTCCAGCATGCTCCAAGGGAGATAGAACACTCTGAATTCCTCCCCAACTCCAAAAGCTCAGCAGGACTGAGACCTTCCACAACACAAACGAGACTTCGTCCCCCAAGACAACTCATGGAGTGGAAGGAGCCCCTTGCTTCATCGCTAAACGCTGTTGAGTCGCCACATCAGCAACGCTTTCCAGGACCTTGATCTGGGATTGTTGGTGGTGGGATGGGGCGGGTGGTGGAGGTGGGAAAAGATAGAACAGGTTCTATAATCCGGTGTTGTGGGGTGTGGACGGGCGATTCTGTCTCACAGTGGGAGAGATCGCATTCTGGGGTGAGGGGAGAGCTCTTTACCATTCCTGTTGGAAGGGCTACCTTCCCTCCCACTCCCGAAAACTGCTCTCCCAAGATACCTCACCCGCGCCCCACGCCAATTCCTCGATCCTTTTTTCATCTCTCACCCAATACCACACTCCCAGTTCCTCAGTGCCTTCCATCCCCTCCAACCCCAGCTCTCCAGCTCAACCCTACTTCTGATCCAATCTCCCTCCGCCTGTGGTGCACCCCCATATTTTCGTTCTGCCCTCCACATAACCTCCACTGCTACAGACCACATCCCTGCATCCCTGCCCAAGCCACTGATCTCTCGCACCTGCCTAGAAAGCGCAATGCATTCAGGATGGAGAGAGGGTGTTAAATGTGGCCTCCATTCTCTCTGGCCACACCAGGTGATGTATGGTGCTGGAGGAGGCTCTGTCCCAGTAGTGGAGCCGGTGACAGGATCTTTATCTCACCCATGGGCCTTGGGCGCTTCCAAACACAACACCGTTGCTCAGAAAGGGTCCCTGGGATGTTCCCTCATGCGGGCCTCATTGCCCTTCCAGGAGAGACATCCTACTTGTGCTGCTCTGCCCTGGTGCAGCTCAGCTATGGCAACACAGCAGCAGTTGCCCCACTCTGTGACATCATCTCCCCATCTGTGTCACCTCCCCTCTTTGTGACACCACTAGTGTAATGGCCAGGGACATTCAGCTATTTCAATCCTCCTCAATATTCCCAAGCGAGGGCTGTGGAGGGGGGTGGGGAGGGGGTCGTTCAACTTGTATAAATTACTTGAGTTGTTATCTCTTCTACCTCCTTGATATTTGATTCCATTTTGAGGACATTTTAGTTGACTATTTTATTGACATTGCCTGTAATCTCCCTTCATAAGTGACATGATTTTGTATTTATCCCAATTATACCCAAAGATCTCCCCATTGTCCTCCAGAGTGGAGCGCAACTTTGGCAACGAGTGTGTCAGGTCTGTCAGATCTGTCAGAACATCTCAGCAAATAAATTGGATTGATGCTCTTCCTGCCCTGTTCTGAATATTTTAATGACTGAATCCTGGCAAATGGCCACGGCTGATGCCCCCATGGCTCACAAAAACTGCGCTGGAGATAACGGGAAACCCTGCCTGCATGATCTTTTCAGAGGGAAGGCTCAAGTAATTTGTCCATTGGTCACAAATTTAGCAATGGGCGCACGGTGAAACGCCCTTATCCAATGTATAAAAGTTGGCCGCAGCCCCAATTTTCCCAGCACTTAAATAATTCTCCCACTCTAACTAGTGTGAGAAACACAGCTCACTGATTAAATAATTTTGAAGTCAATAGGTGAAGCGATATAACCTTTGTATTCAACGTTCTTCCAAGAGCGGGTCTCGTTCAGAAAGGCACACACACTGCTATTCAACAACCTTTTTTTCTACATTTCTTTCTGTTAATAACCACTCCTCCGTTAGTTTAATTGGTTAGTTCACTGAGTAATTGATAAGTTAGTTTAACATATCAAAAGATGTTCCTCTTCTTGTATTAAAGCCCGACCTAGTTTCCATCTCCTACTCCCCTTATTTCACTACCCCCTACCTTTATTTATTCTCATCCTTATCTGGTATGATGCCCAGTTCTTTCGCAATGTTTTTGGTATCATTTTGGCTTTCTCTGCAATTTTTTGCAGGAAGTGACCTTCCTTGGTAATCTAGCAGACCGCCCCCCCACCCCCACCCTCCCCTTAAGGTACGCATCGGCTTTCTCTGGGCAACCATATTAACTCTGCAGAAACAGGCCTTTGGCTACTTTCCACAATCCCGCCTCCTCCTTTTCTATTTATTCTACTGTTTCTTCATCACTGGAGATAGAACCATAAAATGCCTCCAATTTGGATAACATCATCCCACGAGTCTCTTCCATTTTCTAAAGATTTCACTCTCAAGTCAATACAGATTATCCCGTGTTGACCCATTTGTTTAATGATTGCAGTTTCCATAAGCCGCTGTGTAAGCCCGTGCACACAGGGCATATATAATACATTATCCCACACCAGTTGGTACTCCTACCACCACTATTAAGGAGGGCAGTATGGAGACGTTTACTCCCTCCCATTTTCCAAAGTACAACTCCAGCCACCCAGTTAGTGAGGTGTCCACTCCTGAACTTTCGGCCAACCCCTCAGCCAGGGAGGAAAGGCCCTGCTACACTTTTGTAATAGTTCCATCTGGGCTGGATCGTGTGGGATAAAAGTACAGCAATTTCCACTTAGCATTACACAGTCTCCTCCTTTCTCTGCTCACACCAAATCTAGCGCTATTCTGTTTTCACAAGCCACGCGACTGGTGGCATCCAATTGATCAGTGATCCCCTTTACAGCAACCAGGATATAATTTATAAACCATTGTTGACTGTAGTAAATATAGTTTATCCAGTCCACGTTTTTTTATTAATAGTTTCCCACCAAAAGATAGTTAACTCAAACTCTGCTGCTATCTGACTGCGTGCGTTAAATTTAATAGGTACTCCCCTTGGCACCCCAATTGAATCAATATAAATTTGGTTACATAAAGACGTTCCCAGGAACTCCCTCTTACTTCTCTTTATCCCTATTACCTTCTCCCATTCAAATTTCAAGGTGAAGGGTATGGCCAATTGAATGATTGCACAGGTACCCTTCCAGTTGGGAGGAAGAATCAGTCTAAGGATCCTCCCTCTCCACAATCACCATAGATCCATTCAAGGTACATTCAAGGCTGAGTAGTGGCCTCCCCTCTCCTCTGTCACATCTCGTACCTTTATACATATTGTAGATTTCCTACATTCCTCGTGAACTGTCTTCCTTTTGTCTAGAAGTTCAGGCTGTGTGATTTCGTGACACATCCGAGAATGCCGCGGAATCCGGACATCCTTCTTCAGAGCAGGAGGGAAATCAGGGACAGAAATTTACAGGACTGGTTACCCCAGGCCATTTTATCCTGATACAAGGCCATCGTTCACCTCATTCCTTGTTTGTCTTTATCCCAACCCAGTGGAAATGGAATCACCTGTCCTATAAGTGCATGCATAGCAATTTCTCTTTTTTAAACCCTTCACTGTATATTTTACCTATTCTACCCAGACATTTGTATCGCCATAACTTGTCTCAATCGTCTGTCTAAGGTCCTCTACCTCCACTATATTTACTACTTTCAGATCATTGGATGGAGTATAGGGTTTCTCGCTGGGCATTATTGTGAAGGTACGATCAGTTGGATGAGTCTTGGATCCTTCTACGATTATTCTAAATCAACACGCCAACGGGTCCTTTCCCCTGATGTTTATCCCCATTCCAAATTGATTTCTCATCTACCCCTTTCGAGTAGGTTTTTTCCATTCATTTCCTCAATCCCTGAGGTACGTTTAATGGTCATATAGATAGGATTACACTCTTTGTTCCTGCAGTTAATGGCAAAGGTCCTCTCCAGATTGATATCCGACATTTTACTACCAGATCCTGTACTAGGCGTCCAGCACCGGGTCTGGGTGGTCCACCATTCATCACACCAATAGGGACAGTGTCTATTAAGACACATATGTTTCTCCTGAACACTATGTCATCTCTGACTCTCAACCCCACCACATTTTATTAAGCTACAAGCATGACATTGAATCACCTGCAGTTTAGAACTCTCGGGGATGGTCATGGAGAACTTTACTGGCCCTGAAGGCTTGAGGGAGGATTCTAATCCTCTCCCTATTGGGGTATGAATCTCATTGGACCCACCCTAGTACTTCTTACCCTATATAACCATATAACCACTTACAGCACAGAACAGGCCAGTTCGGCCCTACTAGTCCATGCCGTAGCAAATCCCCACCCTCCTAGTCCCACTGACCAGCACCCGGTCCATACGCCTCCAGTCCTCTCCTATCCATGTAATGATACAGTCTTTCCTTAAACGTAACCAATGATCCCGCCTCAACCACGTCTGTTGGAAGCTCATTCCACATCCCCACCACCCTCTGCGTAAAGAAATTTCACCTCATGTTCCCCTTATAATTTTCCCCCTTCAATCTTAAACCATGTCCTCGAGTTTGAATCTCCTCCTTTCTTAATTGAAAAAGCCTATCCACATTTATTCTGTCTGTCCCTTTTAAAATCTTAAACACCTCTAACAAGTCCCCTCTCAATCTTCTACACTCCAGAGAAAAAAGCCCCATTCTGCACAACCTTTCCCTCTAATTCAAACATTGAAATACTGTCAAATTTCTCGTGAACCTTCTCTGCACTCTCTCTATTTTGTTTATATATCTCCTATAATTTCGTGACCAAAACTGTACACAGTACTCCAAATTTGGCCTTACCAATGCCTTGTACAATTTCACCATAACCTCCCTACTCTTGAATTCAATACTCCAATTTATGAAGGCCAACATTCCAAATGCCTTCTTCACCACACCATTCACCTGAGTATCAGCCTTGAGGGTACTATTTACCATAACTCCTAAATCCCTTTGTTGCACTGCACGCCTAAATTTTCTACCATTCAATGTATATGACCTATTTAAATTTGCCTTTCCAAAATGCAGCACCTCACATTTATCTGTATTAAATTCCATCAGCCATTTCTCAGCCCACACCTCCAGCCTTCCGAAATCACCTTTTAATCTACTGTAATCTACCTCACTGTCCACAACACCACCGACCTTTGTGTCATCTGCAAACTTGCTTATCCAATTCTCCACCCCTACATCCAGATCGTTAATATATATAACAAATAATAGTGGACCCAGGACCGAACCCTGAGGAACTCCACTAGTCACCGGCCTCCAATTGGACAAACAATTTTCTACCACGACTCTCTGACACCTCCCATCCAACCATTGCTGAATCCATTTCACCACCACCTTATTTATACCTAATGCCTCTACCTTTCTTCCTAACCTCCTGTGGGGAACATTTTCAAAAGCTTTACTAAAGTCCAAATAGACAACATCCACAACTTTCCCTTCATCAAACTTTTCTGTAACCCCCTCGAAGAACTCAAAATGTTTTGTCAAGCATGATCTACCCCTGACAAAACCATGCTGATTACTCCCTATCAATCACTGTACCTCCAAAAATATGTAAATACCATCCCTCAGAACACTTTCCATCAACTTGCCCACCACAGACTTCAGACTTACAGGCCTAAAATACCTAGGTTTGCATTTGGACCCATTCTTAAACAGAGGAACAACATGCGCCACCCTCCAATCGTTTCGCACCACCCTCGTGGCCAGTGACATCCTAAATATCTCTGTTAATGGCCCCACGAACCGTCCACAAGCCTCCGTGAGTGTCCTAGGGAATATTTTGTCCGGTCCAGGAGATTTATCCACCTTTATCTTTTTTAACACAGCCATCACTGCCTCCTCGGTTATTCTTATATGCTTCATGACCTCACCACGATTCTTCTTTACTTCAACTGGTTCAACATTTTTTTCCTTAGTGAATAGTGAGGCAAATAAATCATTCAAAATTTGCCCCATTTCCTCTGACTTCTCACTCAGCCTACCCTCGCTATCTACAAGGGGACCAATTTTATCCCTCACTAATCTTTTACTTTTAATGTACTTATAGAAACCCTTTGGATTTATTTTTACTCTGTCAGCCAAAGCCTCTTCATGCCTTTCTTTGGCCTTTCTAATTTCTTTCTTAAGATTCCTTCTACACTCCTTGTAGTCCTCCTTCAACTTCTCAGCTCCCTGCACTTTATACCTCTTGTACACCTCCCTTTTTCTCCTGACCAAATTTCCAATATTCCTCGAAAACCAAGCCTCCATATGACTTACAGCCTTTTCTTTGATCCACACTGGGACATAACTACTCTGTACCCTCAAAATTTATTTTTTGAATATCCTCCATTTTTCATTAACACCCTTACCTGAAAATATCCTGTCCCACTCAATACTCCCCAAATCCCTTCTTATTCCTTCGAAATTTGCTCTTTTCCAATCCAGAACCTCAACTTTAGGCCTCTCCTTGCTCTTCCCTAAAATTACCCTAAAACTTACAGAATTATGATCACTAGACCCAATTGGATCTCCAACATTAATGTCCGCCTCCTGACCTAGCTCGTTCCCAAACAGGAGATCCAGTATTACACCATCCCAAGTCGATTTTTCTACTAACTGATTTAGAAAACAATCCTGAACACATTTAACGAACTTCAGCCCATCCAGCCCTCTAACTGTATGGGTATCCCAATCAATGTGTGGGAAGTTAAAATCTCCCATGATCACTACCTTATGATTTTCACACATATACGTTATCTCCCGACAAATTTGTTCCTCTAATTTTCTTCGCCCATTTGGTGGTGTGTAATACACCCCTATTAGCACCCTCTTGCATCCTCCACCCCTCAATTCCACCCAAACAGCCTCACTGGTCGATCCCTCCATACCATCCTGCCACCTCACGGCAGTAATGTCCTCCTTAACAAGCAGAGCAACTCCTCCTCCTTTTTAACCCCCTGATCTATCACATCTAAAACAAAGGTATCCTGGAATATTAAGTGGCCAGTCCTGCCCCTCCTGCAGCCAGAACACACTAATTGCCACAATATCGTGACCCCAAGTATACGTCCATGCTCTCAGCTCATCTACCTTGTTCACTATGCTTCTTGCATTAAAATATATGTATCTCAGAGAATGACCCTCACATATATTCTCTATTTTACCTTCTACCCTTATCTCCATCCTACCTTTCTTATCTTTTTTATTCCTAGCTAGGTGGCCATACTCCCTGGACACTGCTCTCACACTCTGTTCCCGACCCCCCTGCCAAACTAGTTTAAACCTTCCCCCACAGCTCTAGCAAATCTGCTTGCCAGCACATTGGTCCCCCTCCAGTTCAAGTGGAGTCCGTCCCTCTTGTAACAGGTCCGACATTCCCCAGAAGAGATCCCAATGATCCAGAAATCTTATCCCTTGCCCCCTGCACCATCTCATTAGCCACGCATTCATCCTCCACATCCTCCTATTCCTACCCTCACTAGCTCGTGGCACGGGCAGCAATCCAGAGATTACTACCTTGGAGGTCCTGTTTTTTAACTTCCTACCAAATTCTACATAATCCTGTTTCAGGACCTCATCCCCAATTCTAACTAAGTTATAGGTCCCCACATGGACCACAACTTCTAGCTGTTCTCCTTTGCCTTGCAGAATTCTATGTACTCGATCAGAGATATCCCTGACCCTGGCACCAGGGAGGCAACATACCAACCTGGATCCCCGATCTCATCCCACAAACCTTCTATCTGTCCCTCTGATTAAATGAATCCCCAACTACAAGAATCCTATCCTTATCCTTCTTTCCCTTCTGAACCTCAGGGGAAGCCACTGTGCCAGACACCTGACCCCCACGACTCGTCCCTGATAAGCTTTTCCCCCCAGCAGTATCCAAAGCCAAATACATGTTGCTGAGGGGCACTTCCACAGGGGTACTCTGCACTGGCATTCTCCCTCCTTTCCTCACAATCACCCAATTCCCTAACTCCTGCCTTCTAGGGGTGACTGTCTCCCTGTAACTCCTCTCTATCACTGCCTCTGCTTCCCTTATGATCCTCAGTTCATCCATTTGCAGCTCAAGTTCCCCAACACGGTCACTCATTATATACAATTGGATGTACCTTTTGCAGATGTAGTCGTCAGGAACAGCTGTGCAGTCTCTGATTTCTAACACACCACAATTGGAGCACTTAACTACCCCAACTGACTCCATTTCCTCCGTTCTTACTATAATACCCTTGACTAATAAGTTCCTTCTTAGCCCCTGCTCACCGAAGTCCCTCAAGCCAAAGTCCCCACTCCTTCACTGGGCTACTCCTCTAGCCAAAGTCCCCACTCCTTCACTGGGCCACTCCTCGAGCCAAAGTCCCCACTCCTTCACTGGGCCACTCCTCGAGCCAAAGTCCCCACTCCTTCACTGGGCCACTCCTCGAGCCAAAGTCCCCACTCCTTCACTGGGCCACTCCTCGAGCCAAAGTCCCCACTCCTTCACTGGGCCACTCCTCGAGCCAAAGTCCCCACTCCTTCACTGGTCCACTCACTCACTTCGACGGTCCACGCTGGCCGCTCCCTCCTTTTCTACTCCTTTTATTAGCCCCTTACCAATTAACCCCAATTTACTCCCATCTCCTCCTTCTCCTCCTCTCACCCGACACCAGGCACTGACTCACTGTCTCCTCCAACCCCGAGTTTGACCTGCCTGAGCCCAAGTCCCGGTAAGTACTGCTTTTATTTGACTTACTCTCTGATTCTGTCTCTTGGCTCCTCCTCCTCTCACCCGACACCAGGCACTGACTCACTGTCTCCTCCGACCCCAAGTCTGACCTGACCTTGGATAACAATGGAAATTAGAGACAGTATTAGGTCCAAAGAGAGACCATGTCAATTGGCCAAAAAAATTACCACAACCGAAGACTGGAAGCAGTTCAAGATGCATCAAAGTAGGACAAAGGGATTAATCAAGAGAGCAAAAATAAATTACGAAAGTAAGCTTGTGGCAAATATAAAAACCGACAGCAAAAGCTTTTATAAATATGTCAAGAGGAAAAGATTGGTGAAATCCAGAGTAGGTCCTTTACAGTCGGAATCAGGGGAATATATAATGGGGAATAAGGAAATGGCAGACCAATTAAATTCTTACTTTATTTCTGTTTTTACAAGAGACGATACAAATAACCTCCCAAGGATGTTGGGAAACATAGAGACTAATGCAAGGGAGGAACTGAAAGAAATCAGTATCTCTAAGGACATGGTCTTGGGGAAATTGATGGGATTGAATGCAGATAAATCCCAAGAGCCTGATAATCTGCATCCTAGAGTACTTAAGGAAGTGGACATTCAGATAGCAGATGCTTTAAGAATTATTTTCCAGAACTCGATAGGAGAGTAGCTAATGTTACCCAACTATTTAAAAAGGGGGGTAGAGAAAAAGCAGGGAATTATAGGGTGGTGAGCCTGACATCAGTAGAGGGCAAAATGATGGAATCCTTTATTAAGGATGTAATAGGGGAGCATATGACTAGCAGAGAAGGGATCGGACGGAGTCAACATGGATTTACAAAAGGTAAATCGTGCTTGACAAATCTATTGGAAATCTTTCAGATGGTGACAGGTAAAATAAATGGGGGAGAGCCAGTGGATGTGGTGTACCTGGACTTCCAAAAGGCCTTCGATAAGGTCCCGCATAAACCACTGGCTTCTAAAATCAAGGCTCATGGGATTGGGGGCAAAGTATTGATGTGGATTGAGAACTGTCTGGCAGGTAGAAGACAGAGAGTTGGGAAAAATGGCTCGTTTTCTGAGTGGCAGGCGGTGACCAGTGGGGTGCCACAGGGATCTGTACTGGGACCCCATCTGTTCACAGTTTACATTAATGATCTAGATGAGGGGATTGGATGTAATATCTCCAAATTTGCAGATGACACTAAGCTAGGAGGGGTTGTGTGCACGGAAGAGGGGGTCAGGAAGCTCCAGTGTGATTTGGATAAATTGAGGGACTGGGCAGATCCATGGAAAATGCACTACAATGTGGATAAATGTGAGGTTATCCACTTTGGTAATACAAACCGGAGGGCAGATTACTATTTGAATGGCAATAGATTAAGAGATAGGGAAGTGCAGAGAGACCTAGGGGTACTTGTACACCAGTATCCGAATGCGAGCATGCAGGTAGAGCAGGTGGTTAAAAAGGCAAATGGTATTTTGTCCTCCATATCAAGAGGGTTTTAACATAGGAACAAGGATACCTTACTGTATCTGTACAGGGCCTTGGTGAGACCACACCTGGAGTATTTTGTGCAGTTTTGGTCACCTTATCCAAGGAAGGAAGTTCTTGCAATGGAGGGAGTGCAGAGGCGATTCACCAGGCTGATACCTGGAATGGCAGGAATGACTTATGAGGAAAGATTCTGCGAATTGGGATTGTACTTGCTGAAGTTTACAAGATTGAGAGGGGATCTCATAGAGACATATAAAATTCTGGCAGGACTGGACAGAATGGATGCTGATGGGATGTTTCCAAGGATGGGAAAATCCAGAACCAGTGGCCATGGTTTAAGGATAATAGGCAAACCATTTAGGACCGAGATGAGGAGGAATTTCTTGACCCAGAGGGTGGTGAATCTGTGGAATTCATTGCCACAGAGGGCAGTGGAGGCAGGTTCATTAAATATATTTAAGAGGGAATTAGATCTATTTCTTCAGTATGTGTTTTAAAGGTTATGGAGAGAAGGCGGGGATGGGGTACTGAACTTTAAGATCAGCCATGATCTCGTTCAATGGTGGAGCAGGCTCGAAGGGTCGAATGACCTACTCCTGCTCCGATGTTTCTATGTTTCTATCCTAACATTTCCCTCCCCCTTCCACATGTATTCACCAAGCAATTCACTTGTCCCTTCCCACATATATCCACCAATCAGCTCTCTCACCCTCTCCCACCTTCTGCTGCGGGTCTAATCTGGACGAGCAGGTCTGGGCGTAGGGTAGGGTGAGGTTGGGTCTGACCCACCCCCACCACTCCTGACTCAACATTGCTTACCTTGATCATCTCCACCAGCTGCTCCACCCCACTGTCCCTGGGGAAGATGAGCTGTCCCAATAACAGCTCAGCCAACACACAGCCAGCTGAATAGATATCTGCAAGAGAGGGAAGGCCTGGCGTTAATGTCACAGGGTGTCGAGGGACGTGAGAGACAGTGAAGTTGAGTGTGGGGACTGTCCAATTGAATAACCCGGGGTCAGACACAGGGTGAATGAAGCTCCATCTGCACCGTCATATCACACACTCTGAGGCACCTCAACCTCCCTTGCCATTGTACCTCTCCCTCCCTCTCCGTAGTCCTTCTTACCCTATATAACCATATAACCATATAACCCCTTACAGCACAGAACAGGCCAGTTCAGCCCTACTAGTCCATGCCATAACAAATCCCCACCCTCCTAGTCCCACTGACCAGAGCCCGGTCCATATCCCTCCAGTCCTCTCCTATCCATGTAACTATCTAGTCTTTCCTTTATGTAACCAATGATCCCGCCTCGACCACGTCTATCGGAAGCTCATTCCACATCCCCACAACCCTCTGCGTAAAGAAATTTCCCCTCATGTTCCCCTTATAATTTTCCCCCTTCAATCGTAAACCATGCCCTCTCGTTTGAATCTCCCCCACTCTTAATTGAAAACGCCTATCCACGTTTACTCTGTCTGTCCCTTTTAAAATCTTTTTTTTTTTGAAATTTATTTATAGTATCTCCAAACATTCATTTCAAATTGACTTAGTATAATATTACATAATAGATACTAAATAATTTTCAAATTTTCACCCCTCCCCCCCCCACCCTACCTCCCCTAACCTCTTAGGAAACCACCTTGTGGTGGTTAATTCCCAAAAACCCAAATGGGTGCGGTTTAACCACAAGTGGCCTATGACTCTCGGGGGCAGATGTACCACTCCCTCCCCCCCCACTAGGCAGACAAAATACACGTATAAACCGAAAAATCATCAATTCTTATATCCATAAAACCCCGGTCTATCAATTTAACCAATCTTATTCATAAACTCTTTTTTTTGAAAATCCAAACTTGATATTAAATTTTGCACCCTTTCCACCCTCCCAACACTAAGTTAAACATTGTTTACAATCAATAAAACCTTTTTTTTTAATTTTTTTTTCAAGTCTTCCTGAATTTCATCCACTGAATTAAAACACCTCTGAACATCCCAGTTCAACACCGAATCTTCCATTTATCTCAGTCTCAAGTTGAATTTGTAGCTTACTTTCAAAAAAAGTTTTTTCTAATCTTTTCAAATTTTCTTGAACATAATTCCTTCGGTCTTGATCTTCTAAAGCATCAATGTTATTCATAAGTTCTTTCTTCTATGTTTCCCAATCTAATATCAAATTTTCCACTTTGTCAATCTTCTCAATGTTAAGTTGAAATTATTGTTTATTTTCAAGAAAAACTTATTCAAAATTTTTAACTCTTCTTGGACATTGCTCCTTCGACTTTAATTTTATAAATCATCATTCTTGTTCATAGTTTCTTTCTACTGAGTTTCCAAATTTAATAAAGTTTCTGTTTTTTCCAATATTGTCAATATTAAACTGATCTTGTTGTTTAGTTTAAAAAAAAACCTTTTCAAAACTATTAAAATCTGTTTGCAATGTATGCATACACACAGATAATAAATTCACTCTTCCAATATTCCATCCAAAAAAAAAATCACTGATAAACCTTATTGCAGGTCAAGGAGTTCCATATATATGTTTATCTTCAGAAAATATTTCAAATATTTCAAATCAACATTCGTCGCCATCTTTCAAAAAGGATTCCGAAATCAACTTTAATAAGTTCTGTTCTTGAGAAAGTTCCAGCACCAACTCCGGCTCTGTCTGGGGAAATAGGTCAAATTTCTTCCAAAGTCTCCCCCAATCTTAATTGAAATAGCCTATCCACGTTTACTCTGTCTGTCCCTTTTAAAAACTTAAACATCTCTATCAAGTCTCCTCTCAATCTTCTACACTCCAGAGAAAAAAGCCCCAGTCTGCATAACCTTTCCCTGTAACTCAAACCTTGAAATCCTGTCAACATTCTTGTGAACCTTCTCTGCACTCTCTCTATTTTCTTTATATCTTTCCTATAATTTAGTGACCAAAACTGTACACAGTACTCCAAATTTGGCCTCACCAATGCCTTGTACAATTTCATCATAACCTCTCTACTCTTGAATTCAATACTCCGATTTATGAAGGCCAACATTCCAAATGCCTTCGTCACCACACCATCTAACTGAGTATCAGCCATGAGGGTACTATTTACCATCACTCCTAAATGCCTTTGTTGCTCTGCACATCTCAATAGCCTCCCATTTAATGCATATGACCTATTTAGGTTTGCTTCCACTCTCTGGCACCTCTATCTCTGGCACCTTTCTCATCCTCCCGCTCTCTGACACCTCTCCCCTCTTTCTCTGGCATATCCCTCATCCCTCTCTATGTCACATCTCTCCCTCGGATAACTCTGCCTCAATCTATCTCTTCCCACCTTGGATGAAGCTTTCTCTATTTTACATGAGAACACTCAACACGCACCCCTCCCTCCCTATTTGGGACATCACCATCTCAGTCATCATGGGATACTCTCTCCATCTCAATCTCTATGCCCAACACCCCCCAACCCGTGACATCAACTTCTTCCCTACGGGATAACCCTCTGTCTCTGTGCTGGACAGTTCTGCCTATTTGCCTCAAGTGACAGGGCTGCCTTCCTAAAGTCTGGTTTATTACTCACCGATATTTGAGATGTCGTCAGGAGCTCTAAAGATGAGCTCTGGTGCTCGATAATACTGGGGCCAATCAAATCTATGTGGTGGAAAGCAGGGGTGGATCAACTGAAAATAGCACCTATGGCAGTGGTGGCCATCCTCTTGCAAGAGCAGGGCTTGATGGTGGCCATATTTTCTGTAGAGAACGAGAGGAAATACTGAGCGTTTGTGTTCTTTGTACCTTTGATAGTGCCCCCATCCCCACCCATCCAGTGCCGGCCAAGTCATCCCACCCCCCCAACAACACACCGTCAAACTGTCGGGATTCCATGCCTGGGGGTCGATGAGGGATCAAAAGTTCCATGAAGGGGTTGATGGTCTAAAAAATTTGGGGATGTCCTTGAGACACACCAAGAGTCATAGCCTCCAGTCAGAGAGCCAGTCATCCACAACCACCCTCTGGTTTCTCCCACAAAGCTAATGCTGAAACCAATCTACGCATCACCAGAAATACCAAGCAACTGAACCTTCCTCCCATGTGGGAACATCTTAAATGCTTTACTCAAGTCCATGTAGACAAGTCTTTTCTTCATCAAAGTTCCTAGTATGTGCACAAAGCCGTGTTGGCTGGTCCTTATTTGTCCCTAACTGTCAAAATACTTCTATATCCAATCTCTTAGAGCACCTTCTAATGACTTGTTTACTCCTGATATTAGGCTCACCGGCCTATCATTTCCTAGGTTATTTTTGGAGTCTCTTTTTAAACAACGGGACAAGATGAGCTCCCCTCCAATCCTCCGGCACCTCACCTGTGGCTAAGGATGTTATTATATATATCTGCCAGGGCGTTTGCAATTTCTGCCCCAGCCTCCCTCAAATTCCAAGGCAACTGGGGATTTATCCCCCTTTATTCACTTTAAGACTACAAGCACTTCCTCCTCTTTATCTAGGTTCCCTGACCTCACTGCTTATATGCCTCGCTCCCCTAGACTCTGTGCCAGTTTCCTGAATAAAAAGAGATTTAAGAAAAATCTAGAAGATCTCCCCCATCTCTTGTAGCTTCATACATAAGTGATCACACTGATATACAAGAGGACCAATTTTGTCCCTCCAGATTTCCCTATTAATTTGGTCCTGCATTTTTTAATCCTCCTCTCAAGATCCTCATTTGCTCCTTGTTGCCTGTACCAGCTGTACACCACTCTCTTCTTTGGAAAATCAAGGTTCCCTCTGCGTCCTAATTTTGCCTTTAATCTTCACATGCAGACCTTGTGTTTCCACTTTGAAAGCCTCCCACTGACTGAACTCATTTGCCTGAGAACAACCTGTCTCAATCCATGCTTTCTAGACCCTTTCTCATTTCCTCAAACTTGCCCTTTCTCCAACTGAGAATCTCAGCCTGAAGACCAGACCAATCCTTCTCCACAATAAACTTGAAACAAATCGCCTTATCATCACTGACCCCAAAATATTCTCCCCCATATACATATGTCCCCTGTCTTGTCTTGTTTGACAATAGGTGATCCAGTACTGCATTCTCTCTGGTTGGTACCTCTATATATCGATTGAAAAAACTTTCCTGGACACATTTGACAGACTCCAAGCCTTCAGTCCCAGTCAATATGTGGAATGTTAAAATCTACTATTCCACACTTATATTTGGAACATAGGAATATAGGAAATAGGAACACCTACGGCTCCTAGAACGCTTCCACCAGCGTTGTCTCCGCTCCATCCTCAACATCCATTGGAGCGCTTACACCCCTAACGTCGAAGTACTCGAGATGGCAGAGGTCGACAGCATCGAGTCCACGCTGCTAAAGATCCAGCTGCGCTGGATGGGTCACGTCTCCAGAATGGAGGACCATCGCCTTCCCAAGATCGTGTTATATGGCGAGCTCTCCACTGGCCACCGTGACAGAGGTGCACCAAAGAAAAGGTACAAGGACTGCCTAAAGAAATCTCTTGGTTCCTGCCACATTGACCACCGCCAGTGGGCTGATAACGCCTCAAACCGTGCATCTTGGCGCCTCACAGTTTGGCGGGCAGCAACCTCCTTTGAAGAAGACCGCAGAGCCCACCTCACTGACAAAAGACAAAGGAGGAAAAACCCAACACCCAACCCCAACCAACCAATTTTCCCTTGCAACCGCTGCAATCGTGTCTGCCTGTCCCGCATCGGACTTGTCAGCCACAAACCAGCCTGCAGCTGACGTGGAATTTTTACCCCCTCCATAAATCTTCGTCCGCGAAGCCAAGCCAAAGAAAGAAGATGTATATAATTAAAGTTTTTTTTATAGATTAGTTAATTATGAATTTATTTATCAATTATATTTAATGCCACATAAATTAATTTATTCCACCTTTTTCAAATTTATTTTTCAGATGTGGCACAGAAATTCGTACGTTTATACATTGTACCTGGTCATGTACCAAGGTAACATCAATTTGGAAAGATGTGGGCAAGTTTTTGGAACAACACCTCAGCTTATTCTTTTGGGAAATGTATATGATTCGGAACCCCAATTCAAGTTCTCAAAAAATCAATTATTTTTTGAAAGTTGCACTGGCGGCGGTCAGGAGATGTATAGCAATTACATGGAAATCTGAATCTCGTCTTAAAATTGATTGTTGGAACGAGAAGCAAAATTGTATTCCCTTAGAAAAGGTGACTTATAATATAGAAGTGGGAATGAAACATAATTAAAGATATGGAAAACATATTTAGAAAGTATGGGTTTGGATAGCTAATGTTTTCTCTTCTACACCCCACCTTTTCTTTAATATTAATGGTTGATCCTTATCGTGTTGCTTTAATTCTACTATTTTATTAATATACTGTCTTTCTTTTTGGGAGGGTAGGGGATGGAGGGGGGTATTTATTATAGTCGATTTGCACAATAATCTATATTCATTTTTCTTGTCTACATTTTTTCTCTTCTCACTTTTATGTACAGTACAACCTTTTATTTTTTATTCTATTTTAATAATTATAAGTATTAATTCAATTTGATTCTATTATTATATTGCACTGTATACAAAGCTATAAATATATATTTTTCAAAAACTGAAATGTTTCACTGCAAGATCGATAGCTAAGAGTCTTCGCACAAACATATTATAATTTGCCTGAGTCGGTGAGAGCTTGGCTGAAAAAAGACACCAGAGACTCCAAATGCTCTCAGCCTCATCGTTCTAACAGATCCCACAACACTAACAGATGCATCTGTGGTGAGAGAGCAAGGTATTGGGCTTCTGATGTACGAGGATAATGGAATTGTAAGAACAGTTTTCACATCATGGAAAGCAGACATAGCATTGTCTCCCAAAGTTAAGGCCATTTTTGGAAACGGACATCAGATCACTTTAGTAGTTCAGAAAGAGGTCATAGGGATACTGCGGCATTCACCAGGAAACAACAATAAAAATTCATCATGCCAAAAAGAAATCACAACTGACCAAACGTAACAGGTGTAGGAAATTCTCAAATTCCACTCACTTTCGATTCATCAGGAAAAATACCATGTTGCGTAACTCTATGTCCCAACAATAGAAGATCAGCAGGCCTCAAAACACTTGACTGGGATTGATCACGATGCCAAATTCCTCAAACCTCTGGAACCATGAGAAAAGGTGGCACTGGTGCTCCTCTTCATCCACACTTGCAACCAGAATCTCCTCGATGAAATCAACCACCAATAAAACCCAAGGCCAGTGAGTCCGTGGTCCATGAACTGCCGGAATGTCTGAACTGCATTCCATAGACCGAATGGTATTCTCAGAAACTCAAACATGCCGAAAGGCGTCATCACTACAGTCTTCGTGACATCAGAAACCTCAAATGGAATCTAATAGTAAGCACGTACTCGATCTATTTTGGCAAATACATATTTGCCGTTGATTTTGCTGAGAAGTCTTGGTAATTGGGAATAGGGTATCAGTCAGGCACGGTCAAATTGTTCAGGGCAGGATAATCACTGCAAATTTGCCAATCCTCAGTGTTTAGCCAGAACCATATGCAATGGTGAAAGCCAGCAGTTGTCAGATCTGTAAACTATGCCCATCTCATGCAATTCCAAATGTACGATTTTAAGATAATCCGGTGGTACAACGAGCTCCCGTCTCGTATACCCTGGGACTCTATATGGTAGCTTATTGCATGTCTGTATGGCAATACGATGGCGTCACTAGGCGAGGGAAACACTTGAGCAAGGCTTGCAAAGGGCAGAAGCCAGGTTGAAGGCTTGTCAGGTGGCAGATGATATTGGAGGGACAACAAATGCAGCTCACATGCATTCAAAAACTGCAGTCCACAAAACAGTGATTTTTTAAAATACATCAATGAAACATGAGAGAAGAAATCCATTCCCAAAATGGAATTTGCCACATTTACAACTAAAAACCACCAAAACAGTTTGTGAGACTGAAATGAAACACGAGTGACCTCTGGCCACGTTCTCTGACCACAAGGACAGGCCATTTGGCAAACAATGTCTGTGGTGACCAGGAAGCTCATTTCAATTCATTCCATCTGTCAGCACATGGTCCACACACATCATCCGTTCCCTGCTTGTTCATGTGCCCAACCAAATGACTCTTAAATCGTGGTGATTGCATCTCCTTTCACCACTGTCCTGGCAGCTTGGTCCAGACCCCCACCGCATTGTGTAAAATCTTGCCTCACTTCTCTCCTTTCCCCCTCTCATGTTCAATCTAGGCATCGTCGTATTTTTACATTTCCCACGGGGGTGGGGGAAGAAGAAATCTACCCTCTCTGGGACTACAATAATTTTTTAAGTTTCAACCAGGTCATTTCTCAGCCGCCAATGCTCCAGAGAAAACTTTCCAAATTTGTCCAACCTCTCCTCAGAGCCAATGCTCCAACCCAAGCAACACCCTGACAAACTCCTTTAGTAACCCAGCAACCAGAATTGCATGAAATACTCAAAATGTGGTCTAACCACATTTATACTTTAAGCCCTGCTCAATAAAGAATACTTTCTTTAACACCGTACACTTGTGTTGCCACTTTCAAGGAGCTAAGGCTTACACCGCAAGGTCCCTCTTTGCAACACTACAGCAAGTCCTCTCAAAGTGCAAGACACTTGTCCAGATTAAACTCCATCTGCCATTTCTCTGCCCACATTTTTTAGTTATCTGGTTTGCAATGGAGAATACGAGGGGATGTGGGTGAATCAGCAGGAGATAGAATGAAACATGGGGGGGTGGGGTGGGCAGGTTACCATTGAGTCATAGGACTACACAAATGAAATAAGAGATGGTTCCTCTGGATTTGACCTCACCCGGACAGTGGAGGAGGCAATGGAATGGAACTTAAAGCAGCTTGTGACCATGAGCCAAGAGGGCCATGGTGATCAAATGGTGCTCAGCCAATCTGTCATTAACTCTGAATTGGATTTACTGCCATAGAGGAGGATACTTGAAGAGCACGGACATGGTCAGTGGAGATGAATGTGAAACTTTACCCTGCAAGATAATGGTTCTTTATGCCCCTGGATGGTGGTGACTGATGCATGTTGCAGGGAAAAAATGCCCAGGAATGGAGAGGAAGGTGTGAGGAGAGATGAGCAAACTAGAAAGTCTGGATGAAAGCAGACCCTGACAAAAACAGAAAGTAGGGAGGGGATGATGTAACTCCATCGTGTTGTGGTTGGCCGAAATGATCAAGTTAATGGCTACAACACATGCTATGGATTGCATGTGGTAATGAGGAGTCTGTAATTTGTTGAAAGATCTCACTGCTAAATTCATCACCAATGAGTAGGAAAGCAGCTTCAGTCTAGTCTCCCTCTCAGAAAGATTTAGTTCATAAACAAAACAACCTTTCAACAGGGACAGGGGCAAAAGGGCTCTTCATTTTGTCTTACATTCAACATACTTTGAAGTTCCCCACTGTAAATGACTCCAAATTCAATTCTGGTGGAAGAGTAGGAGCCAAGGCCTTGCCAAATCAGATGAGCCTTATTCTGGGTATCTACTTCGACTTTCACACCATTAAATGCAAGCCCCAGTTATTGATTCCCAACCATTTTCTATACTTACCCTTATCCTGCAACAAATACAAATTATAATTTTGCAACCACCCCACCTGAAATTGAAACAAACAACAGCTAATTTTTCCATGTATAAATTACATATAAAATAATTTCCCCACATTTTAACTTCACTGTGGCCATTCATGGATAACTTCTGACATCAGGAAACTGCACCAGCCATTATTGACTCTTCTCCAATGTTACTGGCAGACATGAGATCATATTTAACACGCACAATATTTCTTTTCTCACTGACCAGAACTCTCAAGCACAGTGTAAAAATGAGAAAAGCTCAAGTCAACCACGAGATACGAACTCCCGTCCGCAATGTTGCTGAGCGCATTTGTTACAATATTGAAGTGTTTACGACAGATATTCACAGTCAAGCAATAACAGAAATAACAGAATATTACAGCATATTAGAAGCCCTTTGGCCCATGATGTTGTGCCAACCAAGATATTTCTACCAAAAAAACCAATTCTCTTTCATACAAGTATGCCCAAGAGTCTCTTAAATGCCCCTTACGTGATATCTGCTTGGATAATGACCTTGGGCCTGTTCAAAGTAGGACATGGCTTCTACCAGCAGGAGTTTCTATTTGAGGAAAATACTGATAGATGGCTGACCATATACGTTTCCTAAAAATTAATACCCTCTCCCTCTCTACAACACATTCAGCCCCGTGGCATCTTCCTGCGTTGCATTACTAGGATCACCAAAGACCGGACCCATTTCCCATGTCTCCTTGCAATGCCAAAATGGCAGCTGCCATTGAGAACTGACCAATCACATTTTAATTCTGCAGGCAAGATGAAAATCATCCTGACATCCTGCTTCAAAATAAGGCTAAACAAACCTTCCCCATTTTGTAACTTCATTTTTAATTCGATTCCCATGGCACATTAACAAAAAATGTCCCATCCATTTGCTCACCAAATGAAGAGCAAAATCATGATGCCTGATATTGAAATCCCATAACCTTCAATGTTACACAGGTAATCAAGGAAGTCTTCTGTCATAAAAGTGAATGAAACCTTGAAAATATTACCCCCTCACAAACACTGAGATTGGGGCGGGCTGAGCCACCGCGACCAAACAGTCTGAACCACCACAAAACGCGGTCAGTCCAACAGGACACAGGCTCCCCTTCACTGCAAAGAAGGAGCCAGCTATGTGCAGGGTAAAGAGCCCTTCACTTCCGCCTTGCAATGACGTCACTTCTGGAAGTTGGGAGGATAAGTCACCAGAAGTGGGCAGGCCAGCGAGCACACACGGGGAATTCAAACAAATAAAGCCAGTCTTTGTTTGACAGTCAGCTTGTGTGGACGTCTCTTTATTTGGGAGCGATGCCACTGCGGACGCTACAGTATGATGGATGAAATTCTTACTTGATGTGACCACACAGGTGCGCAAGTTACATCAATCTCAATAGAAAAAATGACCAGAAATCTTTACTATGTATTGTCAACACCGAAGTCCCTGTCGTTTTCAAGGCATTCTGACAAGTAACTTAGAAACATTACATTTTAAACACATGATATGTCAGGAGAAGAAGAATTGTTCAAGGAACACAAGTTTAAAAAATGACATCTAACTTTATTAAGAATGGAATACAACAACAGGAAAAACTGATTGAATCAGACTAATTCTATGAGCATTGTCGAGCAGAGAAAAATGGATTAGTTTTCCATCCCTTACGAAGCTCCCCCATTACCATTGAAGGTACTACCTGTCTTACGACCGTAATTAATACTGAAAGATCAGTTATATCTCAAAATGGGCGCAAGTTCGAATTTTGTCCCTGTGTGTGGAGCACTGAAGTTTTAGAGCAGATTTTTAAAATCAAATGTTGTATTTGACATAGCTTAACAGGGATACAGGGCACGTCAGAAACAAAATGTGCGTATTTACTTTGTTAGTCAGTGTCTCGAGGTCAATAGGCTGGGTGCAGCCGTCTTGATTCCTGTGCACATGCACCAATCTTCTGTTGGTGCTTGCACACTGGGTTCGCCGATTGGAACCCGTCACACATGTGCCAACAGATGGAGAGCGGGATTTTAACTAACAAAGTAAGTATCGCACCTTTTAGCTGACGTGCCCTGTATCCCTGTTAGAGTTTGTCAAAAACACTGTCAATTTTGTATTTTTTCTTCAATATATTGATAAAAATTTGGTCGAATATGCGGATTCACGCAAGTCGCATAGGGCGCAAGTCGGGGATTCCCTGTCATTGCTTTGGAGCAAAGGAAACTGTGGTACCAAACCAATAGAGTAGATGTTATAGGCCTAGCGAAAAGGAAGAGAGAGTGACTACAAACTCAATCTATTGAATGAATCAGTGGGAGAAAAGAATGGGAAGCAATTCAAGGCAAAACTCTTCATCAGAGAACAGGGTGGGAGGCCTGAGGCAGGGACTCTCACAGAATTGGCAAACCAGGCCAGGGTAAGACACAACAGACAGAGTCAGAAGGAGTAAAAATAAGGCCTAGTGATTGGAGTTAATAATGAAAAGGACTGGAGAAACCCAGCAGTTCCAACAGCACCCATAGTCGGCCAAGATATACGAGCAATGTTTTGGGCTAAGTTATGAACAATTGCTGGCAAGCACCGGAATTAAAAAGGTGGGGACAGGAGGGCAGGGGAAGGGGAGGGAGGGAAGCACAGCTGGACATGGATAATAGGGCAGGACTGAAAAGCTGTGAATCGATGAGGGGACAGGTGGGGGTCTGTGAATGCAGAGCTGGATGAAAGAAGTCAAGAGGGATAGGGAAAGAGAGAGACACAGGGTGGGGACTGTTCGAAAGGAGACATGGGGTTAGACAAAGAGAAAGCAGCAGTGAGATGACAAAGGGAGGCAGAGATAAAAGGTCAAGTGGGTAAGTGTGTGAATAGGATGGTGTGGGTGGATAGAAGAACAAAGGCAACCTGTATGAGAATCTGACAAGTGGAGGTGAGAATGGGAGTAGAAAGAGAGAATAGGTCGAAAGTGAATCCCTGGCGGACTGTTACCTGGCACAGATCAGGCTTCCACTTTATGACAAGTCACTAGAAAATCTTTCATGTCCTCTTTGGGGTCTCCTCAAGAAGAACATTTGATGTATTATCACTGTTGCAACAAACAAAATATCACTGTCCCCTCCCCTCCCCCACCCCCTCTCTCTTGCCAAGCCCCCTTCCACTCACCGTCCCCCTAGTCCCACTCCCCTCCCCCTACTCTTTGCACGGCTCCCCTCCCTCCCTCCATCTTTCACATCCCCCCCGGCCTTCTCCCTGCCCTTTCCCGGCCCCTCATCCCCTCCCCCAGCTCATCGTCCCCTCCCCGTCCCTTGCTCCTCCCCTTCCCCTCTTCTCCTTCCCCTAACGTGCCCCCACCCCTGGATCCTGCCTCTCCCCGTACCTTGAGCACTCCTACCCTTGAACCCCGCCCACCCGGCTCCCCGTAGACTCCCTCCCATTAACCGGCCATCCTCTCCACCCTCCCTCCCCGGCCCCTCCCCTCACCCTGCCCGTCCCCTCCCCTCCCTCTACCCGGCCCCTCCCACACCCCCTACCCGGCCCCTCCCACTCCCCTTTCCAGGTCCCTCCCCCTGCTCGGCCCCTCACCTTGCCCCGCCCCTCCCCATCCCCGTACCCTCATGACCAATCCAATCGCCGCCTCACTGAGTCAACCCATTGGCTCGCGCCACTGAACCAACCAATCAGCAAGTGAGGGAACTCACAGGTTCACCCAATGAGAAGCTCCAGTCAGAAAACAGAGGCTGGCGAAGGAGACCCTTCAGCCCTTCCACCTCAACTACCCCAACAACTCAATCCCATTCTGGTGAAACTCAGTTTCTCTTTATCTGAGCTCCAGGATTCCTCTGATATTAAGAAATACATTGAACTCCAACTGCAAGTGAGACTCTTGATTCTCTCACTTTGTTCCTTTTTATCACCACTTTCCATTTCATGTCCTCTACTTTTGTTCAAGTCTCTGCATCGAAGTTCCATGCATTTGTCCCCTCCACAAATGTGGACGGCAATAAACTCATCACAAGTCCATGGAACCCAATTTCAAACCTCCCGGATGGAGAATCCCAAGGATATTACATTTTCATTCAAGACATTCCTTAAAGTCGAAGCAGCCGAGAGGTGATTTGGAAATTGGGACACTTAGTTCCCGGTTCCTTTGCATTATCATCACTGGATCTGTGTTGGATTTGTCCTTTCTGGTTTCAAATTGATCAATAATATGTTTAAAAACGACCAGAGGTTCATCCACATGACCACGAGGGGCCGAGAGCAACAAAGGGGACTCCCTCCTGCTCTCCGCCCGCCCAAATATCAATGTGATCTACCGGGATCGTTGTCAAAATCGCCGAGGACCCCTTCCACCCGGCCAACAACATCTCCAGTTGTTCCCCTCGGGCAAGAGATCCAAGAATATCAGAGCCGGTACAAGCAGCCCCAGGAACAGGGCAGGGAGAATGTTAAACGATTGATGAATTGTTCAGACAAATACACCACGATTTTACTATTTATTCAACAACACTGAGTTATTCTTCTGGATGGACCTCACCTGCATCATTTGTCTGTCTGTGTGTCGATCTGGTTGTGTTTTTACATGGGCTTCCCCCAAGATCGCGGTTTCATCGGGTTGTACTTGTGCAATCAAATGGTAATAAATTACCCCAGCCCCAAGAATGGATTTTATTCACAAATTATTTACAAAGAGGAAGACTGTTCCAAGATTTTTCACCTCCTCGTGTTGCATCCATACATTCCCTTCACTGCACGTTGCTGCATAGGGACTCTGTTTAGCTTCATTGCCACAACCTTGTGGTTCCAATGTGATTTTCCTGCCTGAACCATGCAGATTTGGTCTGGGTGGATCATCTACCCTAAAGTAGACTTGACTCGATTGGTAAGCGCCTTGGACAGGATTTTATACTTGGCTTTTAATTATGATATGGGTCTCCAACTCCAGATACCCTCCTTAAGACAAGGGTAATGATGTCCTTCCACATGGTCTGACATGCTGCCTGCCAGAAGCAAAGCATTGTAGAATTCCTGACCCACCCACTCCCAGATATGAACAACATAGCCAGTCTCCCCGAGCTGGGGGTGTCTGTACTGCTCCTCATCTCCTGCAATTGGGGCTTTCTTCTCCACCAGCCCCACAAGACAACCCAGACTGCTGGACAGAAGGCAGAGTTATGGAGAGATCACGGGTAGCTTGAGAAGGGTGGAGTCTATCCAGGAGCCCAATAACAGCAGGGAACCCAAGTGGAAGGGGGAGAAAGTGCATTCGATGGTGTGCCAGCAGGACGTTGCTGAGGGTGTGGATTCCCTCGGGCTCTGAGGAGAGAAGGTGCTGGTCGTTCCAATGGTTTAGGTGAGGCCAGGGCCCAA
This sequence comes from Narcine bancroftii, assembly GCF_036971445.1. Taxonomy (NCBI): domain Eukaryota; kingdom Metazoa; phylum Chordata; class Chondrichthyes; order Torpediniformes; family Narcinidae; genus Narcine; species Narcine bancroftii. Next base: position 136,982,587 of record NC_091473.1, on the reverse strand, counting down.
ATGCGAAGGGGCGCAGGTCATCAAGGGCAGATCTAACAGTTGACTGGAAGTGTTGTGGGGATACTGAGGGCTGGTAGAGGAGCATAAGGAGGAGGCAGTTGTGTTTTGACAAGGGAGTGCTGAGGGAGAGGCCACATAGTTGGGACTTCGAAGCAATGCGCCTCTGATTGTCTGCAGGGATGGGACCTGTCAATAAAACTGCAGACATTAAGGACACAACGTCTTTGTCCCAGGATCATCAGGAAGGAGATATGGAGGAACAAAATCAGGACTGCCAGGCAGGGAAATAACTACTTCCCACAGGCTATGAGATGGAAAATGCAATGTGAGTTGGATGGGTCCGAAGAATGAAAAGGTGTCTTTACAAAAATGAAACCATTTTATTAATTTAATGACAATGGTAGAGAATAAAAGAGACAAGATGTCTGCCAAGCAGCGAACTTTGAAGGCACTTCCTGAAACGGAGACATTGAAATCACACGGATGGTTCTGGCCAGAATGAGGACGCCTTCTTCTGGAAGGAGGTGAGGTGAAGCAGGGGTAATGGGGAAGGCAGTCAGGGAATGGGCACAGGGAAGGGGAAGGTGGAGAAGAGGGCTTAGGGAGGGGGAGGAGTGCTTTTTGCGTGGTTGGGGAAGGGTTTGGGGATGGTGTTGGGGAGGGTAGTGAGAGGGGAGAGGAGGCGGTTGGGGAGGGGAGGGGAGGGGAGGGTATGGGGAGGGGGAAGGGGAGAGGGGAGGGGAGTGGAGGGGAGGGGGAGGAGGTGGGTGAGGGGGAGGGGATGGGGAGAGGGGAGTGGAAGGGGAGGGGGAGGGGGAGGGGGGAGGGGGAGGGGGGAGGGGCGGGGGAGGGGCGGGGGCGGGGCGGGGCGGGGGAGGGGCGGGGGAGGGGCGGGGGAGGGGCGGGGGAGGGGCGGGGGAGGGGCGGGGGAGGGGCGGGGGAGGGGCGGGGGAGGGGCGGGGGAGGGGCGGGGGAGGGGCGGGGGAGGGGCGGGGGAGGGGCGGGGGAGGGGCGGGGGAGGGGCGGGGAGGGGCGGGGAGGGGCGGGGAGGGGCGGGGGAGGGGCGGGGAGGGGCGGGGAGGGGCGGGGAGGGGCGGGGAGGGGCGGGGCGGGGCGGGGCGGGGCGGGGAGGGGCGGGGCGGGGCGGGGGCGGGGGGCGGGGGCGGGGGCGCGGGGGCGCGGGGCGGGGGCGCGGGGCGGGGGCGCGGGGCGGGGGCGCGGGGCGGGGGCGCGGGGAGGGGGCGCGGGGAGGGGGCGCGGGGAGGGGGCGCGGGGAGGGGGCGCGGGCAGGGGGCGCGGGCAGGGGGCGCGGGCAGGGGGCGCGGGGAGGGGGCGCGGGGAGGGGGCGCGGGGAGGGGGCGCGGGGAGGGGGCGCGGGGAGGGGGCGCGGGGAGGGGGCGCGGGGAGGGGGCGCGGGGAGGGGGCGCGGGGAGGGGGCGCGGGGAGGGGGCGCGGGGAGGGGGCGCGGGGAGGGGGCGCGGGGAGGGGGCGCGGGGAGGGGGCGCGGGGAGGGGGCGCGGGCAGGGGGCGCGGGCAGGGGGCGCGGGGAGGGGGCGCGGGGAGGGGGCGCGGGGAGGGGGCGCGGGGAGGGGGCGCGGGGAGGGGGCGCGGGGAGGGGGCGCGGGGAGGGGGCGCGGGGAGGGGGCGCGGGGAGGGGGCGCGGGGAGGGGGCGCGGGGAGGGGGGGCGCGGGGAGGGGGCGCGGGGAGGGGGCGCGGGGAGGGGGCGCGGGGAGGGGGCGCGGGGAGGGGGCGCGGGGAGGGGGCGCGGGGAGGGGGCGCGGGGAGGGGGCGCGGGGAGGGGGCGCGGGGAGGGGGCGCGGGGAGGGGGCGCGGGGTTGGGGCGCGGGGAGGGGGCGCGGGGAGGGGGCGCGGGGAGGGGGCGCGGGGAGGGGGCGCGGGGAGGGGGCGCGGGGAGGGGGCGCGGGGAGGGGGCGCGGGGAGGGGGCGCGGGGAGGGGGCGCGGGGAGGGGGCGCGGGGAGGGGGCGCGGGGAGGGGGCGCGGGGAGGGGGCGCGGGGAGGGGGCGCGGGGAGGGGGCGCGGGGAGGGGGCGCGGGGAGGGGGCGCGGGGAGGGGGCGCGGGGAGGGGGCGCGGGGAGGGGGCGCGGGGAGGGGGCGCGGGGAGGGGGCGCGGGGAGGGGGCGCGGGGAGGGGGCGCGGGGAGGGGGCGCGGGGAGGGGGCGCGGGGAGGGGGCGCGGGGAGGGGGCGCGGGGAGGGGGCGCGGGGAGGGGGCGCGGGGAGGGGGCGCGGGGAGGGGGCGCGGGGAGGGGGCGCGGGGAGGGGGCGCGGGGAGGGGGCGCGGGGAGGGGGCGCGGGGAGGGGGCGCGGGGAGGGGGCGCGGGGAGGGGGCGCGGGGAGGGGGCGCGGGGAGGGGGCGCGGGGAGGGGGCGCGGGGAGGGGGCGCGGGGAGGGGGCGCGGGGAGGGGGCGCGGGGAGGGGGCGCGGGGAGGGGGCGCGGGGAGGGGGCGCGGGGAGGGGGCGCGGGGAGGGGGCGCGGGGAGGGGGCGCGGGGAGGGGGCGCGGGGAGGGGGCGCGGGGAGGGGGCGCGGGGAGGGGGCGCGGGGAGGGGGCGCGGGGAGGGGGCGCGGGGAGGGGGCGCGGGGAGGGGGCGCGGGGAGGGGGCGCGGGGAGGGGGCGCGGGGAGGGGGCGCGGGGAGGGGGCGCGGGGAGGGGGCGCGGGGAGGGGGCGCGGGGAGGGGGCGCGGGGAGGGGGCGCGGGGAGGGGGCGCGGGGAGGGGGCGCGGGGAGGGGCGGGGAGGGGGGCGGGGCGGGGAGGGGCGGGGCGGGGCGGGGCGGGGCGGGGCGGGGCGGGGCGGGGCGGGGAGGGGCGGGGAGGGGCGGGGAGGGGCGGGGAGGGGCGGGGAGGGGCGGGGAGGGGCGGGGAGGGGCGGGGAGGGGCGGGGAGGGGCGGGGAGGGGCGGGGAGGGGCGGGGAGGGGCGGGGAGGGGCGGGGAGGGGCGGGGAGGGGCGGGGAGGGGCGGGGAGGGGCGGGGAGGGGCGGGGAGGAGGGGAGGGGAGGAGGGGAGGAGGGGAGGAGGGGAGGGGAGGAGGGGAGGGGAGGAGGGGAGGGGAGGAGGGGAGGAGGGGAGGGGAGGAGGGGAGGGGAGGAGGGGAGGGGAGGAGGGGAGAGGAGGGAGTAGAGGGGCTAGGGCAGGGGATAGGTTAAGTGGAAGGGGGAAAGGCAAGGGGAAGTGTAAGGGGAATGGTTGAAAATGGGGTGCTTGCTCGTGGAAGGGGAAGAAGGAGGGGTTCAGGCCGTCATGGGATTGTCCATCCCTCTTCACTGCAAGGCCAGATGGTTGTAGACACCTGGCTCGTCTCCATAGTTTGCTCCTTCTCCTGGGAAGAGAAGCATGTGTTAATGACGAACTGTTTCCTGGACCTGACCACGTTGACTGAGGAGGATCCAAATCACTCCCCCCAATCCCCACACTTCAGCCTTTCCATTTCCACTCCTTTTGATCTGGTGTGTGTGAGTAACCCACGATCTTGTCTCTTCTTCTCAGGCTCACCATCATCCAAAACCTTGTTCACCACTTCATGGCAGCAAGGTGTTGGACAAATCACGGACTAGTTGAGCCCCTTCAGCTGTTCCATCCGAACCTACCCCACAACAATATAACTCTTCCTTCCCTCACATGAATTTATATTCACGTACCTATCTTCGAGTCTTTTCAATATCCCTATTGTACCAGTTTTGACCATCACCACTTCAACGCATTCCAGGGACCCACTACACTGTTAAAAAAACATATCGCTCTCGTCTCCGCTAAACGTTTCTCCTCTCATCTTATTTAGGAGTCCTCTGGTATTCTTGCCCCAGAATAAATGTGTTGGTTGTCAACCCAATCTGTACCTCTCATCATCTCGTGGGCCTCTATTTCACTCACCTCTCATCCTTCTTTGGTGTCCAGAGAAAAGCCCTAACTCTGCTAACCTTGCCTCATCAGACCTTTTCCAATCCAGCCACCATCCTTGTAAATCTCCTCTGCACTCTCTCCAAAGCTTCCACGTCCATCCTGTCATGAGGCAACCAGGAATGCACGCAACAGCCCAGTGTGGTCTGACTCAAGATTTAGAGTTCTGCAACTTTACTTCTCCGTTCTTGAACTCAATTCCCCTGATTAATGAAGGCCAGCACTCAATACTCCTCCTTAACTAACCTATCAATTTGCGCAGCAACCTTGGGAGATCTATGGAGATGGACCTTAACATTTCTCTGATCTGCCACACTGTTAATAATGCTGCCATTAACCACGAACTCTGCCCTCAAGTACAACCTTCAAAATTGCATCACTTCACATTTCTCCAGATTGATCACCATCTGCCAATTCTCTATGACAACGTTCTACATTGTCCACAACACCACTACCTTTGATTCATCCGCTGATGTCCTCACCCTTCCACGCCCATCGACATTAATAAAAAAAAACACACAGCAGGGGTCCCAGGACACTGGAGCATTGGCCTCCAGGCATCATATGTTGCATATCATCATATAACCATTTATGGAGTGGAAACAGGCCATGTTCCATCTACTACTACTCTCTCCTTTCTGCAGGCAAATGAATTCTGAATCCAAACAACCAAGGCTCCATGGATTCCATGCCTCAGGACGTACTGAATAAGGCCACTGTGGTGACCTAGCCCAAAACCTCAAAAAAATCCACGTGTAGCACCCTTTTACCTTCCTCAATTTCCTTCATCACCTCCTTGGAAAACTCAATCATGAACATGGGGCGAGCCCTAGGACTGCGGTGTGGAGGCTTCCCTAAACAAGGAAGGCACTGTTCAATGGAGGAGTAACAAGCCTCCACTCATTCTCCAGCCCTGGCCCACACAAAGACAGGAGTGGGGTTCCATTCACAGTCCAGTGACCCATCATCCATCTCAGCCATGTTAACGGCTCCACTCACCAGAAAGTCCCGGACCCTCCAAACTCTCCCTCTTTCCCTTTCCACTGCCCATCACACCCACCGCGCCCTCCTCCAGTCAGAGAGAAACTTTCGCTGTCCTGACCATCTCCCGCTTGCTTCCACCGATCCCCTCATAACCCCCCCTTCTCCACCACCAGCATCCACCAATCACCTGCCAATGCCATCTCACCCGCCTCCTGTATCAACCAATCACCTGCCAGTCCCCTTTCCCTGTATCCGCAAATATCTAGACTGATATATCTAGGAACCAACTCGGGAGCAGGCCATTTTAGATTGGGTATTATGCAATGATAAGGGGATAATCAACACTCTAGTTGTGCGAGGCCCTTTGGGTAGGAGTGATCACAATATGATCGAATTCTCACTCGACATGGAGAGTGATGAAATTAAAACCGAGACTAAGGTCCTGAATTTAACTAAAGAGAATTATGATGGTATGAGACGGGAGTTGAGTAAGATTGATTTCGTGGTTTATGGGGGAGTTGACTGTGGATAGGCGATGGACAGCATTCACAGATCTAATCGAGAAATTGCAAAAATCGTTTATACCGGTTTGGCATAAAAATAAACCAAAAAAGGTGACTCTATATAACCACTTACAGCACAGAACAGGCCAGTTCAGCCCTACTAGTCAAGGCCTTAGCAAATCCCCACCCTCCTAGTCCCAGTGACCAGCAACCGGTCCATACCCCTCTAGTCCACTCCTATTCATGTAACGATCCAGTCTTTCCTTAAACATAACCAATGATCCCGCCTCAACCACGTCTGTCGGAAGCTCATTCCACATCCCCACCACCCTTTGCATAATGAAATTTCCCCACATGTTCCCCTTAAAATTTTCCCCCTTCAATCTTCAACCATGCCCTCTCGTTTGAATCTCCCCCACTCTTAATTGAAAAAGCCTATCCACGTTTACTCTGTCTGTCCCTTTTAAAATCTTAAACACCTCTATCAAGTCCCCTCTCAATCTTCTACGCTCCAAAGAAAAAAGCCCCAGTCTGCAATACCTTTCCCTGTAACTCAAACCCTGAAATCCTGTCAACATTCTCGTGAACCTTCTCTGCACTCTCTCTATTTTGTTTATATATCTCCTATAATTTCGTGACCAAAACTGTACATAGTACTCCAAATTTGGCCTCACCAATGCCTTGTACAATTTCATCATAACCTCCCTACTCTTGAATTCAATACTCAAATTTATGAAGGCCAACATTCCAAATGCCTTCTTCACCACACCATCCACCTGAGTATCAGCCTTGAGGTTACTATTTACCAGAACTCCTAAATCCCTTTGTTGCTCTGCACGCCTCAATTGTCGACCATTCAATGTATATGACCTATTTAAATTTGCCTTTCCAAAATGCAGCACCTCACATTTATCTGTATTAAATTCCATCAGCCATTTCTCAGCCCACACCTCCAGCCTTCCTAAATCACCTTTTAATCTACGGTAATCCACCTCACTGTCCACAACACCACCGACCGTTGTGTCATCCGCAAACTTGCTTATCCAATTCTCCACCCCTACATCCAGATCGTTAATATATATAACAAATAATAGTGGACCCAGGACCGAACCCTGAGGAACTCCACTAGTCACCGGCCTCAAATTGGACAAACAATTTTCTACCACGTCTCTTTGACACCTCCCATCCAACCACTGCTGAATCCATTTCACTTCCACCTTATTTATACCTAATGCCTCTACCTTTTTTCCTAACCTCCTGTGGGGAACTTTGTCAAAAGCTTTGCTAAAGTCCAAATAGACAACATCCACAGCTTTCCCTTCATCAACCATTTTTGTAACCCCCTCGAAGAACTCAAAATGTTTTGTCAAGCATGATCTACCCCTGACAAAACCATGCTGATTACTCCCTCGCAATCCCTGAACCTCCAAATAATTGTAAATACCATCGCTCAGAACACTTTCCATCAACTTGCCCACCACAGATGTCAGACTCACAGGCCTAGAATTCCCAGGTTTACATTTAGACCCTTTCTTAAACAGCGGAACAACATGCACCACCCTCCAATCCTTTGGCACCACCCCCGTGGCCAGTGACATCCTAAATATCTCTGTTAATGGCCCCACTAACCGTCCACTAGTCTCCCTGAGTGTCCTAGGGAATATTTTGTCCGGTCCAGGAGATTTATCCACCTTTATCTTTTTTAACACAGCCATCAATACCTCCTCGGTTATCCTTATATGCTTCATGACCTCCCCACGATTCTTCTTTACTTCAACTGGTTCAACATTTTTTTCCTGAGTGAATACCGAGGCAAAGAAATCATTCAAAATTTGCCCCATTTCCTCTGACTTCTCACTCAGCCTACCCTCGCTATCTACAAGGGGACCAATTTTATCCCTCACTAATCTTTTACTTTTAATGTACTTATAGAAACCCTTTGAATTTATTTTTACTCTGTCAGCCAAAACCTCTTCATGCCTTTTTTTGGCCTTTCTAATTTTTTTCTTAAGATTCCTTCTACACTCCTTGTAGTCCTCCTTCAACTTCTCAGCTCCCTGCTCTTTATACCTCTTGTACACCTCCCTTTTTCTCCAAACCAAATTTCCAATATTCCTCGAAAACCAAGCCTCCCTCTGACTTCCAGCCTTTCCTTTGATCCACACTGTAAAATAACTACGCTGTACCCTCAAAATTTCTTAGTTGTATATCCTCCATTTTTCATTTACATCCATACCTGAAAATATCCTGTCCTGTTCAATACGCCCCAAATCCCTTCTTATTCCTTTGAAATTTGCTCTTTTCCAATCCAGAACCTCAACTGATCTATCACATCTAAAACAAATGTATCCAGGAATATTAAGATGCCAGTTGCAATATCGTGACCCCAAGTATCTGTCCATGCTCTCAGCTCATCTACCTTGTTCACTATGCTTCTTGCATTAAAATATATGCATCTCAGAGAATGACCCTCACATATATTCTCTTTTTTACCTTCTACCCTAATCTCCATCCTACCTTTCTTATCTTTTTTATTCCTAGCTAGGTGGCCATACTCCCTGGACACTGCTCTCAAACTCTGTTCCCGACCCCCCTGCCAAACTAGTTTAAACCTTCCCCCACAGCTCTAGCAAATCTGCTTGCCAGCACATTGGTCCCCCTCCAGTTCAAGTGGAGTCCGTCCCTCTTGTAACAGTTCCGACATTCCCCAGAAGAGATCCCAATGATCCAGAAATCTTATCCCTTTCACCCTGCATCATCTCTTTAGCCACGCATTCAACCTCCACATCCTCCTATTTCTACCCTCACTAGCTCGTGGCACGGGCAGCAATCCAGAGATTACTACCTTGGAGGTCCTGTTTTTTAACTTCCTACCTAATTCCACATAATCCTGGTTCAGGACCTCATCCCCACTTCTAACTAAGTCATTGGTCCCCACATGGACCACGACTTCTGGCTGTTCTCCTTCCCCTTGCAGAATGCAATGTACTCGATCAGAGATATCCCTGACCCTGGCACCAGGGAGGCAACATACCAACCTGGATCCCCGATCTCATCCCACAAACCTTCTATCTGTCCCTCTGACTAATGAATCCCCAACTACAAGAATCCTATCCTTATCCTTCTTTCCGATCTGAACCTCAGGGGCAGCCCCTGTGCCAGCGACCTGACACCCACGAATCGTCCCTGATAGGCTGTTCAACCCAGCAGTATCCAAAGCCAAATACATGTTGCTGAGGGGCACTTCCACAGGGGTACTCTGCACTGGCGCTCTCCCTCCTTTCCTCACAGTCACCCAATTCCCTGACTCCTGCCTTCTAGGGGTGACTGTCTCCCTGTAACTCCTCTCTATCACTGCCTCTGCTTCCCTTATGATCCTCAGTTCATCCATTTGCAGCTCAAGCTCCCGAACACGGTCACTCATTATATACAATAGGATGCACCTTTTGCAGATGAAGTCATCAGGAACAGCTGTGCAGTCTCTGATTTCCCACATCCCACAATTGGAACACTTAACTACCCCAACTGACTCCATTTCCTCCTTTCTTACTATAACACCCTTGACTAATAAGTTACTTCTTAGCCCCTGCTCACCGAAGTCCCTCGAGCCAAAGTCCCTACTCCTTCACTGGGCCACTCCTCGAGCCAAAGTCCCCACTCCTTCACTGGGCCACTCACTCACTTCGACGCTCCACGCTGGCAGCTCCCTCCTTTTCTACTCCTTTTATTAGCCCCTTACCAATTAACCCCAATTAACTCCCGGCTCCTCCTCCTCCTCCTCTCACCTGACACCCGGCACTGACTCACTGTCTCCTCCGACCCCAAGTCTGACCTGACCGTGGATAACAAGGGAAATTGGAGACAGTATTAGGTCCAAAGTGAGAGCATATCCATTGGCCAAAAAAATTACCACAGCCAAACAGTGGGAGCAGTTCAAGATGCATCAAAGGAGGACAAAGGGATTAATCAAGAGAGCAAAAATAAATTACGAAAGTAAGCTTGCAGCAAATATAAAAACCGACTGCAAAAGCTTTTATAAATATGTCAAGAGGAAAAGATTGGTGAAATCCAGAGTAGGTCCTTTGCAGTCGGAATCAGGGAATATCTAATGGGGAATAAGGAAATGGCAGACCAATTAAAATCTTACTTTAGTTCTATTTTTACAAGAGAGGATACAAATAACCTCCCAAGGATGTTGGGAAACATAGAGACTAATGCAAGTGAGGAACTGAAAGAAATCAGTATCTCTAAGGACATGGTCTTGGGGAAATTGATGGGACTGAACGCAGATAAATCCCAAGGGCCCGATAATCTACATCCTAGGGTACTTAAGGAAGTGAACATTCAGATAGCAGATGCTTTAAGAATTATTTTCCAGAACTCAACAGACTCAGGATCAGTACCCATGGATTGGAGGGTAGCTAATGTTACCCAACTATTTAAAAATTGGAATAGAGAAAACGCAGGGAATTATAGGGCTGTGAGCCTGACATCAGAAGTGGGCAAAATGATGGAATCCATTATTAAGGATGTAATAGCGGAGCATATGACTAGCAGAGAAGGGATCGGACGGAGTCAACATGGATTTACAAAAGGTAAATCGCGCTAAACAAATCTATTGGAAATCTTCGAGATTGTGACAGGTAAAATAAATGGGGGAGAGCCAGTGGATGTGGTCTACCTGGACTTCCAAAAGGCCTTCGATAAGGTCCCGCATAAACCACTGGCTTCCAAAATCAAGGCTCATGGGATTGGGGGCAAAGTATTGATGTGGTTGAGAACTGTCTGGCAGGTAGAAGACAGAGAGTTGGGATAAATGGCTCGTTTTCTGAGTGGCAGGCGGTGACCAGTGGGGTGCCACGGGGATCTGTACTGGGACCCCAGCTGTTCACAATTTACATTAATGATTCAGATAAGGGGATTGGATGTAATATCTCCAAATTTGCAGATGACACTAAGCTAGGAGGGGTTGTGTGCACGGAAGAGGGGGTCAGGAAGCTCCAGTGTTATTTGGATAAATTGAGGGACTGGGCAGATCCATGGCAAATGCACTACAATGTGGATAAATGTGAGGTGATCCACTTTGGTGATACAAACCGCAGGGCAGATTACTATTTGAATGGCAATAGATTAAGAGATGGGGAAGTGCAGAGAGACCTAGGGGTACTTGTACACCAGTCTCTGAAGGCGAGCATGCAAGTACAGCAGGCAGTTAAAAAGGCAAATGCTATGTTGGCCTTCATATAAAGAGTGCTTGAGTATAGGAACAAGGATACCTTACTGCAGCTGTACAGGGCCTTGGTGAGACCCCACCTGGAGTATTGTGTGCAGTTTTGGTCACCTTATCTAAGGAAGGAAGTTCTTGCAATGGAGGGAGTGCAGAGGCGATTCACCAGGCTGATACCTGGAATGGCAGGAATGACTTATGAGGAAAGATTGCGCAAATTGGGATTGTACTCGCTGGAGTTTAGAAGATTGAGAGGGGATCTCATAGAGACATATAAAATTCTGGCAGGACAGGACAGAATGGATGCAGATTGGATGTTTCCAAGGATGGGAAAATCCAGAACCCGGGGCCATGTTTTGAGGATAATAGGCAAACCATTTAGGACCGAGATGAGGACGAATTTCTTTACCCAAAGGGTGGTGAATCTGTGGAATTCATTGCCACCCAGGGCAGTAGAGGCAGGTTCATTAAATATATTTAAGAGGGAATTAGATCTATTTCTTCAGTATAAGTGTATTAAAGGTTACGAAGAGAAGGCGGGGACGGGGTACTGAACTTAAAGATCAGCCATGATTTTGTTGAATGGCGGAGCAGGCTCGAAGGGTCGAATGACCTACTCCTGCTCCGATGTTTCTATGTTTCTATCCTGACAGTTCCCTTCCCCTTCCACCTGTATTCACCAAGCACCTCGCTTTTCCTTTCCCACATATATCCACCAATCAGCTCTCTCACCCTCTCCCACCTTCTGCTGCAGGTCTCATCTGGACGGGCAGGTCTGGGTGAAGGGTAGGGTGAGGTTGGGTCTGACCCACCCCACCACTCCTGACTCAACATTGCTTACCTTGATCATCTTCACCAGCTGCTCCACCCCACTGTCCCTGGGGAAGATGAGCTGTCCCAATAGCAGCTCAGCCAACACACAGCCAGCTGAATAGATATCTGCAAGAGAGGGAAGGCCTGGAGTCAATGTCACAGGGTACCGAGGTTCGTGAGAGATGGTGGAGTTGAGTGTGGGTACTGTCCCATTGAACAACCTGGGGTCAGACACAGGGTGAAGCTCTGAGATGTGCAGAGCAACAAAGACAGTACCCCGGTTCCGCATGCTCTCCGTAACCTTCAATACCCTTATACATAAGAAATAGATCTAATTCCCTCTTAAATATACTTAATGACACACTCTGAGGCACCTCACCCTCCCTCTCCCTAGTACTTCTTACCCTATATAACCATATAACCACTTACAACACAGAACAGGCCAGTTCGGCCCTACTAGTCCATGCCGTAGCAAATCCCCACCCTCCTAGTCCCACTGACCACCATCCGGTCCATACCCCTCCAGTCCTCTCCTATCCATGTAATGATCCAGTCTTTCCTTAAACGTAACCAATGATCCCGCCTCAACCACGTCTATAGGAAGCTCATTCCACATCCCCACAACCCTCTGCGTAAAGAATTTTCCACTCATGTTCCCCGTATAATTATCCTTCAAACTTAAACCGTCCTCGAGTTTGAAACTCCCACTTTCTTAATTGAAAAAGCCTATCCACATTTACTCTGTCTGTCCCTTTTAAAATCTTAAACACCTCTATGAAGTCGCCCCTCAATCTTCTACGCTCCAGAGACAAAAGCCCCAGTTTGCACAACCTTTCCCTGTAAATCAAACCTTGAAATCCTGTCAACATTCTCATGAACCTTCTCTGCACTCTCTCTATTTTGTTTATATCTTTCCTATAATTTGGTGACCAAAACTGTACACAGTACTCCAAATTTGGCCTCACCAATGCCTTGTACAATTTCACCATAACCTCCCTACTCTTGAATTCAATACTCCAATTTATGAAGGACAACATTCCAAATGACTTCTTCACCACACCATCTACCTGAATATCAGCCTTTGAGGGTACTATTTACCATAACTCCTAAATCCCTTTGTTGCTCTGCACGCCTCAATTGTCGACCATTCAATGTATATGACCTATTTAAATTTGCCTTTCCAAAATGCAGCACCTCACATTTATCTGATTTAAATTCCATCAGCCATTTCTCAGCCCACACCTCCAGCCTTCCTAAATCACCTTTTAATCTACGGTAATCTACCTCACTGTCCACAACACCACCGACCTTTGTGTCATCCGCAAACTTGCTTATCCAATTCTCCACCCCTACATCCAGATCGTTTATATATATAACAAATAATAGTGGACCCAGGATAGAACCCTGAGGAACTCCACTAGTCACCGGCCTCCAATTGGACAAACAATTTTCTACCACGACTCTCTGACACCTCCCATCCAACCATTGCTGAATCCATTTCACTACCACCTTCTTTATACTTTATGCCTCTACCTTTCTTCCTAACCTCCTGTGGGGAACTTTTTCAAAAGCTTTACTAAAGTCCAAATAGACAACATCCACAACTTTCCCTTCATCAAACTTTTCTGTAACCCCCTCGAAGAACTCAAAATGTTTTGTCAAGCATGATCTACCCCTGACAAAACCATGCTGATTACTCCCTATCAATCCCTGTACCTCCAAAAATTTGTAAATACCATCCCTCAGAACACTTTCCATCAACTTGCCCATGACAGACGTCAGACATACAGGCCTATAATTCCTAGGTTTGCATTTGGACCCTTTCTTAAACAGAGGAACAACATGCGCCACCCTCCAATCCTTTGGCACCACCCCCGTGGCCAGTGACATCCTAAATATCTCTGTTAATGGCCCCACTAACCGTCCACTAGCCTCACTGAGTGTCCTAGGGAATATTTTGTCCGGTCCGGGAGATTTATCCACCTTTATCTTTTTTAACACAGCCATCACTACCTCCTCGGTTATCCATATATGCTTCATGACGACCCCACTATTCTTCTTAACTTCAACTGGTTCAACATTTTTTTCCTGAGTGAATACCGAGGCAAAGAAATCATTCAAAATTTGCCCCATTTCCTCTGACTTCTCACTCAGCCTACTCTCGCTATCTACAAGGGGACCAATTTTATCCCTCACTAATCTTTTACTTTTAATGTATTTATAGAAACCCTTTGGATTTATTTTTACTCTGTCAGCCAAAACCTCTTCATGCCTTTTTTTGGCCTTTCTAATTTTTTTCTTAAGATTCCTTCTACACTCCTTGTAGTCCTCCTTCAACTTCTCAGCTCCCTGCTCTTTATACCTCTTGTACACCTCCCTTTTTCTCCTAACCAAATTTCCAATATTCCTCAAAAACCAAGCCTCCCTATGACTTCCAGCCTTTCCTTTGATCCACACTGGGACATAACTACTCTGTACCCTCAAAATTTCTTATTTGAATATCCTCCATTTTTCATTAACATCCTTACCTGAAAATATCCTGTCCCACTCAATACTCCCCAAATCCCTTCTTATTCCTTCGAAATTTGCTCTTTTCCAATCCAGAACCTCAACTGATCTATCACATCTAAAACAAATGTATCCAGGAATATTAAGGTGCCAGTTGCAATATCATGACCCCAAGTATCTGTCCATGCTCTCAGCTCATCTACCTTGTTCACTTTGCTTCTTGCATTAAAATATATGCATCTCAGAGAATGACCCTCACATATATTCTCTTTTTTACATTCTACCCTTATCTCCATCCTACCTTTCTTATCTTTTTTATTCCTATCTAGGAGGCCATACTCCCTGGACACTGCTTTCACACTCTGTTCCCCACCCCCCTGCCAAACTAGTTTAAACCATCCCCCACAGCTCTAGCAAATCTGCTTGCCAGCACATTGGTCCCCCTGCAGTTCAAGTGGAGTCCGTCCCTCTTTTACAGGTCCGACCTTCCCCAGAAGAGATCCCAATGATCCAGAAATCTTATCCCTTGCCCCCTGCACAATCTCATTAGCCACGCATTCATCCTCCACATCCTCCTATTTCTACCCTCACTAGCTCGTGGCACGGGCAGCAATCCAGAAATTACTACCTTGGAGGTCCTGTTTTTTAACTTCCTACCAAATTCTACATAATCCTGTTTCAGGACCTCATCCCCACTTTTAAGTAAGTCATAGGTCCCCACATGGACCACGACTTCTGGCTGTTCTCCTTCCCCTTGCAGAATGCAATGTACTCGATCAGAGATATCCCTGACCCTGGCACCAGGGAGGCAACATACCAACCTGGATCCCCGATCACATCCCACAAACCTTCTATCTGTCCCTCTGACTAATGAATCCCCAACTACAAGAATCCTATCCTTATCCTTCTTTCCCTTCTAAATCTCAGGGGAAGCCCAGTGTCAGACACCTGACCCCCACGACTCGTCCCTGATAAGCTGTTCCCCACAGCAGTATCCAAAGCCAAATACATGTTGCTGAGGGGCAATTCCACAGGGGTACTCTGCACTGGCGCCCTCCCTCCTTTCCTCACAGACACCCAATTCCCTGACTCCTGCCTTCTAGGGGTGACTGTCTCCCTGTAACTCCTCTCTATCACTGCCTCTGCTTCCCTTATGATCCTCAGTTCATCCATTTGCAGCTCAAGCTCCCCAACACGGTCACTCATGATATACAATTGGATGCACCTTTTGCACATGTAGTCGTCAGGAACAGCTGTGCAGTCTCTGATTTCCAACATCCCACAATTGGAGCACTTAACTACCCCAACTGACTCCATTTCCTCATTTCTTACTATAATACCCTTGACTAATAAGTTCCTTCTTAGACCCTGCCCACCGAAGTCCCTCGAGCCAAAGTCCCTACTCCTTCACTGGGCCACTCCTCGAGCCAAAGTCCCCACTCCTTCACTGGGCCACTCCTCGAGCCAAAGTCCCCACTCCTTCACTGGGCCACTCCTCGAGCCAAAGTCCCCACTCCTTCACTGGGCCGCTCCTCGAGCCAAAGTCCCCATTCCTTCACTGGGCCACTCCTTGAGCCAAAGTCCCCACTCCTTCACTGGGCCACTCGTCGAGCCAAAGTCCCCACTCCTTCACTGGGCCACTCCTCGAGCCAAAGTCCCCACTCCTTCACTGGGCCACTCCTCGAGCCAAAGTCCCCACTCCTTCACTGGGCCACTCCTCGAGCCAAAGTCCCCACTCATTCACTGGGCCACTCCTCGAGCCAAAGTCCCCACTCCTTCACTGGGCCACTCCTCGAGCCAAAGTCCCCACTCCTTCACTGGGCCACTCACTCACTTCGACGCTCCACGCTGGCCGCTCCCTCCTTTTCTACTCCTTTTATTAGCCCCTTACCAATTAACCCCAATTAACTCCAAGCTCCTCCTTCTCCTCCTCGCACCCGACACCAGGCACTGACTCACTGTCTCCTCCAAACCCGAGTCTGACCTGCCTGAGCCCAAGTCCCGGTAAGTGCAGCTTTTATTTGACTCACCCTCTGATTCTGTCTCTTGGATCCTCCTCCTCTCACCTGACACCAGGCACTGACTCACTGTCTCCTCCGACCCCAAGTCTGACCTGACCGCGGATAACAAGGGAAATTGGAGACAATATTAGGTCCAAAGAGAGAGCATATCAATTGGCCAAAAAAATTACCACAACCGAAGACTGGGATCAGTTCAAGATGCATCAAAGGAGGACAAAGGGATTAATCAAGAGAGCAAAAATAAATTACGAATGGAAGCTTGCGGAAAATATAAAAACCGACTGCAAAAGCTTTTATAAATATGTCAAGAGGAAAAGATTGGTGAAATCCAGAGTAGGTCCTTTGCAGTCGGAATCAGGGAATATCTAATGGGGAATTAGGAAATGGCAGACCAATTAAAATCTTACTTTAGTTCTGTTTTTACAAGAGAGGATACAAATAACCTCCCAAGGATGTTGGGAAACATAGAGACTAATGCAAGGGAGTAACTGAAAGAAATCAGTATATCTAAGGACATGGTCTTGGGGAAATTGATGGGATTGAAGGCCCATAAATCCCAAGGGCCTGATAATCTACATCTTAGGGTACTTAAGGAAGTGGCCATTCAGATAGCAGATGCTTTAAGAATTATTTTCCAGAACTCGATAGACTCAGGATCAGTACCCATGAATTGGAGGGTCGCTAATGTTACCCCACTATTTAAAAATTGGGGTAGAGAAAAAGCGGGGAATTATATGCGGGTGAGCCTGACATCAGTAGTGGGCAAAATGATGGAATCCATTATTAAGGATGAAATAGCGGAGCATATGACTAGCAGAGAAGGGATTGGAGGGAGTCAACATGGATTTACAAAAGGTAAATCGTGCTTGACAAATCTATTGGAATTCTTTGAGATGGTGACAGGTAAAATAAATGGGGGAGAGCCAGGGGATGTGGTCTACCGGGACTTCCAAAAGTCCTTCGATAAGGTCCCACATAAATGACTGGCTTCCAAAATCAAGGCTCATGGGATTGGGGGCAAAGTATTGATGTGGATTGAGAACTGTCTGGCAGGTAGAAGACAGAGAGTTGGGATAAATGGCTCGTTTTCTGAGTGGAAGACGGAGACCAGTGGGGTGCCACAGGGATCTGTGCTGGGACCCCATCTGTTCACAATTTACATTAATTATCTGGATGAGGGGATTGGATGTAATATCTCCAAATTTGCAGATGACACTAAGCTAGGAGGGGTTGTGTGCACGGAAGAGGGGGTCAGGAAGCTCCAGTGTGATTTGGATAAATTGAGGGACTGGGCAGATCCATGGCAAATGCACTACAATGTGGTTAAATGTGAGGTTATCCACTTTGGTAATACAAACCGGAGGGCAGATTACTATTTGAATGGCAATAGATTAAGAGATGGGGAAGTGCAGAGAGACCTAGGGGCACTTGTACACCAGTCTCTGAAGGCGAGCATGCAGGTAGTGCAGGCGGTTAAAAAGGCAAATGGTATTTTGTCCTTCATATAAAGAGTGTTTGAGTATAGGAACAAGGATACCTTACTGCAGCTGTACAGGGCCTTGGTGAGACCCCACCTGGAGTATTGTGTGCACTTTTGGTCACCTTATCTAAGGAAGGAAGTGCTTGCAATGGAGGGAGTGCAGAGGCGATTCACCAGGGTGATACCTGGAATGGCAGGAATGACTTATGAGGAAAGATTGCGCAAATTGGGATTGTACTCGCTGGAGTTTAGAAGATTGACAGGGGATCTCATAGAGACGTATAAAATTCTGGCAGGACTGGACAGAATGGATGCAGATGGGATGTTCCCAAGGATGGGAAAATCCAGAACCCGGGGCCATGGTTTGAGGATAATTGGCAAACCATTTAGGAACTTCTTGACCCAGAGGGTGGTGAATCTGTGGAATTCATTGCAACAGAGGGCAGTGGAGGCAGGTTCATTAAATATATTTAAGAGGGAATTACATCTATTTCTTAAGTATAAGGTTATTAAAGGTTACGGAGAGAAGGCGGGGACGTGGCACTGAATTTAAGATCAGACATGATTTCGTTGAATGGCAGAGCAGGCTCGAAGGGTCGAATGACCTACTCCTGCTCCTATGTTTCTATATTTCTATCCTGACAGTTCCCTCACCCTTCCACCTGTATTCACCAAGCACCTCGCATGTCACTTCCCACATATATCCACCAATCAGCTCTCTCACCCTCTCCCACCTTCTGCTGCGGGTCTCATCTGGACGGGCAGGTCTGGGTGTAGGGTAGGGTGAGGTTGGGTCTGACCCACCCCCAGCACTCCTGATTCAACATTGCTTACCTTGGTCGTCTGCACCAGCTGCTCCACCCCACTGTCCCTGGGGAAGATTAGCTGTCCCAATAACAGCTCAGCCAACACACAGCCAGCTGAATAGATATCTGCAAGAGAGGGAAGGCCTGGAGTCAATGTCACAGGGTGCCGAGGGACGTGAGAGATGGTGTAGTTGAGTGTGGGGACTGTCCAATTGAACAACCCGGGGGGGTGAGACACAGGGTGAAGCTCCCTCTGCACCGTCATATCACACACTCTAATGCACATCACCCTCCCTTGCCCTGGTACCTCTCCCTCCCTCTCCATGGTCCTGCATACCCTATATAACCATATAACCCCTTACAGCACAGAACAGGCCAGTTCAGCACTACTAGTCCATGCCGTAACAAATCCCCACCCTCCTAGTCCCACTGAGCAGCGCCTGGTCCATACCCCTACAGTCCTCTCCTATCCATGTAACTATCTAGTCTTTCCTTAAATGTAACCAATGATCCCGCCTCAACCACGTCTGCCGGAAGCTCATTCCACATCCCCACCACCCTCTGCGTAAAGAAATTTCCCCTCATGTTCCCCTTATAATTTTCCCCCTTCAATCGTAAACCATGCCCTCTCGTTTGAATCTCCCCCACTCTTAATTGAAAAAGCCTATCCACGTTTACTGTGTCCCTTTTAAAATCTTAAACACCTCTATCAAGTCCCCTCTCAATCTTATACACTCCAGAGAATAAAGCCCCAGTCTGCATAACCTTTCCCTGTAACTCAGACCCTGAAATCCTGTCAACATTCTCGTGAACCTTCTCTGCACTCTCTCTATTTTGTTTATTTCTTTCCTATAATTTTGTGACCAAAATTGTACACAGTACTCCAAATTTGGCCTTACCAATGCCTTGTACAATTTCATCATAACCTCCCTACTCTTGAATTCAATACTCCGATTTATGAAGGCCAACATTCCAAATGCCTTCGTCACCACACCTTCTATCTGAGTATCAGCCCTGAGGGTACTATTTACCATCACTCCTAAATCCCTTTGTTGCTCTGCACATCTCAATAGCCTACCATTTAATGTATTTGACCTATTTAGATTTGCTTCCACTCTCTGGCACCTCTATCTCTGGCACCTCTCTCATCCTCCACCTCTCTGGCACCTCTTTCTCTGGCATATCCCTCATCCCTCTCTATGTCACATCTCTCCCTCGGATAACTCTGCCTCAATCTATCTCTTTCCACCTTGGATGAAGCTTTCTCTATTTTACATGAGTACACTCAACACGCACCCCTCCCTCCCTATTTGGGACATCACCATCTCAGTCATCATGGGATACTCTCTCCATCTCAATCTCTATGCCCAACACCCCCCAACCCGTGACATCAACTTCTTCCCTACGGGATAACCCTCTCTCTCTGTGCTGGACAGTTCTGCCTTTTTGCCTCAAGTGACAGGGCTGCCTTCCTAAACTCTGGTTTATTACTCACCGATATTCGAGATGTCGTCAGGAGCTCTAAAGATGAGCTCTGGTGCTCGATAATACTGGGGCCAATCAAATCTATGTGGTGGAAAGCAGGGGTGGATCAATCGAAAATAGCACCTATGGCAGTGGTGGCCGTCCTCTTGCAAGAGCAGGGCTTGATGGTGGCCATATTATCTATACAGATCGAGAGGAAATACTGAGCGTTTGTGTTCTTTGTACCTTTGATAGTGCCCCCACCCCCACCCATCCAGTGCCGGCCAAGTCATCCCACCCCCCCAACAACACACCGTTAAACTGTCGGAAATCCATGCCTGGGGGTCGATGAGGGATCAAACGTTCCATGAAGGGGTTGATGGTCTAAAAAATTTGGGGATGTCCTTGAGACACACCAAGAGTCATAGCCTCCAGTCAGAGAGCCAGTCATCCACAACCACCCTCTGGTTTCTCCCACAAAGATAATGCTGAAACCAATTTACGCATCACCTGAAATACCAAGCAACTGAACCTTCCTCCCATGTGGGAACATCTTAAATGCTTTACTCAAGTCCATGTAGACAAGTCTTTTCTTCATCAATGTTCCTAGTATGTGCACAAAGCCGTGTTGGCTGGTCCTTATTTGTCCCTAACTGTCAAAATACTTCTATATCCAATCTCTTAGAGCACCTTCTAATGACTTGTTTACTCCTGATTTTAGGCTCACCGGCCTATCATTTCCTAGGTTATTTTTGGAGCCTCTTTTTAAACAACGGGACAAGATGAGCTCCCCTCCAATCCTCCGGCACCTCACCTGTGGCTAAGGATGTTATTATATCTATCTGCCAGGGCGTTTGCAATTTCTGCCCCAGCCTCCCTCAAATTCCAAGGCAACTGGGGATTTATCCCCCTTTATTCACTTTAATACTACAAGCACTTCCTCCTCTTTATCTAGGTTCCCTGACCTCACTGCTTATATGCCTCGCTCCCCTAGACTCTGTGCCAGTTTCCTGAATAAAAAGAGATTTAAGAAAAATCTAGAAGATCTCCCCCATCTCTTGTAGCTTCATACATAAGTGATCACACTGATCTACAAGAGGACCAATTTTGTCCCTCCAGATTTCCCTATTAATTTGGTCCTGCATTTTTTAATCCTCCTCTCAAGATCCTCATTTGCTCCTTGTTGCCTGTACCAGCTGTACACCACTCTCTTCTTTGGAAAATCAAGGTTCCCTCTGCGTCCTAACTTTGCCTTTAATCTTCACATGCAGACCTTGTGTTTCCACTTTGAAAGCCTCCCACTGACTGAACCCATTTGGCTGAGAACAACCTGTCCCAATCCATGCATTCTAGACCCTTTCTCATTTCCTCAAACTTTCGCTTTCTCCAATTTAGAATCTCAACCCGAAGACCAGACCAATCCATCTCCATAATAAACTTGAAACAAATGGCCTGATCATCACTGGACCCAAAATATTCCCCTCCATATATATATGTCCCGTCTTGTCTTGTTTGACAATAGGTGATCCAGTACTGCATTCTCTCTGGTTGGTACCTCTATATATCGATTGAAAAACTTTCCTGGACACATTTGACAGACTCCAAGCCATCAGTCCCAGTCAATATGTGGAAAGTTCAAATCTACTATTCCACCCTTATGTTTGGAGCATAGGAACATAGTAAGTAGGAACAGGAGTAGGCCAAAAATGGCCCATCGATCCTGCTCCACCATTCAATACGATCATGGCTGATCCAATTTATGACCCAACTCCACCTACCTGCCTTCTCCCCATATCCCCTAATTCCTCTATCATTTAAAAATTTATCTACCTGAATTTTAAATATCTTTAATGAGGCAGCCTCAACCACTTCCCTGGTTATAGCATTCCAAACATGCACTGCACTCTGGGAAAAACTATTTTTCCTCATCTCTGTGCTAAATCTACTCCCCCGAATCTTGAGGCTGTGTTCTCTCATTTTAGTTTCCCCAGCCAGCTCATAAAACCTTCCTACATCTATCCTATCCATACCCTTCATAATCCTAAATGTTTCTATAAGATCTCCTCTCATTCTTCTGAACTCGAGCGAAAACAATCCTCGACGATTTAATCTTTCCTGCAACTCTCTGCTATTTTCTCCAGATTTGCTCCTCTAATTCTCATTTACTGATGGGCAGTCTATAATACAAGCCCATGAGTGTGGTTATCCCTTTCCCATTTAACAATTCCACCCACAGAGCCTCAATAGACAAGCCCGAGGGTCTGTCCTGTCTGAGCACTGCAATAATATTTCATCTGATGTAACGCCACTCCTCTCCCTTTCATTCCTCTCCCTCTATCACATCGGAAACCACTGAAACGTCGTGCTGCCAGTACTGGGCTTCCTCCCACCAAGCCTTACTAATGGCTACAGTTTCAAAATTCTATGTGCCAATCCATGCTCTAAACATCTGCCTTTCTGACAATACCCCTTTCAGTGAAACAGATACACCTGAGAACATTTCCACCAGATACAACCGTTTGATTTCTGAATTGACACAGTCTGGACATCATCTTTTCCCTCCTCCACTCCCCTATCTGCTCTGTTTGTCTGGTTCCAATCTCCTTGCAAATCTAGATTAAACATCACCCAACCCCCACCCCACCAGAGGAACACTAGCAAATCTTCCTGCAAGAATAATCATCTCCCTTAACTTCAGATTAACCGTCCATCAGAACAGGTTCCAACTTCCCTGGAAGACCGCGTCAAATTTGAAACTGGGGTTAGTGGCACCATTAATAGCCCCGGGTGGGCGAACTAGGCTAGTCTGGTCACACTGTGTCTTGGTGCAGGATCGCTCGCCAAGAGGTGGCACGGTTAGTGTTGCGGTAAGTGCAATGGTGTTACAGAGCCAATGATCGGGGTATGAATCCAGCACTGTCTCCCTGGCTTTACGTGGGTTTCCATCAGCTGCATAGTTACTTCCCACCCTTCAAAAACACATCAGGGGGGTAGGTCAATTGGGTGTAATTTGGTCGCAGGGGTTTATTTGATGAAAGGACCTGTGTTCATGCTGCATGTCTAAATTTAAATTTCAGGCTGTCCCATTGCTGAAAAACTGTTCTTCCCCCTCACCTTGAATCTTTTGCCCTGCAAGACCTTCGTGATGGTTATTAGCTCTCCACCACCCACCAGCCAGGCCTCGTACACCACACCGAAAGACCCACTGCCGATAATTTAAACATCTGCGTAGGGCACCTCCTTGATCCAGTGTGGCCACCACTCTTGTGGCCTTGTTGCTATCTCCTGTGGGGCAGTTGCAGTAGCATTTACACACCCAGAGAGCACAGAACTGGCCATTTGTCCAACATGGTGTCTATCCTTCCCTCGAACTTTCTTCCAAACATCACCTCAATGTCAGAATTCCTCCTCTGGTGGTTCGTTCCAGACTCTATTTTTTTAAAAATTTTATTGAAGAATTTTACAAAACCAAAATATATATAATCTAAAACTAACCCCTACTACCCCCCTCCTCCCCCATCCCCCCTAAACCCTCCCCCCTTCGGAGCTTTTTTAAAACACAGTAAGACCGATTATGACAGGTTGCTGGATGGTGTGCTATGTTTTTACACCTTTCATCAGAAATAAAACTTTTATTTAACATCTAAACACATACGTTCCAAATACACTGTTGGATAAGTCTCCAAAAATTGTGAAGGAAACCAAATTGGCAAAAAGAATAATTGAGTTGATGGGGGGGTTTAAATTTGGTTGAAATATGGCGACGGATGAATCCGACTGAGAAGGATTATTCTTTTATGTAGCTCGTCATGAGTCATTCTCAAGAATAGATTTTTTTGGGAATCAGCTCATTTGCAGGTTAGGATTGAACAAGCTGAGTACAAGAGTAGGATTTTATCAGTCCATTCATTGTTCTTAATTAAATGTAATGTTGCCGAGATGGCGGGAATTAACTATCGTTGGAGATTTAATGAGATGTTGCTACAAAGGCCTGAATTTATTTTGTATGTAAAAGATCAGATTAAGATTTTTCAGAAACAAACGCGGGATCAGTTCACAGTAAATTTACGTTATGGGGTTCTTTAAAAGGATTCTTACAGGGTCAAATTATTAGTTACACAGCAAAAGTGAAGAAGCAGCATAAAGCAGAACTTCAACATTTAGAAAAAGAAATTGCAGTATTGGAGAAGATATTTCAGAAAGATGCAGCAAAAGAAAACAAGATACAGTTATCGACATCGAAGCTTCAATTATCATACACAGCAAACTATCATTATGAAGAACGACTTATCCTTTCCAAATGAATACATGATTGAATTTTGTTCTGCCATCTTTGTATACTCAGTTCAACATCATTTTTCCAAGTGACAGCGAGACATTTTCGACCTACTGCCAACCGTGGACGTATAAATGCAATTTGAGGTTTCTCCAATCGTAAACCTGTCATTATCGTATTCATGTATCCCAATAAACATACCCATGGGTTGACATACAGATCTATTTTGAATAAACCTCACAAAAAGTTAATTATTTGTTCCCAAAAGAGCCTAACTTTTGTACATTCCCATACTGAATCTAAGGAAGTACCTGTCTTTTCACCAAACCGAAAACACCAATCTGACACACTAAATCCAACTATTTCCAATTTTTCAGGAGTTTTATATAACTGATGCAAAAAGTTATCATAAACCAAACTATATTGAACATTAATTAACTTCATAACACTATCAAGACACATATCAGACCACTCCTCCACAGATATAGGCATATAGAAGCATATATGTTTTAAATATATCCACATTGGTCATTTTTTCTTGTAGTAACATACATTTCTGAAACAAATCCCTTTTTGCCCTTATCAACAATAAATTTCTCAAATTTCAATTGACCAGGCAATACTTACTCTCATCAAAAACATTCTAACAAATAAATCTTGTACTTGATAATATGCATGTAAAGTGTTTGTGATACACCAAACTTCTCTCTAAGTAGAACCATCTCCCTGTGGGGGACAGGGTTCACAGCCATTCCTTTTGTCCACAACCCTCCTTCTCCAAGAGGGTCAGGTCACCCCTCATTCTCCAGCATGCTCCAAGGGAGATAGAACACTCTGAATTCCTCCCCAACTCCAAAAGCTCAGCAGGACTGAAACCTTCCACAACACAAACGAGACTTCGTCCCCCAAGACATCTCATGGAGTGGAAGGAGCCCCTTGCTTCATCGCTAAACGCTGTTGAGTCGCCACATCAGCAACGCTTTCCAGGACCTTGATCTGGGATTGTTGGTGGTGGGATGGGGCGGGTGGGGGAGGTGGGAAAAGATAGAACAGGTTCTATAATCCGGTGTTGTGGGGTGTGGACGGGCGATTCTGTCTCACAGTGGGAGAGATCGCATTCTGGGGTGAGGGGAGAGCTCTTTACCATTCCTGTTGGAAGGGCTACCTTCCCTCCCACTCCCGAAAACTGCTCTCCCAAGATACCTCACCCGCGCCCCACGCCAATTCCTCGATCCTTTTTTCATCTCTCACCCAATACCACACTCCCAGTTCCTCAGTGCCTTCCATCCCCTCCAACCCCAGCTCTCCAGCTCAACCCTACTTCTGATCCAATCTCCCTCCGCCTGTGGTGCACCCCCATATTTTCGTTCTGCCCTCCACATAACCTCCACTGCTACAGACCACATCCCTGCATCCCTGCCCAAGCCACTGATCTCTCGCACCTGCCTAGAAAGCGCCTTGCATTCAGGATGGAGAGAGGGTGTTAAATGTGGCCTCCATTCTCTCTGGCCACACCAGGTGATGTATGGTGCTGGAGGAGGCTCTGTCCCAGTAGTGGAGCCGGTGACAGGATCTTTATCTCACCCATGGGCCTTGGGCGCTTCCAAACACAACGCCGTTGCTCAGAAAGGGTCCCTGGGATGTTCCCTCATGCGGGCCTCATTGCCCTTCCAGGAGAGACATCCTACTTGTGCTGCTCTGCCCTGGTGCAGCTCAGCTATGGCAACACAGCAGCAGTTGCCCCACTCTGTGACATCATCTCCCCATCTGTGTCACCTCCCCTCTTTGTGACACCACTAGTGTAATGGCCAGGGACATTCAGCTATTTCAATCCTCCTCAATTTTCCCAAGCGAGGGCTGTGGAGGGGGGTGGGGAGGGTGTCGTTCAACTTGTATAAATTACTTGAGTTGTTATCTCTTCTACCTCCTTGATATTTGATTCCATTTTGAGGACATTTTAGTTGACTATTTTATTGACATTGCCTGTAATCTCCCTTCATAAGTGACATGATTTTGTATTTATCCCAATTGATCTTATACCCAAAGATCTCCCCATTGTACTCCAGAGTGGAGCGCAACTTGGGCAACGAGTGTGTCAGGTCTGTCAGATCTGTCAGAACATCTCAGCAAATAAATTGGATTGATGCTCTTCCTGCCCTGTTCTGAATATTTTAATGACTGAATCCTGGCAAATGGCCACGGCTGATGCCCCCATGGCTCACAAAAACTGCGCTGGAGATAGCGGGAAACCCTGCCTGCATGATCTTTTCAGAGGGAAGGCTCAAGTAATTTGTCCATTGGTCACAAATTTAGCAATGGGCGCACGGTGAAACGCCCTTATCCAATGTATAAAAGTTGGCCGCAGCCCCAATTTTCCCAGCACTTAAATAATTCTCCCACTCTAACTAGTGTGAGAAACACAGCTCACTGATTAAATAATTTTGAAGTCAATAGGTGAAGCGATATAACCTTTGTATTCAACGTTCTTCCAAGAGCGGGTCTCGTTCAGAAAGGCACACACACTGCTATTCAACAACCTTTTTTTCTACATTTCTTTCTGTTAATAACCACTTAGTTTAATTGGTTAGTTCACTGAGTAATTGATAAGTTAGTTTAACATATCAAAAGATGTTCCTCTTCTTGTATTAAAGCCCGACCTAGTTTCCATCTCCTACTCCCCTTATTTCACTACCCCCTACCTTTATTTATTCTCATCCTTATCTGGTATGATGCCCAGTTCTTTCGCAATGTTTTTGGTATCATTTTGGCTTTCTCTGCAATTTTTTGCAGGAAGTGACCTTCCTTGGTAATCTAGCAGACCGCCCCCCCACCCCCGCCCTCCCCTTAAGGTACGCATCGGCTTTCTCTGGGCAACCATATTAACTCTGCAGAAACAGGCCTTTGGCTACTTTCCACAATCCCGCCTCCTCCTTTTCTATTTATTCTACTGTTTCTTCATCACTGGAGATAGAACCATAAAATGCCTCCAATTTGGATAACATCATCCCACGAGTCTCTTCCATTTTCTAAAGCTTTCACTCTCAAGTCAATACAGATTATCCCGTGTTGACCCATTTGTTTAATAATTGCAGTTTCCATAAGCCGCTGTGTAAGCCCGTGCACACAGGGCATATATAATACATTATCCCATACCAGTTAGTACTCCTACCACCACTATTAAGGAGGGCAGTATGGAGACGTTTACTCCCTCCCATTTTCCAAAGTACAACTCCAGCCACCCAGTTAGTGAGGTGTCCACTCCTGAACTTTCAGCCAACCCCTCAGCCAGGGAGGAGAGGCCCTGCTACACTTTTGTAATAGTTCCATCTGGGCTGGATCGTGTGGGATAAAAGTACAGCAATTTCCACTTAGCATTACACAGTCTCCTCCTTTCTCTGCTCACACCAAATCTAGCGCTATTCTGTTTTCACAAGCCACGCGACTGGTGGCATCCAATTGATCAGTGATCCCCTTTACAGCATCCAGGATATAATTTATAAACCATTGTTGATTGTAGTAAATATAGTTTATCCAGTCCACGTTTTTTTATTAATAGTTTCCCACCAAAAGATAGTTAACTCAAACTCTGCTGCTATGTGACTGCGTGCGTTAAATTTATTAGGTACTCCCCTTGGCACCCCAATTGAATCAATATACATTTGGTTACATAAAGACGTTCCCAGGAACTCCCTCTTACTTCTCTTTATCCCTATTACCTTCTCCCATTCAAATTTCAAGGTGAAGGGTATGGCCAATTGAATGATTGCTCAGGTACCCTTCCAGTTGGGAGGAAGAATCAGTCTAAGGATCCTCCCTCTCCATAATCACCATAGATCCATTCAGGGTACATTCAAGGCTGAGTAGTGGCCTCCCCTCTCCTCTGTCACACCTCGTACCTTTATACATATTGTAGATTTCCTACATTCCTCGTGAACTGTCTTCCTTTTGTCTAGAAGTTCAGGCTGTGTGATTTCCTGACACAGCCGACAATGCCGCGGAATCCGGACATGCTTCTTCAGAGCAGGAGGGAAATCAGGGACAGAAATTTACAGGACTGGTTACCCCAGGCCATTTTATCCTGATACAAGGCCATCGTTCACCTCATTCCTTGTTTGTCTTTATCCCAACCCAGTGGAAATGGAATCAGCTGCCCTGTAAGTGCATGCATAGCAATTGCTCTTTTTTAAACCCTTCACTGTATATTTTACCTATTCTACCCAGACATTTGTATCGCCATAACTTGTCTCAATCGTCTGTCTAAGGTCCTCTACCTCCACTATCTTTACTACATTCAGATCATTGGATGGAGTATAGGGTTTCTCGCTGGGCATTATTGTGAAGGTACGATCAGTTGGATGAGTCTTGGATCCTTCTACGATTATTCTAAATCAACACGCCAACGGGTCCTTTTCCCTGATGTTTATCCCCATTCCAAATTGATTTCTCATCTAACCCCTTTCGAGTAGGTTTTTTCCATTCATTTCCTCAATCCCTGAGGTACGTTTAATGGACATATAGATAGGATACACTCTTTGTTCCTGCAGTTAATGGCAAAGGTCCTCTCCAGATTGATATCCGACATTTTACTACCAGATCTTGTACTAGGCGTCCATCACCGGGTCTGGGTGGTCCACCATGCATCACACCAATAGGGACAGTGTCTATTAAGACACATATGTTTCTCCTGAACATGATGTCATCTCTGACTCTCAACCCCACCACATTTTATTAAGCTACAAGCATGACATTGAATCACCTGCAGTTTAGAACTCTCGGGGCTGGTCATGGTTAACTTTACTGGCCCTGAAGGCTTGAGAGTGGATTCTAATCCTCTCCCTATTGGGGTATGAATCTCATTGGACTCACCCTAGTACTTCTTACACTATATAACCATATAACCACTTACAGCACAGAACAGGCCAGTTCGGCCCTATTAGTCCATGCCGTAGCCAATCCCCACCCTCCTAGTCCCACTGACCAGCACCCGGTCCATACCCCTCCAGTCCTCTCCTATCCATGTAATGATCCAGTCTTTCCTTAAACGTAACCAATGATCCTGCCTCAACCACGTCTGTTGGAAGCTCATTCCACATCCCCACCACCCTCTGCGTAAAGAAATTTCACCTCATGTTCCCCTTATAATTTTCCCCCTTCAATCTTAAACCATGTCCTCGAGTTTGAATCTCCTCCTTTCTTAATTGAAAAAGCCTATCCACATTTACTCTGACTGTCCCTTTTAAAATCTTAAACACCTCTAACAAGTCCCCTCTCAATCTTCTACGCTCCAGAGAAAAAAGCCCCATTCTGCACACCCTTTCCCTCTAATTCAAACATTGAAATCCTGTCAAATTTCTCGTGAACCTTCTCTGCACTCTCTCTATTTTGTTTATATATCTCCTATAATTTGGTGACCAAAACTGTACATAGTACTCCAAATTTGGCCTCACCAATGCCTTGTACAATTTCATCATAACCTCCCTACTCCTGAATTCAATACTCAAATTTATGAAGGCCAACATTCCAAATGCCTTCTTCACCACACCATCCACCTGAGTATCAGCCTTGAGGTTACTATTTACCAGAACTCCTAAATCCCTTTGTTGCTCTGCACGCCTCAATTGTCGACCATTCAATGTATATGACCTATTTAAATTTGCCTTTCAAAAATGCAGCACCTCACATTTATCTGTATTAAATTACATCAGCCATTTCTCAGCCCACACCTCCAGCCTTCCTAAATCACCTTTTAATCTACGGTAATCTACCTCAGTGTCCACAACACCACCGACCGTTGTGTCATCCGTAAACTTGCTTATCCAATTCACCACCCCTACATCCAGATCGTTAATATATATAACAAATAATAGTGGACCCAGGATCGAACCATGAGGAACTCCACTTGTCACCGGCCTCAAATTGGACAAACAATTTTCTACCACGACTCTTTGACACCTCCCATCCAACCATTGCTGAATCCATTTCACTTCCACCTTATTTATACCTAATGCCTCTACCTTTTTTCCTAACCTCCTGTGGGGAACTTTGTCAAAAGCTTTACTAATGTCCAAATAGACAACATCCACAGCATTCCCTTCATCAACCTTTTTTGTAACCCCCTCGAAGAACTCAAAATGTTTTGTCAAGCATGATCTACCCCTGACAAAACCATGCTGATTACTCCCTCGCAATCCCTGAACCTCCAAATAATTGTAAATACCATCCCTCAGAACACTTTCCATCAACTTGCACACCACAGATGTCAGACTCACAGGCCTAGAATTCCCAGGTTTACATTTAGACCCTTTCTTAAACAGCGGAACAACATGCGCCACCCTCCAATCCTTTGGCAGCACCCCCGTGGCCAGTGACATCCTAAATAACTCTGTTAATGGCCCCACTAACCGTCCACTAGCCTCCCTGAGTGTCCTAGGGAATATTTTGTCTGGTCCAGGAGATTTATCCACCTTCATCATTTTTAACACAGCCATCACTACCTCCTCGGTTATGCTTATATGCTTCATGACCTCCCCACGATTCTTCTTTACTTCAACTGGTTCAACATTTTTTTCCTGAGTGAATACCGAGGCAAAGAAATCATTCAAAATTTGCCCCATTTCCTCTGACTTCTCACTCAGCCTACCCTCGCTATCTACAAGGGGACCAATTTTATCCCTCACTAATCTTTTAGTTTTAAT
The DNA here is from genome assembly GCF_036971445.1 of Narcine bancroftii. Lineage (NCBI taxonomy): Eukaryota > Metazoa > Chordata > Chondrichthyes > Torpediniformes > Narcinidae > Narcine > Narcine bancroftii. The sequence goes on along the minus strand of NC_091473.1, from coordinate 136,951,893 downwards.
GCACTTATAGAAACCCTTTGAATTTATTTTTACTCTGTCAGCCAAAACCTCTTCATGCCTTTTTTTGGCCTTTCTAATTTCTTTCTTAAGATTCCTTCTACACTCCTTGTAGTCCTCCTTCAACTTCTCAGCTCCCTGCTCTTTATACCTCTTGTACACCTCCCTTTTTCTCCTAACCAAATTTCCAATATTCCTCGAAAACCAAGCCTTCCTCTGACTTCCAGCCTTTCCTTTGATCCACACTGTGACATAACTACGCTGTACCCTCAAAATTTCTTATTTGTATATCCTCCATTTTTCATTTACATCCTTACCTGAAAATATCCCGTCCCGCTCAATACTCACCAAATCCCTTCTTATTCCTTCGAAATTTGCTCTTTACCAATCCAGAACCTCAACTGATCTATCACATCTAAAACAAATGTATCCAGGAATATTAAGATGCCAGTTGCAATATCGTGACCCCAAGTATCTGTCCATGCTCTCAGCTCATCTACCTTGTTCACTATGCTTCTTGCATTAAAATATATGCATCTCAGAGAATGACCCTCACATATATTCTCTTTTTTACCTTCTACCCTAATCTCCATCCTACCTTTCTTATCTTTTTTATTCCTAGCTAGGTGGCCATACTCCCTGGACACTGCTCTCACACTCTGTTCCCGACCCCCCTGCCAAACTAGTTTAAACCTTCCCCCACAGCTCTAGCAAATCTGCTTGCCAGCACGTTGGTCCCCTCCAGTTCAAGTGGAGTCCGTCCCTCTTGTAACAGGTCCGACATTCCCCAGAAGAGATCCCAATGATCCAGAAACCTTATCCCTTGCACCCTGCATCATCTCTTTAGCCACGCATTCAACCTCCACATCCTCCTATTTCTACCCTCACTAGCTCGTGGCACGGGCAGCAATCCAGAGATTACTACCTTGGAGGTCCTGTTTTTTAACTTCCTACCTAATTCCACATAATCCTGGTTCAGGACCACATCCCCACTTCTAACTAAGTCATTGGTCCCCACATGGACCACGACTTCTGGCTGTTCTCCTTCCCCTTGCAGAATGCAATGTACTCAATCAGAGATATCCCTGACCCTGGCACCAGGGAGGCAACATACCAACCTGGATCCCCGATCTCATCCCACAAACCTTCTATCTGTCCCTCTGACTAATGAATCCCCAACTACAAGAATCCTATCCTTATCCTTCTTTCCGATCTGAACCTCAGGGGCAGCCCCTGTGCCAGCGACCTGACCCCCACGAGTCGTCCCTGATAGGCTGTTCAACCCAGCAGTATCCAAAGCCAAATACATGTTGCTGAGGGGCACATCCACAGGGGTACTCTGCACTGGCGCTCTCCCTCCTTTCCTAACAATCACCCAATTCCCTGACTCCTGCCTTCTAGTGGTGACTGTCTCCCTGTAACTCCTCTCTATCACTGCCTCTGCTTCCCTTACGATCCTCAGTTCATCCATTTGCAGCTCAAGCTCCCGAACACGGTCACTCATTATATACAATTGGATGCACCTTTTGCACATGTAGTCATCAGGAACAGCTGTACAGTCTCTGATTTCCCACATCCCACAAATGGAGCACTTAACTACCCCAACTGACTCCATTTCCTCCTTTCTTACTATAACACCCTTGACTAATAAGTTCCTTCTTAGCCCCTGCTCACCGAAGTCCCTCGAGCCAAAGTCCCTACTCCTTCACTGGGCCACTCCTCGAGCCAAAGTCCCCACTCCTTCACTGAGCCACTCCTCGAGCCAAAGTCCCCACTCCTTCACTGAGCCACTCCTCGAGCCAAAGTCCCCACTCCTTCACTGGGCCACTCACTCACTTCGACGCTCCACGCTGGCAGCTCCCTCCTTTTCTACTCCTTTTATTAGCCCCTTACCAATTAACCCCAATTAACTCCCGGCTCCTCCTCCTCCTCCTCTCACCTGACACCAGGCACTGACTCACTGTCTCCTCCGACCCCAAGTCTGACCTGACCGTGGATAACAAGGGAAATTGGAGACAGTATTAGGTTCAAAGAGAGAGCATATCCATTGGCCAAAAAAATTACCACAGCCAAACAGTGGGAGCCGTTCAAGATGCCTCAAAGGAGGACAAAGGGATTAATCAAGAGAGCAAAAATAAATTACGAAAGTAAGCTTGCGGCAAATATAAAAACCGACTGCAAAAGCTTTTATAAATATGTCAAGAGGAAAAGATTGGTGAAATCCAGAGTAGGTCCTTTGCAGTCGGAATCAGGGAATATCTAATGGGGAATAAGGAAATGGCAGACCAATTAAAATCTTACTTTAGATCTGTTTTTACAAGAGAGGATACAAATAACCTCCCAAGGATGTTGGGAAACATAGAGACTAATGCAAGGGAGGAACTGAAAGAAATCAGTATTTCTAAGGACATGGTCTTGGGGAAATTGATGGGATTGAACGCAAATAAATCCCAAGGGCCCGATAATCTACATCCTAGGGTACTTAAGGAAGTGAACATTCAGATAGCAGATGCTTTAAGAATTATTTTCCAGAACTCAATAGACTCAGGATCAGTACCCATGGATTGGAGGGTAGCTAATGTTACCCAACTATTTAAAAATTGGAATAGAGAAAAAGCAGGGAATTATAGGGCTGTGAGCCTGACATCAGTAGTGGGCAAAATGATGGAATCCATTATTAAGGATGTAATAGCGGAGCATATGACTAGCAGAGAAGGGATCGGAGGGAGTCAACATGGATTTACAAAAGGTAAATCGCGCTAAACAAATCTATTGGAAATCTTCGAGATTGTGACAGGTAAAATAAATGGGGGAGAGCCAGTGGATGTGGTCTACCTGGACTTCCAAAAGGCCTTCGGTAAGGTTCCACATAAACCACTGGCTTCCAAAATCAAGGCTCATGGGATTGGGGGCAAAGTATTGATGTGGTTGAGAACTGTCTGACAGGTAGAAGACAGAGAGTTGGGATAAATGGCTCGTTTCCTGAGTGGCAGGCAGTGACCAGTGGGGTGCCACGGGGATCTGTAATGGGACCCCAGCTGTTCACAATTTACATTAATGATTCAGATAAGGGGATTGGATGTAATATCTCCAAATTTGCAGATGACACTAAGCTAGGAGGGGTTGTGTGCACAGAAGAGGGGGTCAGGAAGCTCCAGTGTGATTTGGATAAATTGAGGGACTGGGCAGATCCATGGCAAATGCACTACAATGTGGATAAATGTGAGGTGATCCACTTTGGTGATACAAACCGCAGGGCAGATTACTATTTGAATGGCAATAGATTAAGAGATGGGGAAGTGCAGAGAGACCTAGGGGTACTTGTACACCAGTCTCTGAAGGCGAGCATGCAAGTACAGCAGGCAGTTAAAAATGCAAATGCTATGTTGGCCTTCATATAAAGAGTGTTTGAGTATAGGAACAAGGATACCTTACAGCAGCTGTACAGGGCCTTGGTGAGACCCCACCTGGAGTATTGTGTGCAGTTTTGGTCACCTTATCTAAGGAAGGAAGTTCTTGCAATGGAGGGAGTGCAGTGTCGATTCAACAGGCTGATACCTGGAATGGCAGGAATGACTTATGAGGAAAGATTGGACAAATTGAGATTGTATTCGCTGGAGTTTAGAAGATTGGGATGGGATCTCAAAGAGACATATAAAATTCTGGCAGGACTGGACAGAATGGATGCAGATTGGATGTTTCCAAGGATGGGAAAATCCAGAACCCGGGGCCATGGTTTGAGGATAATAGGCAAACCATTTAGGACCGAGATGAGGACGAATTTCTTTACCCAGAGGGTGGTGAATCTGTGGAATTCATTGCCACCCAGGGCAGTAGAGGCAGGTTCATTAAATATATTTAAGAGGGAATTAGATCTATTTCTTCAGTATAAGTGTATTAAAGGTTACGAAGAGAAGGCGGGGACGGGGTACTGAACTTAAAGATCAGCCATGATTTTGTTGAATGGCGGAGCAGGCTCGAAGGGTCGAATGACCTACTCCTGCTCCGATGTTTCTATGTTTCTATCCTGACAGTTCCCTCCCCCTTCCACCTGTATTCACCAAGCACCTCGCTTTTCCTTTCCCACATATATCCACCAATCAGCTCTCTCACCCTATTCCACCTTCTGCTGCAGGTCTCATCTGGACAGGCAGGACTGGGTGAAGGGTAGGGTGAGGTTTGGTCTGACCCACCCCACCACTCCTGACTCAACGTTGCTTACCTTGATCATCATCACCAGCTGCTCCACCCCACTGTCCCTGGGGAAGCTGAGCTGTCCCAATAACAGCTCAGCCAACACACAGCCAGCTGAATAGATATCTGCAAGAGAGGGAAGGCCTGGAGTCAATGTCACAGGGAACCGAGGGACGTGAGAGACGGTGGAGTTGAGTGTGTGTACTGTCCCATTGAACAACCCTGGGTCAGACACAGGGTGAAGCTCTGAGATGTGCTGAGCAACAAAGACTGTACCCCGCTTCCACATGCTCTCTGTAACCTTCAATACCCTTATACTGAAGAAATAGATCTAATTCCCTCTTAAATATATTTAATGACACACTCTGAGGCACCTCACCCTCCCTCTCCCTAGTACTTCTTACCCTATATAACCATATAACCACTTACAACACAGAACAGGCCAGTTCGGCCCTACTAGTCCATGCCGTAGCAAATCCCCATGCTCCTAGTCCCACTGACCAGCACCCGGTCCATACCCCTCCAGTCCTCTCCTATCCATGTAATGATCCAGTCTTTCCTTAAACGTAACCAATGATCCCGCCTCAACCACGTCTATCGGAAGTTCATTCCACATCCCCACCACCCTCTGCGTAAAGAAATGTCCACTCATGTTCCCCTTATAATTTTCCCCCTTCAATCTTAAACCGTCCTCGAGTTTGAATCTCCCCCTTTCTTAATTGAAAAAGCCGATCCACATTTACTCTGTCTGTCCCCTTTAAAATTTTAAACACCTCTATGAAGTCGCCCCTCAATCTTCTACGCTCCAGAGACAAAAGCCCCAGTTTGCACAACCTTTCCCTGTAAATCAAACCTTGAAATCCTGTCAACATTCTCATGAACCTTCTCTGCACTCTCTCTATTTTCTTTATATCTTTCCTATAATTTGGTGACCAAAACTGTACACAGTACTCCAAATTTGGCCTCACCACTGCCTTGTACAATTTCATCATAACCTCCCTGCTCTTGAATTCAATACTCCAATTTATGAAGGCCAACATTCCAAATCCCTTCTTCACCACACCATCTACCTGAGTATCAGCCTTGAGGGTACTATTTACCATAACTCCTAAATCCCTTTGTTGCTCTGCACGTCTCAATTGTCGAACATTCAATGTATATGACCTATTTAAATTTGCCTTTCCAAAATGCAGCACCTCACATTTATCTGTATTAAATTCCATCAGCCATTTCTCAGCCCACACCTCCAGCCTTCCGAAATCACCTTTTGATCTACGGTAATCTACCTCACTGTCCACAACACCACCGACCGTTGTGTCATCCGCAAACTTGCTTATCCAATTGTCCACCCCTACATCCAGATCGTTTATATATATAACAAATAATAGTGGACCCAGGACAGAACCCTTAGGAACTCCACTAGGTACAGGCCTCCAATTGGACAAACAATTTTCTACCACGACTCTCTGACACCTCCCATCCAACCATTGCTGAATCCATTTCACTACCACCTTATTTATACTTTATGCCTCTACCTTTCTTCCTAACCTCCTGTGGGGAACTTTTTCAAAAGCTTTACTAAAGTCCAAATAGACAACATCCACAACTTTCCCTTCATCAAACTTTTCTGTAACCCCCTCGAAGAACTCAAAATGTTTTGTCAAGCATGATCTACCCCTGACAAAACCATGCTGATTACTCCCTATCAATCCCTGTACCTCCAAAAATTTGTAAATACCATCCCTCAGAACACTTTCCATCAACTTGCCCATGACAGACGTCAGACATACAGGCCTATAATTCCTAGGTTTGCATTTGGACCCTTTCTTAAACAGAGGAACAACATGCGCCACCCTCCAATCCTTTGGCACCACCCCCGTGGCCAGTGACATCCTAAATATCTCTGTTAATGGCCCCACTAACCGTCCACTAGCCTCACTGAGTGTCCTAGGGAATATTTTGTCCGGTCCGGGAGATTTATCCACCTTTATCTTTTTTAACACAGCCATCACTACCTCCTCGGTTATCCATATATGCTTCATGACGACCCCACTATTCTTCTTAACTTCAACTGGTTCAACATTTTTTTCCTGAGTGAATACCGAGGCAAAGAAATCATTCAAAATTTCCCCCATTTCCTCTGACTTCTCACTCAGCCTACTCTCGCTATCTACAAGGGGACCAATTTTATCCCTCACTAATCTTTTACTTTTAATGTACTTATAGAAACCCTTTGGATTTATTTTTACTCAGTCAGCGAAAACCTCTTCATGCCTTTTTTTGGCCTTTCTAATTTTTTTCTTAAGATTCCTTCTACACTCCTTGTAGTCCTCCTTCAACTTCTCAGCTCCCTGCTCTTTATACCTCTTGTACACCTCCCTTTTTCTCCTAACCAAAATTCCAATATTCCTCAAAAACCAAGCCTCCCTATGACTTCCAGCCTTTCCTTTGATCCACACTGGGACATAACTACTCTGTACCCTCAAAATTTCTTATTTGAATATCCTCCATTTTTCATTAACATCCTTACCTGAAAATATCCTGTCCCACTCAATACTCCCCAAATCCCTTCTTATTCCTTCGAAATTTGCTCTTTTCCAATCTAGAACCTCAACTGATCTATCACATCTAAAACAAATGTATCCAGGAATATTAAGGTGCCAGTTGCAATATCATGACCCCAAGTATCTGTCCATGCTCTCAGCTCATCTACCTTGTTCACTTTGCTTCTTGCATTAAAATATATGCATCTCAGAGAATGACCCTCACATATATTCTCTTTTTTACATTCTACCCTTATCTCCATCCTACCTTTCTTATCTTTTTTATTCCTATCTAGGGGGCCATACTCCCTGGACACTGCTTTCACACTCTGTTCCCCACCCCCCTGCCAAACTAGTTTAAACCATCCCCCACAGCTCTAGCAAATCTGCTTGCCAGCACATTGGTCCCCCTGCAGTTCAAGTGGAGTCCGTCCCTCTTTTACAGGTCCGACCTTCCCCAGAAGAGATCCCAATGATCCAGAAATCTTATCCCTTGCCCCCTGCACAATCTCATTAGCCACGCATTCATCCTCCACATCCTCCTATTTCTACCCTCACTAGCTCGTGGCACGGGCAGCAATCCAGACATTACGACCTTGGAGATCCTGTTTTTTAACTTCCTACCAAATTCTACATAATCCTGTTTCAGGACCACATCCCCACTTTTAACTAAGTCATAGGTCCCCACATGGACCACGACTTCTGGCTGTTCTCCTTCCCCTTGCAGAATTCTATGTTGTCGATAAGATATATCCCTGACCCTGGCACCAGGGAGGCAACATACCAACCTGGATCCCCGATCTCATCCCACAAACCTTCTATCTGTCCCTCTGACTAATGAATCCCCAACTACAAGAATCCTATCCTTATCCTTCTTTCACTTCTGAATCTCAGGGGAAGCCCCTGTGTCAGACACCTGACCCCCACAACTCGTCCCTGATAAGCTGTTCCCCCCAGCAGTATCCAAAGCCAAATAAATGTTGCTGAGGGGCAATTCCACAGGGGTACTCTGCACTAGCGCTCTCCCTCCTTTCCTCACAGTCACCCAATTCCCTGACTCCTGCCTTCTAGGGGTGACTGTCTCCCTGAAACTCCTCTCTATCATGCCTTTGCTTCCCTTATGATCCTCAGTTCATCCATTTGCAGCTCAAGCTCCCCAACACGGTCACTCATTATATACAATTGGATGCACCTTTTGCACATGTAGTCGTCAGGAACAGCTGTGCAGTCTCTGATTTCCAACATCCCACAATTGGAGCACTTAACTACCCCAACTGACTCCATTTCCTCCTTTCTTACTATAATACCCTTGACTAATAAGTTCCTTCTTAGCCCCTGCTCACCGAAGTCCCTCGAGCCAAAGTCCCTACTCCTTCACTGGGCAATTCCTCGAGCCAAAGTCCCCACTCCTTCACTGGGCCACTCCTCGAGCCAAAGTCCCCGCTCCTTCACTGGGCCGCTCCTCGAGCCAAAGTCCCCATTCCTTCACTGGGCCACTTCTCGAGCCAAAGTCCCCACTCCTTCACTGGGCAGCTCCTTGAGCCAAAGTCCCCACTCCTTCACTGGGCCACTCCTCGAGCCAAAGTCCCCACTCCTTCACTGGGCCACTCCTCGAGCCAAAATCCACACTCCTTCACTGGGCCACTCCTCGAGCCAAAGTCCCCACTCCTTCACTGGGCCACTCCTCGAGCCAAAGTCCCCACTCCTTCACTGGGACACTCCTCGAGCCAAAGTCCCTACTCCTTCACTGGGCCACTCCTCGAGCCAAAGTCCCCACTCCTTCACTGGGCCACTCCTCGAGCCAAAGTCCCCACTCCTTCACTGGGCCACTCCTCGAGCCAAAGTCCCCACTCCTTCACTGGGCCACTCCTCGAGCCAAAGTCCCCACTCCTTCACTGGGCCACTCGTCGAGCCAAAGTCCCCACTCCTTCACTGGGCCATTCACTCACTTCGACGCTCCACGCTGGCCGCTCCCTCCTTTTCTACTCCTTTTATTAGCCCCTTACCAATTAACCCCAATTAACTCCAAGCTCCTCCTTCTCCTCCTCTCACCCGACACCAGGCACTGACTCACTGTCTCCTCCAACCCCGAGTCGGACCTGCCTGAGCCCAAGTCCCGGTAAGTGCAGCTTTTATTTGACTCACCCTCTAATTCTGTCTCTTGGCTCCTCCTCCTCTCACCTGACACCAGGCACTGACTCACTGTCTCCTCCGACCCCAAGTCTGACCTGACCGTGGATAAGAAGGGAAATTGGAGACAGTATTAGGTCCAAAGAGAGAGCATATCAATTGGCCAAAAAAATTACCTCAACTGAAGACTGGGATCAGTTCAAGATGCATCAAAGGAGGACAAAGGGATTAATCAAGAGAGCAAAAATAAATTATGAATGGAAGCTTGCGGAAAATATAAAAACCGACTGCAAAAGCTTTTATAAATATGTCAAGAGGAAAAGATTGGTGAAATCCAGAGTAGGTCCTTTGCAGTCGGAATCAGTGGAATATATAATTGGGAATAAGGAAATGGCAGACCAATTAAATTCTTAATTTAGTTCTGTTTTTACAAGAGACGATACAAATAACCTCCCAAGGATGTTGGGAAACATAGAGACTAATGCAACGGAGGAACTGAAAGAAATCAGTATATCTAAGGACATGGTCTTGGGGAAATTGATGGGATTGAAGGCCAATAAATCCCAAGGGCCTGATAATCTACATCTTAGGGTACTTAAGGAAGTGGCCATTCAGATAGCAGATGCTTTAAGAATTATTTTCCAGAACTCGATAGACTCAGGATCAGTACCTATGAATTGGAGGGTTACTAATGTTACCCCACTATTTAAAAATTGGGGTAGAGAAAAAGCGGGGAATTATATGCCGGTGAGCCTGACATCAGTAGTGGGCAAAATGATGGAATCCATTATTAAGGATGTAATAGCGGAGCATATGACTAGCAGAGAAGGGATCGGAGGGAGTCAACATGGATTTACAAAAGGTAAATCGTGCTTGACAAATCTATTGGAATTCTTTGAGATGGTGACAGGTAAAATAAATGGGGGAGAGCCAGGGGATGTGGTCTACCGGGACTTCCAAAATTCCTTCGATAAGTTCCCACATAAATGACTGGCTTCCAAAATCAAGGCTCATGCGATTGGGGGCAAAGTATTGATGTGGATTGAGAACTGTCTGGCAGGTAGAAGACAGAGAGTTGGAATAAATGGCTCGTTTTCTGAGTGGCAGGCGGAGACCAGTGGGGTTCCACAGGGATCTGTACTGGAACCCCAGCTGTTCACAATTTACATTAATGATCAGGATGAGGGGATTGGATGTAATATCTCCAAATTTACAGATGACATTAAGCTAGGAGGGGTTGTGTGCACGGAAGAGGGAGTCAGGAAGCTCCATTGTGATTTGGATAAATTGAGGGACTGGGCAGATCCATGGCAAATGCACTACAATGTGGATAAATGTGAGGTGATCCACTTTGGTGATACAAACCGCAGGGCAGATTACTATTTGAATGGCAATAGATTAAGAGATGGGGAAGTGCAGAGAGACCTAGGGGCACTTGTACACCAGTCTCTGAAGGCGAGCATGCAGGTAGTGCAGGCGGTTAAAAAGGCAAATGGTATTTTGTCCTTCATATAAAGAGTGTTTGAGTATAGGAACAAGGATACCTTACTTTAGCTGTACAGGGCCTTGGTGAGACCCCACCTGGAGTATTGTGTGCACTTTTGGTCACCTTATCTAAGGAAGGAAGTTCTTGCAATGGAGGGAGTGCAGAGGTGATTCACCAGGCTGATACCTGGAATGGCAGGAATGACTTATGAGGAAAGATTGCGCAAATTGGGATTGTACTCGCTGGAGTTTAGAAGATTGAGAGGCGATCTCATAGAGACGTATAAAATTCTGGCAGGACTGGACAGAATGGATGCAGATGGGATGTTCCCAAGGATGGGAAAATCCAGAACCCGGGGCCATGGTTTGAGGATAATTGGCAAACCATTTAGGAATTTCTTGTCCCAGAGGGTCGTGAATCTGTGGAATTCATTGCCACAGAGGGCAGTGGAGGCAGGTTCATTAAATATATTTAAGAGGGAATTCGATCTATTTCTTAAGTATAAGGTTATTAAAGGTTACAGAGAGAAGGCGGGGACGTGGCACTGAATTTAAGATCAGCCATGATTTCGTTGAATGGCGGAGCAGGCTTGAAGGGGCGAATGACCTACTCCTGCTCCTATGTTTCTATGTTTCTATCCTGACAGTTCCCTCACCCTTCCACCTGTATACACCAAGCACCTCGCATGTCACTTCCCACATATATCCACCAATCAGCTCTCTCACCCTCTCCCACCTTCTGCTGCGGGTCTCATCTGGACTGGCAGGTCTGGGTGTAGGGTAGGGTGAGGTTGGGTCTGACCCACCCCCACCACTCCTGACTCAACATTGCTTACCTTGGTCGTCTGCACCAGCTGCTCCACCCCACTGTCCCTGGGGAAGATGAGCTGTCCCAATAACAGCTCAGCCAACACACAGCCAGCTGAATAGATATCTGCAAGAGAGGGAAGGCCTGGCGTTAATGTCACAGGGTGTCGAGGGACGTGAGAGACAGTGAAGTTGAGTGTGGGGACTGTCCAATTGAACAACCCGGGGGGGTGAGACACAGTGTGAAGCTCCCTCTGCACCGTCATATCACACACTCTGATGCACATCACCCTCCCTTGCCCTGGTACCTCTCCATCCCTCTCCATAGTCCTTCATACCCTATATAACCATATTACCCCTTACAGCACAGAACAGGCCAGTTCAGCACTACTAGTCCATGCCATAACAAATCCCCACCCTCCTAGTCCCACTGAGCAGCGCCTGGTCCATACCCCTACAACCCTCTCCTATCCATGTAACTATTTAGACTTTCCTTAAATGTAACCAATGATCCAGCACCAACTCCGGCTCTGTCTGGGGAAATAGGTCAAATTTCTTCCAAAGTCTCCCCCAATCTTAATTGAAATAGCCTATCCACGTTTACTCTGTCTGTCCCTTTTAAAAACTTAAACACCTCTATCAAGTCCCCTCTCAATCTTATACACTCCAGAGAATAAAGCCCCAGTCTGCATAACCTTTCCCTGTAACTCAGACCCTGAAATCCTGTCAACATTCTCGTGAACCTTCTCTGCACTCTCTCTATTTTGTTTATTTCTTTCCTATAATTTTGTGACCAAAACTGTACACAGTACTCCAAATTTGGCCTCACCAATGCCTTGTACAATTTCATCATAACCTCCCTACTCTTGAATTCAATACTCCGATTTATGAAGGCCAACATTCCAAATGCCTTCGTCACCACACCATCTAACTGAGTATCAGCCCTGAGGGTACTATTTACCATCACTCCTAAATGCCTTTGTTGCTCTGCACATCTCAATAGCCTCCCATTTAATGCATATGACCTATTTAGGTTTGCTTCCACTCTCTGGCACCTCTATCTCTGGCACCTCTCTCATCCTCTCGCTCTCTGACACCTCTCCCCTCTTTCTCTGGCATATCCCTCATCCCTCTCTATGTCACATCTCTCCCTCGGATAACTCTGCCTCAATCTATCTCTTTCCACCTTGGATGAAGCTTTCTCTATTTTACATGAGAACACTCAACACGCACCCCTCCCTCCCTATTTGGGACATCACCATCTCAGTCATCATGGGATACTCTCTCCATCTCAATCTCTATGCCCAACACCCCCCAACCCGTGACATCAACTTCTTACCTACGGGAAAAACCTCACTCTCTGTGCTGGACAGTTCTATCTTTTTGCCTCAAGTGACAGGGCTGCCTTCCTAAATTCTGGTTTATTACTCACCGATATTCGAGATGTCGTCAGGAGCTCTAAAGATGAGCTCTGGTGCTCGATAATACTGGGGCCAATCAAATCTATGTGGTGGAAAGCAGGGGTGGATCAATCGAAAATAGCACCTATGGCAGTGGTGGCCATCCTCTTGCAAGAGCAGGGCTTGATGGTGGCCATATTATCTATACAGATCGAGAGGAAATACTGAGCGTTTGTGTTCTTTGTACCTTTGATAGTGCCCCCACGCCCACCCATCCAGTGCCGGCCAAGTCATCCCACCCCCCCAACAACACAACGTTAAACTGTCGGAAATCCATGCCTGGGGGTCGATGAGGGATCAAACGTTCCATGAAGGGGTTGATGGTCTAAAAAATTTGGGGATGTCCTTGAGACACACCAAGAGTCATAGCCTCCAGTCAGAGAGCCAGTCATCCACAACCACACTCTGGTTTCTCCCACAAAGATAATGCTGAAACCAATTTACGCATCACCAGAAATGCCAAGCAACTGAAACTTCCTCCCATGTGGGAACATCTTAAATGCTTTATTCAAGTCCATGTAGACAAGTCTTTTCTTCATCAATGTTCCTAGTATGTGCACAAAGCCGTGTTGGCTGGTCCTTATTTGTCCCTAACTGTCAAAATACTTCTATATCCAATCTCTTAGAGCACCTTCTAATGACTTGTTTACTCCTGATATTAGGCTCACCGGCCTATCATTTCCTAGGTTATTTTTGGAGCCTCTTTTTAAACAACGGGACAAGATGAGCTCCCCTCCAATCCTCCGGCACCTCACCGGTGGCTAAGGATGTTATTATATCTATCTGCCAGGGCGTTTGCAATTTCTGCAACAGCCTCCCTCAAATTCCAAGGGAACTGGGGATTTATCCCCCTTGATTCACTTTAAGACTACAAGCACTTCCTCCTCTTTATCTAGGTTCCCTGACCTCACTGCTTATATGCCTCGCTCCCCTAGACTCCGTGCCAGTTTCCTGAATAAAAAGAGATTTAAGAAAAATCTAGAAGATCTCCCCCATCTCTTCTAGCTTCATACATAAGTGATCACTCTGATCTACAAGAGGACCAATTTTGTCCCTCCAGATTTCCCTATTAATTTGGTCCTGCATTTTTTAATCCTCCTCTCAAGATCCTCATTTGCTCCTTGTTGCCTGTACCAGCTGTACACCACTCTCTTCTTTGGAAAATCAAGGTTCCCTCTGCGTCGTAACTTTGCCTTTAATCTTCACATGCAGACCTTGTGTTTCCACTTTGAAAGCCTCCTACTGACTGAACTCATTTGCCTGAGAACAACCTGTCCCAATCCATGCTTTCTAGACCCTTTCTCATTTCCTCAAACTTTCCCTTTCTCCAATTTAGAATCTCAACCCGAAGACCAGACCAATCTATCTCCATAATAAACTTGAAACAAATGGCCTGATCATCACTGGACCCAAAATATTCCCCTCCATATATATATGTCCCGTCTTGTCTTGTTTGACAATAGGTGATCCAGTACTGCATTCTCTCTGGTTGGTCCCTCCATATATCGATTGAAAAACTTTCCTGGACACATTTGACAGAGTCCAAGCCATCAGTCCCAGTCAATATGTGGAAAGTTCAAATCTACTATTCCACCCTTATGTTTGGAACATAGGAACATAGGAAGTAGGAACAGGAGTAGGCCAAAAATGGCCCATCGATCCTGCTCCACCATTCAATACGATCATGGCTGATCCAATTTATGACCCAACTCCACCTACCTGCCTTCTCCCCATATCCCCTAATTCCTCTATCATTTAAAAATTTATCTACCTGAATTTTAAATATCTTTAATGAGGCAGCCTCAACCACTTCCCTGGTTAGAGCATTCCAAACATGCACTGCACTCTGGGAAAAACTATTTTTCCTCATCTCTGTGCTAAATCTACTCCCCCGAATCTTGAGGCTGTGTTCTCTCATTTTAGTTTCCCCGGCCAGCTCAAAAAACCTTCCTACATCTATCCTATCCATACCCTTCATAATCCTAAATGTTTCTATAAGATCTCCTCTCATTCTTCTGAACTCGAGCGAAAACAATCCTCGACGATTTAATCTTTCCTGCAACTCTCTGCTATTTTCTCCAGATTTGCTCCTCTAATTCTCATTTACTGATGGGCAGTCTATAATACAAGCCCATGAGTGTGGTTATCCCTTTCCCATTTAACAATTCCACCCACAGAGCCTCAATAGACAAGCCCGAGGGTCTGTCCTGTCTGAGCACTGCAATAATATTTCATCTGATGTAACGCCACTCCTCTCCCTTTCATTCCTCTCCCTCTATCACATCGGAAACCACTGAAACGTCGTGCTGCCAGTACTGGGCTTCCTCCCACCAAGCCTTACTAATGGCTACAGTTTCAAAATTCTATGTGCCAATCCATGCTCTAAACATCTGCCTTTCTGACAATACCCCTTTCAGTGAAACAGATACACCTGAGAACATTTCCACCAGATACAACCGTTTGATTTCTGAATTGACACAGTCTGGACATCATCTTTTCCCTCCTCCACTCCCCTATCTGCTCTGTTTGTCTGGTTCCAATCTCCTTGCAAATCTAGATTAAACATCACCCATCCCCCACCCCACCAGAGGAACACTAGCAAATCTTCCTGCAAGAATAATCATCTCCCTTAACTTCAGATTAACCGTCCATCAGAACAGGTTCCAACTTCCCTGGAAGACCGCGTCAAATTTGAAACTGGGGTTAGTGGCACCATTAATAGCCCCGGGTGGGCGAACTAGGCCAGTCTGGTCACACTGTGTCTTGGTGCAGGATCGCTCGCCAAGAGGTGGCACGGTTAGTGTTGCGGTAAGTGCAATGGTGTTACAGAGCCAACGACCGGTGTATGAATCCAGCACCGTCTCCCTGGCTTTACGTGGGTTTCCATCAGCTGCATAGTTACCTCCCACCCTTCAAAAACACATCAGGGGGGTAGGTCAATTGGGTGTAATTTGGTCGCAGGGGTTTATTTGATGAAAGGACCTGTGTTCATGCTGCATGTCTAAATTTAAATTTCAGGCTGTCCCATTGCTGAAAAACTGTTCTTCCCCCTCACCTTGAATCTTTTGCCCTGCAAGACCTTCGTGATGGTTATTAGCTCTCCACCACCCACCAGCCAGGCCTCGTACACCACACCGAAAGACCCACTGCCGATAATTTAAACATCTGCGTAGGGCACCTCCTTGATCCAGTGTGGCCACCACTCTTGTGGCCTTGTTGCTATCTCCTGTGGGGCAGTTGCAGTAGCATTTACACACCCAGAGAGCACAGAACTGGCCATTTGTCCAACATGGTGTCTATCCTTCCCTCGAACTTTCTTCCAAACATCACCTCAATGTCAGAATTCATCCTCTGGTGGTTCGTTCCAGACTCTATTTTTTTTTAAATTTTATTGAAGAATTTTACAAAACCAAAATATAAATAATCTAAAACTAACCCCTACTACCCCCCTCCTCCCCCGTCCTCCCTACATCCTCCCCCTTCGGAGCTTTTTTAAAACACAGTAAGACCGATTATGACAGGTTGCTGGATGGTGTGCTATGTTTTTACACCTTTCATCAGAAATAAAACTTTTATTTAACATCTAAACACATACGATCCAAATACACTGTTGGATAAGTCTCCAAAAATTGTGAAGGAAACCAAATTGGCAAAAAGAATAATTGAGTTGATGGGGGGGTTTAAATTTGGTTGAAATATGGCGACGGATGAATCCGACTGAGAAGGATTATTCTTTTTATGTAGCTCATCATGAGTCATTCTCAAGAATAGATTTTTTTGGGAATCAGCTCATTTGCAGGTTAGGATTGAACAAGCTGAGTACAAGAGTAGGATTTTATCAGTCCATTCATTGTTCTTAATTAAATGTAATGTTGCCGAGATGGCGGGAATTAACTATCGTTGGAGATTTAATGAGATGTTGCTACAAAGGCCTGAATTTATTTTGTATGTAAAAGATCAGATTAAGATTTTTCAGAAACAAACGCGGGATCAGTTCACAGTAAATTTACGTTATGGGGTCCAGTGGGGAGCACTTCCACAGGGGTACTCTGCACTGGCATTCTCCCTCCTTTCCTCACAGTCACCCAATTCCCTAACTCCTGCCTTCTAGGGGTGACTGTCTCCCTGTAACTCCTCTCTATCACTGCCTCTGCTTCCCTTATGATCCTCAGTTCATCCATTTGCAGCTCAAGTTCCCCAACACGGTCACTCATTATATACAATTGGATGTACCTTTTGCAGATGTAGTCGTCAGGAACAGCTGTGCAGTCTCTGATTTCCAACATCCCACAATTGGAGCACTTAACTACCCCAACTGACTCCATTTCCTCCGTTCTTACTATAATACCCTTGACTAATAAGTTCCTTCTTAGCCCCTGCTCACCGAAGTCCCTCAAGCCAAAGTCCCCACTCCTTCACTGGGCTACTCCTCTAGCCAAAGTCCCCACTCCTTCACTGGGCCACTCCTCGAGCCAAAGTCCCCACTCCTTCACTGGGCCACTCCTCGAGCCAAAGTCCCCACTCCTTCACTGGGCCACTCCTCGAGCCAAAGTCCCCACTCCTTCACTGGGCCACTCCTCGAGCCAAAGTCCCCACTCCTTCACTGGGCCACTCCTCGAGCCAAAGTCCCCACTCCTTCACTGGTCCACTCACTCACTTCGACGGTCCACGCTGGCCGCTCCCTCCTTTTCTACTCCTTTTATTAGCCCCTTACCAATTAACCCCAATTTACTCCCATCTCCTCCTTCTCCTCCTCTCACCCGACACCAGGCACTGACTCACTGTCTCCTCCAACCCCGAGTTTGACCTGCCTGAGCCCAAGTCCCGGTAAGTACTGCTTTTATTTGACTTACTCTCTGATTCTGTCTCTTGGCTCCTCCTCCTCTCACCCGACACCAGGCACTGACTCACTGTCTCCTCCGACCCCAAGTCTGACCTGACCTTGGATAACAATGGAAATTAGAGACAGTATTAGGTCCAAAGAGAGACCATGTCAATTGGCCAAAAAAATTACCACAACCGAAGACTGGAAGCAGTTCAAGATGCATCAAAGTAGGACAAAGGGATTAATCAAGAGAGCAAAAATAAATTACGAAAGTAAGCTTGTGGCAAATATAAAAACCGACAGCAAAAGCTTTTATAAATATGTCAAGAGGAAAAGATTGGTGAAATCCAGAGTAGGTCCTTTACAGTCGGAATCAGGGGAATATATAATGGGGAATAAGGAAATGGCAGACCAATTAAATTCTTACTTTATTTCTGTTTTTACAAGAGACGATACAAATAACCTCCCAAGGATGTTGGGAAACATAGAGACTAATGCAAGGGAGGAACTGAAAGAAATCAGTATCTCTAAGGACATGGTCTTGGGGAAATTGATGGGATTGAACGCAGATAAATCCCAAGGGCCTGATAATCTGCATCCTAGAGTACTTAAGGAAGTGGACATTCAGATAGCAGATGCTTTAAGAATTATTTTCCAGAACTCGATAGACTCAGGATCAGTACCCATGGATTGGAGGGTAGCTAATGTTACCCAACTATTTAAAAAGGGGGGTAGAGAAAAAGCAGGGAATTATAGGGTGGTGAGCCTGACATCAGTAGAGGGCAAAATGATGGAATCCTTTATTAAGGATGTAATAGGGGAGCATATGACTAGCAGAGAAGGGATCGGACGGAGTCAACATGGATTTACAAAAGGTAAATCGTGCTTGACAAATCTATTGGAAATCTTTCAGATGGTGACAGGTAAAATAAATGGGGGAGAGCCACTGGATGTGGTGTACCTGGACTTCCAAAAGGCCTTCGATAAGGTCCCGCATAAACCACTGGCTTCTAAAATCAAGGCTCATGGGATTGGGGGCAAAGTATTGATGTGGATTGAGAACTGTCTGGCAGGTAGAAGACAGAGAGTTGGGATAAATGGCTCGTTTTCTGAGTGGCAGGCGGTGACCAGTGGGGTGCCACAGGGATCTGTACTGGGACCCCATCTGTTCACAGTTTACATTAATGATCTAGATGAGGGGATTGGATGTAATATCTCCAAATTTGCAGATGACACTAAGCTAGGAGGGGTTGTGTGCACGGAAGAGGGGGTCAGGAAGCTCCAGTGTGATTTGGATAAATTGAGGGACTGGGCAGATCCATGGAAAATGCACTACAATGTGGATAAATGTGAGGTTATCCACTTTGGTAATACAAACCGGAGGGCAGATTACTATTTGAATGGCAATAGATTAAGAGATAGGGAAGTGCAGAGAGACCTAGGGGTACTTGTACACCAGTATCCGAATGCGAGCATGCAGGTAGAGCAGGTGGTTAAAAAGGCAAATGGTATTTTGTCCTCCATATCAAGAGGGTTTTAACATAGGAACAAGGATACCTTACTGTATCTGTACAGGGCCTTGGTGAGACCACACCTGGAGTATTGTGTGCAGTTTTGGTCACCTTATCCAAGGAAGGAAGTTCTTGCAATGGAGGGAGTGCAGAGGCGATTCACCAGGCTGATACCTGGAATGGCAGGAATGACTTATGAGGAAAGATTCTGCGAATTGGGATTGTACTTGCTGAAGTTTACAAGATTGAGAGGGGATCTCATAGAGACATATAAAATTCTGGCAGGACTGGACAGAATGGATGCTGATGGGATGTTTCCAAGGATGGGAAAATCCAGAACCCGTGGCCATGGTTTAAGGATAATAGGCAAACCATTTAGGACCGAGATGAGGAGGAATTTCTTGACCCAGAGGGTGGTGAATCTGTGGAATTCATTGCCACAGAGGGCAGTGGAGGCAGGTTCATTAAATATATTTAAGAGGGAATTAGATCTATTTCTTCAGTATGTGTTTTAAAGGTTATGGAGAGAAGGCGGGGATGGGGTACTGAACTTTAAGATCAGCCATGATCTCGTTCAATGGTGGAGCAGGCTCGAAGGGTCGAATGACCTACTCCTGCTCCGATGTTTCTATGTTTCTATCCTAACATTTCCCTCCCCCTTCCACATGTATTCACCAAGCACTTCACTTGTCCCTTCCCACATATATCCACCAATCAGCTCTCTCACCCTCTCCCACCTTCTGCTGCGGGTCTCATCTGGACGGGCAGGTCTGGGCGTAGGGTAGGGTGAGGTTGGGTCTGACCCACC
Source organism: Narcine bancroftii (assembly GCF_036971445.1). Lineage (NCBI taxonomy): Eukaryota > Metazoa > Chordata > Chondrichthyes > Torpediniformes > Narcinidae > Narcine > Narcine bancroftii. Next base: position 136,932,133 of record NC_091473.1, on the reverse strand, counting down.
CCCACCACTCCTGACTCAACATTGCTTACCTTGATCATCTCCACCAGCTGCTCCACCCCACTGTCCCTGGGGAAGATGAGCTGTCCCAATAACAGCTCAGCCAACACACAGCCAGCTGAATAGATATATGCAAGAGAGGGAAGGCCTGGCGTTAATGTCACAGGGTGTCGAGGGACGTGAGAGACAGTGAAGTTGAGTGTGGGGACTGTCCAATTGAATAACCCAGGGTCAGACACAGGGTGAGTGAAGCTCCATCTGCACCGTCATATCACACACTCTGAGGCACCTCAACCTCCCTTGCCATTGTACCTCTCCCTCCCTCTCCGTAGTCCTTCTTACCCTATATAACCATATAACCATATAACCCCTTACAGCACAGAACAGGCCAGTTCAGCCCTACTAGTCCATGCCATAACAAATCCCCACCCTCCTAGTCCCACTGACCAGAGCCCGGTCCATATCCCTCCAGTCCTCTCCTATCCATGTAACTATCTAGTCTTTCCTTTATGTAACCAATGATCCCGCCTCGACCACGTCTATCGGAAGCTCATTCCACATCCCCACAACCCTCTCCTCGACGCAAGCATGAGCCGGGCATGAACTCTGTTCACCGGTTGATCATACAGTCCTTTCAGTACCTTTATGGCTGCGGTGTAAGTGGTCTCATCCTGGATGTTCTCGTAGACTCTCAAGGACACCATAGACAGCAATGCTGTTAGACGCTGGTTATCCTCCTCTACCTGAATGAATCTCAGGAAGTTTTCAAAGTTCAGCAGCCAGAACTTAAAGGCTTTGAAGGCTGTAGCTGACTGTGGGTCGATATCAAGTTTTTCTGGCCGAGTTAAACGCTCCATCCCTTTCAAAAAAAATTCCTTTTGCTAATAAAATTGTAGAGCTCGTCGAAAGAACCAAAGACTTGTTGATCCAAACCAAGGCTTTTATTAGCAAAAGACCGGAGCTCTTCACAGGTGGCCGACCAGTCCGGAATGATCCGACCTGGCTAGGGACACAACCCTTTAAGGCCCAAACAATAGGTGTGGCTTAGCTCTCAGCCAATCGCTGTAAGCACAGTCTAGATACAGTAACTATATACACTATGTACATTGGTGATAGATCTGTACTATCACAACTATCTAGTCTTTCCTTTATGTAACCAATGATCCCGCCTCGACCACGTCTATCGGAAGCTCATTCCACATCCCCACAACCCTCTGCGTAAAGAAATTTCCCCTCATGTTCCCCTTATAATTTTCCCCCTTCAATCGTAAACCATGCCCTCTCGTTTGAATCTCCCCCACTCTTAATTGAAAACGCCTATCCACGTTTACTCTGTCTGTCCCTTTTAAAATCTTTTTTTTTTGAAATTTATTTATAGTATCTCCAAACATTCATTTCAAATTGACTTAGTATAATATTACATAATAGATACTAAATAATTTTCAAATTTTCACCCCTCCCCCCCCCACCCTACCTCCCCTAACCTCTTAGGAAACCACCTTGTGGTGGTTAATTCCCAAAAACCCAAATGGGTGCGGTTTAACCACAAGTGGCCTATGACTCTCGGGGGCAGATGTACCACTCACTCCCCCCCCACTAGGCAGACAAAATACACGTATAAACCGAAAAATCATCAATTCTTATATCCATAAAACCCGGTCTATCAATTTAACCAATCTTATTCATAAACTCTTTTTTTTGAAAATCCAAACTTGATATTAAATTTTGCACCCTTTCCACCCTCCCAACACTAAGTTAAACATTGTTTACAATCAATAAAACCTTTTTTTGAAATTTTTTTTTCAAGTCTTCCTGAATTTCATCCACTGAATTAAAACACCTCTGAACATCCCAGTTCAACACCGAATCTTCCATTCATCTCAGTCTCAAGTTGAATTTGTAGCTTACTTTCAAAAAAAGTTTTTTCAAATCTTTTAAAATTTTCTTGAACATAATTCCTTCGGTCTTGATCTTCTAAAGCATCAATGTTATTCATAAGTTCTTTCTTCTATGTTTCCCAATTTAATATCAAATTTTCCACTTTGTCAATCTTCTCAATGTTAAGTTGAAATTATTGTTTATTTTCAAGAAAAACTTATTCAAAATTTTTAACTCTTCTTGGACATTGCTCCTTCGACTTTAATTTTATAAATCATCATTCTTGTTCATAGTTTCTTTCTACTGAGTTTCCAAATTTAATAAAGTTTCTGTTTTTTCCAATATTGTCAATATTAAACTGATCTTGTTGTTTAGTTTAAAAAAAAACCTTTTCAAAACTATTAAAATCTGTTTGCAATGTATGCATACACACAGATAATAAATTCACTCTTCCAATATTCCATCCAAAAAAAAAATCACTGATAAACCTTATTGCAGGTCAAGGAGTTCCATATATATGTTTATCTTCAGAAAATATTTCAAATATTTCAAATCAACATTCGTCGCCATCTTTCAAAAAGGATTCCGAAATCAACTTTAATAAGTTCTGTTCTTGAGAAAGTTCCAGCACCAACTCCGGCTCTGTCTGGGGAAATAGGTCAAATTTCTTCCAAAGTCTCCCCCAATCTTAATTGAAATAGCCTATCCACGTTTACTCTGTCTGTCCCTTTTAAAAACTTAAACATCTCTATCAAGTCTCCTCTCAATCTTCTACACTCCAGAGAAAAAAGCCCCAGTCTGCATAACCTTTCCCTGTAACTCAAACCTTGAAATCCTGTCAACATTCTTGTGAACCTTCTCTGCACTCTCTCTATTTTCTTTATATCTTTCCTATAATTTAGTGACCAAAACTGTACACAGTACTCCAAATTTGGCCTCACCAATGCCTTGTACAATTTCATCATAACCTCTCTACTCTTGAATTCAATACTCCGATTTATGAAGGCCAACATTCCAAATGCCTTCGTCACCACACCATCTAACTGAGTATCAGCCATGAGGGTACTATTTACCATCACTCCTAAATGCCTTTGTTGCTCTGCACATCTCAATAGCCTCCCATTTAATGCATATGACCTATTTAGGTTTGCTTCCACTCTCTGGCACCTCTATCTCTGGCACCTCTCTCATCCTCCCGCTCTCTGACACCTCTCCCCTCTTTCTCTGGCATATCCCTCATCCCTCTCTATGTCACATCTCTCCCTCGGATAACTCTGCCTCAATCTATCTCTTCCCACCTTGGATGAAGCTTTCTCTATTTTACATGAGAACACTCAACACGCACCCCTCCCTCCCTATTTGGGACATCACCATCTCAGTCATCATGGGATACTCTCTCCATCTCAATCTCTATGCCCAACACCCCCCAACCCGTGACATCAACTTCTTCCCTACGGGATAACCCTCTGTCTCTGTGCTGGACAGTTCTGCCTTTTTGCCTCAAGTGACAGGGCTGCCTTCCTAAAGTCTGGTTTATTACTCACCGATATTTGAGATGTCGTCAGGAGCTCTAAAGATGAGCTCTGGTGCTCGATAATACTGGGGCCAATCAAATCTATGTGGTGGAAAGCAGGGGTGGATCAACCGAAAATAGCACCTATGGCAGTGGTGGCCATCCTCTTGCAAGAGCAGGGCTTGATGGTGGCCATATTTTCTGTAGAGAACGAGAGGAAAGACTGAGCGTTTGTGTTCTTTGTACCTTTGATAGTGCCCCCATCCCCACCCATCCAGTGCCGGCCAAGTCATCCCACCCCCCCAACAACACACCGTCAAACTGTCGGGATTCCATGCCTGGGGGTCGATGAGGGATCAAAAGTTCCATGAAGGGGTTGATGGTCTAAAAAATTTGGGGATGTCCTTGAGACACACCAAGAGTCATAGCCTCCAGTCAGAGAGCCAGTCATCCAAAACCACCCTCTGGTTTCTCCCACAAAGCTAATGCTGAAACCAATCTACGCATCACCAGAAATACCAAACAACTGAACCTTCCTCCCATGTGGGAACATCTTAAATGCTTTACTCAAGTCCATGTAGACAAGTCTTTTCTTCATCAATGTTCCTAGTATGTGCACAAAGCCGTGTTGGCTGGTCCTTATTTGTCCCTAACTGTCAAAATACTTCTATATCCAATCTCTTAGAGCACCTTCTAATGACTTGTTTACTCCTGATATTAGGCTCACCGGCCTATCATTTCCTAGGTTATTTTTGGAGCCTCTTTTTAAACAACGGGACAAGATGAGCTCCCCTCCAATCCTCCGGCACCTCACCTGTGGCTAAGGATGTTATTATATATATCTGCCAGGGCGTTTGCAATTTCTGCCCCAGCCTCCCTCAAATTCCAAGGCAACTGGGGATTTATCCCCCTTTATTCACTTTAAGACTACAAGCACTTCCTCCTCTTTATCTAGGTTCCCTGACCTCACTGCTTATATGCCTCGCTCCCCTAGACTCTGTGCCAGTTTCCTGAATAAAAAGAGATTTAAGAAAAATCTAGAAGATCTCCCCCATCTCTTGTAGCTTCATACATAAGTGATCACACTGATATACAAGAGGACCAATTTTGTCCCTCCAGATTTCCCTATTAATTTGGTCCTGCATTTTTTAATCCTCCTCTCAAGATCCTCATTTGCTCCTTGTTGCCTGTACCAGCTGTACACCACTCTCTTCTTTGGAAAATCAAGGTTCCCTCTGCGTCCTAATTTTGCCTTTAATCTTCACATGCAGACCTTGTGTTTCCACTTTGAAAGCCTCCCACTGACTGAACTCATTTGCCTGAGAACAACCTGTCCCAATCCATGCTTTCTAGACCCTTTCTCATTTCCTCAAACTTGCCCTTTCTCCATCTGAGAATCTCAGCCTGAAGACCAGACCAATCCTTCTCCACAATAAACTTGAAACAAATCGCCTTATCATCACTGACCCCAAAATATTCCCCCCCATATACATATGTCCCCTGTCTTGTCTTGTTTGACAATAGGTGATCCAGTACTGCATTCTCTCTGGTTGGTACCTCTATATATCGATTGAAAAAACTTTCCTGGACACATTTGACAGACTCCAAGCCTTCAGTCCCAGTCAATATGTGGAATGTTAAAATCTACTATTCCACACTTATATTTGGAACATAGGAATATAGGAAATAGGAACACCTACGGCTCCTAGAACGCTTCCACCAGCGTTGTCTCCGCTCCATCCTCAACATCCATTGGAGCGCTTACACCCCTAACGTCGAAGTACTCGAGATGGCAGAGGTCGACAGCATCGAGTCCACGCTGCTAAAGATCCAGCTGCGCTGGATGGGTCACGTCTCCAGAATGGAGGACCATCGCCTTCCCAAGATCGTGTTATATGGCGAGCTCTCCACTGGCCACCGTGACAGAGGTGCACCAAAGAAAAGGTACAAGGACTGCCTAAAGAAATCTCTTGGTGCCTGCCACATTGACCACCGCCAGTGGGCTGATAACGCCTCAAACCGTGCATCTTGGCGCCTCACAGTTTGGCGGGCAGCAACCTCCTTTGAAGAAGACCGCAGAGCCCACCTCACTGACAAAAGACAAAGGAGGAAAAACCCAACACCCAACCCCAACCAACCAATTTTCCCTTGCAACCGCTGCAATCGTGTCTGCCTGTCCCGCATCGGACTTGTCAGCCACAAACCAGCCTGCAGCTGACGTGGAATTTTTACCCCCTCCATAAATCTTCGTCCGCGAAGCCAAGCCAAAGAAAGAAGATGTATATAATTAAAGTTTTTTTTATAGATTAGTTAATTATGAATTTATTTATCAATTATATTTAATGCCACATAAATTAATTTATTCCACCTTTTTCAAATTTATTTTTCAGATGTGGCACAGAAATTCGTACGTTTATACATTGTACCTGGTCATGTACCAAGGTAACATCAATTTGGAAAGATGTGGGCAAGTTTTTGGAACAACACCTCAGCTTATTCTTTTGGGAAATGTATATGATTCGGAACCCCAATTCAAGTTCTCAAAAAATCAATTATTTTTTGAAAGTTGCACTGGCGGCGGTCAGGAGATGTATAGCAATTACATGGAAATCTGAATCTCGTCTTAAAATTGATTGTTGGAACGAGAAGCAAAATTGTATTCCCTTAGAAAAGGTGACTTATAATATAGAAGTGGGAATGAAACATAATTAAAGATATGGAAAACATATTTAGAAAGTATGGGTTTGGATAGCTAATGTTTTCTCTTCTACACCCCACCTTTTCTTTAATATTAATGGTTGATCCTTATCGTGTTGCTTTAATTCTACTATTTTATTAATATACTGTCTTTCTTTTTGGGAGGGTAGGGGATGGAGGGGGGTATTTATTATAGTCGATTTGCACAATAATCTATATTCATTTTTCTTGTCTACATTTTTTCTCTTCTCACTTTTATGTACAGTACAACCTTTTATTTTTTATTCTATTTTAATAATTATAAGTATTAATTCAATTTGATTCTATTATTATATTGCACTGTATACAAAGCTATAAATATATATTTTTCAAAAACTGAAATGTTTCACTGCAAGATCGATAGCTAAGAGTCTTCGCACAAACATATTATAATTTGCCTGAGTCGGTGAGAGCTTGGCTGAAAAAAGACACCAGAGACTCCAAATGCTCTCAGCCTCATCGTTCTAACAGATCCCACAACACTAACAGATGCATCTGTGGTGAGAGAGCAAGGTATTGGGCTTCTGATGTACGAGGATAATGGAATTGTAAGAACAGTTTTCACATCATGGAAAGCAGACATAGCATTGTCTCCCAAAGTTAAGGCCATTTTTGGAAACGGACATCAGATCACTTTAGTAGTTCAGAAAGAGGTCATAGGGATACTGCGGCATTCACCAGGAAACAACAATAAAAATTCATCATGCCAAAAAGAAATCACAACTGACCAAACGTAACAGGTGTAGGAAATTCTCAAATTCCACTCACTTTCGATTCATCAGGAAAAATACCATGTTGCGTAACTCTATGTCCCAACAATAGAAGATCAGCAGGCCTCAAAACACTTGACTGGGATTGATCACGATGCCAAATTCCTCAAACCTCTGGAACCATGAGAAAAGGTGGCACTGGTGCTCCTCTTCATCCACACTTGCAACCAGAATCTCCTCGATGAAATCAACCACCAATAAAACCCAAGGCCAGTGAGTCCGTGGTCCATGAACTGCCGGAATGTCTGAACTGCATTCCATAGACCGAATGGTATTCTCAGAAACTCAAACATGCCGAAAGGCGTCATCACTACAGTCTTCGTGACATCAGAAACCTCAAATGGAATCTAATAGTAAGCACGGACTCGATCTATTTTGGCAAATACATATTTGCCATTGAGGTTTGCTGAGAAGTCTCGGTAATTGGGAATAGGGTATCAGTCAGGCACCGTCAAATTGTTCAGGGCAGGATAATCACTGCAAATTTGCCAATCCTCAGTGTTTAGCCAGAACCATATGCAATGGTGAAAGCCAGCAGTTGTCAGATCTGTAAACTATGCCCATCTCATGCAATTCCAAATGTACGATTTTAAGATAATCCGGTGGTACAACGAGCTCCCGTCTCGTATACCCTGGGACTCTATATGGTAGCTTATTGCATGTCTGTATGGCAATACGATGGCGTCACTAGGCGAGGGAAACACTTGAGCAAGGCTTGCAAAGGGCAGAAGCCAGGTTGAAGGCTTGTCAGGTGGCAGATGATATTGGAGGGACAACAAATGCAGCTCACATGCATTCAAAAACTGCAGTCCACAAAACAGTGATTTTTTAAAATACATCAATGAAACATGAGAGAAGAAATCCATTCCCAAAATGGAATTTGCCACATTTACAACTAAAAACCACCAAAACAATTTGTGAGACTGAAATGAAACACGAGTGACCTCTGGCCACGTTCTCTGACCACAAGGACAGGCCATTTGGCAAACAATGTCTGTGGTGACCAGGAAGCTCATTTCAATTCATTCCATCTGTCAGCACATGGTCCACACACATCATCCGTTCCCTGCTTGTTCATGTGCCCAACCAAATGACTCTTAAATCGTGGTGATTGCATCTCCTTTCACCACTGTCCTGGCAGCTTGGTCCAGACCCCCACCGCATTGTGTAAAATCTTGCCTCACTTCTCTCCTTTCCCCCTCTCATGTTCAATCTAGGCATCGTCGTATTTTTACATTTCCCACGGGGGTCGGGGAAGAAGAAATCTACCCTCTCTGGGACTACAATAATTTTTTAAGTTTCAACCAGGTCATTTCTCAGCCGCCAATGCTCCAGAGAAAACTTTCCAAATTTGTCCAACCTCTCCTCAGAGCCAATACTCCAACCCAAGCAACACCCTGACAAACTCCTTTAGTAACCCAGCAACCAGAATTGCATGAAATACTCAAAATGTGGTCTAACCACATTTATACTTTAAGCCCTGCTCAATAAAGAATACTTTCTTTAACACCATACACTTGTGTTGCCACTTTCAAGGAGCTAAGGCTTACACCGCAAGGTCCCTCTTTGCAACACTACAGCAAGTCCTCTCAAAGTGCAAGACACTTGTCCAGATTAAACTCCATCTGCCATTTCTCTGCCCACATTTTTTAGTTATCTGGTTTGCAATGGAGAATACGAGGGGATGTGGGTGAATCAGCAGGAGATAGAATGAAACATGGGGGGGTGGGGTGGGCAGGTTACCATTGAGTCATAGGACTACACAAATGAAATAAGAGATGGTTCCTCTGGATTTGACCTCACCCGGACAGTGGAGGAGGCAATGGAATGGAACTTAAAGCAGCTTGTGACCATGAGCCAAGATGGCCATTGTGATCAAATGGTGCTCAGCCAATCTGTCATTAACTCTGAATTGGATTTACTGCCATAGAGGAGGATACTTGAAGAGCACGGACATGGTCAGTGGAGATGAATGTGAAACTTTACCCTGCAAGATAATGGTTCTTTATGCCCCTGGATGGTGGTGACTGATGCATGTTGCAGGGAAAAAATGCCCAAGAATGGAGAGGAAGGTGTGAGGAGAGATGAGCAAACTAGAAAGTCTGGATGAAAGCAGACCCTGACAAAAACAGAAAGTAGGGAGGGGATGATGTAACTCCATCGTGTTGTGGTTGGCCAAAATGATCAAGTTAATGGCTACAACACATGCTAGGGATTGCATGTGGTAATGAGGAGTCTGTAATTTGTTGAAAGATCTCACTGCTAAATTCATCACCAATGAGTAGGAAAGCAGCTTCAGTCTAGTCTCCCTCTCAGAAAGATTTAGTTCATAAACAAAACAACCTTTCAACAGGGACAGGTGCAAAAGGGCTCTTCATTTTGTCTTACATTCAACATACTTTGAAGTTCCCCACTGTAAATGACTCCAAATTCAATTCTGGTGGAAGAGTAGGAGCCAAGGCCTTGCCAAATCAGATGAGCCTTATTCTGGGTATCTACTTCGACTTTCACACCATTAAATGCAAGCCCCAGTTATTGATTCCCAACCATTTTCTATACTTACCCTTATCCTGCAACAAATACAAATTATAATTTTGCAACCACCCCACCTGAAATTGAAACAAACAACAGCTAATTTTTCCATGTATAAATTACATATAAAATAATTTCCCCACATTTTAACTTCACTGTGGCCATTCATGGATAACTTCTGACATCAGGAAACTGCACCAGCCATTATTGACTCTTCTCCAATGTTACTGGCAGACATGAGATCATATTTAACACGCACAATATTTCTTTTCTCACTGACCAGAACTCTCAAGCACAGTGTAAAAATGAGAAAAGCTCAAGTCAACCACGAGATACGAACTCCCGTCCGCAATGTTGCTGAGCGCATTTGTTACAATATTGAAGTGTTTACGACAGATATTCACAGTCAAGCAATAACAGAAATAACAGAATATTACAGCATATTAGAAGCCCTTTGGCCCATGATGTTGTGCCAACCAAGATATTTCTACCAAAAAAAACAATTCTCTTTCATACAAGTATGCCCAAGAGTCTCTTAAATGCCCCTTACGTGATATCTGCTTGGATAATGACCTTGGGCCTGTTCAAAGTAGGACATGGCTTCTACCAGCAGGTGTTTCTATTTGAGGAAAATACTGATAGATGGCTGACCATATACGTTTCCTAAAAATTAATACCCTCTCCCTCTCTACAACACATTCAGCCCCGTGGCATCTTCCTGCGTTGCATTACTAGGATCACCAAAGACCGGACCCATTTCCCATCTCTCCTTGCAATGCCAATATGGCAGCTGCCATTGAGAACTGACCAATCACATTTTAATTCTGCAGGCAAGATGAAAATCATCCTGACATCCTGCTTCAAAATAAGGCTAAACAAACCTTCCCCATTTTGTACCTTCATTTTTAATTCGATTCCCATGGCACATTAACAAAAAATGTCCCATCCATTTGCTCACCAAATGAAGAGCAAAATCATGATGCCTGATATTGAAATCCCATAACCTTCAATGTTACACAGATAATCAAGGAAGTCTTCTGTCATAAAAGTGAATGAAACCTTGAAAATATTACCCCCTCACAAACACTGAGATTGGGGCGGGCTGAGCCACCGCGAGCAAACAGTCTGAACCACCACAAAACGCGGTCAGTCCAACAGGACACAGGCTCCCCTTCACTGCAAAGAAGGAGCCAGCTATGTGCGGGGTAAAGAGCCCTTCACTTCCGCCTTGCAATGACGTCACTTCTGGAAGTTTGGAGGATAAGTCACCAGAAGTGGGCAGGCCAGCGAGCACACACGGGGAATTCAAACAAATAAAGCCAGTCTTTGTTTGACAGTCAGCTTGTGTGGACGTCTCTTTATTTGGGAGCGATGCCACTGCGGACGCTACAGTATGATGGATGAAATTCTTACTTGATGTGACCACACAGGTGCGCAAGTTACATCAATCTCAATAGAAAAAATGACCAGAAATGCCAGAGGTAATAAATTCAAAAGGATTGGTGAAATCTTTACTATGTATTGTCAACACCGAAGTCCCTGTCGTTTTCAAGGCATTCTGACAAGTAACTTAGAAACATTACATTTTAAACACATGATATGTCAGGAGAAGAAGAATTGTTCAAGGAACACAAGTTTAAAAAATGACATCTAACTTTATTAAGAATGGAATACAACAACAGGAAAAACTGATTGAATCAGACAAATTCTATGAGCATTGTCGAGCAGAGAAAAATGGATTAGTTTTCCATCCCTTACGAAGCTCCCCCATTACCATTGAAGGTACTACCTGTCTTACGACCGTAATTGATACTGAAAGATCAGTTATATCTCAAAATGGGCGCAAGTTCGAATTTTGTCCCTGTGTGTGGAGCACTGAAGTTTTAGAGCAGATTTTTAAAATCAAATGTTGTATTTGACATAGCTTAACAGGGATACAGGGCACGTCAGAAACAAAATGTGCGTATTTACTTTGTTAGTCAGTGTCTCGAGGTCAATAGGCTGGGTGCAGCCGTCTTGATTCCTGTGCACATGCACCAATCTTCTGTTGGTGCTTGCACACTGGGTTCGCCGATTGGAACCCGTCACACATGTGCCAACAGATGGAGAGCGGGATTTTAACTAACAAAGTAAGTATCGCACCTTTTAGCTGACGTGCCCTGTATCCCTGTTAGAGTTTGTCAAAAACACTGTCAATTTTGTATTTTTTCTTCAATATATTGATAAAAATTTGGTCGAATATGCGGATTCACGCAAGTCGCATAGGGCGCAAGTCGGGGATTCCCTGTCATTGCTTTGGAGCAAAGGAAACTGTGGTACCAAACCAATAGAGTAGATGTTATAGGCCTAGCGAAAAGGAAGAGAGAGTGACTACAAACTCAATCTATTGAATGAATCAGTGGGAGAAAAGAATGGGAAGCAATTCAAGTCAAAACTCTTCATCAGAGAACAGGGTGGGAGGCCTGAGGCAGGGACTCTCACAGAATTGGCAAACCAGGCCAGGGTAAGACACAACAGACAGAGTCAGAAGGAGTAAAAATAAGGCCTAGTGATTGGAGTTAATAATGAAAAGGACTGGAGAAACCCAGCAGTTCCAACAGCACCCATAGTCGGCCAAGATATACGAGCAATGTTTTGGGCTAAGTTATGAACAATTGCTGGCAAGCACCGGAATTAAAAAGGTGGGGACAGGAGGGCAGGGGAAGGGGAGGGAGGGAAGCACAGCTGGACATGGATAATAGGGCAGGACTGAAAAGCTGTGAATCGATGAGGGGACAGGTGGGGGTCTGTGAATGCAGAGCTGGATGAAAGAAGTCAAGAGGGATAGGGAAAGAGAGAGACACAGGGTGGGGACTGTTCGAAAGGAGACATGGGGTTAGACAAAGAGAAAGCAGCAGTGAGATGACAAAGGGAGGCAGAGATAAAAGGTCAAGTGGGTAAGTGTGTGAATAGGATGGTGTGGGTGGATAGAAGAACAAAGGCAACCTGTATGAGAATCTGACAAGTGGAGGTGAGAATGGGAGTAGAAAGAGAGAATAGGTCGAAAGTGAATCCCTGGCGGACTGTTACCTGGCACAGATCAGGCTTCCACTTTCACTTCCAAGTGAGGGAACTCACAGGTTCACCCAATGAGAAGCTCCAGTCAGAAAACAGAGGCTGGCGAAGGAGACCCTTCAGCCCTTCCACCTCAACTACCCCAACAACTCAATCCCATTCTGGTGAAACTCAGTTTCTCTTTATCTGAGCTCCAGGATTCCTCTGATATTAAGAAATACATTGAACTCCAACTGCAAGTGAGACTCTTGATTCTCTCACTTTGTTCCTTTTTATCACCACTTTCCATTTCATGTCCTCTACTTTTGTTCAAGTCTCTGCATCGAAGTTCCATGCATTTGTCCCCTCCACAAATGTGGACGGCAATAAACTCATCACAAGTCCATGGAACCCAATTTCAAACCTCCCGGATGGAGAATCCCAAGGATATGACATTTTCATTCAAGACATTCCTTAAAGTCGAAGCAGCCGAGAGGTGATTTGGAAATTGGGACACTTAGTTCCCGGTTCCTTTGCATTATCATCACTGGATCTGTGTTGGATTTGTCCTTTCTGGTTTCAAATTGATCAATAATATGTTTAAAAACGACCAGAGGTTCATCCACATGACCACGAGGGGCCGAGAGCAACAAAGGGGACTCCCTCCTGCTCTCCGCCCGCCCAAATATCAATGTGATCTACCGGGATCGTTGTCAAAATCGCCGAGGACCCCTTCCACCCGGCCAACAACATCTCCAGTTGTTCCCCTCGGGCAAGAGATCCAAGAATATCAGAGCCGGTACAAGCAGCCCCAGAAACAGGGCAGGGAGAATGTTAAACGATTGATGAATTGTTCAAATACACCACGATTTTACTATTTATTCAACAACACTGAGTTATTCTTCTGGATGGACCTCACCTGCATCATTTGTCTGTCTGTGTGTCGATCTGGTTGTGTTTTTACATGGGCTTCCCCCAAGATCGCGGTTTCATCGGGTTGTACTTGTGCAATCAAATGGTAATAAATTACCCCAGCCCCAAGAATGGATTTTATTCACAAATTATTTACAAAGAGGAAGACTGTTCCAAGATTTTTCACCTCCTCGTGTTGCATCCATACATTCCCTTCACTGCACGTTGCTGCATAGGGACTCTGTTTAGCTTCATTGCCACAACCTTGTGGTTCCAATGTGATTTTCCTGCCTGAACCATGCAGATTTGGTCTGGGTGGATCATCTACCCTAAAGTAGACTTGACTCGATTGGTAAACGCCTTGGACAGGATTTTATACTTGGCTTTTAATTATGATATGGGTCTCCAACTCCAGATACCCTCCTTAAGACAAGGGTAATGATGTCCTTCCACATGGTCTGACATGCTGCCTGCCAGAAGCAAAGCATTGTAGAATTCCTGACCCACCCACTCCCAGATATGAACAACATAGCCAGTCTCCCCGAGCTGGGGGTGTCTGTACTGCTCCTCATCTCCTGCAATTGGGGCTTTCTTCTCCACCAGCCCCACAAGACAACCCAGACTGCTGGACAGAAGGCAGAGTTATGGAGAGATCACGGGTAGCTTGAGAAGGGTGGAGTCTATCCAGGAGCCCAATAACAGCAGGGAACCCAAGTGGAAGGGGGAGAAAGTGCATTCGATGGTGTGCCAGCAGGACGTTGCTGAGGGTGTGGATTCCCTCGGGCTCTGAGGAGAGAAGGTGCTGGTCGTTCCAATGGTTTAGGTGAGGCCAGGGCCCAAATGCGAAGGGGCGCAGGTCATCAAGGGCAGATCTAACAGTTGACTGGAAGTGTTGTGGGGATACTGAGGGCTGGTAGAGGAGCATAAGGAGGAGGCAGTTGTGTTTTGACAAGGGAGTGCTGAGGGAGAGGCCACATAGTTGGGACTTCGAAGCAATGCGCCTCTGATTGTCTGCAGGGATGGGACCTGTCAATAAAACTGCAGACATTAAGGACACAACGTCTTTGTCCCAGGATCATCAGGAAGGAGATATGGAGGAACAAAATCAGGACTGCCAGGCAGGGAAATAACTACTTCCCACAGGCTATGAGATGGAAAATGCAACGTGAGTTGGATGGGTCCGAAGAATGAAAAGGTGTCTTTACAAAAATGAAACCATTTTATTAATTTAATGACAATGGTAGAGAATAAAAGAGACAAGATGTCTGCCAAGCAGCGAACTTTGAAGGCACTTCCTGAAACGGAGACATTGAAATCACACGGATGGTTCTGGCCAGAATGAGGACGCCTTCTTCTGGAAGGAGGTGAGGTGAAGCAGGGGTAATGGGGAAGGCAGTCAGGGAATGGGCACAGGGAAGGGGAAGGTGGAGAAGAGGGCTTAGGGAGGGGGAGGAGTGCTTTTTGCGTGGTTGGGGAAGGGTTTGGGGATGGTGTTGGGGAGGGTAGTGAGAGGGGAGAGGAGGTGGTTGGGGAGGGGAGGGGAGGGGAGGGGATGGGGAGGGGGAAGGGGAGAGGGGAGGGGAGTGGAGGGGAGGGGGAGGAGGTGGGTGAGGGGGAGGGGATGGGGAGAGGGGAGTGGAAGGGGAGGGGGAGGGGCGGGGGAGGGGCGGGGGCGGGGAGGGGCGGGGCGGGGCGGGGCGGGGCGGGGCGGGGCGGGGCGGGGCGGGGCGGGGCGGGGCGGGGGGGGCGGGGAGGGGGGGCGGGGAGGGGGGGGCGGGGCGGGGCGGGGAGGGGGGGGCGGGGAGGGGGGGGCGGGGAGGGGGGGGCGGGGAGGGGGGGCGGGGAGGGGGGGGCGGGGAGGGGGGGGCGGGGAGGGGGCGCGGGGAGGGGGCGCGGGGAGGGGGCGCGGGGAGGGGGCGCGGGGAGGGGGCGCGGGGAGGGGGCGCGGGGAGGGGGCGCGGGGAGGGGGGGCGGGGAGGGGGGGCGGGGAGGGGGGGGCGGGGAGGGGGGGGCGGGGAGGGGGGGGCGGGGAGGGGGGGGCGGGGAGGGGGGGGCGGGGAGGGGGGGCGGGGAGGGGGGGCGGGGAGGGGGGGGCGGGGAGGGGGGGGCGGGGAGGGGGGGGCGGGGAGGGGGGGGCGGGGAGGGGGGGGCGGGGAGGGGGGGGCGGGGAGGGGGGGGCGGGGAGGGGGGGGCGGGGAGGGGGGGGCGGGGAGGGGGGGCGGGGAGGGGGGGCGGGGAGGGGGGGCGGGGAGGGGGGGCGGGGAGGGGGGGGCGGGGAGGGGGCGCGGGGAGGGGGCGCGGGGAGGGGGCGCGGGGAGGGGGCGCGGGGAGGGGGCGCGGGGAGGGGGCGCGGGGAGGGGGCGCGGGGAGGGGGGGCGGGGAGGGGGGCGCGGGGAGGGGGGGCGGGGAGGGGGGGCGGGGAGCGGGCGCGGGGAGGGGGCGCGGGGAGGGGGCGCGGGGAGGGGGCGCGGGGAGGGGGCGCGGGGAGGGGGCGCGGGGAGGGGGCGCGGGGAGGGGGCGCGGGGAGGGGGCGCGGGGAGGGGGCGCGGGGAGGGGGCGCGGGGAGGGGGCGCGGGGAGGGGGCGCGGGGAGGGGGCGCGGGGAGGGGGCGCGGGGAGGGGGCGCGGGGAGGGGGCGCGGGGAGGGGGCGCGGGGAGGGGGCGCGGGGAGGGGGCGCGGGGAGGGGGCGCGGGGAGGGGGCGCGGGGAGGGGGCGCGGGGAGGGGGCGCGGGGAGGGTCGCGGGGAGGGGGCGCGGGGAGGGGGCGCGGGGAGGGGGCGCGGGGAGGGTCGCGGTGAGGGGGCGCGGGGAGGGGGCGCGGGGAGGGGGCGCGGGGAGGGGGCGCGGGGAGGGGGCGCGGGGAGGGGGCGCGGGGAGGGGGCGCGGGGAGGGGGCGCGGGGAGGGGGCGCGGGAGGGGGCGCGGGAGGGGGCGCGGGGCGGGGCGGGCGGGGAGGGGCGGGGAGGGGCGGGGAGGGGCGGGGAGGGGCGGGGAGGGGCGGGGAGGGGCGGGGAGGGGCGGGGAGGGGCGGGGAGGGGCGGGGAGGGGCGGGGAGGGGAGGGGCGGGGAGGGGCGGGGAGGGGCGGGGAGGGGCGGGGAGGGGCGGGGAGGGGCGGGGAGGGGAGGAGGGGAGGAGGGGAGGGGAGGAGGGGAGGAGGGGAGGGGAGGGGAGGGGAGGAGGGGAGGGGAGGAGGGGAGGGGAGGAGGGGAGGGGAGGAGGGAAGGGGAGGAGGGGAGGAGGGAAGGGGAGGAGGGGAGGGGAGGGAGTAGAGGGGCTAGGGCAGGGGATAGGTTAAGTGGAAGGGGGAAAGGCAAGGGGAAGTGTAAGGGGAATGGTTGAAAATGGGGTGCTTGCTCGTGGAAGGGGAAGGAGGAGGGGTTCAGGCCGTCATGGGATTGTCCATCCCTCTTCACTGCAAGGCCAGATGGTTGTAGACACCTGGCTCGTCTCCATAGTTTGCTCCTTCTCCTGGGAAGAGAAGCATGTGTTAATGACGAACTGTTTCCTGGACCTGACCACGTTGACTGACGAGGATCCAAATCACTCCCCCCAATCCCCACACTTCAGCCTTTCCATTTCCACTCCTTTTGATCTGGTGTGTGTGAGTAACCCACGATCTTGTCTCTTCTTCTCAGGCTCCCCATCATCCAAAACCTTGTTCACCACTTCATGGCAGCAAGGTGTTGGACAAATCACGGACTAGTTGAGCCCCTTCAGCTGTTCCATCCGAACCTACCCCACAACAATATAACTCTTCCTTCCCTCACATGAATTTATATTCACGTACCTATCTTCGAGTCTTTTCAATATCCCTATTGTACCAGTTTTGACCATCACCACTTCAACGCATTCCAGGGACCCACTACACTGTTAAAAAAACATATCGCTCTCGTCTCCGCTAAACGTTTCTCCTCTCATCTTATTTAGGAGTCCTCTGGTATTCTTGCCCCAGAATAAATGTGTTGGTTGTCAACCCAATCTGTACCTCTCATCATCTCGTGGGCCTCTATTTCACTCACCTCTCATCCTTCTTTGGTGTCCAGAGAAATGCCCTAACTCTGCTAACCTTGCCTCATCAGACCTTTTCCAATCCAGCCACCATCCTTGTAAATCTCCTCTGCACTCTCTCCAAAGCTTCCACGTCCATCCTGTCATGAGGCAACCAGGAATGCACACAATAGCCAAGTGTGGTCTGACTCAAGATTTAGAGTTCTGCAACTTTACCTCTCCGTTCTTGAACTCAATTCCCCTGATTAGTGAAGGCCAGCACACAATACTCCTCCTTAACTAACCTATCAATTTGCGCAGCAACCTTGAGAGATCTATGGAGATGAACCTTAACATTTCTCTGATCTGCCACACTGTTAATAATGTTGCCATTAACCACGAACTCTGCCCTCAAGTACAACCTTCAAAAGTGCATCACTTCACATTTCTCCGGATTGATCACTATCTGCCAATTCTCTATGACAACGTTCTACATTGTCCACAACACCACTACCTTTGATTCATCCGCTGATGTCCTCACCCTTCCACGCCCATCGACATTCATAAAAAAAAACACACAGCAGGGGTCCCAGGACACTGGAGCATTGGCCTCCAGGCATCATATGTTGCATATCATCATATAACCATTTATGGAGTGGAAACAGGCCATGTTCCATCTACTACTACTCTCTCCTTTCTGCAGGCAAATGAATTCTGAATCCAAACAACCAAGGCTCCATGGATTCCATGCCTCAGGACGTACTGAATAAGGCCACTGTGGTGACCTAGCCCAAAACCTCAAAAAAATCCACGTGTAGCACCCTTTTACCTTCCTCAATTTCCTTCATCACCTCCTTGGAAAACTCAATCATGAACATGGGGCGAGCCCTAGGACTGCGGTGTGGAGGCTTCCCTAAACAAGGAAGGCACTGTTCAATGGAGGAGTAACAAGCCTCCACTCATTCTCCAGCCCTGGCCCACACAAAGACAGGAGTGGGGTTCCATTCACAGTCCAGTGACCCATCATCCATCTCAGCCATGTTAACGGCTCCACTCACCAGAAAGTCCCGGACCCTCCAAACTCTCCCTCTTTCCCTTTCCACTGCCCATCACACCCACCGCGCCCTCCTCCAGTCAGAGAGAAACTTTCGCTGTCCTGACCATCTCCCGCTTGCTTCCACCGATCCCCTCGTAACCCCCCCTTCTCCACCACCAGCATCCACCAATCACCTGCCAATGCCATCTCACCCGCCTCCTGTATCAACCAATCACCTGCCAGTCCCCTTTCCCTGTATCCGCAAATATCTAGACTGATATATCTAGGAACCAACTCGGGAGCAGGCCATTTTAGATTGGGTATTATGCAATGATAAGGGGATAATCAACACTCTAGTTGTGCGAGGCCCTTTGGGTAGGAGTGATCACAATATGATCGAATTCTCACTCGACATGGAGAGTGATGAAATTAAAACCGAGACTAAGGTCCTGAATTTAACTAAAGAGAATTATGATGGTATGAGACGGGAGTTGAGTAAGATTGATTTCGTGGTTTATGGGCGAGTTGACTGTGGATAGGCAATGGACAGCATTCACAGATCTAATCGAGAAATTGCAAAAATCGTTTATACCGGTTTGGCATAAAAATAAACCAAAAAAGCTGACTCTATATAACCACTTACAGCACAGAACAGGCCAGTTCAGCCCTACTAGTCAAGGCCTTAGCAAATCCCCACCCTCCTAGTCCCAGTGACCAGCACCCGGTCCATACCCCTCTAGTCCCCTCCTATTCATGTAACGATCCAGTCTTTCATTAAACGTAACCAATGATCCCGCCTCAACCACGTCTGTCGGAAGCTCATTCCACATCCCCACCACCCTTTGCATAATGAAATTTCCCCACATGTTCCCCTTAAAATTTTCCCCCTTCAATCTTCAACCATGCCCTCTCGTTTGAATCTCCCCCACTCTTAATTGAAAAAGCCTATCCACGTTTACTCTGTCTGTCCCTTTTAAAATCTTAAACACCTCTATCAAGTCCCCTCTCAATCTTCTACGCTCCAAAGAAAAAAACCCCAGTCTGCAATACCTTTCCCTGTAACTCAAACCCTGAAATCCTGTCAACATTCTCGTGAACCTTCTCTGCACTCTCTCTATTTTGTTTATATATCTCCTATAATTTCGTGACCAAAACTGTACATAGTACTCCAAATTTGGCCTCACCAATGCCTTGTACAATTTCATCATTACCTCCCTACTCTTGAATTCAATACTCAAATTTATGAAGGCCAACATTCCAAATGCCTTCTTCACCACACCATCCACCTGAGTATCAGCCTTGAGGTTACTATTTACCAGAACTCCTAAATCCCTTTGTTGCTCTGCACGCCTCAATTGTCGACCATTCAATGTATATGACCTATTTAAATTTGCCTTTCCAAAATGCAGCACCTCACATTTATCTGTATTAAATTCCATCAGCCATTTCTCAGCCCACACCTCCAGCCTTCCTAAATCACCTTTTAATCTACGGTAATCCACCTCACTGTCCACAACACCACCGACCGTTGTGTCATCCGCAAACTTGCTTATCCAATTCTCCACCCCTACATCCAGATCGTTAATATATTTAACAAATAATAGTGGACCCAGGACCGAACCCTGAGGAACTCCACTAGTCACCGGCCTCAAATTGGACAAACAATTTTCTACCACGACTCTTTGACACCTCCCATCCAACCATTGCTGAATCCATTTCACTTCCACCTTATTTATACCTAATGCCTCTACCTTTTTTCCTAACCTCCTGTGGGGAACTTTGTCAAAAGCTTTACTAAAGTCCAAATAGACAACATCCACAGCTTTCCCTTCATCAACCATTTTTGTAACCCCCTCGAAGAACTCAAAATGTTTTGTCAAGCATGATCTACCCCTGACAAAACCATGCTGATTACTCCCTCGCAATCCCTGAACCTCCAAATAATTGTAAATACCATCGCTCAGAACACTTTCCATCAACTTGCCCACCACAGATGTCAGACTCACAGGCCTAGAATTCCCAGGTTTACATTTAGACCCTTTCTTAAACAGCGGAACAACATGCACCACCCTCCAATCCTTTGGCACCACCCCCGTGGCCAGTGACATCCTAAATATCTCTGTTAATGGCCCCACTAACCGTCCACTAGTCTCCCTGAGTGTCCTAGGGAATATTTTGTCCGGTCCAGGAGATTTATCCACCTTTATCTTTTTTAACACAGCCATCAATACCTCCTCGGTTATCCTTATATGCTTCATGACCTCCCCACGATTCTTCTTTACTTCAACTGGTTCAACATTTTTTTCCTGAGTGAAATCATTCAAAATTTGCCCCATTTCCTCTGACTTCTCACTCAGCCTACCCTCGCTATCTACAAGGGGACCAATTTTATCCCTCACTAATCTTTTACTTTTAATGTACTTATAGAAACCCTTTGAATTTATTTTTACTCTGTCAGCCAAAACCTCTTCATGCCTTTTTTTGGCCTTCTAATTTCTTTCTTAAGATTCCTTCTACACTCCTTGTAGTCCTCCTTCAACTTCTCAGCTCCCTGCTCTTTATACCTCTTGTACACCTCCCTTTTTCTCCTAACCAAATTTCCAATATTCCTCGAAAACCAAGCCTCCCTCTGACTTCCAGCCTTTCCTTTGATCCACACTGTAAAATAACTACGCTGTACCCTCAAAATTTCTTACTTGTATATCCTCCATTTTTCATTTACATCCATACCTGAAAATATCCTGTCCTGCTCAATATGCCCCAAATCCCTTCTTATTCCTTCGAAATTTGCTCTTTTCCAATCCAGAACCTCAACTGATCTATCACATCTAAAACAAATGTATCCAGGAATATTAAGATGCCAGTTGCAATATCGTGACCCCAAGTATCTGTCCATGCTCTCAGCTCATCTACCTTGTTCACTATGCTTCTTGCATTAAAATATATGCATCTCAGAGAATGACCCTCACATATATTCTCTTTTTTACCTTCTACCCTAATCTCCATCCTACCTTTCTTATCTTTTTTATTCCTAGCTAGGTGGCCATACTCCCTGGACACTGCTCTCACACTCTGTTCCCGACCCCCCTGCCAAACTAGTTTAAACCTTCCCCCACAGCTCTAGCTAATCTGCTTGCCAGCACATTGGTCCCCCTCCAGTTCAAGTGGAGTCCGTCCCTCTTGTAACAGTTCCGACATTCCCCAGAAGAGATCCCAATGATCCAGAAATCTTATCCCTTTCACCCTGCATCATCTCTTTAGCCACGCATTCAACCTCCACATCCTCCTATTTCTACCCTCACTAGCTTGTGGCACGGGCAGCAATCCAGAGATTACTACCTTGGAGGTCCTGTTTTTTAACTTCCTACCTAATTCCACATAATCCTGGTTCAGGACCTCATCCCCACTTCTAACTAAGTCATTGGTCCCCACATGGACCACGACTTCTGGCTGTTCTCCTTCCCCTTGCAGAATGCAATGTACTCGATCAGAGATATCCCTGACCCTGGCACCAGGGAGGCAACATACCAACCTGGATCCCCGATCTCATCCCACAAACCTTCTATCTGTCCCTCTGACTAATGAATCCCCAACTACAAGAATCCTATCCTTATCCTTCTTTCCGATCTGAACCTCAGGGGCAGCCCCTGTGCCAGCGACCTGACACCCACGAATCGTCCCTGATAGGCTGTTCAACCCAGCAGTATCCAAAGCCAAATACATGTTGCTGAGGTGCACTTCCACAGGGGTACTCTGCACTGGCGCTCTCCCTCCTTTCCTCACAGTCACCCAATTCCCTGACTCCTGCCTTCTAGGGGTGACTGTCTCCCTGTAACTCCTCTCTATCACTGCCTCTGCTTCCCTTATGATCCTCAGTTCATCCATTTGCAGCTCAAGCTCCCGAACACGGTCACTCATTATATACAATAGGATGCACCTTTTGCAGATGAAGTCATCAGGAACAGCTGTGCAGTCTCTGATTTCCCACATCCCACAATTGGAACACTTAACTACCCCAACTGACTCCATTTCCTCCTTTCTTACTATAACACCCTTGACTAATAAGTTACTTCTTAGCCCCTGCTCACCGAAGTCCCTCGAGCCAAAGTCCCTACTCCTTCACTGGGCCACTCCTCGAGCCAAAGTCCCCACTCCTTCACTGGGCCACTCACTCACTTCGACGCTCCACGCTGGCAGCTCCCTCCTTTTCTACTCCTTTTATTAGCACCTTACCAATTAACCCCAATTAACTCCCGGCTCCTCCTCCTCCTCCTCTCACCTGACACCAGGCACTGACTCACTGTCTCCTCCGACCCCAAGTCTGACCTGACCGTGGATAACAAGGGAAATTGGAGACAGTATTAGGTCCAAAGAGAGAGCATATCCATTGGCCAAAAAAATTACCACAGCCAAACAGTGGGAGCAGTTCAAGATGCATCAAAGGAGGACAAAGGGATTAATCAAGAGAGCAAAAATAAATTACGAAAGTAAGCTTGCAGCAAATATAAAAACCGACTGCAAAAGCTTTTATAAATATGTCAAGAGGAAAAGATTGGTGAAATCCAGAGTAGGTCCTTTGCAGTCGGAATCAGGGAATATCTAATGGGGAATAAGGAAATGGCAGACCAATTAAAATCTTACTTTAGTTCTATTTTTACAAGAGAGGATACAAATAACCTCCCAAGGATGTTGGGAAACATAGAGACTAATGCAAGTGAGGAACTGAAAGAAATCAGTATCTCTAAGGACATGGTCTTGGGGAAATTGATGGGACTGAACGCAGATAAATCCCAAGGGCCCGATAATCTACATCCTAGGGTACTTAAGGAAGTGAACATTCAGATAGCAGATGCTTTAAGAATTATTTTCCAGAACTCAATAGACTCAGGATCAGTACCCATGGATTGGAGGGTAGCTAATGTTACCCAACTATTTAAAAATTGGAATAGAGAAAACGCAGGGAATTATAGGGCTGTGAGCCTGACATCAGTAGTGGGCAAAATGATGGAATCCATTATTAAGGATGTAATAGCGGAGCATATGACTAGCAGAGAAGGGATCGGACGGAGTCAACATGGATTTACAAAAGGTAAATCGCGCTAAACAAATCTATTGGAAATCTTCGAGATTGTGACAGGTAAAATAAATGGGGGAGAGCCAGTGGATGTGGTCTACCTGGACTTCCAAAAGGCCTTCGATAAGGTCCCGCATAAACCACTGGCTTCCAAAATCAAGGCTCATGGGATTGGGGGCAAAGTATTGATGTGGTTGAGAACTGTCTGGCAGGTAGAAGACAGAGAGTTGGGATAAATGGCTCGTTTTCTGAGTGGCAGGCGGTGACCACTGGGGTGCCACGGGGATCTGTACTGGGACCCCAGCTGTTCACAATTTACATTAATGATTCAGATAAGGGGATTGGATGTAATATCTCCAAATTTGCAGATGACACTAAGCTAGGAGGGGTTGTGTGCACGGAAGAGGGGGTCAGGAAGCTCCAGTGTTATTTGGATAAATTGAGGGACTGGGCAGATCCATGGCAAATGCACTACAATGTGGATAAATGTGAGGTGATCCACTTTGGTGATACAAACCGCAGGGCAGATTACTATTTGAATGGCAATAGATTAAGAGATGGGGAAGTGCAGAGAGACCTAGGGGTACTTGTACACCAGTCTCTGAAGGCGAGCATGCAAGTACAGCAGGCAGTTAAAAAGGCAAATGCTATGTTGGCCTTCATATAAAGAGTGTTTGAGTATAGGAACAAGGATACCTTACTGCAGCTGTACAGGGTTTTGGTGAGACCCCACCTGGAGTATTGTGTGCAGTTTTGGTCACCTTATCTAAGGAAAGAAGTTCTTGCAATGGAGGGAGTGCAGAGGCGATTCACCAGGCTGATACCTGGAATGGCAGGAATGACTTATGAGGAAAGATTGCGCAAATTGGGATTGTACTCGCTGGAGTTTAGAAGATTGAGAGGGGATCTCATAGAGACATATAAAATTCTGGCAGGACAGGACAGAATGGATGCAGATTGGATGTTTCCAAGGATGGGAAAATCCAGAACCCGGGGCCATGTTTTGAGGATAATAGGCAAACCATTTAGGGCCGAGATGAGGACGAATTTCTTTACCCAAAGGGTGGTGAATCTGTGGAATTCATTGCCACCCAGGGCAGTAGAGGCAGGTTCATTAAATATATTTAAGAGGGAATTAGATCTATTTCTTCAGTATAAGTGTATTAAAGGTTACGAAGAGAAGGCGGGGACGGGGTACTGAACTTAAAGATCAGCCATGATTTTGTTGAATGGCGGAGCAGGCTCGAAGGGTCGAATGACCTACTCCTGCTCCGATGTTTCTATGTTTCTATCCTGACAGTTCCCTTCCCCTTCCACCTGTCTTCACCAAGCACCTCGCTTTTCCTTTCCCACATATATCCACCAATCAGCTCTCTCACCCTCTCCCACCTTCTGCTGCAGGTCTCATCTGGACGGGCAGGACTGGGTGAAGGGTAGGGTGAGGTTGGGTCTGACCCACCCCACCACTCCTGACTCAACATTGCTTACCTTGATCATCTTCACCAGCTGCTCCACCCCACTGTCCCTGGGGAAGATGAGCTGTCCCAATAACAGCTCAGCCAACACACAGCCAGCTGAATAGATATCTGCAAGAGAGGGAAGGCCTGGAGTCAATGTCACAGGGTACCGAGGTTCGTGAGAGATGGTGGAGTTGAGTGTGGGTACTGTCCCATTGAACAACCCGGGGTCAGACACAGGGTGAAGCTCTGAGATGTGCAGAGCAACAAAGACAGTACCCCGCTTCCGCATGCTCTCCGTAACCTTCAATACCCTTATACATAAGAAATAGATCTAATTCCCTCTTAAATATATTTAATGACACACTCTGAGGCACCTCACCCTCCCTCTCCCTCGTACTTCTTACCCTATATAACCATATAACCACTTACAACACAGAACAGGCCAGTTCGGCCCTACTAGTCCATGCCGTAGCAAATCCCCACCCTCCTAGTCCCACTGACCAGCATCCGGTCCATACCCCTCCAGTCCTCTCCTATCCATGTAATGATCCAGTCTTTCCTTAAACGTAACCAATGATCCCGCCTCAACCACGTCTATAGGAAGCTCATTCCACATCCCCACAACCCTCTGCGTAAAGAATTTTCCACTCATGTTCCCCGTATAATTATCCTTCAATCTTAAACCGTCCTCGAGTTTGAATCTCCCACTTTCTTAATTGAAAAAGCCTATCCACATTTACTCTGTCTGTCCCTTTTAAAATCTTAAACACCTCTATGAAGTCGCCCCTCAATCTTCTACGCTCCAGAGACAAAAGCCCCAGTTTGCACAACCTTTCCCTGTAAATCAAACCTTGAAATCCTGTCAACATTCTCATGAACCTTCTCTGCACTCTCTCTATTTTGTTTTTATCTTTCCTATAATTTGGTGACCAAAACTGTACACAGTACTCCAAATTTGGCCTCACCAATGCCTTGTACAATTTCACCATAACCTCCCTACTCTTGAATTCAATACTCCAATTTATGAAGGCCAACATTCCAAATGACTTCTTCACCACACCATCTACCTGAATATCAGCCTTTGAGGGTACTATTTACCATAACTCCTAAATCCCTTTGTTGCTCTGCACGCCTCAATTGTCGACCATTCAATGTATATGACCTATTTAAATTTGCCTTTCCAAAATGCAGCACCTCACATTTATCTGATTTAAATTCCATCAGCCATTTCTCAGCCCACACCTCCAGCCTTCCTAAATCACCTTTTAATCTACGGTAATCCACCTCACTGTCCACAACACCACCGACCGTTGTGTCATCCGCAAACTTGCTTATCCAATTCTCCACCCCTACATCCAGATCGTTAATATATTTAACAAATAATAGTGGACCCAGGACCGAACCCTGAGGAACTCCACTAGTCACCGGCCTCCAATTGGACAAACAATTTTCTACCACGACTCTTTGACACCTCCCATCCAACCATTGCTGAATCCATTTCACTTCCACCTTATTTATACCTAATGCCTCTACCTTTTTTCCTAACCTCCTGTGGGGAACTTTGTCAAAAGCTTTACTAAAGTCCAAATAGACAACATCCACAGCTTTCCCTTCATCAACCATTTTTGTAACCCCCTCGAAGAACTCAAAATGTTTTGTCAAGCATGATCTACCCCTGACAAAACCATGCTGATTACTCCCTCGCAATCCCTGAACCTCCAAATAATTGTAAATACCATCGCTCAGAACACTTTCCATCAACTTGCCCACCACAGATGTCAGACTCACAGGCCTAGAATTCCCAGGTTTACATTTAGACCCTTTCTTAAACAGCGGAACAACATGCACCACCCTCCAATCCTTTGGCACCACCCCCGTGGCCAGTGACATCCTAAATATCTCTGTTAATGGCCCCACTAACCGTCCACTAGTCTCCCTGAGTGTCCTAGGGAATATTTTGTCCGGTCCAGGAGATTTATCCACCTTTATCTTTTTTAACACAGCCATCAATACCTCCTCGGTTATCCTTATATGCTTCATGACCTCCCCACGATTCTTCTTTACTTCAACTGGTTCA
Organism: Narcine bancroftii; assembly: GCF_036971445.1. Lineage (NCBI taxonomy): Eukaryota > Metazoa > Chordata > Chondrichthyes > Torpediniformes > Narcinidae > Narcine > Narcine bancroftii. The sequence goes on along the minus strand of NC_091473.1, from coordinate 136,905,129 downwards.
ACATTTTTTTCCTGAGTGAAATCATTCAAAATTTGCCCCATTTCCTCTGACTTCTCACTCAGCCTACCCTCGCTATCTACAAGGGGACCAATTTTATCCCTCACTAATCTTTTACTTTTAATGTACTTATAGAAACCCTTTGAATTTATTTTTACTCTGTCAGCCAAAACCTCTTCATGCCTTTTTTTGGCCTTCTAATTTCTTTCTTAAGATTCCTTCTACACTCCTTGTAGTCCTCCTTCAACTTCTCAGCTCCCTGCTCTTTATACCTCTTGTACACCTCCCTTTTTCTCCTAACCAAATTTCCAATATTCCTCGAAAACCAAGCCTCCCTCTGACTTCCAGCCTTTCCTTTGATCCACACTGTAAAATAACTACGCTGTACCCTCAAAATTTCTTACTTGTATATCCTCCATTTTTCATTTACATCCATACCTGAAAATATCCTGTCCTGCTCAATACGCCCCAAATCCCTTCTTATTCCTTCGAAATTTGCTCTTTTCCAATCCAGAACCTCAACTGATCTATCACATCTAAAACAAATGTATCCAGGAATATTAAGATGCCAGTTGCAATATCGTGACCCCAAGTATCTGTCCATGCTCTCAGCTCATCTACCTTGTTCACTATGCTTCTTGCATTAAAATATATGCATCTCAGAGAATGACCCTCACATATATTCTCTTTTTTACCTTCTACCCTAATCTCCATCCTACCTTTCTTATCTTTTTTATTCCTAGCTAGGTGGCCATACTCCCTGGACACTGCTCTCACACTCTGTTCCCGACCCCCCTGCCAAACTAGTTTAAACCTTCCCCCACAGCTCTAGCTAATCTGCTTGCCAGCACATTGGTCCCCCTCCAGTTCAAGTGGAGTCCGTCCCTCTTGTAACAGTTCCGACATTCCCCAGAAGAGATCCCAATGATCCAGAAATCTTATCCCTTTCACCCTGCATCATCTCTTTAGCCACGCATTCAACCTCCACATCCTCCTATTTCTACCCTCACTAGCTTGTGGCACGGGCAGCAATCCAGAGATTACTACCTTGGAGGTCCTGTTTTTTAACTTCCTACCTAATTCCACATAATCCTGGTTCAGGACCTCATCCCCACTTCTAACTAAGTCATTGGTCCCCACATGGACCACGACTTCTGGCTGTTCTCCTTCCCCTTGCAGAATGCAATGTACTCGATCAGAGATATCCCTGACCCTGGCACCAGGGAGGCAACATACCAACCTGGATCCCCGATCTCATCCCACAAACCTTCTATCTGTCCCTCTGACTAATGAATCCCCAACTACAAGAATCCTATCCTTATCCTTCTTTCCGATCTGAACCTCAGGGGCAGCCCCTGTGCCAGCGACCTGACACCCACGAATCGTCCCTGATAGGCTGTTCAACCCAGCAGTATCCAAAGCCAAATACATGTTGCTGAGGTGCACTTCCACAGGGGTACTCTGCACTGGCGCTCTCCCTCCTTTCCTCACAGTCACCCAATTCCCTGACTCCTGCCTTCTAGGGGTGACTGTCTCCCTGTAACTCCTCTCTATCACTGCCTCTGCTTCCCTTATGATCCTCAGTTCATCCATTTGCAGCTCAAGCTCCCGAACACGGTCACTCATTATATACAATAGGATGCACCTTTTGCAGATGAAGTCATCAGGAACAGCTGTGCAGTCTCTGATTTCCCACATCCCACAATTGGAACACTTAACTACCCCAACTGACTCCATTTCCTCCTTTCTTACTATAACACCCTTGACTAATAAGTTACTTCTTAGCCCCTGCTCACCGAAGTCCCTCGAGCCAAAGTCCCTACTCCTTCACTGGGCCACTCCTCGAGCCAAAGTCCCCACTCCTTCACTGGGCCACTCACTCACTTCGACGCTCCACGCTGGCAGCTCCCTCCTTTTCTACTCCTTTTATTAGCACCTTACCAATTAACCCCAATTAACTCCCGGCTCCTCCTCCTCCTCCTCTCACCTGACACCAGGCACTGACTCACTGTCTCCTCCGACCCCAAGTCTGACCTGACCGTGGATAACAAGGGAAATTGGAGACAGTATTAGGTCCAAAGAGAGAGCATATCCATTGGCCAAAAAAATTACCACAGCCAAACAGTGGGAGCAGTTCAAGATGCATCAAAGGAGGACAAAGGGATTAATCAAGAGAGCAAAAATAAATTACGAAAGTAAGCTTGCAGCAAATATAAAAACCGACTGCAAAAGCTTTTATAAATATGTCAAGAGGAAAAGATTGGTGAAATCCAGAGTAGGTCCTTTGCAGTCGGAATCAGGGAATATCTAATGGGGAATAAGGAAATGGCAGACCAATTAAAATCTTACTTTAGTTCTATTTTTACAAGAGAGGATACAAATAACCTCCCAAGGATGTTGGGAAACATAGAGACTAATGCAAGTGAGGAACTGAAAGAAATCAGTATCTCTAAGGACATGGTCTTGGGGAAATTGATGGGACTGAACGCAGATAAATCCCAAGGGCCCGATAATCTACATCCTAGGGTACTTAAGGAAGTGAACATTCAGATAGCAGATGCTTTAAGAATTATTTTCCAGAACTCAATAGACTCAGGATCAGTACCCATGGATTGGAGGGTAGCTAATGTTACCCAACTATTTAAAAATTGGAATAGAGAAAACGCAGGGAATTATAGGGCTGTGAGCCTGACATCAGTAGTGGGCAAAATGATGGAATCCATTATTAAGGATGTAATAGCGGAGCATATGACTAGCAGAGAAGGGATCGGACGGAGTCAACATGGATTTACAAAAGGTAAATCGCGCTAAACAAATCTATTGGAAATCTTCGAGATTGTGACAGGTAAAATAAATGGGGGAGAGCCAGTGGATGTGGTCTACCTGGACTTCCAAAAGGCCTTCGATAAGGTCCCGCATAAACCACTGGCTTCCAAAATCAAGGCTCATGGGATTGGGGGCAAAGTATTGATGTGGTTGAGAACTGTCTGGCAGGTAGAAGACAGAGAGTTGGGATAAATGGCTCGTTTTCTGAGTGGCAGGCGGTGACCACTGGGGTGCCACGGGGATCTGTACTGGGACCCCAGCTGTTCACAATTTACATTAATGATTCAGATAAGGGGATTGGATGTAATATCTCCAAATTTGCAGATGACACTAAGCTAGGAGGGGTTGTGTGCACGGAAGAGGGGGTCAGGAAGCTCCAGTGTTATTTGGATAAATTGAGGGACTGGGCAGATCCATGGCAAATGCACTACAATGTGGATAAATGTGAGGTGATCCACTTTGGTGATACAAACCGCAGGGCAGATTACTATTTGAATGGCAATAGATTAAGAGATGGGGAAGTGCAGAGAGACCTAGGGGTACTTGTACACCAGTCTCTGAAGGCGAGCATGCAAGTACAGCAGGCAGTTAAAAAGGCAAATGCTATGTTGGCCTTCATATAAAGAGTGTTTGAGTATAGGAACAAGGATACCTTACTGCAGCTGTACAGGGTTTTGGTGAGACCCCACCTGGAGTATTGTGTGCAGTTTTGGTCACCTTATCTAAGGAAAGAAGTTCTTGCAATGGAGGGAGTGCAGAGGCGATTCACCAGGCTGATACCTGGAATGGCAGGAATGACTTATGAGGAAAGATTGCGCAAATTGGGATTGTACTCGCTGGAGTTTAGAAGATTGAGAGGGGATCTCATAGAGACATATAAAATTCTGGCAGGACAGGACAGAATGGATGCAGATTGGATGTTTCCAAGGATGGGAAAATCCAGAACCCGGGGCCATGTTTTGAGGATAATAGGCAAACCATTTAGGGCCGAGATGAGGACGAATTTCTTTACCCAAAGGGTGGTGAATCTGTGGAATTCATTGCCACCCAGGGCAGTAGAGGCAGGTTCATTAAATATATTTAAGAGGGAATTAGATCTATTTCTTCAGTATAAGTGTATTAAAGGTTACGAAGAGAAGGCGGGGACGGGGTACTGAACTTAAAGATCAGCCATGATTTTGTTGAATGGCGGAGCAGGCTCGAAGGGTCGAATGACCTACTCCTGCTCCGATGTTTCTATGTTTCTATCCTGACAGTTCCCTTCCCCTTCCACCTGTCTTCACCAAGCACCTCGCTTTTCCTTTCCCACATATATCCACCAATCAGCTCTCTCACCCTCTCCCACCTTCTGCTGCAGGTCTCATCTGGACGGGCAGGACTGGGTGAAGGGTAGGGTGAGGTTGGGTCTGACCCACCCCACCACTCCTGACTCAACATTGCTTACCTTGATCATCTTCACCAGCTGCTCCACCCCACTGTCCCTGGGGAAGATGAGCTGTCCCAATAACAGCTCAGCCAACACACAGCCAGCTGAATAGATATCTGCAAGAGAGGGAAGGCCTGGAGTCAATGTCACAGGGTACCGAGGTTCGTGAGAGATGGTGGAGTTGAGTGTGGGTACTGTCCCATTGAACAACCCGGGGTCAGACACAGGGTGAAGCTCTGAGATGTGCAGAGCAACAAAGACAGTACCCCGCTTCCGCATGCTCTCCGTAACCTTCAATACCCTTATACATAAGAAATAGATCTAATTCCCTCTTAAATATATTTAATGACACACTCTGAGGCACCTCACCCTCCCTCTCCCTCGTACTTCTTACCCTATATAACCATATAACCACTTACAACACAGAACAGGCCAGTTCGGCCCTACTAGTCCATGCCGTAGCAAATCCCCACCCTCCTAGTCCCACTGACCAGCATCCGGTCCATACCCCTCCAGTCCTCTCCTATCCATGTAATGATCCAGTCTTTCCTTAAACGTAACCAATGATCCCGCCTCAACCACGTCTATAGGAAGCTCATTCCACATCCCCACAACCCTCTGCGTAAAGAATTTTCCACTCATGTTCCCCGTATAATTATCCTTCAATCTTAAACCGTCCTCGAGTTTGAATCTCCCACTTTCTTAATTGAAAAAGCCTATCCACATTTACTCTGTCTGTCCCTTTTAAAATCTTAAACACCTCTATGAAGTCGCCCCTCAATCTTCTACGCTCCAGAGACAAAAGCCCCAGTTTGCACAACCTTTCCCTGTAAATCAAACCTTGAAATCCTGTCAACATTCTCATGAACCTTCTCTGCACTCTCTCTATTTTGTTTTTATCTTTCCTATAATTTGGTGACCAAAACTGTACACAGTACTCCAAATTTGGCCTCACCAATGCCTTGTACAATTTCACCATAACCTCCCTACTCTTGAATTCAATACTCCAATTTATGAAGGCCAACATTCCAAATGACTTCTTCACCACACCATCTACCTGAATATCAGCCTTTGAGGGTACTATTTACCATAACTCCTAAATCCCTTTGTTGCTCTGCACGCCTCAATTGTCGACCATTCAATGTATATGACCTATTTAAATTTGCCTTTCCAAAATGCAGCACCTCACATTTATCTGATTTAAATTCCATCAGCCATTTCTCAGCCCACACCTCCAGCCTTCCTAAATCACCTTTTAATCTACGGTAATCTACCTCACTGTCCACAACACCACCGACCTTTGTGTCATCCGCAAACTTGCTTATCCAATTCTCCACCCCTACATCCAGATCGTTTATATATATAACAAATAATAGTGGACCCAGGATAGAACCCTGAGGAACTCCACTAGTCACCGGCCTCCAATTGGACAAACAATTTTCTACCACGACTCTCTGACACCTCCCATCCAACCATTGCTGAATCCATTTCACTACCACCTTCTTTATACTTTATGCCTCTACCTTTCTTCCTAACCTCCTGTGGGGAACTTTTTCAAAAGCTTTACTAAAGTCCAAATAGACAACATCCACAACTTTCCCTTCATCAAACTTTTCTGTAACCCCCTCGAAGAACTCAAAATGTTTTGTCAAGCATGATCTACCCCTGACAAAACCATGCTGATTACTCCCTATCAATCCCTGTACCTCCAACAATTTGTAAATACCATCCCTCAGAACACTTTCCATCAACTTGCCCATCACAGACGTCAGACATACAGGCCTATAATTCCTAGGTTTGCATTTGGACCCTTTCTTAAACAGAGGAACAACATGCGCCACCCTCCAATCCTTTGGCACCACCCCCGTGGCCAGTGACATCCTAAATATCTCTGTTAATGGCCCCACTAACCGTCCACTAGCCTCACTGAGTGTCCTAGGGAATATTTTGTCCGGTCCGGGAGATTTATCCACCTTTATCTTTTTTAACACAGCCATCACTAACTCCTCGGTTATCCATATATGCTTCATGACGACCCCACTATTCTTCTTAACTTCAACTGGTTCAACATTTTTTTCCTGAGTGAATACCGAGGCAAAGAAATCATTCAAAATTTCCCCCATTTCCTCTGACTTCTCACTCAGCCTACTCTCGCTATCTACAAGGGGACCAATTTTATCCCTCACTAATCTTTTACTTTTAATGTACTTATAGAAACCCTTTGGATTTATTTTTACTCTGTCAGCCAAAACCTCTTCATGCCTTTTTTTGGCCTTTCTAATTTTTTTCTTAAGATTCCTTCTACACTCCTTGTAGTCCTCCTTCAACTTCTCAGCTCCCTGCTCTTTATACCTCTTGTACACCTCCCTTTTTCTCCTAACCAAATTTCCAATATTCCTCAAAAACCAAGCCTCCCTATGACTTCCAGCCTTTCCTTTGATCCACACTGGGACATAACTACTCTGTACCCTCAAAATTTCTTATTTGAATATCCTCCATTTTTCATTAACATCCTTACCTGAAAATATCCTGTCCCACTCAATACTCCCCAAATCCCTTCTTATTCCTTCAAAATTTGCTCTTTTCCAATCCAGAACCTCAACTGATCTATCACATCTAAAACAAATGTATCCAGGAATATTAAGGTGCCAGTTGCAATATCATGACCCCAAATATCTGTCCATGCTCTCAGCTCATCTACCTTGTTCACTTTGCTTCTTGCATTAAAATATATGCATCTCAGAGAATGACCCTCACATATATTCTCTTTTTTACATTCTACCCTTATCTCCATCCTACCTTTCTTATCTTTTTTATTCCTATCTAGGAGGCCATACTCCCTGGACACTGCTTTCACACTCTGTTCCCCACCCCCCTGCCAAACTAGTTTAAACCATCCCCCACAGCTCTAGCAAATCTGCTTGCCAGCACATTGGTCCCCCTGCAGTTCAAGTGGAGTCCGTCCCTCTTTTACAGGTCCGACCTTCCCCAGAAGAGATCCCAATGATCCAGAAATCTTATCCCTTGCCCCCTGCACAATCTCATTAGCCACGCATTCATCCTCCACATCCTCCTATTTCTACCCTCACTAGCTCGTGGCACGGGCAGCAATCCAGAAATTACTACCTTGGAGGTCCTGTTTTTTAACTTCCTACCAAATTCTACATAATCCTGTTTCAGGACCTCATCCCCACTTTTAAGTAAGTCATAGGTCCCCACATGGACCACAACTTCCGACTGTTCTCCTTCCCCTTGCAGAATGCAATGTACTCGATCAGAGATATCCCTGACCCTGGCACCAGGGAGGCAACATACCAACCTGGATCCCCGATCTCATCCCACAAACCTTCTATCTGTCCCTCTGACTAATGAATCCCCAACTACAAGAATCCTATCCTTATCCTTCTTTCCCTTCTGAATCTCAGGGGAAGCCCAGTGTCAGACACCTGACCCCCACGACTCGTCCCTGATAAGCTGTTCCCCACAGCAGTATCCAAAGCCAAATACATGTTGCTGAGGGGCAATTCCACAGGGGTACTCTGCACTGGCGCCCTCCCTCCTTTCCTCACAGACACCCAATTCCCTGACTCCTGCCTTCTAGGGGTGACTGTCTCCCTGTAACTCCTCTCTATCACTGCCTCTGCTTCCCTTATGATCCTCAGTTCATCCATTTGCAGCTCAAGCTCCCCAACACGGTCACTCATGATATACAATTGGATGCACCTTTTGCACATGTAGTCGTCAGGAACAGCTGTGCAGTCTCTGATTTCCAACATCCCACAATTGGAGCACTTAACTACCCCAACTGACTCCATTTCCTCCTTTCTTACTATAATACCCTTGACTAATAAGTTCCTTCTTAGACCCTGCTCACCGAAGTCCCTCGAGCCAAAGTCCCTACTCCTTCACTGGGCCACTCCTCGAGCCAAAGTCCCCACTCCTTCACTGGGCCACTCCTCGAGCCAAAGTCCCCACTCCTTCACTGGGCCACTCCTCGAGCCAAAGTCCCCACTCCTTCACTGGGCCGCTCCTCGAGCCAAAGTCCCCATTCCTTCACTGGGCCACTCCTTGAGCCAAAGTCCCCACTCTTTCACTGGGCCACTCGTCGAGCCAAAGTCCCCACTCCTTCACTGGGCCACTCCTCGAGCCAAAGTCCCCACTCCTTCACTGGGCCACTCCTCGAGCCAAAGTCCCCACTCCTTCACTGGGCCACTCCTCGAGCCAAAGTCCCCACTCATTCACTGGGCCACTCCTTGAGCCAAAGTCCCCACTCCTTCACTGGGCCACTCCTCGAGCCAAAGTCCCCACTCCTTCACTGGGCCACTCACTCACTTCGACGCTCCACGCTGGCCGCTCCCTCCTTTTCTACTCCTTTTATTAGCCCCTTACCAATTAACCCCAATTAACTCCAAGCTCCTCCTTCTCCTCCTCTCACCTGACACCAGGCACTGACTCACTGTCTCCTCCAAACCCGAGTCTGACCTGCCTGAGCCCAAGTCCCGGTAAGTGCAGCTTTTATTTGACTCACCCTCTGATTCTGTCTCTTGGCTCCTCCTCCTCTCACCTGACACCAGGCACTGACTCACTGTCTCCTCCGACCCCAAGTCTGACCTGACCGCGGATAACAAGGGAAATTGGAGACAATATTAGGTCCAAAGAGAGAGCATATCAATTGGCCAAAAAAATTACCACAACCGAAGACTGGGATCAGTTCCAGATGCATCAAAGGAGGACAAAGGGATTAATCAAGAGAGCAAAAATAAATTACGAATGGAAGCTTGCGGAAAATATAAAAACCGACTGCAAAAGCTTTTATAAATATGTCAAGAGGAAAAGATTGGTGAAATCCAGAGTAGGTCCTTTGCAGTCGGAATCAGGGAATATCTAATGGGGAATTAGGAAATGGCAGACCAATTAAAATCTTACTTTAGTTCTGTTTTTACAAGAGAGGATACAAATAACCTCCCAAGGATGTTGGGAAACATAGAGACTAATGCAAGGGAGTAACTGAAAGAAATCAGTATATCTAAGGACATGGTCTTGGGGAAATTGATGGGATTGAAGGCCCATAAATCCCAAGGGCCTGATAATCTACATCTTAGGGTACTTAAGGAAGTGGCCATTCAGATAGCAGATGCTTTAAGAATTATTTTCCAGAACTCGATAGACTCAGGATCAGTACCCATGAATTGGAGGGTCGCTAATGTTACCCCACTATTTAAAAATTGGGGTAGAGAAAAAGCGGGGAATTATATGCGGGTGAGCCTGACATCAGTAGTGGGCAAAATGATGGAATCCATTATTAAGGATGAAATAGCGGAGCATATGACTAGCAGAGAAGGGAATGGAGGGAGTCAACATGGATTTACAAAAGGTAAATCGTGCTTGACAAATCTATTGGAATTCTTCGAGATTGTGACAGGTAAAATAAATGGGGGAGAGCCAGGGGATGTGGTCTACCGGGACTTCCAAAAGTCCTTCGATAAGGTCCCACATAAATGACTGGCTTCCAAAATCAAGGCTCATGGGATTGGGGGCAAAGTATTGATGTGGATTGAGAACTGTCTGGCAGGTAGAAGACAGAGAGTTGGGATAAATGGCTCGTTTTCTGAGTGGAAGACGGAGACCAGTGGGGTGCCACAGGGATCTGTGCTGGGACCCCATCTGTTCACAATTTACATTAATTATCTGGATGAGGGGATTGGATGTAATATCTCCAAATTTGCAGATGACACTAAGCTAGGAGGGGTTGTGTGCACGGAAGAGGGGGTCAGGAAGCTCCAGTGTGATTTGGATAAATTGAGGGACTGGGCAGATCCATGGCAAATGCACTACAATGTGGTTAAATGTGAGGTTATCCACTTTGGTAATACAAACCGGAGGGCAGATTACTATTTGAATGGCAATAGATTAAGAGATGGGGAAGTGCAGAGAGATCTAGGGGCACTTGTACACCAGTCTCTGAAGGCGAGCATGCAGGTAGTGCAGGCGGTTAAAAAGGCAAATGGTATTTTGTCCTTCATATAAAGAGTGTTTGAGTATAGGAACAAGGATACCTTACTGCAGCTGTACAGGGCCTTGGTGAGACCCCACCTGGAGTATTGTGTGCAGTTTTGGTCACCTTATCGAAGGAAGGAAGTTCTTGCAATGGAGGGAGTGCAGAGGCGATTCACCAGGGTGATACCTGGAATGGCAGGAATGACTTATGAGGAAAGATTGCGCAAATTGGGATTGTACTCGCTGGAGTTTAGAAGATTGACAGGGGATCTCATAGAGACGTATAAAATTCTGGCAGGACTGGACAGAATGGATGCAGATGGGATGTTCCCAAGGATGGGAAAATCCAGAACCCGGGGCCATGGTTTGAGGATAATTGGCAAACCATTTAGGAACTTCTTGACCCAGAGGGTGGTGAATCTGTGGAATTCATTGCAACAGAGGGCAGTGGAGGCAGGTTCATTAAATATATTTAAGAGGGAATTACATCTATTTCTTAAGTATAAGGTTATTAAAGGTTACGGAGAGAAGGCGGGGACGTGGCACTGAATTTAAGATCAGACATGATTTCGTTGAATGGCAGAGCAGGCTCGAAGGGTCGAATGACCTACTCCTGCTCCTATGTTTCTATATTTCTATCCTGACAGTTCCCTCACCCTTCCACCTGTATTCACCAAGCACCTCGCATGTCACTTCCCACATATATCCACCAATCAGCTCTCTCACCCTCTCCCACCTTCTGCTGCGGGTCTCATCTGGACGGGCAGGTCTGGGTGTAGGGTAGGGTGAGGTTGGGTCTGACCCACCCCCAGCACTCCTGATTCAACATTGCTTACTTTGGTCGTCTGCACCAGCTGCTCCACCCCACTGTCCCTGGGGAAGATTAGCTGTCCCAATAACAGCTCAGCCAACACACAGCCAGCTGAATAGATATCTGCAAGAGAGGGAAGGCCTGGAGTCAATGTCACAGGGTGCCGAGGGACGTGAGAGATGGTGTAGTTGAGTGTGGGGACTGTCCAATTGAACAACCCGGGGGGGTGAGACACAGGGTGAAGCTCCCTCTGCACCGTCATATCACACACTCTAATGCACATCACCCTCCCTTGCCCTGGTACCTCTCCCTCCCTCTCCATAGTCCTTCATACCCTATATAACCATATAACCCCTTACAGCACAGAACAGGCCAGTTCAGCACTACTAGTCCATGCCATAACAAATCCCCACCCTCCTAGTCCCACTGAGCAGCGCCTGGTCCATACCCCTACAATCCTCTCCTATCCATGTAACTATCTAGACTTTCCTTAAATGTAACCAATGATCCAGCACCAACTCCGGCTCTGTCTGGGGAAATAGGTCAAATTTCTTCCAAAGTCTCCCCCAATCTTAATTGAAATAGCCTATCCACGTTTACTCTGTCTGTCCCTTTTAAAAACTTAAACACCTCTATCAAGTCCCCTCTCAATCTTATACACTCCAGAGAATAAAGCCCCAGTCTGCATAACCTTTCCCTGTAACTCAGACCCTGAAATCCTGTCAACATTCTCGTGAACCTTCTCTGCACTCTCTCTATTTTGTTTATTTCTTTCCTATAATTTTGTGACCAAAATTGTACACAGTACTCCAAATTTGGCCTTACCAATGCCTTGTACAATTTCATCATAACCTCCCTACTCTTGAATTCAATACTCCGATTTATGAAGGCCAACATTCCAAATGCCTTCGTCACCACACCTTCTATCTGAGTATCAGCCCTGAGGGTACTATTTACCATCACTCCTAAATCCCTTTGTTGCTCTGCACATCTCAATAGCCTACCATTTAATGTATTTGACCTATTTAGATTTGCTTCCACTCTCTGGCACCTCTATCTCTGGCACCTCTCTCATCCTCCACCTCTCTGGCACCTCTTTCTCTGGCATATCCCTCATCCCTCTCTATGTCACATCTCTCCCTCGGATAACTCTGCCTCAATCTATCTCTTTCCACCTTGGATGAAGCTTTCTCTATTTTACATGAGTACACTCAACACGCACCCCTCCCTCCCTATTTGGGACATCACCATCTCAGTCATCATGGGATACTCTCTCCATCTCAATCTCTATGCCCAACACCCCCCAACCCGTGACATCAACTTCTTCCCTACGGGATAACCCTCTCTCTCTGTGCTGGACAGTTCTGCCTTTTTGCCTCAAGTGACAGGGCTGCCTTCCTAAACTCTGGTTTATTACTCACCGATATTCGAGATGTCGTCAGGAGCTCTAAAGATGAGCTCTGGTGCTCGATAATACTGGGGCCAATCAAATCTATGTGGTGGAAAGCAGGGGTGGATCAATCGAAAATAGCACCTATGGCAGTGGTGGCCATCCTCTTGCAAGAGCAGGGCTTGATGGTGGCCATATTATCTATACAGATCGAGAGGAAATACTGAGCGTTTGTGTTCTTTGTACCTTTGATAGTGCCCCCACCCCCACACATCCAGTGCCGGCCAAGTCATCCCACCCCCCCAACAACACACCGTTAAACTGTCGGAAATCCATGCCTGGGGGTCGATGAGGGATCAAACGTTCCATGAAGGGGTTGATGGTCTAAAAAATTTGGGGATGTCCTTGAGACACACCAAGAGTCATAGCCTCCAGTCAGAGAGCCAGTCATCCACAACCACCCTCTGGTTTCTCCCACAAAGATAATGCTGAAACCAATTTACGCATCACCTGAAATACCAAGCAACTGAACCTTCCTCCCATGTGGGAACATCTTAAATGCTTTACTCAAGTCCATGTAGACAAGTCTTTTCTTCATCAATGTTCCTAGTATGTGCACAAAGCCGTGTTGGCTGGTCCTTATTTGTCCCTAACTGTCAAAATACTTCTATATCCAATCTCTTAGAGCACCTTCTAATGACTTGTTTACTCCTGATTTTAGGCTCACCGGCCTATCATTTCCTAGGTTATTTTTGGAGCCTCTTTTTAAACAACGGGACAAGATGAGCTCCCCTCCAATCCTCTGGCACCTCACCTGTGGCTAAGGATGTTATTATATCTATCTGCCAGGGCGTTTGCAATTTCTGCCCCAGCCTCCCTCAAATTCCAAGGCAACTGGGGATTTATCCCCCTTTATTCACTTTAATACTACAAGCACTTCCTCCTCTTTATCTAGGTTCCCTGACCTCACTGCTTATATGCCTCGCTCCCCTAGACTCTGTGCCAGTTTCCTGAATAAAAAGAGATTTAAGAAAAATCTAGAAGATCTCCCCCATCTCTTGTAGCTTCATACATAAGTGATCACACTGATCTACAAGAGGACCAATTTTGTCCCTCCAGATTTCCCTATTAATTTGGTCCTGCATTTTTTAATCCTCCTCTCAAGATCCTCATTTGCTCCTTGTTGCCTGTACCAGCTGTACACCACTCTCTTCTTTGGAAAATCAAGGTTCCCTCTGCGTCGTAACTTTGCCTTTAATCTTCACATGCAGACCTTGTGTTTCCACTTTGAAAGCCTCCCACTGACTGAACTCATTTGCCTGAGAACAACCTGTCCCAATCCATGCATTCTAGACCCTTTCTCATTTCCTCAAACTTTCGCTTTCTCCAATTTAGAATCTCAACCCGAAGACCAGACCAATCCATCTCCATAATAAACTTGAAACAAATGGCCTGATCATCACTGGACCCAAAATATTCCCCTCCATATATATATGTCCCGTCTTGTCTTGTTTGACAATAGGTGATCCAGTACTGCATTCTCTCTGGTTGGTACCTCTATATATCGATTGAAAAACTTTCCTGGACACATTTGACAGACTCCAAGCCATCAGTCCCAGTCAATATGTGGAAAGTTCAAATCTACTATTCCACCCTTATGTTTGGAGCATAGGAACATAGTAAGTAGGAACAGGAGTAGGCCAAAAATGGCCCATCAATCCTGCTCCACCATTCAATACGATCATGGCTGATCCAATTTATGACCCAACTCCACCTACCTGCCTTCTCCCCATATCCCCTAATTCCTCTATCATTTAAAAATTTATCTACCTGAATTTTAAATATCTTTAATGAGGCAGCCTCAACCACTTCCCTGGTTAGAGCATTCCAAACATGCACTGCACTCTGGGAAAAACTATTTTTCCTCATCTCTGTGCTAAATCTACTCCCCCGAATCTTGAGGCTGTGTTCTCTCATTTTAGTTTCCCCAGCCAGCTCAAAAAACCTTCCTACATCTATCCTATCCATACCCTTCATAATCCTAAATGTTTCTATAAGATCTCCTCTCATTCTTCTGAACTCGAGCGAAAACAATCCTCGACGATTTAATCTTTCCTGCAACTCTCTGCTATTTTCTCCAGATTTGCTCCTCTAATTCTCATTTACTGATGGGCAGTCTATAATACAAGCCCATGAGTGTGGTTATCCCTTTCCCATTTAACAATTCCACCCACAGAGCCTCAATAGACAAGCCCGAGGGTCTGTCCTGTCTGAGCACTGCAATAATATTTCATCTGATGTAACGCCACTCCTCTCCCTTTCATTCCTCTCCCTCTATCACATCGGAAACCACTGAAACGTCGTGCTGCCAGTACTGGGCTTCCTCCCACCAAGCCTTACTAATGGCTACAGTTTCAAAATTCTATGTGCCAATCCATGCTCTAAACATCTGCCTTTCTGACAATACCCCTTTCAGTGAAACAGATACACCTGAGAACATTTCCACCAGATACAACCGTTTGATTTCTGAATTGACACAGTCTGGACATCATCTTTTCCCTCCTCCACTCCCCTATCTGCTCTGTTTGTCTGGTTCCAATCTCCTTGCAAATCTAGATTAAACATCACCCAACCCCCACCCCACCAGAGGAACACTAGCAAATCTTCCTGCAAGAATAATCATCTCCCTTAACTTCAGATTAACCGTCCATCAGAACAGGTTCCAACTTCCCTGGAAGACCGCGTCAAATTTGAAACTGGGGTTAGTGGCACCATTAATAGCCCCGGGTGGGCGAACTAGGCTAGTCTGGTCACACTGTGTCTTGGTGCAGGATCGTTCGCCAAGAGGTGGCACGGTTAGTGTTGCGGTAAGTGCAATGGTGTTACAGAGCCAATGATCGGGGTATGAATCCAGCACTGTCTCCCTGGCTTTACGTGGGTTTCCATCAGCTGCATAGTTACTTCCCACCCTTCAAAAACACATCAGGGGGGTAGGTCAATTGGGTGTAATTTGGTCGCAGGGGTTTATTTGATGAAAGGACCTGTGTTCATGCTGCATGTCTAAATTTAAATTTCAGGCTGTCCCATTGCTGAAAAACTGTTCTTCCCCCTCACCTTGAATCTTTTGCCCTGCAAGACCTTCGTGATGTTTATTAGCTCTCCACCACCCACCAGCCAGGCCTCGTACACCACACCGAAAGACCCACTGCCGATAATTTAAACATCTGCGTAGGGCACCTCCTTGATCCAGTGTGGCCACCACTCTTGTGGCCTTGTTGCTATCTCCTGTGGGGCAGTTGCAGTAGCATTTACACACCCAGAGAGCACAGAACTGGCCATTTGTCCAACATGGTGTCTATCCTTCCCTCGAACTTTCTTCCAAACATCACCTCAATGTCAGAATTCCTCCTCTTGTGGTTCGTTCCAGACTCTATTTTTTTTTAAATTTTATTGAATAATTTTACAAAACCAAAATATATATAATCTAAAACTAACCCATACTACCCCCCTCCTCCCCCATCCCCCCTAAACCCTCCCCCCTTCGGAGCTTTTTTAAAACACAGTAAGACCGATTATGACAGGTTGCTGGATGGTGTGCTATGTTTTTACACCTTTCATCAGAAATAAAACTTTTATTTAACATCTAAACACATACGTTCCAAATACACTGTTGGATAAGTCTCCAAAAATTGTGAAGGAAACCAAATTGGCAAAAAGAATAATTGAGTTGATGGGGGGGTTTAAATTTGGTTGAAATATGGCGACGGATGAATCCGACTGAGAAGGATTATTCTTTTATGTAGCTCGTCATGAGTCATTCTCAAGAATAGATTTTTTTGGGAATCAGCTCATTTGCAGGTTAGGATTGAACAAGCTGAGTACAAGAGTAGGATTTTATCAGTCCATTCATTGTTCTTAATTAAATGTAATGTTGCCGAGATGGCGGGAATTAACTATCGTTGGAGATTTAATGAGATGTTGCTACAAAGGCCTGAATTTATTTTGTATGTAAAAGATCAGATTAAGATTTTTCAGAAACAAACGCGGGATCAGTTCACAGTAAATTTACGTTATGGGGTTCTTTAAAAGGATTCTTACCGGGTCAAATTATTAGTTACACAGCAAAAGTGAAGAAGCAGCATAAAGCAGAACTTCATGATTTAGAAAAAGAAATTGCAGTATTGGAGAAGATATTTCAGAAAGATGCAGCAAAAGAAAACAAGATACAGTTATCGACATCGAAGCTTCAATTATCATACACAGCAAACTATCATTATGAAGAACGACTTATCCTTTCCAAATGAATACATGATTGAATTTTTTTCTGCCATCTTTGTATACTCAGTTCAACATCATTTTTCCAAGTGACAGCGAGACATTTTCGACCTACTGCCAACCGTGGACGTATAAATGCAATTTGAGGTTTCTCCAATCGTAAACCTGTCATTATCGTATTCATGTATCCCAATAAACATACCCATGGGTTGACATACAGATCTATTTTGAATAAACCTCACAAAAAGTTAATTATTTGTTCCCAAAAGAGCCTAACTTTTGTACATTCCCATACTGAATCTAAGGAAGTACCTGTCTTTTCACCAAACCGAAAACACCAATCTGACACACTAAATCCAACTATTTCCAATTTTTCAGGAGTTTTATATAACTGATGCAAAAAGTTATCATAAACCAAACTATATTGAACATTAATTAACTTCATAACACTATCAAGACACATATCAGACCACTCCTCCACAGATATAGGCATATAGAAGCATATATGTTTTAAATATATCCACATTGGTCATTTTTTCTTGTAGTAACATACATTTCTGAAACAAATCCCTTTTTGCCCTTATCAACAATAAATTTCTCAAATTTCAATTGACCAGGCAATACTTACTCTCATCAAAAACATTCTAACAAATAAATCTTGTACTTGATAATATGCATGTAAAGTGTTTGTGATACACCAAACTTCTCTCTAAGTAGAACCATCTCCCTGTGGGGGACAGGGTTCACAGCCATTCCTTTTGTCCACAACCCTCCTTCTCCAAGAGGGTCAGGTCACCCCTCATTCTCCAGCATGCTCCAAGGGAGATAGAACACTCTGAATTCCTCCCCAACTCCAAAAGCTCAGCAGGACTGAAACCTTCCACAACACAAACGAGACTTCGTCCCCCAAGACATCTCATGGAGTGGAAGGAGCCCCTTGCTTCATCGCTAAACGCTGTTGAGTCGCCACATCAGCAACGCTTTCCAGGACCTTGATCTGGGATTGTTGGTGGTGGGATGGGGCGGGTGGGGGAGGTGGGAAAAGATAGAACAGGTTCTATAATCCGGTGTTGTGGGGTGTGGACGGGCGATTCTGTCTCACAGTGGGAGAGATCGCATTCTGGGGTGAGGGGAGAGCTCTTTACCATTCCTGTTGGAAGGGCTACCTTCCCTCCCACTCCCGAAAACTGCTCTCCCAAGATACCTCACCCGCGCCCCACGCCAATTCCTCGATCCTTTTTTCATCTCTCACCCAATACCACACTCCCAGTTCCTCAGTGCCTTCCATCCCCTCCAACCCCAGCTCTCCAGCTCAACCCTACTTCTGATCCAATCTCCCTCCGCCTGTGGTGCACCCCCATATTTTCGTTCTGCCCTCCACATAACCTCCACTGCTACAGACCACATCCCTGCATCCCTGCCCAAGCCACTGATCTCTCGCACCTGCCTAGAAAGCGCCTTGCATTCAGGATGGAGAGAGGGTGTTAAATGTGGCCTCCATTCTCTCTGGCCACACCAGGTGATGTATGGTGCTGGAGGAGGCTCTGTCCCAGTAGTGGAGCCGGTGACAGGATCTTTATCTCACCCATGGGCCTTGGGCGCTTCCAAACACAACGCCGTTGCTCAGAAAGGATCCCTGGGATGTTCCCTCATGCGGGCCTCATTGCCCTTCCAGGAGAGACATCCTACTTGTGCTGCTCTGCCCTGGTGCAGCTCAGCTATGGCAACACAGCAGCAGTTGCCCCACTCTGTGACATCATCTCCCCATCTGTGTCACCTCCCCTCTTTGTGACACCACTAGTGTAATGGCCAGGGACATTCAGCTATTTCAATCCTCCTCAATTTTCCCAAGCGAGGGCTGTGGAGGGGGGTGGGGAGGGGGTCGTTCAACTTGTATAAATTACTTGAGTTGTTATCTCTTCTACCTCCTTGATATTTGATTCCATTTTGAGGACATTTTAGTTGACTATTTTATTGACATTGCCTGTAATCTCCCTTCATAAGTGACATGATTTTGTATTTATCCCAATTATACCCAAAGATCTCCCCATTGTCCTCCAGAGTGGAGCGCAACTTTGGCAACGAGTGTGTCAGGTCTGTCAGATCTGTCAGAACATCTCAGCAAATAAATTGGATTGATGCTCTTCCTGCCCTGTTCTGAATATTTTAATGACTGAATCCTGGCAAATGGCCACGGCTGATGCCCCCATGGCTCACAAAAACTGCGCTGGAGATAGCGGGAAACCCTGCCTGCATGATCTTTTCAGAGGGAAGGCTCAAGTAATTTGTCCATTGGTCACAAATTTAGCAATGGGCGCACGGTGAAACGCCCTTATCCAATGTATAAAAGTTGGCCGCAGCCCCAATTTTCCCAGCACTTAAATAATTCTCCCACTCTAACTAGTGTGAGAAACACAGCTCACTGATTAAATAATTTTGAAGTCAATAGGTGAAGCGATATAACCTTTGTATTCAACGTTCTTCCAAGAGCGGGTCTCGTTCAGAAAGGCACACACACTGCTATTCAACAACCTTTTTTTCTACATTTCTTTCTGTTAATAACCACTCCTCCGTTAGTTTAATTGGTTAGTTCACTGAGTAATTGATAAGTTAGTTTAACATATCAAAAGATGTTCCTCTTCTTGTATTAAAGCCCGACCTAGTTTCCATCTCCTACTCCCCTTATTTCACTACCCCCTACCTTTATTTATTCTCATCCTTATCTGGTATGATGCCCAGTTCTTTCGCAATGTTTTTGGTATCATTTTGGCTTTCTCTGCAATTTTTTGCAGGAAGTGACCTTCCTTGGTAATCTAGCAGACCGCCCCCCCACCCCCGCCCTCCCCTTAAGGTACGCATCGGCTTTCTCTGGGCAACCATATTAACTCTGCAGAACAGGCCTTTGGCTACTTTCCACAATCCCGCCTCCTCCTTTTCTATTTATTCTACTGTTTCTTCATCACTGGAGATAGAACCATAAAATGCCTCCAATTTGGATAACATCATCCCACGAGTCTCTTCCATTTTCTAAAGATTTCACTCTCAAGTCAATACAGATTATCCCGTGTTGACCCATTTGTTTAATAATTGCAGTTTCCATAAGCCGCTGTGTAAGCCCGTGCACACAGGGCATATATAATACATTATCCCACACCAGTTAGTACTCCTACCACCACTATTAAGGAGGGCAGTATGGAGACGTTTACTCCCTCCCATTTTCCAAAGTACAACTCCAGCCACCCAGTTAGTGAGGTGTCCACTCCTGAACTTTCGGCCAACCCCTCAGCCAGGGAGGAGAGGCCCTGCTACACTTTTGTAATAGTTCCATCTGGGCTGGATCGTGTGGGATAAAAGTACAGCAATTTCCACTTAGCATTACACAGTCTCCTCCTTTCTCTGCTCACACCAAATCTAGCGCTATTCTGTTTTCACAAGCCACGCGACTGGTGGCATCCAATTGATCAGTGATCCCCTTTACAGCATCCAGGATATAATTTATAAACCATTGTTCATTGTAGTAAATATAGTTTATCCAGTCCACGTTTTTTTATTAATAGTTTCCCACCAAAAGATAGTTAACTCAAACTCTGCTGCTATGTGACTGCGTGCGTTAAATTTATTAGGTACTCCCCTTGGCACCCCAATTGAATCAATATACATTTGGTTACATAAAGACGTTCCCAGGAACTCCCTCTTACTTCTCTTTATCCCTATTACCTTCTCCCATTCAAATTTCAAGGTGAAGGGTATGGCCAATTGAATGATTGCACAGGTACCCTTCCAGTTGGGAGGAAGAATCAGTCTAAGGATCCTCCCTCTCCATAATCACCATAGATCCATTCAGGGTACATTCAAGGCTGAGTAGTGGCCTCCCCTCTCCTCTGTCACACCTCGTACCTTTATACATATTGTAGATTTCCTACATTCCTCGTGAACTGTCTTCCTTTTGTCTAGAAGTTCAGGCTGTGTGATTTCCTGACACAGCCGACAATGCCGCGGAATCCGGACATGCTTCTTCAGAGCAGGAGGGAAATCAGGGACAGAAATTTACAGGACTGGTTACCCCAGGCCATTTTATCCTGATACAAGGCCATCGTTCACCTCATTCCTTGTTTGTCTTTATCCCAACCCAGTGGAAATGGAATCAGCTGCCCTGTAAGTGCATGCATAGCAATTGCTCTTTTTTAAACCCTTCACTGTATATTTTACCTATTCTACCCAGACATTTGTATCGCCATAACTTGTCTCAATCGTCTGTCTAAAGTCCTCTACGTCCACTATCTTTACTACATTCAGATCATTGGATGGAGTATAGGGTTTCTCGCTGGGCATTATTGTGAAGGTACGATCAGTTGGATGAGTCTTGGATCCTTCTACGATTATTCTAAATCAACACGCCAACGGGTCCTTTTCCCTGATGTTTATCCCCATTCCAAATTGATTTCTCATCTAACCCCTTTCGAGTAGGTTTTTTCCATTCATTTCCTCAATACCTGAGGTACGTTTAATGGACATATAGATAGGATACACTCTTTGTTCCTGCAGTTAATGGCAAAGGTCCTCTCCAGATTGATATCCGACATTTTACTACCAGATCTTGTACTAGGCGTCCAGCACCGGGTCTGGGTGGTCCACCATTCATCACACCAATAGGGACAGTGTCTATTAAGACACATATGTTTCTCCTGAACATGATGTCATCTCTGACTCTCAACCCCACCACATTTTATTAAGCTACAAGCATGACATTGAATCACCTGCAGTTTAGAACTCTCGGGGCTGGTCATGGTTAACTTTACTGGCCCTGAAGGCTTGAGAGTGGATTTAATCCTCTCCCTATTGGGGTATGAATCTCATTGGACTCACCCTAGTACTTCTTACACTATATAACCATATAACCACTTACAGCACAGAACAGGCCCGTTCGGACCTACTAGTCCATGCCGTAGCCAATCCCCACCCTCCTAGTCCCACTGACCAGCACCCGGTCCATACCCCTCCAGTCCTCTCCTATCCATGTAATGATCCAGTCTTTCCTTAAACGTAACCAATGATCCTGCCTCAACCACGTCTGTTGGAAGCTCATTCCACATCCCCACCACCCTCTGCGTAAAGAAATTTCACCTCATGTTCCCCTTATAATTTTCCCCCTTCAATCTTAAACCATGTCCTCGAGTTTGAATCTCCTCCTTTCTTAATTGAAAAAGCCTATCCACATTTACTCTGACTGTCCCTTTTAAAATCTTAAGCACCTCTAACAAGTCCCCTCTCAATCTTCTACGCTCCAGAGAAAAAAGCCCCATTCTGCACAGCCTTTCCCTCTAATTCAAACATTGAAATCCTGTCAAATTTCTCGTGAACCTTCTCTGCACTCTCTCTATTTTGTTTATATATCACCTATAATTTGGTGACCAAAACTGTACATAGTACTCCAAATTTGGCCTCACCAATGCCTTGTACAATTTCATCATAACCTCCCTACTCCTGAATTCAATTCTCAAATTTATGAAGGCCAACATTCCAAATGCCTTCTTCACCACACCATCCACCTGAGTATCAGCCTTGAGGTTACTATTTACCAGAACTCCTAAATCCCTTTGTTGCTCTGCACGCCTCAATTGTCGACCATTCAATCTATATGACCTATTTAAATTTGCCTTTCAAAAATGCAGCACCTCACATTTATCTGTATTAAATTACATCAGCCATTTCTCAGCCCACACCTCCAGCCTTCCTAAATCACCTTTTAATCTACGGTAATCTACCTCAGTGTCCACAACACCACTGACCGTTGTGTCATCCGCAAACTTGCTTATCCAATTCTCCACCCCTACATCCAGATCGTTAATATATATAACAAATAATAGTGGACCCAGGACCGAACCCTGAGGAACTCCACTAGTCACCGGCCTCAAATTGGACAAACAATTTTCTACCACGACTCTTTGACACCTCCCATCCAACCATTGCTGAATCCATTTCACTTCCACCTTATTTATACCTAATGCCTCTACCTTTTTTCCTAACCTCCTGTGGGGAACTTTGTCAAAAGCTTTACTAAAGTCCAAATAGACAACATCCACAGCTTTCCCTTCATCAACCTTTTTTGTAACCCCCTCGAAGAACTCAAAATGTTTTGTCAAGCATGATCTACCCCTGACAAAACCATGCTGATTACTCCCTCGCAATCCCTGAACTTCCAAATAATTGTAAATACCATCCCTCAGAACACTTTCCATCAACTTGCACACCACAGATGTCAGACTCACAGGCCTAGAATTCCCAGGTTTACATTTAGACCCTTTCTTAAACAGCGGAACAACATGCGCCACCCTCCAATCCTTTGGCAGCACCCCCGTGGCCAGTGACATCCTAAATAACTCTGTTAATGGCCCCACTAACCGTCCACTAGCCTCCCTGAGTGTCCTAGGGAATATTTTGTCTGGTCCAGGAGATTTATCCACCTTCATCATTTTTAACACAGCCATCACTACCTCCTCGGTTATGCTTATATGCTTCATGACCTCCCCACGATTCTTCTTTACTTCAACTGGTTCAACATTTTTTTCCTGAGTGAATACCGAGGCAAAGAAATCATTCAAAATTTGCCCCATTTCCTCTGACTTCTCACTCAGCCTACCCTCGCTATCTACAAGGGGACCTATTTTATCCCTCACTAATCTTTTACTTTTAATGTACTTATAGAAACCCTTTGAATTTATTTTTACTCTGTCAGCCAAAACCTCTTCATGCCTTTTTTTGGCCTTTCTAATTTCTTTCTTAAGATTCCTTCTACACTCCTTGTAGTCCTCCTTCAACTTCTCAGCTCCCTGCTCTTTATACCTCTTGTACACCTCCCTTTTTCTCCTAACCAAATTTCCAATATTCCTCGAAAACCAAGCCTTCCTCTGACTTCCAGCTTTTCCTTTGATCCACACTGTGACATAACTACGCTGTACCCTCAAAATTTCTTATTTGTATATCCTCCATTTTTCATTTACATCCTTACCTGAAAATATCCCGTCCCGCTCAATACTCACCAAATCCCTTCTTATTCCTTCGAAATTTGCTCTTTTCCAATCCAGAACCTCAACTGATCTATCACATCTAAAACAAATGTATCCAGGAATATTAAGATGCCAGTTGCAATATCGTGACCCCAAGTATCTGTCCATGCTCTCAGCTCATCTACCTTGTTCACTATGCTTCTTGCATTAAAATATATGCATCTCAGAGAATGACCCTCACATATATTATCTTTTTTACCTTCTACCCTAATCTCCATCCTACCTTTCTTATCTTTTTTATTCCTAGCTAGGTGGCCATACTCCCTGGACACTGCTCTCACACTCTGTTCCCGACCCCCCTGCCAAACTAGTTTAAACCTTCCCCCACAGCTCTAGCAAATCTGCTTGCCAGCACGTTGGTCCCCCTCCAGTTCAAGTGGAGTCCGTCCCTCTTTTGCAGGTCCGACATTCCCCAGAAGAGATCCCAATGATCCAGAAATCTTATCCCTTGCACCCTGCATCATCTCTTTAGCCACGCATTCAACCTCCACATCCTCCTATTTTACCCTCACAAGCTCGTGGCACGGGCAGCAATCCAGAGATTACTACCTTGGAGGTCCTGTTTTTTAACTTCCTACCTAATTCCACATAATCCTGGTTCAGGACCACATTCCCACTTCTAACTAAGTCATTGGTCCCCACATGGACCACGACTTCTGGCTGTTCTCCTTCCCCTTGCAGAATGCAATGTACTCGATCAGAGATATCCCTGACCCTGACACCAGGGAGGCAACATACCAACCTGGATCCCCGATCTCATCCCACAAACCTTCTATCTGTCCCTCTGACTAATGAATCCCCAACTACAAGAATCCTATCCTTATCCTTCTTTCCGATCTGAACCTCAGGGGCAGCCCCTGTGCCAGCGACCTGACCCCCACGAATCGTCCCTGATAGGCTGTTCAACCCAGCAGTATCCAAAGCCAAATACATGTTGCTGAGGGGCACATCCACAGGGGTACTCTGCACTGGCGCTCTCCCTCCTTTCCTCACAGTCACCCAATTCCCTGACTCCTGCCTTCTAGTGGTGACTGTCTCCCTGTAACTCCTCTTTATCACTGCCTCTGCTTCCCTTACGATCCTCAGTTCATCCATTTGCAGCTCAAGCACCCGAACACGGTCACTCATTATATACAATTGGATGCACCTTTTGCACATGTAGTCATCAGGAACAGCTGTACAGTCTCTGATTTCCCACATCCCACAAATGGAGCACTTAACTACCCCAACTGACTCCATTTCCTCCTTTCTTACTATAACACCCTTGACTAATAAGTTCCTTCTTAGCCCCTGCTCACCGAAGTCCCTCGAGCCAAAGTCCCTACTCCTTCACTGGGCCACTCCTCGAGCCAAATTCCCCACTCCTTCACTGAGCCACTCCTCGAGCCAAAGTCCCCACTCCTTCACTGGGCCGCTCCTCGAGCCAAAGTCCCCATTCCTTCACTGGGCCACTCCTCGAGCCAAAATCCACACTCCTTCACTGGGCCACTCCTCGAGCCAAAGTCCCCACTCCTTCACTGGGCCACTCCTCGAGCCAAAGTCCCCACTCCTTCACTGGGACACTCCTCGAGCCAAAGTCCCTACTCCTTCACTGGGCCACTCCTCGAGCCAAAGTCCCCACTCCTTCACTGGGCCACTCCTCGAGCCAAAGTCCCCACTCCTTCACTGGGCCACTGCTCGAGCCAAAGTCCCCACTCCTTCACTGGGCCACTCCTCGAGCCAAAGTCCCCACTCCTTCACTGGGCCACTCGTCGAGCCAAAGTCCCCACTCCTTCACTGGGACACTCCTCGAGCCAAAGTCCCCACTCCTTCACTGGGCCATTCACTCACTTCGACGCTCCACGCTGGCCGCTCCCTCCTTTTCTACTCGTTTTATTAGCCCCTTACCAATTAACCCCAATTAACTCCAAGCTCCTCCTTCTCCTCTCACCCGACACCAGGCACTGACTCACTGTCTCCTCCAACCCCGAGTCGGACCTGCCTGAGCCCAAGTCCCGGTAAATGCAGCTTTTATTTGACTCACCCTCTAATTCTGTCTCTTGGCTCCTCCTCCTCTCACCTGACACCAGGCACTGACTCACTGTCTCCTCCGACCCCAAGTCTGACCTGACCATAGATAAGAAGGGAAATTGGAGACAGTATTAGGTCCAAAGAGAGAGCATATCAATTGGCCAAAAAAATTACCTCAACTGAAGACTGGGATCAGTTCAAGATGCATCAAAGGAGGACAAAGGGATTAATCAAGAGAGCAAAAATAAATTATGAATGGAAGCTTGCGGAAAATATAAAAACCGACTGCAAAAGCTTTTATAAATATGTCAAGAGGAAAAGATTGGTGAAATCCAGAGTAGGTCCTTTGCAGTCGGAATCAGGGGAATATATAATTGGGAATAAGGAAATGGCAGACCAATTAAATTCTTAATTTAGTTCTGTTTTTGCAAGAGACGATACAAATAACCTCCCAAGGATGTTGGGAAACATAGAGACTAATGCAAGGGAGGAACTGAAAGAAATCAGTATATCTAAGGACATGGTCTTGGGGAAATTGATGGGATTGAAGGCCAATAAATCCCAAGGGCCTGATAATCTACATCTTAGGGTACTTAAGGAAGTGGCCATTCAGATAGCAGATGCTTTAAGAATTATTTTCCAGAACTCGATAGACTCAGGATCAGTACCCATGAATTGGAGGGTAGCTAATGTTACCCCACTATTTAAAAATTGGGGTAGAGAAAAAGCGGGGAATTATATGCCGGTGAGCCTGACATCAGTAGTGGGCAAAATGATGGAATCCATTATTAAGGATGTAATAGCGGAGCATATGACTAGCAGAGAAGGGATCGAAGGGAGTCAACATGGATTTACCAAAGGTAAATCGTGCTTGACAAATCTATTGGAATTCTTTGAGATGGTGACAGGTAAAATAAATGGGGGAGAGCCAGGGGATGTGGTCTACCGGGACTTCCAAAATTCCTTCGATAAGTTCCCACATAAATGACTGGCTTCCAAAATCAAGGCTCATGCGATTGGGGGCAAAGTATTGATGTGGATTGAGAACTGTCTGGCAGGTAGAAGACAGAGAGTTGGAATAAATGGCTCGTTTTCTGAGTGGCAGGCGGAGACCAGTGGGGTTCCACAGGGATCTGTACTGGGACCCCATCTGTTCACAATTTACATTAATGATCAGGATGAGGGGATTGGATGTAATATCTCCAAATTTGCAGATGACATTAAGCTAGGAGGGGTTGTGTGCACGGAAGAGGGAGTCCGGAAGCTCCAGTGTGATTTGGATAAATTGAGGGACTGGGCAGATCCATGGCAAATGCACTACAATGTGGATAAATGTGAGGTTATCCACTTTGGTAATACAAACCAGAGGGCAGATTACTATTTGAATGGCAATAGATTAAGAGATGGGGAAGTGCAGAGAGACCTAGGGGCACTTGTACACCAGTCTCTGAAGGCGAGCATGCAGGTAGTGCAGGCGGTTAAAAAGGCAAATGGTATTTTGTCCTTCATATAAAGAGTGTTTGAGTATAGGAACAAGGATACCTTACTGCAGCTGTACAGGGCCTTGGTGAGACCCCACCTGGAGTATTGTGTGCAGTTTTGGTCACCTTATCTAAGGAAGGAAGTTATTGCAATGGAGGGAGTGCAGAGGTGATTCACCAGGCTGATACCTGGAATGGCAGGAATGACTTATGAGGAAAGATTGCGCAAATTGGGATTGTACTCGCTGGAGTTTAGAAGATTGAGAGGGGATCTCATAGAGATGTATAAAATTCTGGCAGGACTGGACAGAATGGATGCAGATGGGATGTTCCCAAGGATGGGAAAATCCAGAACCCGGGGCCATGGTTTGAGGATAATTGGCAAACCATTTAGGAATTTCTTGTCCCAGCGGGTGGTGAATTGTGGAATTCATTGCCACAGAGGGCAGTGGAGGCAGGTTCATTAAATATATTTAAGAGGGAATTCGATCTATTTCTTAAGTATAAGGTTATTAAAGGTTACAGAGAGAAGGCGGGGACGTGGCACTGAATTTAAGATCAGCCATGATTTCGTTGAATGGCGGAGCAGGCTTGAAGGGGCGAATGACCTACTCCTGCTCCTATGTTTCTATGTTTCTATCCTGACAGTTCCCTCACCCTTCCACCTGTATACACCAAGCACCTCGCATGTCACTTCCCACATATATCCACCAATCAGCTCTCTCACCCTCTCCCACCTTCTGCTGCGGGTCTCATCTGGACGGGCAGGTCTGGGTGTAGGGTAGGGTGAGCTTGGGTCTGACCCACCCCCACCACTCCTGACTCAACATTGCTTACCTTGGTCGTCTGCACCAGCTGTTCCACCCCACTGTCCCTGGGGAAGATGAGCTGTCCCAATAACAGCTCAGCCAACACACAGCCAGCTGAATAGATATCTGCAAGAGAGTGAAGGCCTGGCGTTAATGTCACAGGGTGTCGAGGGACGTGAGAGACAGTGAAGTTGAGTGTGGGGACTGTCCAATTGAACAACCCGGGGGGGTGAGACACAGGGTGAAGCTCCCTCTGCACTGTCATATCACACACTCTGATGCACATCACCCTCCCTTGCCCTGGTACCTCTCCATCCCTCTCCATAGTCCTTCATACCCTATATAACCATATAACCATATAACCCCTTACAGCACAGAACAGGCCAGTTCAGCACTACTAGTCCATGCCATAACAAATCCCCACCCTCCTAGTCCCACTGAGCAGCGCCTGGTCCATACCCCTACAGTCCTCTCCTATCCATGTAACTATCTAGTCTTTCCTTAAATGTAACCAATGATCCCGCCTCGACCACGTCTGCCGGAAGCTCATTCCACATCCCCACCACCCTCTGCGTAAAGAAATTTCCCCTCATGTTCCCCTTATAATTTTCCCCCTTCAATCTTGAACCATGCCCTCTCGTTTGAATCTCCCCCACTCTTAATTGAAAAAGCCTATCCACGTTTACTGTGTGTCCCTTTTAAAATCTTAAACACCTCTATCAAGTCCCCTCTCAATCTTATACACTCCAGAGAATAAAGCCCCAGTCTGCATAACCTTTCCCTGTAACTCAGACCCTGAAATCCTGTCAACATTCTCGTGAACCTTCTCTGCACTCTCTCTATTTTGTTTATTTCTTTCTTATAATTTTGTGACCAAAACTGTACACAGTACTCCAAATTTGGCCTCACCAATGCCTTGTACAATTTCATCATAACCTCCCTACTCTTGAATTCAATACTCCGATTTATGAAGGCCAACATTCCAAATGCCTTCGTCACCACACCATCTAACTGAGTATCAGCCCTGAGGGTACTATTTACCATCACTCCTAAATGCCTTTGTTGCTCTGCACATCTCAATAGCCTCCCATTTAATGCATATGAGCTATTTAGGTTTGCTTCCACTCTCTGGCACCTCTATCTCTGGCACCTCTCTCATCCTCTCGCTCTCTGACACCTCTCCCCTCTTTCTCTGGCATATCCCTCATCCCTCTCTATGTCACATCTCTCCCTCGGATAACTCTGCCTCAATCTATCTCTTTCCACCTTGGATGAAGCTTTCTCTATTTTACATGAGAACACTCAACACGCACCCCTCCCTCCCTATTTGGGACATCACCATCTCAGTCATCTCTCTCCATCTCAATCTCTATGCCCAACACCCCCCAACCCGTGACATCAACTTCTTACCTACGGGAAAAACCTCACTCTCTGTGCTGGACAGTTCTATCTTTTTGCCTCAAGTGACAGGGCTGCCTTCCTAAATTCTGGTTTATTACTCACCGATATTCGAGATGTCGTCAGGAGCTCTAAAGATGAGCTCTGGTGCTCGATAATACTGGGGCCAATCAAATCTATGTGGTGGAAAGCAGGGGTGGATCAATCGAAAATAGCACCTATGGCAGTGGTGGCCATCCTCTTGCAAGAGCAGGGCTTGATGGTGGCCATATTATCTATACAGATCGAGAGGAAATACTGAGCGTTTGTGTTCTTTGTACCTTTGATAGTGCCCCCACGCCCACCCATCCAGTGCCGGCCAAGTCATCCCACCCCCCCAACAACACAACGTTAAACTGTCGGAAATCCATGCCTGGGGGTCGATGAGGGATCAAACGTTCCATGAAGGGGTTGATGGTCTAAAAAATTTGGGGATGTCCTTGAGACACACCAAGAGTCATAGCCTCCAGTCAGAGAGCCAGTCATCCACAACCACACTCTGGTTTCTCCCACAAAGATAATGCTGAAACCAATTTACGCATCACCAGAAATACCAAGCAACTGAAACTTCCTCCCATGTGGGAACATCTTAAATGCTTTACTCAAGTCCATGTAGACAAGTCTTTTCTTCATCAATGTTCCTAGTATGTGCACAAAGCCGTGTTGGCTGGTCCTTATTTGTCCCTAACTGTCAAAATACTTCTATATCCAATCTCTTAGAGCACCTTCTAATGACTTGTTTACTCCTGATATTAGGCTCACCGGCCTATCATTTCCTAGGTTATTTTTGGAGCCTCTTTTTAAACAACGGGACAAGATGAGCTCCCCTCCAGTCCTCCGGCACCTCACCGGTGGCTAAGGATGTTATTATATCTATCTGCCAGGGCGTTTGCAATTTCTGCAACAGCCTCCCTCAAATTCCAAGGGAACTGGGGATTTATCCCCCTTGATTCACTTTAAGACTACAAGCACTTCCTCCTCTTTATCTAGGTTCCCTGACCTCACTGCTTATATGCCTCGCTCCCCTAGACTCCGTGCCAGTTTCCTGAATAAAAAGAGATTTAAGAAAAATCTAGAAGATCTCCCCCATCTCTTGTAGCTTCATACATAAGTGATCACACTGATCTACAAGAGGACCAATTTTGTCCCTCCAGATTTCCCTATTAATTTGGTCCTGCATTTTTTAATCCTCCTCTCAAGATCCTCATTTGCTCCTTGTTGCCTGTACCAGCTGTACACCACTCTCTTCTTTGGAAAATCAAGGTTCCCTCTGCGTCGTAACTTTGCCTTTAATCTTCACATGCAGACCTTGTGTTTCCACTTTGAAAGCCTCCCACTGACTGAACTCATTTGCCTGAGAACAACCTGTCCCAATCCATGCATTCTAGACCCTTTCTCATTTCCTCAAACTTTCGCTTTCTCCAATTTAGAATCTCAACCCGAAGACCAGACCAATCCATCTCCATAATAAACTTGAAACAAATGGCCTGATCATCACTGGACCCAAAATATTCCCCTCCATATATATATGTCCCGTCTTGTCTTGTTTGACAATAGGTGATCCAGTACTGCATTCTCTCTGGTTGGTACCTCTATATATCGATTGAAAAACTTTCCTGGACACATTTGACAGAGTCCAAGCCATCAGTCCCAGTCAATATGTGGAAAGTTCAAATCTACTATTCCACCCTTATGTTTGGAACATAGGAACATAGGAAGTAGGAACAGGAGTAGGCCAAAAATGGCCCATCGATCCTGCTCCACCATTCAATACGATCATGGCTGATCCAATTTATGACCCAACTCCACCTACCTGCCTTCTCCCCATATCCCCTAATTCCTCTATCATTTAAAAATTTATCTACCTGAATTTTAAATATCTTTAATGAGGCAGCCTCAACCACTTCCCTGGTTAGAGCATTCCAAACATGCACTGCACTCTGGGAAAAACTATTTTTCCTCATTTCTGTGCTAAATCTACTCCCCCGAATCTTGAGGCTGTGTTCTCTCATTTTAGTTTCCCCGGCCAGCTCAAAAAACCTTCCTACATCTATCCTATCCATACCCTTCATAATCCTAAATGTTTCTATAAGATCTCCTCTCATTCTTCTGAACTCGAGCGAAAACAATCCTCGACGATTTAATCTTTCCTGCAACTCTCTGCTATTTTCTCCAGATTTGCTCCTCTAATTCTCATTTACTGATGGGCAGT
This sequence comes from Narcine bancroftii, assembly GCF_036971445.1. NCBI lineage: Eukaryota > Metazoa > Chordata > Chondrichthyes > Torpediniformes > Narcinidae > Narcine > Narcine bancroftii. The sequence goes on along the minus strand of NC_091473.1, from coordinate 136,873,391 downwards.
CTATAATACAAGCCCATGAGTGTGGTTATCCCTTTCCCATTTAACAATTCCACCCACAGAGCCTCAATAGACAAGCCCGAGGGTCTGTCCTTTCTGAGCACTGCAATAATATTTCATCTGATGTAACGCCACTCCTCTCCCTTTCATTCCTCTCCCTCTATCACATCGGAAACCACTGAAACGTCGTGCTGCCAGTACTGGGCTTCCTCCCACCAAGCCTTACTAATGGCTACAGTTTCAAAATTCTATGTGCCAATCCATGCTCTAAACATCTGCCTTTCTGACAATACCCCTTTCAGTGAAACAGATACACCTGAGAACATTTCCACCAGATACAACCGTTTGATTTCTGAATTGACACAGTCTGGACATCATCTTTTCCCTCCTCCACTCCCCTATCTGCTCTGTTTGTCTGGTTCCAATCTCCTTGCAAATCTAGATTAAACATCACCCATCCCCCACCCCACCAGAGGAACACTAGCAAATCTTCCTGCAAGAATAATCATCTCCCTTAACTTCAGATTAACCGTCCATCAGAACAGGTTCCAACTTCCCTGGAAGACCGCGTCAAATTTGAAACTGGGGTTAGTGGCACCATTAATAGCCCCGGGTGGGCGAACTAGGCCAGTCTGGTCACACTGTGTCTTGGTGCAGGATCGCTCGCCAAGAGGTGGCACGGTTAGTGTTGCGGTAAGTGCAATGGTGTTACAGAGCCAACGACCGGGGTATGAATCCAGCACTGTCTCCCTGGCTTTACGTGGGTTTCCATCAGCTGCATAGTTACCTCCCACCCTTCAAAAACACATCAGGGGGGTAGGTCAATTGGGTGTAATTTGGTCGCAGGGGTTTATTTGATGAAAGGACCTGTGTTCATGCTGCATGTCTAAATTTAAATTTCAGGCTGTCCCATTGCTGAAAAACTGTTCTTCCCCCTCACCTTGAATCTTTTGCCCTGCAAGACCTTCGTGATGGTTATTAGCTCTCCACCACCCACCAGCCAGGCCTCGTACACCACACCGAAAGACCCACTGCCGATAATTTAAACATCTGCGTAGGGCACCTCCTTGATCCAGTGTGGCCACCACTCTTGTGGCCTTGTTGCTATCTCCTGTGGGGCAGTTGCAGTAGCATTTACACACCCAGAGAGCACAGAACTGGCCATTTGTCCAACATGGTGTCTATCCTTCCCTCGAACTTTCTTCCAAACATCACCTCAATGTCAGAATTCATCCTCTGGTGGTTCGTTCCAGACTCTATTTTTTTTTAAATTTTATTGAAGAATTTTACAAAACCAAAATATAAATAATCTAAAACTAACCCCTACTACCCCCCTCCTCCCCCGTCCTCCCTACACCCTCCCCCTTCGGAGCTTTTTTAAAACACAGTAAGTCCGATTATGACAGGTTGCTGGATGGTGTGCTATGTTTTTACACCTTTCATCAGAAATAAAACTTTTATTTAACATCTAAACACATACGTTCCAAATACACTGTTGGATAAGTCTCCAAAAATTGTGAAGGAAACCAAATTGGCAAAAAGAATAATTGAGTTGATGGGGGGGTTTAAATTTGGTTGAAATATGGCGACGGATGAATCCGACTGAGAAGGATTATTCTTTTTATGTAGCTCATCATGAGTCATTCTCAAGAATAGATTTTTTTGGGAATCAGCTCATTTGCAGGTTAGGATTGAACAAGCTGAGTACAAGAGTAGGATTTTATCAGTCCATTCATTGTTCTTAATTAAATGTAATGTTGCCGAGATGGCGGGAATTAACTATCGTTGGAGATTTAATGAGATGTTGCTACAAAGGCCTGAATTTATTTTTTATGTAAAAGATCAGATTAAGATTTTTCAGAAACAAACGCGGGATCAGTTCACAGTAAATTTACGTTATGGGGTTCTTTAAAAGGATTCTTACCGGGTCAAATTATTAGTTACACAGCAAAAGTGAAGAAGCAGCATAAAGCAGAACTTCAAGATTTAGAAAAAGAAATTGCAGTATTGGAGAAGATATTTCAGAAAGATGCAGCAAAAGAAAACAAGATACAGTTATCGACATCGAAGCTTCAATTATCATACACAGCAAACTATCATTATGAAGAACGACTTATCCTTTCCAAATGAATACATGATTGAATTTTGTTCTGCCATCTTTGTATACTCAGTTCAACATCATTTTTCCAAGTGACAGCGAGACATTTTCGACCTACTGCCAACCGTGGACGTATAAATGCAATTTGAGGTTTCTCCAATCGTAAACCTGTCATTATCGTATTCATGTATCCCAATAAACATACCCATGGGTTGACATACAGATCTATTTTGAATAAACCTCACAAAAAGTTAATTATTTGTTCCCAAAAGAGCCTAACTTTTGTACATTCCCATACTGAATCTAAGGAAGTACCTGTCTTTTCACCAAACCGAAAACACCAATCTGACACACTAAATCCAACTATTTCCAATTTTTCAGGAGTTTTATATAACTGATGCAAAAAGTTATCATAAACCAAACTATATTGAACATTAATTAACTTCATAACACTATCAAGACACATATCAGACCACTCCTCCACAGATATAGGCAAAAAGAAGCATATATGTTTTAAATATATCCACATTGGTCATTTTTTCTTGTAGTAACATACATTTCTGAAACAAATCCCTTTTTGCCCTTATCAACAATAAATTTCTCAAATTTCAATTGACCAGGCAATACTAACTCTCATCAAAAACATTCTAACAAATAAATCTTGTACTTGATAATATGCATGTAAAGTGTTTGTGATACACCAAACTTCTCTCTAAGTAGAACCATCTCCCTGGGGGGGACAGGGTTCACAGCCATTCCTTTTGTCCACAACCCTCCTTTTCCAAGAGGGTCAGGTCACCCCTCATTCTCCAGCATGCTCCAAGGGAGATAGAACACTCTGAATTCCTCCCCAACTCCAAAAGCTCAGCAGGACTGAGACCTTCCACAACACAAACGAGACTTCGTCCCCCAAGACAACTCATGGAGTGGAAGGAGCCCCTTGCTTCATCGCTAAACGCTGTTGAGTCGCCACATCAGCAACGCTTTCCAGGACCTTGATCTGGGATTGTTGGTGGTGGGATGGGGCGGGTGGGGGAGGTGGGAAAAGATAGAACAGGTTCTATAATCCGGTGTTGTGGGGTGTGGACGGGCGATTCTGTCTCACAGTGGGAGAGATCGCATTCTGGGGTGAGGGGAGAGCTCTTTACCATTCCTGTTGGAAGGGCTACCTTCCCTCCCACTCCCGAAAACTGCTCTCCCAAGATACCTCACCCGCGCCCCACGCCAATTCCTCGATCCTTTTTTCATCTCTCACCCAATACCACACTCCCAGTTCCTCAGTGCCTTCCATCCCCTCCAACCCCAGCTCTCCAGCTCAACCCTACTTCTGATCCAATCTCCCTCCGCCTGTGGTGCACCCCCATATTTTCGTTCTGCCCTCCACATAACCTCCACTGCTACAGACCACATCCCTGCATCCCTGCCCAAGCCACTGATCTCTCGCACCTGCCTAGAAAGCGCAATGCATTCAGGATGGAGAGAGGGTGTTAAATGTGGCCTCCATTCTCTCTGGCCACACCAGGTGATGTATGGTGCTGGAGGAGGCGCTGTCCCAGTAGTGGAGCCGGTGACAGGATCTTTATCTCACCCATGGGCCTTGGGCGCTTCCAAACACAACGCCGTTGCTCAGAAAGGGTCCCTGGGATGTTCCCTCATGCGGGCCTCATTGCCCTTCCAGGAGAGACATCCTACTTGTGCTGCTCTGCCCTGGTGCAGCTCAGCTATGGCAACACAGCAGCAGTTGCCCCACTCTGTGACATCATCTCCCCATCTGTGTCACCTCCCCTCTTTGTGACACCACTAGTGTAATGGCCAGGGACATTCAGCTATTTCAATCCTCCTCAATATTCCCAAGCGAGGGCTGTGGAGGGGGGTGGGGAGGGGGTCGTTCAACTTGTATAAATTACTTGAGTTGTTATCTCTTCTACCTCCTTGATATTTGATTCCATTTTGAGGACATTTTAGTTGACTATTTTATTGACATTGCCTGTAATCTCCCTTCATAAGTGACATGATTTTGTATTTATCCCAATTATACCCAAAGATCTCCCCATTGTCCTCCAGAGTGGAGCGCAACTTTGGCAACGAGTGTGTCAGGTCTGTCAGATCTGTCAGAACATCTCAGCAAATAAATTGGATTGATGCTCTTCCTGCCCTGTTCTGAATATTTTAATGACTGAATCCTGGCAAATGGCCACGGCTGATGCCCCCATGGCTCACAAAAACTGCGCTGGAGATAGCGGGAAACCCTGCCTGCATGATCTTTTCAGAGGGAAGGCTCAAGTAATTTGTCCATTGGTCACAAATTTAGCAATGGGCGCACGGTGAAACGCCCTTATCCAATGTATAAAAGTTGGCCGCAGCCCCAATTTTCCCAGCACTTAAATAATTCTCCCACTCTAACTAGTGTGAGAAACACAGCTCACTGATTAAATAATTTTGAAGTCAATAGGTGAAGCGATATAACCTTTGTATTCAACGTTCTTCCAAGAGCGGGTCTCGTTCAGAAAGGCACACACACTGCTATTCAACAACCTTTTTTTCTACATTTCTTTCTGTTAATAACCACTCCTCCGTTAGTTTAATTGGTTAGTTCACTGAGTAATTGATAAGTTAGTTTAACATATCAAAAGATGTTCCTCTTCTTGTATTAAAGCCCGACCTAGTTTCCATCTCCTACTCCCCTTATTTCACTACCCCCTACCTTTATTTATTCTCATCCTTATCTGGTATGATGCCCAGTTCTTTCGCAATGTTTTTGGTATCATTTTGGCTTTCTCTGCAATTTTTTGCAGGAAGTGACCTTCCTTGGTAATCTAGCAGACCGCCCCCCCACCCCCACCCTCCCCTTAAGGTACGCATCGGCTTTCTCTGGGCAACCATATTAACTCTGCAGAAACAGGCCTTTGGCTACTTTCCACAATCCCGCCTCCTCCTTTTCTATTTATTCTACTGTTTCTTCATCACTGGAGATAGAACCATAAAATGCCTCCAATTTGGATAACATCATCCCACGAGTCTCTTCCATTTTCTAAAGATTTCACTCTCAAGTCAATACAGATTATCCCGTGTTGACCCATTTGTTTAATAATTGCAGTTTCCATAAGCCGCTGTGTAAGCCCGTGCACACAGGGCATATATAATACATTATCCCACACCAGTTAGTACTCCTACCACCACTATTAAGGAGGGCAGTATGGAGACGTTTCCTCCCTCCCATTTTCCAAAGTACAACTCCAGCCACCCAGTTAGTGAGGTGTCCACTCCTGAACTTTCGGCCAACCCCTCAGCCAGGGAGGAAAGGCCCTGCTACACTTTTGTAATAGTTCCATCTGGGCTGGATCGTGTGGGATAAAAGTACAGCAATTTCCACTTAGCATTACACAGTCTCCTCCTTTCTCTGCTCACACCAAATCTAGCGCTATTCTGTTTTCACAAGCCACGCGACTGGTGGCATCCAATTGATCAGTGATCCCCTTTACAGCAACCAGGATTTTATTTATTGACTGTAGTAAATATAGTTTATCCAGTCCACGTTTTTTTATTAATAGTTTCCCACCAAAAGATAGTTAACTCAAACTCTGCTGCTATCTGACTGCGTGCGTTAAATTTAATAGGTACTCCCCTTGGCACCCCAATTGAATCAATATAAATTTGGTTACATAAAGACGTTCCCAGGAACTCCCTCTTACTTCTCTTTATCCCTATTACCTTCTCCCATTCAAATTTCAAGGTGAAGGGTATGGCCAATTGAATGATTGCACAGGTACCCTTCCAGTTGGGAGGAAGAATCAGTCTAAGGATCCTCCCTCTCCACAATCACCATAGATCCATTCAAGGTACATTCAAGGCTGAGTAGTGGCCTCCCCTCTCCTCTGTCACATCTCGTACCTTTATACATATTGTAGATTTCCTACATTCCTCGTGAACTGTCTTCCTTTTGTCTAGAAGTTCAGGCTGTGTGATTTCGTGACACATCCGAGAATGCCGCGGAATCCGGACATCCTTCTTCAGAGCAGGAGGGAAATCAGGGACAGAAATTTACAGGACTGGTTACCCCAGGCCATTTTATCCTGATACAAGGCCATCGTTCACCTCATTCCTTGTTTGTCTTTATCCCAACCCAGTGGAAATGGAATCACCTGTCCTATAAGTGCATGCATAGCAATTTCTCTTTTTTAAACCCTTCACTGTATATTTTACCTATTCTACCCAGACATTTGTATCGCCATAACTTGTCTCAATCGTCTGTCTAAGGTCCTCTACCTCCACTATATTTACTACTTTCAGATCATTGGATGGAGTATAGGGTTTCTCGCTGGGCATTATTGTGAAGGTACGATCAGTTGGATGAGTCTTGGATCCTTCTACGATTATTCTAAATCAACACGCCAACGGGTCCTTTCCCCTGATGTTTATCCCCATTCCAAATTGATTTCTCATCTACCCCTTTCGAGTAGGTTTTTTCCATTCATTTCCTCAATCCCTGAGGTACGTTTAATGGTCATATAGATAGGATTACACTCTTTGTTCCTGCAGTTAATGGCAAAGGTCCTCTCCAGATTGATATCCGACATTTTACTACCAGATCCTGTACTAGGCGTCCAGCACCGGGTCTGGGTGGTCCACCATTCATCACACCAATAGGGACAGTGTCTATTAAGACACATATGTTTCTCCTGAACACTATGTCATCTCTGACTCTCAACCCCACCACATTTTATTAAGCTACAAGCATGACATTGAATCACCTGCAGTTTAGAACTCTCGGGGATGGTCATGGAGAACTTTACTGGCCCTGAAGGCTTGAGGGAGGATTCTAATCCTCTCCCTATTGGGGTATGAATCTCATTGGACCCACCCTAGTACTTCTTACCCTATATAACCATATAACCACTTACAGCACAGAACAGGCCAGTTCGGCCCTACTAGTCCATGCCGTAGCAAATCCCCACCCTCCTAGTCCCACTGACCAGCACCCGGTCCATACGCCTCCAGTCCTCTCCTATCCATGTAATGATACAGTCTTTCCTTAAACGTAACCAATGATCCCGCCTCAACCACGTCTGTTGGAAGCTCATTCCACATCCCCACCACCCTCTGCGTAAAGAAATTTCACCTCATGTTCCCCTTATAATTTTCCCCCTTCAATCTTAAACCATGTCCTCGAGTTTGAATCTCCTCCTTTCTTAATTGAAAAAGCCTATCCACATTTATTCTGTCTGTCCCTTTTAAAATCTTAAACACCTCTAACAAGTCCCCTCTCAATCTTCTACACTCCAGAGAAAAAAGCCCCATTCTGCACAACCTTTCCCTCTAATTCAAACATTGAAATACTGTCAAATTTCTCGTGAACCTTCTCTGCACTCTCTCTATTTTGTTTATATATCTCCTATAATTTCGTGACCAAAACTGTACACAGTACTCCAAATTTGGCCTTACCAATGCCTTGTACAATTTCACCATAACCTCCCTACTCTTGAATTCAATACTCCAATTTATGAAGGCCAACATTCCAAATGCCTTCTTCACCACACCATTCACCTGAGTATCAGCCTTGAGGGTACTATTTACCATAACTCCTAAATCCCTTTGTTGCACTGCACGCCTAAATTTTCTACCATTCAATGTATATGACCTATTTAAATTTGCCTTTCCAAAATGCAGCACCTCACATTTATCTGTATTAAATTCCATCAGCCATTTCTCAGCCCACACCTCCAGCCTTCCGAAATCACCTTTTAATCTACTGTAATCTACCTCACTGTCCACAACACCACCGACCTTTGTGTCATCTGCAAACTTGCTTATCCAATTCTCCACCCCTACATCCAGATCGTTAACATATATAACAAATAATAGTGGACCCAGGACCGAACCCTGAGGAACTCCACTAGTCACCGGCCTCCAATTGGACAAACAATTTTCTACCACGACTCTCTGACACCTCCCATCCAACCATTGCTGAATCCATTTCACCACCACCTTATTTATACCTAATGCCTCTACCTTTCTTCCTAACCTCCTGTGGGGAACATTTTCAAAAGCTTTACTAAAGTCCAAATAGACAACATCCACAACTTTCCCTTCATCAAACTTTTCTGTAACCCCCTCGAAGAACTCAAAATGTTTTGTCAAGCATGATCTACCCCTGAGAAAACCATGCTGATTACTCCCTATCAATCACTGTAGCTCCAAAAATATGTAAATACCATCCCTCAGAACACTTTCCATCAACTTGCCCACCACAGACGTCAGACTTACAGGCCTAAAATACCTAGGTTTGCATTTGGACCCATTCTTAAACAGAGGAACAACATGCGCCACCCTCCAATCGTTTCGCACCACCCTCGTGGCCAGTGACATCCTAAATATCTCTGTTAATGGCCCCACGAACCGTCCACAAGCCTCCGTGAGTGTCCTAGGGAATATTTTGTCCGGTCCAGGAGATTTATCCACCTTTATCTTTTTTAACACAGCCATCACTGACTCCTCGGTTATTCTTATATGCTTCATGACCTCACCACGATTCTTCTTTACTTCAACTGGTTCAACATTTTTTTCCTTAGTGAATAGTGAGGCAAATAAATCATTCAAAATTTGCCCCATTTCCTCTGACTTCTCACTCAGCCTACCCTCGCTATCTACAAGGGGACCAATTTTATCCCTCACTAATCTTTTACTTTTAATGTACTTATAGAAACCCTTTGGATTTATTTTTACTCTGTCAGCCAAAGCCTCTTCATGCCTTTTTTTGGCCTTTCTAATTTCTTTCTTAAGATTCCTTCTACACTCCTTGTAGTCCTCCTTCAACTTCTCAGCTCCCTGCACTTTATACCTCTTGTACACCTCCCTTTTTCTCCTGACCAAATTTCCAATATTCCTCGAAAACCAAGCCTCCATATGACTTCCAGCCTTTTCTTTGATCCACACTGGGACATAACTACTCTGTACCCTCAAAATTTATTTTTTGAATATCCTCCATTTTTCATTAACACCCTTACCTGAAAATATCCTGTCCCACTCAATACTCCCCAAATCCCTTCTTATTCCTTCGAAATTTGCTCTTTTCCAATCCAGAACCTCAACTTTAGGCCTCTCCTTGCTCTTCCCTAAAATTACCCTAAAACTTACAGAATTATGATCACTAGACCCAATTGGATCTCCAACATTAATGTCCGCCTCCTGACCTAGCTCGTTCCCAAACAGGAGATCCAGTATTACACCATCCCAAGTCGATTTTTCTACTAACTGATTTAGAAAACAATCCTGAACACATTTAACGAACTTCAGCCCATCCAGCCCTCTAACTGTATGGGTATCCCAATCAATGTGTGGGAAGTTAAAATCTCCCATGATCACTACCTTATGATTTTCACACATATACGTTATCTCCCGACAAATTTGTTCCTCTAATTTTCTTCGCCCATTTGGTGGTGTGTAATACACCCCTATTAGCACCCTCTTGCATCCTCCACCCCTCAATTCCACCCAAACAGCCTCACTGGTCGATCCCTCCATACCATCCTGCCACCTCACGGCAGTAATGTCCTCCTTAACAAGCAGAGCAACTCCTCCTCCTTTTTAACCCCCTGATCTATCACATCTAAAACAAAGGTATCCTGGAATATTAAGTGGCCAGTCCTGCCCCTCCTGCAGCCAGAACACACTAATTGCCACAATATCGTGACCCCAAGTATACGTCCATGCTCTCAGCTCATCTACCTTGTTCACTATGCTTCTTGCATTAAAATTTATGTATCTCAGAGAATGACCCTCACATATATTCTCTATTTTACCTTCTACCCTTATCTCCATCCTACCTTTCTTATCTTTTTTATTCCTAGCTAGGTGGCCATACTCCCTGGACACTGCTCTCACACTCTGTTCCCGACCCCCCTGCCAAACTAGTTTAAACCTTCCCCCACAGCTCTAGCAAATCTGCTTGCCAGCACATTGGTCCCCCTCCAGTTCAAGTGGAGTCCGTCCCTCTTGTAACAGGTCCGACATTCCCCAGAAGAGATCCCAATGATCCAGAAATCTTATCCCTTGCCCCCTGCACCATCTCATTAGCCACGCATTCATCCTCCACATCCTCCTATTCCTACCCTCACTAGCTCGTGGCACGGGCAGCAATCCAGAGATTACTACCTTGGAGGTCCTGTTTTTTAACTTCCTACCAAATTCTACATAATCCTGTTTCAGGACCTCATCCCCAATTCTAACTAAGTTATAGGTCCCCACATGGACCACAACTTCTAGCTGTTCTCCTTTGCCTTGCAGAATTCTATGTACTCGATCAGAGATATCCCTGACCCTGGCACCAGGGAGGCAACATACCAACCTGGATCCCCGATCTCATCCCACAAACCTTCTATCTGTCCCTCTGATTAAATGAATCCCCAACTACAAGAATCCTATCCTTATCCTTCTTTCCCTTCTGAACCTCAGGGGAAGCCACTGTGCCAGACACCTGACCCCCACGACTCGTCCCTGATAAGCTTTTCCCCCCAGCAGTATCCAAAGCCAAATACATGTTGCTGAGGGGCACTTCCACAGGGGTACTCTGCACTGGCATTCTCCCTCCTTTCCTCACAATCACCCAATTCCCTAACTCCTGCCTTCTAGGGGTGACTGTCTCCCTGTAACTCCTCTCTATCACTGCCTCTGCTTCCCTTATGATCCTCAGTTCATCCATTTGCAGCTCAAGTTCCCCAACACGGTCACTCATTATATACAATTGGATGTACCTTTTGCAGATGTAGTCGTCAGGAACAGCTGTGCAGTCTCTGATTTCCAACATCCCACAATTGGAGCACTTAACTACCCCAACTGACTCCATTTCCTCCGTTCTTACTATAATACCCTTGACTAATAAGTTCCTTCTTAGCCCCTGCTCACCGAAGTCCCTCAAGCCAAAGTCCCCACTCCTTCACTGGGCTACTCCTCTAGCCAAAGTCCCCACTCCTTCACTGGGCCACTCCTCGAGCCAAAGTCCCCACTCCTTCACTGGGCCACTCCTCGAGCCAAAGTCCCCACTCCTTCACTGGGCCACTCCTCGAGCCAAAGTCCCCACTCCTTCACTGGGCCACTCCTCGAGCCAAAGTCCCCACTCCTTCACTGGGCCACTCCTCGAGCCAAAGTCCCCACTCCTTCACTGGTCCACTCACTCACTTCGACGGTCCACGCTGGCCGCTCCCTCCTTTTCTACTCCTTTTATTAGCCCCTTACCAATTAACCCCAATTTACTCCCATCTCCTCCTTCTCCTCCTCTCACCCGACACCAGGCACTGACTCACTGTCTCCTCCAACCCCGAGTTTGACCTGCCTGAGCCCAAGTCCCGGTAAGTACTGCTTTTATTTGACTTACTCTCTGATTCTGTCTCTTGGCTCCTCCTCCTCTCACCCGACACCAGGCACTGACTCACTGTCTCCTCCGACCCCAAGTCTGACCTGACCTTGGATAACAATGGAAATTAGAGACAGTATTAGGTCCAAAGAGAGACCATGTCAATTGGCCAAAAAAATTACCACAACCGAAGACTGGAAGCAGTTCAAGATGCATCAAAGTAGGACAAAGGGATTAATCAAGAGAGCAAAAATAAATTACGAAAGTAAGCTTGTGGCAAATATAAAAACCGACAGCAAAAGCTTTTATAAATATGTCAAGAGGAAAAGATTGGTGAAATCCAGAGTAGGTCCTTTACAGTCGGAATCAGGGGAATATATAATGGGGAATAAGGAAATGGCAGACCAATTAAATTCTTACTTTATTTCTGTTTTTACAAGAGACGATACAAATAACCTCCCAAGGATGTTGGGAAACATAGAGACTAATGCAAGGGAGGAACTGAAAGAAATCAGTATCTCTAAGGACATGGTCTTGGGGAAATTGATGGGATTGAACGCAGATAAATCCCAAGGGCCTGATAATCTGCATCCTAGAGTACTTAAGGAAGTGGACATTCAGATAGCAGATGCTTTAAGAATTATTTTCCAGAACTCGATAGACTCAGGATCAGTACCCATGGATTGGAGGGTAGCTAATGTTACCCAACTATTTAAAAAGGGGGGTAGAGAAAAAGCAGGGAATTATAGGGTGGTGAGCCTGACATCAGTAGAGGGCAAAATGATGGAATCCTTTATTAAGGATGTAATAGGGGAGCATATGACTAGCAGAGAAGGGATCGGACGGAGTCAACATGGATTTACAAAAGGTAAATCGTGCTTGACAAATCTATTGGAAATCTTTCAGATGGTGACAGGTAAAATAAATGGGGGAGAGCCAGTGGATGTGGTGTACCTGGACTTCCAAAAGGCCTTCGATAAGGTCCCGCATAAACCACTGGCTTCTAAAATCAAGGCTCATGGGATTGGGGGCAAAGTATTGATGTGGATTGAGAACTGTCTGGCAGGTAGAAGACAGAGAGTTGGGATAAATGGCTCGTTTTCTGAGTGGCAGGCGGTGACCAGTGGGGTGCCACAGGGATCTGTACTGGGACCCCATCTGTTCACAGTTTACATTAATGATCTAGATGAGGGGATTGGATGTAATATCTCCAAATTTGCAGATGACACTAAGCTAGGAGGGGTTGTGTGCATGGAAGAGGGGGTCAGGAAGCTCCAGTGTGATTTGGATAAATTGAGGGACTGGGCAGATCCATGGAAAATGCACTACAATGTGGATAAATGTGAGGTTATCCACTTTGGTAATACAAACCGGAGGGCAGATTACTATTTGAATGGCAATAGATTAAGAGATATGGAAGTGCAGAGAGACCTAGGGGTACTTGTACACCAGTATCCGAATGCGAGCATGCAGGTAGAGCAGGTGGTTAAAAAGGCAAATGGTATTTTGTCCTCCATATCAAGAGGGTTTTAACATAGGAACAAGGATACCTTACTGTATCTGTACAGGGCCTTGGTGAGACCACACCTGGAGTATTGTGTGCAGTTTTGGTCACCTTATCCAAGGAAGGAAGTTCTTGCAATGGAGGGAGTGCAGAGGCGATTCACCAGGCTGATACCTGGAATGGCAGGAATGACTTATGAGGAAAGGTTCTGCGAATTGGGATTGTACTTGCTGAAGTTTACAAGATTGAGAGGGGATCTCATAGAGACATATAAAATTCTGGCAGGACTGGACAGAATGGATGCTGATGGGATGTTTCCAAGGATGGGAAAATCCAGAACCCGTGGCCATGGTTTAAGGATAATAGGCAAACCATTTAGGACCGAGATGAGGAGGAATTTCTTGACCCAGAGGGTGGTGAATCTGTGGAATTCATTGCCACAGAGGGCAGTGGAGGCAGGTTCATTAAATATATTTAAGAGGGAATTAGATCTATTTCTTCAGTATGTGTTTTAAAGGTTATGGAGAGAAGGCGGGGATGGGGTACTGAACTTTAAGATCAGCCATGATCTCGTTCAATGGTGGAGCAGGCTCGAAGGGTCGAATGACCTACTCCTGCTCCGATGTTTCTATGTTTCTATCCTAACATTTCCCTCCCCCTTCCACATGTATTCACCAAGCACTTCACTTGTCCCTTCCCACATATATCCACCAATCAGCTCTCTCACCCTCTCCCACCTTCTGCTGCGGGTCTAATCTGGACGGGCAGGTCTGGGCGTAGGGTAGGGTGAGGTTGGGTCTGACCCACCCCCACCACTCCTGACTCAACATTGCTTACCTTGATCATCTCCACCAGCTGCTCCACCCCACTGTCCCTGGGGAAGATGAGCTGTCCCAATAACAGCTCAGCCAACACACAGCCAGCTGAATAGATATCTGCAAGAGAGGGAAGGCCTGGCGTTAATGTCACAGGGTGTCGAGGGACGTGAGAGACAGTGAAGTTGAGTGTGGGGACTGTCCAATTGAATAACCCGGGGTCAGACACAGGGTGAATGAAGCTCCATCTGCACCGTCATATCACACACTCTGAGGCACCTCAACCTCCCTTGCCATTGTACCTCTCCCTCCCTCTCCGTAGTCCTTCTTACCCTATATAACCATATAACCATATAACCCCTTACAGCACAGAACAGGCCAGTTCAGCCCTACTAGTCCATGCCATAACAAATCCCCACCCTCCTAGTCCCACTGACCAGAGCCCGGTCCATATCCCTCCAGTCCTCTCCTATCCATGTAACTATCTAGTCTTTCCTTTATGTAACCAATGATCCCGCCTCGACCACGTCTATCGGAAGCTCATTCCACATCCCCACAACCCTCTGCGTAAAGAAATTTCCCCTCATGTTCCCCTTATAATTTTCCCCCTTCAATCGTAAACCATGCCCTCTCGTTTGAATCTCCCCCACTCTTAATTGAAAACGCCTATCCACGTTTACTCTGTCTGTCCCTTTTAAAATCTTTTTTTTTTTGAAATTTATTTATAGTATCTCCAAACATTCATTTCAAATTGACTTAGTATAATATTACATAATAGATACTAAATAATTTTCAAATTTTCACCCCTCCCCCCCCCACCCTACCTCCCCTAACCTCTTAGGAAACCACCTTGTGGTGGTTAATTCCCAAAAACCCAAATGGGTGCGGTTTAACCACAAGTGGCCTATGACTCTCGGGGGCAGATGTACCACTCCCTCCCCCCCCACTAGGCAGACAAAATACACGTATAAACCGAAAAATCATCAATTCTTATATCCATAAAACCCCGGTCTATCAATTTAACCAATCTTATTCATAAACTCTTTTTTTGAAAATCCAAACTTGATATTAAATTTTGCACCCTTTCCACCCTCCCAACACTAAGTTAAACATTGTTTACAATCAATAAAACCTTTTTTTTTAATTTTTTTTTCAAGTCTTCCTGAATTTCATCCACTGAATTAAAACACCTCTGAACATCCCAGTTCAACACCGAATCTTCCATTCATCTCAGTCTCAAGTTGAATTTGTAGCTTACTTTCAAAAAAAGTTTTTTCTAATCTTTTGAAATTTTCTTGAACATAATTCCTTCGGTCTTGATCTTCTAAAGCATCAATGTTATTCATAAGTTCTTTCTTCTATGTTTCCCAATCTAATATCAAATTTTCCACTTTGTCAATCTTCTCAATGTTAAGTTGAAATTATTGTTTATTTTCAAGAAAAACTTATTCAAAATTTTTAACTCTTCTTGGACATTGCTCCTTCGACTTTAATTTTATAAATCATCATTCTTGTTCATAGTTTCTTTCTACTGAGTTTCCAAATTTAATAAAGTTTCTGTTTTTTCCAATATTGTCAATATTAAACTGATCTTGTTGTTTAGTTTAAAAAAAACCTTTTCAAAACTATTAAAATCTGTTTGCAATGTATGCATACACACAGATAATAAATTCACTCTTCCAATATTCCATCCAAAAAAAAAATCACTGATAAACCTTATTGCAGGTCAAGGAGTTCCATATATATGTTTATCTTCAGAAAATATTTCAAATATTTCAAATCAACATTCGTCGCCATCTTTCAAAAAGGATTCCGAAATCAACTTTAATAAGTTCTGTTCTTGAGAAAGTTCCAGCACCAACTCCGGCTCTGTCTGGGGAAATAGGTCAAATTTCTTCCAAAGTCTCCCCCAATCTTAATTGAAATAGCCTATCCACGTTTACTCTGTCTGTCCCTTTTAAAAACTTAAACATCTCTATCAAGTCTCCTCTCAATCTTCTACACTCCAGAGAAAAAAGCCCCAGTCTGCATAACCTTTCCCTGTAACTCAAACCTTGAAATCCTGTCAACATTCTTGTGAACCTTCTCTGCACTCTCTCTATTTTCTTTATATCTTTCCTATAATTTAGTGACCAAAACTGTACACAGTACTCCAAATTTGGCCTCACCAATGCCTTGTACAATTTCATCATAACCTCTCTACTCTTGAATTCAATACTCCGATTTATGAAGGCCAACATTCCAAATGCCTTCGTCACCACACCATCTAACTGAGTATCAGCCATGAGGGTACTATTTACCATCACTCCTAAATGCCTTTGTTGCTCTGCACATCTCAATAGCCTCCAATTTAATGCATATGACCTATTTAGGTTTGCTTCCACTCTCTGGCACCTCTATCTCTGGCACCTCTCTCATCCTCCCGCTCTCTGACACCTCTCCCCTCTTTCTCTGGCATATCCCTCATCCCTCTCTATGTCACATCTCTCCCTCGGATAACTCTGCCTCAATCTATCTCTTCCCACCTTGGATGAAGCTTTCTCTATTTTACATGAGAACACTCAACACGCACCCCTCCCTCCCTATTTGGGACATCACCATCTCAGTCATCATGGGATACTCTCTCCATCTCAATCTCTATGCCCAACACCCCCCAACCCGTGACATCAACTTCTTCCCTACGGGATAACCCTCTGTCTCTGTGCTGGACAGTTCTGCCTATTTGCCTCAAGTGACAGGGCTGCCTTCCTAAAGTCTGGTTTATTACTCACCGATATTTGAGATGTCGTCAGGAGCTCTAAAGATGAGCTCTGGTGCTCGATAATACTGGGGCCAATCAAATCTATGTGGTGGAAAGCAGGGGTGGATCAACTGAAAATAGCACCTATGGCAGTGGTGGCCATCCTCTTGCAAGAGCAGGGCTTGATGGTGGCCATATTTTCTGTAGAGAACGAGAGGAAATACTGAGCGTTTGTGTTCTTTGTACCTTTGATAGTGCCCCCATCCCCACCCATCCAGTGCCGGCCAAGTCATCCCACCCCCCCAACAACACACCGTCAAACTGTCGGGATTCCATGCCTGGGGGTCGATGAGGGATCAAAAGTTCCATGAAGGGGTTGATGGTCTAAAAAATTTGGGGATGTCCTTGAGACACACCAAGAGTCATAGCCTCCAGTCAGAGAGCCAGTCATCCACAACCACCCTCTGGTTTCTCCCACAAAGCTAATGCTGAAACCAATCTACGCATCACCAGAAATACCAAGCAACTGAACCTTCCTCCCATGTGGGAACATCTTAAATGCTTTACTCAAGTCCATGTAGACAAGTCTTTTCTTCATCAATGTTCCTAGTATGTGCACAAAGCCGTGTTGGCTGGTCCTTATTTGTCCCTAACTGTCAAAATACTTCTATATCCAATCTCTTAGAGCACCTTCTAATGACTTGTTTACTCCTGATATTAGGCTCACCGGCCTATCATTTCCTAGGTTATTTTTGGAGTCTCTTTTTAAACAACGGGACAAGATGAGCTCCCCTCCAATCCTCCGGCACCTCACCTGTGGCTAAGGATGTTATTATATATATCTGCCAGGGCGTTTGCAATTTCTGCCCCAGCCTCCCTCAAATTCCAAGGCAACTGGGGATTTATCCCCCTTTATTCACTTTAAGACTACAAGCACTTCCTCCTCTTTATCTAGGTTCCCTGACCTCACTGCTTATATGCCTCGCTCCCCTAGACTCTGTGCCAGTTTCCTGAATAAAAAGAGATTTAAGAAAAATCTAGAAGATCTCCCCCATCTCTTGTAGCTTCATACATAAGTGATCACACTGATATACAAGAGGACCAATTTTGTCCCTCCAGATTTCCCTATTAATTTGGTCCTGCATTTTTTAATCCTCCTCTCAAGATCCTCATTTGCTCCTTGTTGCCTGTACCAGCTGTACACCACTCTCTTCTTTGGAAAATCAAGGTTCCCTCTGCGTCCTAATTTTGCCTTTAATCTTCACATGCAGACCTTGTGTTTCCACTTTGAAAGCCTCCCACTGACTGAACTCATTTGCCTGAGAACAACCTGTCCCAATCCATGCTTTCTAGACCCTTTCTCATTTCCTCAAACTTGCCCTTTCTCCAACTGAGAATCTCAGCCTGAAGACCAGACCAATCCTTCTCCACAATAAACTTGAAACAAATCGCCTTATCATCACTGACCCCAAAATATTCTCCCCCATATACATATGTCCCCTGTCTTGTCTTGTTTGACAATAGGTGATCCAGTACTGCATTCTCTCTGGTTGGTACCTCTATATATCGATTGAAAAAACTTTCCTGGACACATTTGACAGACTCCAAGCCTTCAGTCCCAGTCAATATGTGGAATGTTAAAATCTACTATTCCACACTTATATTTGGAACATAGGAATATAGGAAATAGGAACACCTACGGCTCCTAGAACGCTTCCACCAGCGTTGTCTCCGCTCCATCCTCAACATCCATTGGAGCGCTTACAACCCTAACGTCGAAGTACTCGAGATGGCAGAGGTCGACAGCATCGAGTCCACGCTGCTAAAGATCCAGCTGCGCTGGATGGGTCACGTCTCCAGAATGGAGGACCATCGCCTTCCCAAGATCGTGTTATATGGCGAGCTCTCCACTGGCCACCGTGACAGAGGTGCACCAAAGAAAAGGTACAAGGACTGCCTAAAGAAATCTCTTGGTGCCTGCCACATTGACCACCGCCAGTGGGCTGATAACGCCTCAAACCGTGCATCTTGGCGCCTCACAGTTTGGCGGGCAGCAACCTCCTTTGAAGAAGACCGCAGAGCCCACCTCACTGACAAAAGACAAAGGAGGAAAAACCCAACACCCAACCCCAACCAACCAATTTTCCCTTGCAACCGCTGCAATCGTGTCTGCCTGTCCCGCATCGGACTTGTCAGCCACAAACCAGCCTGCAGCTGACGTGGAATTTTTACCCCCTCCATAAATCTTCGTCCGCGAAGCCAAGCCAAAGAAAGAAGATGTATATAATTAAAGTTTTTTTTATAGATTAGTTAATTATGAATTTATTTATCAATTATATTTAATGCCACATAAATTAATTTATTTCACCTTTTTCAAATTTATTTTTCAGATGTGGCACAGAAATTCGTACGTTTATACATTGTACCTGGTCATGTACCAAGGTAACATCAATTTGGAAAGATGTGGGCAGGTTTTTGGAACAACACCTCAGCTTATTCTTTTGGGAAATGTATATGATTCGGAACCCCAATTCAAGTTCTCAAAAAATCAATTATTTTTTGAAAGTTGCACTGGCGGCGGTCAGGAGATGTATAGCAATTACATGGAAATCTGAATCTCGTCTTAAAATTGATTGTTGGAACGAGAAGCAAAATTGTATTCCCTTAGAAAAGGTGACTTATAATATAGAAGTGGGAATGAAACATAATTAAAGATATGGAAAACATATTTAGAAAGTATGGGTTTGGATAGCTAATGTTTTCTCTTCTACACCCCACCTTTTCTTTAATATTAATGGTTGATCCTTATCGTGTTGCTTTAATTCTACTATTTTATTAATATACTGTCTTTCTTTTTGGGAGGGTAGGGGATGGAGGGGGGTATTTATTATAGTCGATTTGCACAATAATCTATATTCATTTTTCTTGTCTACATTTTTTCTCTTCTCACTTTTATGTACAGTACAACCTTTTATTTTTTATTCTATTTTAATAATTATAAGTATTAATTCAATTTGATTCTATTATTATATTGCACTGTATACAAAGCTATAAATATATATTTTTCAAAAACTGAAATGTTTCACTGCAAGATCGATAGCTAAGAGTCTTCGCACAAACATATTATAATTTGCCTGAGTCGGTGAGAGCTTGGCTGAAAAAAGACACCAGAGACTCCAAATGCTCTCAGCCTCATCGTTCTAACAGATCCCACAACACTAACAGATGCATCTGTGGTGAGAGAGCAAGGTATTGGGCTTCTGATGTACGAGGATAATGGAATTGTAAGAACAGTTTTCACATCATGGAAAGCAGACATAGCATTGTCTCCCAAAGTTAAGGCCATTTTTGGAAACGGACATCAGATCACTTTAGTAGTTCAGAAAGAGGTCATAGGGATACTGCGGCATTCACCAGGAAACAACAATAAAAATTCTTCATGCCAAAAAGAAATCACAACTGACCAAACGTAACAGGTGTAGGAAATTCTCAAATTCCACTCACTTTCGATTCATCAGGAAAAATACCATGTTGCGTAACTCTATGTCCCAACAATAGAAGATCAGCAGCCCTCAAAACACTTGACTGGGATTGATCACGATGCCAAATTCCTCAAACCTCTGGAACCATGAGAAAAGGTGGCACTGGTGCTCCTCTTCATCCACACTTGCAACCAGAACCTCCTCGATGAAATCAACCACCAATAAAACCCAAGGCCAGTGAGTCCGTGGTCCATGAACTGCCGGAATGTCTGAACTGCATTCTTTAGACCGAATGGTATTCTCAGAAACTCAAACATGCCGAAAGGCATCATCACAACAGTCTTCGTGACATCAGAAACCTCAAATGGAATCTAATAGTAAGCACGTACTCGATCTATTTTGGCAAATACATATTTGCCATTGAGGTTTGCTGAGAAGTCTTGGTAATTGGGAATAGGGTATTAGTCAGGCACGGTCAAATTGTTCAGGGCAGGATAATCACTGCAAATTTGCCAATCCTCAGTGTTTAGCCAGAACCATATGCAATGGTGAAAGCCAGCAGTTGTCAGATCTGTAAACTATGCCCATCTCATGCAATTCCAAATGTACGATTTTAAGATAATCCGGTGGTACAACGAGCTCCCGTCTCGTATACCCTGGGACTCTATATGGTAGCTTATTGCATGTCTGTATGGCAATACGATGGCGTCACTAGGCGAGGGAAACACTTGAGCAAGGCTTGCAAAGGGCAGAAGCCAGGTTGAAGGCTTGTCAGGTGGCAGATGATATTGGAGGGACAACAAATGCAGCTCACATGCATTCAAAAACTGCAGTCCACAAAACAGTGATTTTTTAAAATACATCAATGAAACATGAGAGAAGAAATCCATTCCCAAAATGGAATTTGCCACATTTACAACTAAAAACCACCAAAACAATTTGTGAGACTGAAATGAAACACGAGTGACCTCTGGCCACGTTCTCTGACCACAAGGACAGGCCATTTGGCAAACAATGTCTGTGGTGACCAGGAAGCTCATTTCAATTCATTCCATCTGTCAGCACATGGTCCACACACATCATCCGTTCCCTGCTTGTTCATGTGCCCAACCAAATGACTCTTAAATCGTGGTCATTGCATCTCCTTTCACCACTGTCCTGGCAGCTTGGTCCAGACCCCCACCGCATTGTGTAAAATCTTGCCTCACTTCTCTCCTTTCCCCCTCTCATGTTCAATCTAGGCATCGTCGTATTTTTACATTTCCCACGGGGGTGGGGGAAGAAGAAATCTACCCTCTCTGGGACTACAATAATTTTTTAAGTTTCAACCAGGTCATTTCTCAGCCGCCAATGCTCCAGAGAAAACTTTCCAAATTTGTCCAACCTCTCCTCAGAGCCAATACTCCAACCCAAGCAACACCCTGACAAACTCCTTTAGTAACCCAGCAACCAGAATTGCATGAAATACTCAAAATGTGGTCTAACCACATTTATACTTTAAGCCCT
The DNA here is from genome assembly GCF_036971445.1 of Narcine bancroftii. NCBI lineage: Eukaryota > Metazoa > Chordata > Chondrichthyes > Torpediniformes > Narcinidae > Narcine > Narcine bancroftii. Next base: position 136,851,900 of record NC_091473.1, on the reverse strand, counting down.
GCTCAATAAAGAATACTTTCTTTAACACCATACACTTGTGTTGCCACTTTCAAGGAGCTAAGGCTTACACCGCAAGGTCCCTCTTTGCAACACTACAGCAAGTCCTCTCAAAGTGCAAGACACTTGTCCAGATTAAACTCCATCTGCCATTTCTCTGCCCACATTTTTTAGTTATCTGGTTTGCAATGGAGAATACGAGGGGATGTGGGTGAATCAGCAGGAGATAGAATGAAACATGGGGGGGTGGGGTGGGCAGGTTACCATTGAGTCATAGGACTACACAAATGAAATAAGAGATGGTTCCTCTGGATTTGACCTCACCCGGACAGTGGAGGAGGCAATGGAATGGAACTTAAAGCAGCTTGTGACCATGAGCCAAGATGGCCATGGTGATCAAATGGTGCTCAGCCAATCTGTCATTAACTCTGAATTGGATTTACTGCCATAGAGGAGGATACTTGAAGAGCACGGACATGGTCAGTGGAGATGAATGTGAAACTTTACCCTGCAAGATAATGGTTCTTTATGCCCCTGGATGGTGGTGACTGATGCATGTTGCAGGGAAAAAATGCCCAAGAATGGAGAGGAAGGTGTGAGGAGAGATGAGCAAACTAGAAAGTCTGGATGAAAGCAGACCCTGACAAAAACAGAAAGTAGGGAGGGGATGATGTAACTCCATCGTGTTGTGGTTGGCCAAAATGATCAAGTTAATGGCTACAACACATGCTAGGGATTGCATGTGGTAATGAGGAGTCTGTAATTTGTTGAAAGATCTCACTGCTAAATTCATCACCAATGAGTAGGAAAGCAGCTTCAGTCTAGTCTCCCTCTCAGAAAGATTTAGTTCATAAACAAAACAACCTTTCAACAGGGACAGGTGCAAAAGGGCTCTTCATTTTGTCTTACATTCAACATACTTTGAAGTTCCCCACTGTAAATGACTCCAAATTCAATTCTGGTGGAAGAGTAGGAGCCAAGGCCTTGCCAAATCAGATGAGCCTTATTCTGGGTATCTACTTCGACTTTCACACCATTAAATGCAAGCCCCAGTTATTGATTCCCAACCATTTTCTATACTTACCCTTATCCTGCAACAAATACAAATTATAATTTTGCAACCACCCCACCTGAAATTGAAACAAACAACAGCTAATTTTTCCATGTATAAATTACATATAAAATAATTTCCCCACATTTTAACTTCACTGTGGCCATTCATGGATAACTTCTGACATCAGGAAACTGCACCAGCCATTATTGACTCTTCTCCAATGTTACTGGCAGACATGAGATCATATTTAACACGCACAATATTTCTTTTCTCACTGACCAGAACTCTCAAGCACAGTGTAAAAATGAGAAAAGCTCAAGTCAACCACGAGATACGAACTCCCGTCCGCAATGTTGCTGAGCGCATTTGTTACAATATTGAAGTGTTTACGACAGATATTCACAGTCAAGCAATAACAGAAATAACAGAATATTACAGCATATTAGAAGCCCTTTGGCCCATGATGTTGTGCCAACCAAGATATTTCTACCAAAAAAAACAATTCTCTTTCATACAAGTATGCCCAAGAGTCTCTTAAATGCCCCTTACGTGATATCTGCTTGGATAATGACCTTGGGCCTGTTCAAAGTAGGACATGGCTTCTACCAGCAGGAGTTTCTATTTGAGGAAAATACTGATAGATGGCTGACCATATACGTTTCCTAAAAATTAATACCCTCTCCCTCTCTACAACACATTCAGCCCCGTGGCATCTTCCTGCGTTGCATTACTAGGATCACCAAAGACCGGACCCATTTCCCATCTCTCCTTGCAATGCCAATATGGCAGCTGCCATTGAGAACTGACCAATCACATTTTAATTCTGCAGGCAAGATGAAAATCATCCTGACATCCTGCTTCAAAATAAGGCTAAACAAACCTTCCCCATTTTGTACCTTCATTTTTAATTCGATTCCCATGGCACATTAACAAAAAATGTCTCATCCATTTGCTCACCAAATGAAGAGCAAAATCATGATGCCTGATATTGAAATCCCATAACCTTCAATGTTACACAGATAATCAAGGAAGTCTTCTGTCATAAAAGTGAATGAAACCTTGAAAATATTACCCCCTCACAAACACTGAGATTGGGGCGGGCTGAGCCACCGCGAGCAAACAGTCTGAACCACCACAAAACGCGGTCAGTCCAACAGGACACAGGCTCCCCTTCACTGCAAAGAAGGAGCCAGCTATGTGCGGGGTAAAGAGCCCTTCACTTCCGCCTTGCAATGACGTCACTTCTGGAAGTTTGGAGGATAAGTCACCAGAAGTGGGCAGGCCAGCGAGCACACACGGGGAATTCAAACAAATAAAGCCAGTCTTTGTTTGACAGTCAGCTTGTGTGGACGTCTCTTTATTTGGGAGCGATGCCACTGCGGACGCTACAGTATGATGGATGAAATTCTTACTTGATGTGACCACACAGGTGCGCAAGTTACATCAATCTCAATAGAAAAAATGACCAGAAATGCCAGAGGTAATAAATTCAAAAGGATTGGTGAAATCTTTACTATGTATTGTCAACACCGAAGTCCCTGTCGTTTTCAAGGCATTCTGACAAGTAACTTAGAAACATTACATTTTAAACACATGATATGTCAGGAGAAGAAGAATTGTTCAAGGAACACAAGTTTAAAAAATGACATCTAACTTTATTAAGAATGGAATACAACAACAGGAAAAACTGATTGAATCAGACAAATTCTATGAGCATTGTCGAGCAGAGAAAAATGGATTAGTTTTCCATCCCTTACGAAGCTCCCCCATTACCATTGAAGGTACTACCTGTCTTACGACCGTAATTGATACTGAAAGATCAGTTATATCTCAAAATGGGCGCAAGTTCGAATTTTGTCCCTGTGTGTGGAGCACTGAAGTTTTAGAGCAGATTTTTAAAATCAAATGTTGTATTTGACATAGCTTAACAGGGATACAGGGCACGTCAGAAACAAAATGTGCGTATTTACTTTGTTAGTCAGTGTCTCGAGGTCAATAGGCTGGGTGCAGCCGTCTTGATTCCTGTGCACATGCACCAATCTTCTGTTGGTGCTTGCACACTGGGTTCGCCGATTGGAACCCGTCACACGTGTGCCAACAGATGGAGAGCGGGATTTTAACTAACAAAGTAAGTACGCACCTTTTAGCTGACGTGCCCTGTATCCCTGTTAGAGTTTGTCAAAAACACTGTCAATTTTGTATTTTTTCTTCAATATATTGATAAAAATTTGGTCGAATATGCGGATTCACGCAAGTCGCATAGGGCGCAAGTCAGGGAGTCCCTGTCATTGCTTTGGAGCAAAGGAAACTGTGGTACCAAACCAATAGAGTAGATGTTATAGGCCTAGCGAAAAGGAAGAGAGAGTGACTACAAACTCAATCTATTGAATGAATCAGTGGGAGAAAAGAATGGGAAGCAATTCAAGGCAAAACTCTTCATCAGAGAACAGGGTGGGAGGCCTGAGGCAGGGACTCTCACAGAATTGGCAAACCAGGCCAGGGTAAGACACAACAGACAGAGTCAGAAGGAGTAAAAATAAGGCCTAGTGATTGGAGTTAATAATGAAAAGGACTGGAGAAACCCAGCAGTTCCAACAGCACCCATAGTCGGCCAAGATATACGAGCAATGTTTTGGGCTAAGTTATGAACAATTGCTGGCAAGCACCGGAATTAAAAAGGTGGGGACAGGAGGGCAGGGGAAGGGGAGGGAGGGAAGCACAGCTGGACATGGATAATAGGGCAGGACTGAAAAGCTGTGAATCGATGAGGGGACAGGTGGGGGTCTGTGAATGCAGAGCTGGATGAAAGAAGTCAAGAGGGATAGGGAAAGAGAGAGACACAGGGTGGGGACTGTTCGAAAGGAGACATGGGGTTAGACAAAGAGAAAGCAGCAGTGAGATGACAAAGGGAGGCAGAGATAAAAGGTCAAGTGGGTAAGTGTGTGAAAAGGATGGTGTGGGTGGATAGAAGAACAAAGGCAACCTGTATGAGAATCTGACAAGTGGAGGTGAGAATGGGAGTAGAAAGAGAGAATAGGTCGAAAGTGAATCCCTGGCGGACTGTTACCTGGCACAGATCAGGCTTCCACTTTATGACAAGTCACTAGAAAATCTTTCATGTCCTCTTTGGGGTCTCCTCAAGAAGAACATTTGATGTATTATCACTGTTGCAACAAACAAAATATCACTGTCCCCTCCGCCTTGCCTGGCCCCCGTCCCCTCCCCTCCCCCACCCCCTCTCTCTTGCCAAGCCCCCTTCCACTCACCGTCCCCCTAGTCCCACTCCCCTCCCCCTACTCTTTGCACGGCTCCCCTCCCTCCCTCCATCTTTCACATCCCCCCCGGCCTTCTCCCTGCCCTTTCCCGGCCCCTCATCCCCTCCCCCAGCTCATCGTCCCCTCCCCGTCCCTTGCTCCTCCCCTTCCCCTCTTCTCCTTCCCCTAACGTGCCCCCACCCCTGGATCCTGCCTCTCCCCGTACCTTGAGCACTCCTACCCTTGAACCCCGCCCACCCGGCTCCCCGTAGACTCCCTCCCATTAACCGGCCATCCTCTCCACCCTCCCTCCCCGGCCCCTCCCCTCACCCTGCCCGTCCCCTCCCCTCCCTCTACCCGGCCCCTCCCACACCCCCTACCCGGCCCCTCCCACTCCCCTTTCCAGGTCCCTCCCCCTGCTCGGTCCCTCACCTTGCCCCGCCCCTCCCCATCCCCGTACCCTCATGACCAATCCAATCGCCGCCTCACTGAGTCAACCCATTGGCTCGCGCCACTGAACCAACCAATCAGCAAGTGAGGGAACTCACAGGTTCACCCAATGAGAAGCTCCAGTCAGAAAACAGAGGCTGGCGAAGGAGACCCTTCAGCCCTTCCACCTCAACTACCCCAGTTTCTCTTTATCTGAGCTCCAGGATTCCTCTGATATTAAGAAATACATTGAACTCCAACTGCAAGTGAGACTCTTGATTCTCTCACTTTGTTCCTTTTTATCACCACTTTCCATTTCATGTCCTCTACTTTTGTTCAAGTCTCTGCATCGAAGTTCCATGCATTTGTCCCCTCCACAAATGTGGACGGCAATAAACTCATCACAAGTCCATGGAACCCAATTTCAAACCTCCCGGATGGAGAATCCCAAGGATATTACATTTTCATTCAAGACATTCCTTAAAGTCGAAGCAGCCGAGAGGTGATTTGGAAATTGGGACACTTAGTTCCCGGTTCCTTTGCATTATCATCACTGGATCTGTGTTGGATTTGTCCTTTCTGGTTTCAAATTGATCAATAATATGTTTAAAAACGACCAGAGGTTCATCCACATGACCACGAGGGGCCGAGAGCAACAAAGGGGACTCCCTCCTGCTCTCCGCCCGCCCAAATATCAATGTGATCTACCGGGATCGTTGTCAAAATCGCCGAGGACCCCTTCCACCCAGCCAACAACATCTCCAGTTGTTCCCCTCGGGCAAGAGATCCAAGAATATCAGAGCCGGTACAAGCAGCCCCAGGAACAGGGCAGGGAGAATATTAAACAATTGATGATTGTTCAGACAAATACACCACGATTTTACTATTTATTCAACAACACTGAGTTATTCTTCTGGATGGACCTCACCTGCATCATTTGTCTGTCTGTGTGTCGATCTGGTTGTGTTTTTACATGGGCTTCCCCCAAGATCGCGGTTTCATCGGGTTGTACTTGTGCAATCAAATGGTAATAAATTACCCCAGCCCAAGAATGGATTTTATTCACAAATTATTTACAAAGAGGAAGACTGTTCCAAGATTTTTCACCTCCTCGTGTTGCATCCATACATTCCCTTCACTGCACGTTGCTGCATAGGGACTCTGTTTAGCTTCATTGCCACAACCTTGTGGTTCCAATGTGATTTTCCTGCCTGAACCATGCAGATTTGGTCTGGGTGGATCATCTACCCTAAAGTAGACTTGACTCGATTGGTAAACGCCTTGGACAGGATTTTATACTTGGCTTTTAATTATGATATGGGTCTCCAACTCCAGATACCCTCCTTAAGACAAGGGTAATGATGTCCTTCCACATGGTCTGACATGCTGCCTGCCAGAAGCAAAGCATTGTAGAATTCCTGACCCACCCACTCCCAGATATGAACAACATAGCCAGTCTCCCCGAGCTGGGGGTGTCTGTACTGCTCCTCATCTCCTGCAATTGGGGCTTTCTTCTCCACCAGCCCCACAAGACAACCCAGACTCCTGGACAGAAGGCAGAGTTATGGAGAGATCACGGGTAGCTTGAGAAGGGTGGAGTCTATCCAGGAGCCCAATAACAGCAGGGAACCCAAGTGGAAGGGGGAGAAAGTGCATTCGATGGTGTGCCAGCAGGACGTTGCTGAGGGTGTGGATTCCCTCGGGCTCTGAGGAGAGAAGGTGCTGGTCGTTCCAATGGTTTAGGTGAGGCCAGGGCCCAAATGCGAAGGGGCGCAGGTCATCAAGGGCAGATCTAACAGTTGACTGGAAGTGTTGTGGGGATACTGAGGGCTGGTAGAGGAGCATAAGGAGGAGGCAGTTGTGTTTTGACAAGGGAGTGCTGAGGGAGAGGCCACATAGTTGGGACTTCGAAGCAATGCGCCTCTGATTGTCTGCAGGGATGGGACCTGTCAATAAAACTGCAGACATTAAGGACACAACGTCTTTGTCCCAGGATCATCAGGAAGGAGATATGGAGGAACAAAATCAGGACTGCCAGGCAGGGAAATAACTACTTCCCACAGGCTATGAGATGGAAAATGCAACGTGAGTTGGATGGGTCCGAAAAATGAAAAGGTGTCTTTACAAAAATGAAACCATTTTATTAATTTAATGACAATGGTAGAGAATAAAAGAGACAAGATGTCTGCCAAGCAGCGAACTTTGAAGGCACTTCCTGAAACGGAGACATTGAAATCACACGGATGGTTCTGGCCAGAATGAGGACGCCTTCTTCTGGAAGGAGGTGAGGGGAAGCAGGGGTAATGGGGAAGGCAGTCAGGGAATGGGCACAGGGAAGGGGAAGGTGGAGAAGAGGGCTTAGGGAGGGGGAGGAGTGCTTTTTGCGTGGTTGGGGAAGGGTTTGGGGATGGTGTTGGGGAGGGTAGTGAGAGGGGAGAGGAGGTGGTTGGGGAGGGGAGGGGAGGGGATGGGGAGGGGGAAGGGGAGAGGGGAGGGGAGTGGAGGGGAGGGGGAGGAGGTGGGTGAG